>NC_092786.1:51409755-52609755 GCF_047496795.1 Chiloscyllium punctatum
CTGATTTCACTAAAGCTGTGTCACTGATGTTTTATAGTACAGCAAAGCTTTTATTAATCAACGCTATGGGACCAAAAGAGGTCCACATAATGTTATCAAAGGCAGCTGGGCAGCATTCATGGTCAAGCAGGACTGTCCAATCACTTTGAATAAAAACAAAAGAACTGTGCATTAATTCAAAATTTGACTATAGGTCTGTATTCCTTATTGCACCCATTAAGACTAACGTTTCATTTAGCCAGGATGAGAGATTTTGGTGAATGTAATGATGAGGTACACAGAGGTAAAGCATGTTGTGACATCTTTTTAACTTTGGACTGACAGCAGCGATGTTGTCTGCCCCGATCATTTCTATTTTTTTATATTAAATGGGAAATATACTGATGTGGCCTAATATTTATTGAAATACTTTTCATATAGTTCTCAACAGCACTTAACTCTTGGAAATTAAACAGAGAAATGTTTTTGTCTTTGGAATGTTAATGGGGAATAAATTAGTGCCTAATGAACCATATTTGAGGTGCAATTAATAAAGTAATTCCACTGATTATTTCTACAATAACTTCTTTCATGACTTTCAGATTTCAATGTGGGGAAGCAGCATGTCTGTGATATGATGCTGTTTGTGATAATATTTAATGGATTATAGCAGTTAGGTGAATAACATGGCGAAAAGCTGCTCTATGTATTTTTTAATTTGCATATTGAAGCTATTAACTCCAACTTCCAACATGCTAATTATATTTGTTATTAGCTGCTAATTTCATAGTCAATGACCACTCAAACACCAGCTGCTGTAAGTTTTCTGACTATTTCTGGTGAGGCATTTATGTTTCCTCTTGCATGATTTCATGAAAGTTTATAAATAACATTTTTATTTCAGCATTCATGAGTGGAAAATAATTTCTTCTCTCGCAAACAAAATATGTTGGGATTAGTTGTAATGCCAGTCTCAAGTGACATTTTGCCACCAATACAAATAGTTATTCCAATTTAGGCTATTTTCCATGACATTAATTCATGTTGACAGTCAGACACTCCATAATCATACAAAAAGTCTTAAGAGCTAAAATGTGTCTTTATTCTCTGGTAAATAGATGAATTCCAAAATTGCTGTGAAAACTAACTGGAAAACCCCATCATATTTTATAATTTTATAAGCTTAAAACAAACGTCAGCAAGCAGGAGAATCAGAATAAAATTATTTGAGCATTGATTTCATATCTCTGAAAAAAATGTATAAATGCAAAAATATGTTCCTAGATACCAAACAAGTACAATAACTAAAACCTGAGTGCATGATAGAATACAGCTATAACGTTGGTCCAGTAAAACTTCCCCATTTTCATGAACAGCAGCAGTTGGGAGTGTACTTGTTGGGACTGAGCTGGCATACTCTCACTTTGTTTCTCATATTTGGTTAGGAGACTACTTTTTAGAAGCATATAATTAACAAAATAGAGACAAAAAAACCTAACTGATATTTTGTCTTTCTGAAAAAGTGAAAATAAATAACTTATTTTAGAGTTGTGAAGACATGTCAGGAAGTACATATTGATACAGCATGAGCAAATAGTTGGAAAGTTTTGAAATGAAGGACATTTCTGCAAGACAGTAGACTTATTTTAGAAGTACTGTGTCTGCAATAGAAAAGCAGAATCTGATTAAGGAAACTTACTTGGGCTGTTACTATAGGTCAGGGGAGTGGTGATCTCAGTAAATATTTGGTAAGCTTTATCCCACCCAATCATTCAGACAGTGTGGTGCAAAAGCATACCTCTAACCGTTTATATTGGACTCCATAGCTTGTGTGAATGTCTTGCACACATTCCCTATTATTTATAATTCTGTATTACAGGGAAATCATCCTTTCTAGGAAGTGGTATTTCCTACACTGGATTAGCTCTCTGCAATGCCTTTCTACAGACATTTAAAGAGCAAAGTTTTAGAGTCATAGAGATGTACAGCATGATAATGGACCCTTTGGTGTAACTCGTCCACGCTAACCAGATATCCTAAATTAATCCAGTCAGTTTGCCAGCACTTGGCCCATATCCCCCTAAAACCTTCCTATTCATAAACCCATCCAGATGTCTTTTAAATGTTGTAATTATACCAACCTTCTCCCCTTCCTGTGGCAGTCTATTCCATACACATACCATTCTCTGCGTGTAAAAGTTGCCCCTCAGGTCCCTTTATAAGTCTTTTCCCCCCCTCACCCTAAATCTATGCCCTCTAGTTCTGGACTCCCCCACTCCAGGGAAAAGACACTGTCCATTCACCCTATTCCTGCTCCTCATGATTTTATAAACCTCTATAAGGTCACCTCCACCTCCACCTCCACCTCCAACCCTGGCAATTTTCGAGATCTTCATAGTCTCACAAAACCTCACTTTTTCAGAGGATAATGGTTTTGTTTTGATATCATGCAAAAACAGCCTTCCACTGGAAATGAATCCATTGTGCATTTTATAGAAAATTCAAAGGTTATTAATTTTAAAGTCAAACTTTGCAGTTGTAGTCAGCTTTTATAATATAGGGAATGTGATGAAAATTGGTGAAAGCATTGATAATAGTGCATCTGTTTGTACTGATGCATTAAAAGGAAGTAAAACTGATAGTGTAAAGGGGAATATTGCTTGTTTTTAAACATTTCAGTGCTCTGCGGTGGGGAGAAAAAAAGGAAAATGCAGGGAAGAATGATTGTGGGAAATTGTCGAGAGGCTTAATTCAGAGTGTCATTCATTGTTAATGTAATGAATGTAAAACGAACGTCATTCTTCCAGTCTGCTAGACTAAAAATATCTGAAAACTGTAAGGCATGTTCCTCAGTTGCTTGTTCCCAACTTACTTCATTAACTTAGCCTTTTGTTCAAGAATATCGTTAGGCGAATTGAAGTCATGCTCATTATAAAGATAGAAGTATGGGTGGAATATAGCACCTGGAGTAAGCCTTTTAATCTCTTGCGAGTGTCTGTCATATAATTAGATCTTGACTGATCTGCACCTCAACTCCAATTACCTACTTTTGCTCCATAATCCCCTGACACCTTTCTGGAGCAAGCAAAGTTTGCTAATGAGTCATCTTGATACAGTAGCAATACTGTAGAAAAATCATTTGACCAATGAATAGACTGTGTTCAACACAAGGGGGTGCTACTCCTGAGAAGAGTGCGTATGTATGTATTATATTAATTGTACCAAATGTTCCTGATTTAGTGATTATATTAACCATATATATGTTGTAGGTGACACAAATTTGCAAATTCCTCTTTCATCCAAAATTTAAGTAAGATTTTGATTAAAGGCTGTTTCTCTTTCTGCAGCAATTTTCATTCTGATTTTGCTTCTGATGCCAGTTTTATTTAGTTTTCTTTTTGCTTCTTCAGAAGATTGGTAATGCCCTGTTGCAAATCTCCTTAAACCTGATGCAATGGGAACAGAGACAGGAGGGAAAGGAAGCAGGAATTTTAAGTAATGATTCAAAGATTACCTCTTTTTTTTTTTGAAACTAGGTATTCTACCATCTATGCATATTTTCCAGGATTGAGGCTCAACCAAATGAAGATATAAAAATGAATAGGGTAGAAATAAGATTCACTTTACAAAATTAATAGATAAATCATAAAATAGTTACAGAATGGGAAGAAGCTCTTTGACCTATTGTATCTGTGCTGGCTTTCTGCAAGAGAATTTTCCCCTTAGTCAGGTATTTTCTTTTCTTCAGGTGCCTGTCCAATTAGTGTTAAAAGACCTTGTTAGAGTCTACCCCTGCTCCTTTTCAGATAATGAATTCCAGATTGTAATTACGATTGACCAGCATACTTGGGTAATTTCAAACTTAGAGATAAGAACATAGAACAGCCCTTTGGCCCTCGGTGCTGTGCCAATCTTTTATCCTACTCTAAGATCAATCTAGCCTACATACCCTACATTTTACTATCATCCATGAGCCTATCCAAGAGTCGCTTAAATTTCCCTAATGTATCTGACTCTACTCCCACTGCTGGCAGTGCATTCTACGCAGCCACCTTTCTCTCTGTAAAGAACCGGCCTGTGACATTTCCCCAAAACCTTCTTCCAAGCACTTTAAAATTATGCCCCCTCTTGATAGCTGTTTCCACCCTGGGAAAAAGTCTCTAGCTATCTACGCTTCCTGTGCGCCTCATCACCTTGTACGCCCCTGTCAAGTCACGTCGCATCCTTCTTTGCTCCAATGAGAAAGGCCCTGGCTTCATCAATCTTTCTTGATGAGACATGCCCTCCCGTTCAGGCAGCATCCTAATAAATCTCCTCTGCACCCTGTCTAGCACTTCCACATCCTTCGTATAATGAAACAATCAGAAATGAATACAATATTCAAGAGTGGTCTAACAAGGGCTTTATAGAGCTGCAGCATAACTTCATGGGTCTTAAACTCAGTCATCCTGCTAATGAAAGCTAACATGCATCCTTAAAGACTCTGTCAAATTGGGTGTCAAATTTAAGGGATCCATGGACGTGGACTCCAAGATCCCTTTGTTCCTCTGCACTGCCAAAATGAATCACTTCACATTATTCCATCTGCCATTTCTCAGCTCAGCTCTGCATTCTGTCAATGTCCTGTTGCAACGTACAACAGCCTGCCACACTATCCATTAGTCCACCAACCTTGGTGTCATTGGCAAACTTACTAACCCACCCTTCCACTTCCTCATCCAAATCATTTATAAAAATCACAAAGGGCAGAGGTCCCAGAACAAATCGCTGTGGAACACCACTGGTGACTGAGCCTCCAGGCTGAGTACTTTCCATCTACTACCACCATTACTTTCCATCTATGTGCCAGCCAATTCTATATCCAGACAGCCAAATTTCCCTGTATCCCATGCCGCCTTACTTTCTAAATGAGCCAACCATGGGAAACTTCATCAAACGCCTTGCTAAGATCCATGTACACCACATCCACTGCTCTAACTTCGTGTTTTGTTGCATCCTCAAAGAATTCATTAAGATTGGTGAGGCATGACTTGCCCCCTCAAAGCCATGCTAACTATCTCTAATCAAGCTATGCTTTTCCAAATACTTATAAATCCCTTCTCTCAGAATCCTCTCCAATAATTTGCCCACCACTGACGTAAGACTGACTAATCTATAATTCCAAGGGTTGTCCCTATTCAATTTCTTGAACAAGAGAATAACATTTGCCACACTCCAGTCATCTGGTGGTGGTACACTGGACAGTGAGGACGTGAAGATCATCGCCAAAGATGCAGCAATCTCCTCCCTCACTTCCCATAGTAACTTTGGGTATATCCTGTCTGGCCCTGGAGATTTATCTACCCTCATGTTTTTTCAAAATTTCCAACACATTCTCCTCCTTAACATCCTCCTGTTCAAGCTTATCAGCTTGTTTCACACTATCCTCACAAACAAGAAGGTCCCTCTCACTAGTGAATACTGAAGCAAAGTATTAATTAAGGACATCCCCTACCTCCTCTGACTGCAGACGCAAGTTCCCTCTACTATCCCTGATTGGCTGTACCAGCACTCTGGCCATCTTCTTGTTCCTCACATAAGTGTACAACACCTTGGGGTTTTCCTTAGTCCTTGGAACCTCCCACACCACCTATCACCCACCTCTTCTCTCTCACAATAGCAATGGGATACCATTTGTCCTCACCCTACTATCCCACCAGCATCCACATCATCACTAGCCACCATTTACATCACCTCATGCAGGATACCACTACCAGGATGAGACAGGAAAAGTAATTAGTAAGTTCCCTAACTATGGTAGTGAAAGATTTTTTTAAATTGCTAAAAGTTGCTAAAAATTGAATATAGCAATGATGCTTGTATTGGGCAAACAAGGAAGGAATTACAATTATTGGAAAGTGTTTTATGACTCAGTTTTTAAAAGAACCAACAAGGTGATCCAGCAACCCGGATTTAAATTGAGACTTATCCGGATATTCAAGAAAACCACAACACAGTGCTGGGTGAGGTTTTAAATACTTGTGATCATGTGAATTGAAAAGGTCAAAACAATCCAAACAAGATTGTCAGGTTTTAATAATGCCAGCCTTAATTGCTTCAGCAGTTTTGCTAGAGTAGGCTGGAATGTCTGAATATTATTGGAAAATGATTTTGAAGTAGAAGCAGTTCTTTTAAAGGTAATGGTGTTCAATGTGTACCCATGTGAGAGAAAAGTACAGAGGCATTCCAAACCCCTCAACGAAGGCATTGAATTAAAGTAGAACAGAATTAGGAACAATTCTTACTTGAACTATTGAAAGGGTATCAATAGTGCAATTTGAATTGAATATAGCAATAGGAACTGAATATTAACAACTTGTTTTTTGGTTCTGTAAAAACAAAACAAGGGTTAAGATGGAAGCTCTAAAAGTGTCCTCAGGTTAAAGGAGCAGCCATGGATACATGCATAGACCCCAGTTGTGCCTGTCTCTTTCCATGTTCCAGTCCCACACCAGCCCCCATCAACTACTCCTTTTCCAGTATATCGGTGCTGCTTCCTTCTCCTGCCCAGAATTGGAAAAGTTCAGTAATTTTGCTTCTGGTTTCCATCCTGCTCTGCCTTCAGCTGGTCCATCTGTGACTCCTCCCTTCTCTTCCTTGACATCTATTCCCATTTTTGGGGATAGGCTTACCACCAATATCCACTACAAAACAACCGACTCCACAGTTACCATGACTTTCCGCCTTTGCACCCGAGTTTCTGTAAAGATTATTCCATTCTCCCAGTTCCTCCCTCTCTCTCTCTCGCATCTGTTCTGATAATGCCAGTTTCAACAAGGGCCTCTCTGAAGTGTCCACCATCTTCCTCAACCAATGACCCCCTAGCACAGTGTGGTTGACAGAGCTCTCAGCTAGGTCTGACCCATCTTCCACACCACCTGTAACGCCTCTCTTCCCTCCCACAGTAACACTGTCCTCCCCTACTATCCCACCTGCATCCCCATCCACGTCTACAGGATCACTAGCCCCCATTTGCACCACCTCCCAGCGGGATGTCATTATCACACTTTCCTTTCCCCTCCCCTCTCTTATCAGCATTCCACCAGGACCATTCCCTCAGGGTCACCGTGCTCCACTCCTCCTCCTCCTCACAACACTCTCCTACAGCCCCATAGCACCTTACTCTGGAACTGTAGAAGGTGTAACACCTGCCCTTTTACCACTCCACACAATCTAGTCTACTGTATCCACTGCTCACAGCATGGTTCTCCTCTACATTGGGGAAATGGAGCATAGACAGGTAACTACTTTGCAGAACACCTATGTTCTGTCTGCAAAAAAGACCCTGAGCTTTCAGTTGCCTGTCACTTCAACACACCACCTTGTTCCATGGCTAACATCTCTGTCTCAGGTTTACTGCAGTGTTCTAGTGGAGCTCAGCGCAAGCAGAAGAACAGCAACTCATTCTCCACTTGGGTACTGTATATCCTTCTGGATTGAATAGTGAGTTCAACAATTTTATGGCTTGAGGCACCTTCTTCCAAGTTGCTATCCACAACCCCCAGCTGGTCAGACTTGAGGTGAATAAATCCCTGGGTTTGAATAAGCTTCAGCACAGTCTTTTTAACAAATGAGTGTGGAAGATAAATGAGCTTTGGCATAAACCTTGCAACATTACAGAGATATCTGAAGTCTGGGGGAAGGTGGATGCTTACTTGTTTTAAAAAGAAATGAGATTCTGTAAAACTACAGACAAACGTATTAGATGTACATTATTCCTTAAAGTTCTAGAAATCTTTATTAAAGATGAGCATCTAAATAAATAAAACTGTAAATGATAGCCAATGTGGTTTAATGAAGAAGAGATTTTGCCAATCTAACTTGCTAGTATTTATTTGAAAACGTGACTTGGGTTCAAAGTCAGTAAATGTTCTGGGGTTTCAGGGAACATCCCCCTGGTAAGGTTAATCTTTTAAAAGAAAGAGCAAGAATTAAAGGAATTTACAATGATGATGTAAAGGATTCATCCATCCATTACGCCAATACTATCTTGGCCAGTTTCCCACCTTCCCCCCCCACTGTATTGTGGAACTGATCGTGGTAGAAAGCAAATTTGATAAACCTTGGCCTCCTGTCATCTCTTCTAGGGTCTGTCCGAAACTCTCTTAGGAACAGGATTTTTATTCGAGACTTCCAACAGAAGTGCTGGTGACAACAAATATAAACAACTTGCACTACAGCCTTTCTCACTGACTGCAATTGGCCTAATGATGCAACTCAGCCTTCTACTATTGCACTGCTTCCTATACTGCTTACCCTCTTGATGTCAGGAGGCTTACAATCAGGTTTCCAAAGTCACGTTTGCAATTTCATTGTATTTACCTGCACACAGATGCAAATTTCACGCACGCACACACTTTCCTGCTATCACTGAGTTCATGTAAATTGGTCCAATAAGCACAAGGGCAAGCAACAGACTCGAGAAAAATGTTTAGGAAAAGGAAATGTTTTATAAGCCAAGTTCAGTTTTTATGGTTAGTAATAATCTCTTAAATGAGAGAATTTTATTGCTATAATTACTGATCTTTTGAAAACACACAGTTCAGTTCTTTAACCAAATATTTCTTAACATATTGCATGAAATAGTATTTGCAATTAACCTAAACTTAACCAGTGAGAAGTTTAGACTCTTAGGATTTAATTCTTTATAATACTGAGCTTTAGTGTTTTATGTCTTATAGTGATGAATAATTGGTGCTTGAGGTCCCTGTTTTGTGTACTCCATTTGTGATATTGATCTCTTTACTGGATCAGTGGACCCTGGATATTTGATACTTGAAACGCATAGAGGACAAAAGTTTGCATTTTGATTCATGATCCTGATGTGGGTGTGTAAAGTAGCATTTTGGATTGCTGTTTGTCTTTGCGTTGCTCTGAGGGCAATATATAAGTGTCAGTTTATTCATAACTCGTGACTGCATTTGCTGAGAGAATTGGGTTTGCAGTCATTGTGAAGTCCTTAAGTATAACAGATGGATTTGCCTACATTATTAAATTGATGTAATTGTTAGTTTTTGAGTTTGTTAATTTGATGTTTCTCATTGGATCAGCATTTATTACCCAGTCCTACTTGTTCTGGAGAAGGTGGTGGTGCTCTATTTTCTTGAAACTTTGTAGTCCTTGTAGTATAGGGAAATACTGCTGTTAAGAAGACAGTTCCAGGATGTTGCTTAATAATAGCCATATCTTCCACAAACTTGACTCTATGACCAAAATTGGGTATTCTTTTCTAATTTTGATTCAGATCAATTCCAGGGACTAACCAGTTTCTTTTAAAAGGAATAGCAATTGTTCAGATTTCTGCTCCAGATCTAGTTCAACCTATAATTACAAGATAATTAACTGAATTATTCAAGCTTAACCAATAATGCGTGGTGATTTGTTTTTCAAATTCGATGAGCTCAGGTATTCAAAATCCAGGGAATCCTATTTACATTTTATAAAAAATAATTTGTGAAACTTAATTGAAGGAAAGGACCAGGGCAGTTTAACGTAAGCTTCTACAAAGCCATTAGATTATTTATCGGCTGGATTCTGTGATTGATTTTGGTTTTCCCTTTTTTTTTCATTCTGTCCCCAGGTGAAGACTTGTATGAAGTGAGTATTACATGGACAGCCAATCACACTGTATCAACCACCAGCCACAACAATCTTCTGGATGAAAACCGGCTTTGACTTATCATCTGCATATCAGCTTCTTGCATCTCACTGATAGCAACATTTAAATGATCTCCATCCAGTTTATCGCAAGAGCAATACTCCTGTCTGTTTCCTGTGGACATTTTAGAAAAGTTTTTTAAAAAACACTATGATGTAATTGTCTTGAAGTGCATAATATTTTATTTGTAAGTATGACATTGTGTGTTTGTCCTTTGTCCAAAGTAGCTTATGTTTCCTACGAGATTTGTGGTGAAGTGGAATGTAGTTTAGCACTTAAGTGGGTTTTCTGGTTGAAGTTCAGTGTTAAATCTTTTGTTTTAATTTAATATGCACACTGGTTGCTTTGTAAAATGTCTGATTTCTTAGCGATCTCTAAATTGATCTAATCTTAAGTGTGACCAGGTATGCAAGCTCAGATTGAGCCTTTTCTATATCGAACTGTGAGCATTCCTAGCGATATTTGAAACCCAAGTTGATATTCTTGGGTGGTGGAGCAAGTACATCTATTAGTTGATCATCTGTACATGTTTGTAGAAAAATTAGTTCTCCATTGTTAACGTGGTCAAATCATAATGATCAGTGTTTACGTAGGGTAGGACTAATCCTGAAGGTTATCTGAGGAATTTGTGGTACAGCACATGCACCTTGTTAGTCAAATACATTAATTTGGTGGTACAGGACTCTTGCACATTAAAAATGTTGGAGCAAATTCATTGGCTGAGCTGAAGACAGTCACTAAAATATGGGTCAAGTGGTATTGTGCATTGAAGTAGCATTGGTGATTTGTTGGCTGTAACATGCCAGTTCAAGTCTCCACTCCCAGAATTATATCCAATCAATGCTATTCAAACCACAACCAGGTTAAACTCCCTATAAGGAATACATTTAATTACTATTTACACTATAAACAATGCTCAACAAATCTTTCAGTTTTTTTGTATTGGGCAAATGTCCTTGAATCTTAACACTTGAATTCAGAAACTAGTTTGTGCAATAAAAAATAAGTCCCAGTTGAGACGTTCTGGGTGCAGGCAGGTCTCCTTGAATATTCTTCACAGAAACAGAGTTCATACTAGGCTTTGTATTATGATAATGTTTTGTATCATAATACTACTGACACATTCATACCTAAATCAATAACAATACTGATATGTTCATACCTAAATCAGTACTTGTGCCAGTGCCCTTCAATATTCTATTATCTTAGTTCGTGTTAATCACCTAATATTGGCATTCTCATTGACTGACATGTGAGCAGTTCCTCATACAAATTTTCACCACTCTCAAAAGTTCTCTGCAAACCCAGTCCATGATGAAAAATGTGATCTAATTATGGACATAGCACAGCAATTTCTCTTGTCAATGACTGTTTAACTGGTATTTTAATGAAGGGAGGGAATAGAACTGCATCTATGCACTCATTCATTTCATGCACTTATTGTTAAGTTAAAGTAACACCTTGACAAAGTGGACATATTCCATTTGTTACCAGAAGCCGGTATCTCAACAGATAACTTGATTATCTTGTGATGATATAATGAGTTTAATATAACCATAGCGAGAAGCTCAATATTGCAAAAGTTAAAACAGGTACACAATCCTTTAGTCAAAATCCGAAGCTTTTCTCTGTCAAGTTTTCTTCTGTGCAACAAGGTTATTTGGCATGTGAACAGGTGATCCAACTCCACGTCCACTTGACCCACATCACTCATGTGACATGGCCCAGCACTGGCAGCTGTCAGTTGTGTCTCAGCGCTCGTACTAGTTACACATGAGTCTGCTGTTCAGTGAAATTTTTAAAAATCTCACTGTGAAAATGTCATTTATTCTGAAATCTGAAACATTCCAAAATCCCAAAAACAACTGGCCCCAAGGATTTCTGATAAAGGATTGTGTACTTGTACTTCCTAATTTACAAAAGTAACTTCATATTGATTGACAATAGTAACTTCATATTGATGGATAATAGTAACAGGATAGGACAGAGTCAGCATGGATTTATGAAGGGGAAATCATGCTTGACTAATCTTCTTGAATTTTTTGAGGATGTAACTCGGAAGATGGACGAGGGAGATCCAGTGGATGTAGTGTACCTGGACTTTCAGAAAGCTTTTGATAAAGTCCCACACAAGAGGTTAGTGAGTAAAATTAGGGCGCACGGGATTGGGGGCAAAGTACTAGATTGGATAGAGAATTGGTTGGCTAATAGGAAACAAAGGGTAGTGATTAACGGCTCCATTTCGAAATGGCAGGCAGTGACCAGTGGGGTACCGCAGGGATCCGTGCTGGGACCGCAGCTTTTTACAATATATGTAAATGATATAGAAGATGGTATCAGCAATAACATTAGCAAATTTGCTGATGACACAAAGCTAGGTGGTAGGGTGAAATGTGATGAGGATGTTAGGGGATTACAGGGTGACCTGGACAAGTTAGGTGAGTGGGCAGATGCATGGCAGATGCAGTTTAATGTGGATAAATGTCTGGTTATCCACTTTGGTGGCAAGAACAGGAAGGCAGATTACTACCTCAATGGTATCAAATTAGGTAAAGGGGCTGTTCAGAGAGATCTGGGTGTTCTTGTCCACCAGTCAATGAAGGCAAGCATGCAGGTACAGCAGGTCGTGAAGAAGGCTAATAGCATGCTGGCCTTCATAACAAGAGGGATTGAGTATAGAAGCAAAGAGGTGCTTCTGCAGCTGTACAGGGCCCTGGTGAGACCACACCTGGAGTACTGTGTACAGTTCTGGTCTCCAAATTTGAGGAAAGACATTCTGGCTATTGAGGGAGTGCAGCGTAGGTTCACGAGGTCAATTCCTGGAATGGCAGGATTGCCTTACACGGAAAGACTGAAGCGACTGGGCTTGTATACCCTTGAGTTTAGAAGACTGAGAGGGGATCTGATTGAAACGTATAGGCTTATGAAAGGATTGGACACTCTGGCAGGAGGGAACATATTTCCGTTGATGGGGGAGTGCCGAACCAGAGGACACAACTTAAAAATACGGGGTAGACCATTTAGGACAGAGATGAGGAGAAACTACTTCACCCAGAGAGTGGTGGCTGTGTGGAATGCTCTGCCCCAGAGGGCAGTGGAGGCCCAGTCTCTGGATTCTTTTAAGAAAGAATTGGATAGAGCTCTTAAAGATAGTGGAGTCAAGGGGTACGGAGATAAGGCTGGAACAGGATACTAATTAGGAATGATCAGCCATGATCATATTGAATGGCGGTGCAGGCTCGAAGGGCAGAATGGCCTACTCCTGCATCTATTGTCTATTGTCTATTGTCTATTGTCTATTGACACAGAGTAATTGGGAACATCTCAAACTTTTTTTTCCCTTAAAAGCAATATAGGAACATAACATTAAAATTTAAGTACTGTCAAATTGATTTGTATTATAAATAAGAATGAAATGAGACCTCATCTATACCTGTTGACTGTTGTCTTAATCCAAGTGTCCTCAATATAAACAACGCAGTCAAGAGAAGAAGGGCCCTGTAATGGTCATGACAAAATCAGCTGATTTACCATTTCTGCAGAAATTTACACTCCAACCCTCAGTGCCAAGACAAATTGTACCCTTTCAAGATCTCGCAAACTAAACAAATTAACCTGTCACATCTGTTAAATTGTCCCACTATCCATGAGTAGTAAAGCAGAGGAGCTCTACTCTCAGCCATGGTTGTGCATCAATACATGGCTGTTAAATTTGCACTACAAATGGAGTGCCACTACATTATTTGTTTATGTGAGTAATGTCACCAAGTACTTGACATTCTTGTTGCTATCAAATGTTTGTGTAGGTCTTTAGAGCAAGAGGAGGAAGGTACTTTGCTGTGATCCCCAAGCAATTGAAAAACCTACCAGTGGGAATTATATACAGCATGGCCACTTGGATTAGATGCCAGAGCATGGGGATGGGATTAGAGTCTATGATGTCCCTCATACTTGACCAGTCTCCCAACGTTCCTGGTCTAGGAAAGATTTGCAATATCTTTCACAATTTTAGGCCAATGAGGCCCATTTTATAAACTACTTTTTGGAAATGTCACTGTTACATAGACTCAATGAATACCCCTTTACTGACATACTAAAGGAAAATGGATGTCCTTATTCTCAAACATAAATCACCACTATTACTTCAGAAATAAAATTTGAGGAAGGGAAATAGAAAGAGTTTAACCAGTGTGACTTAAGAGGTGTTTCAAAATATCAGGTTTGATTTAGTTTGTGTTACAAGGATGGTTTTGACGTGCCCAACAATCTTAGAATCTCTCTTAAGTGGTGTCCTGTTCTTCATAGCTTATAAAGTTAACTTGAGCTTACAAATTTGTACTAATGAGAGGATGCAAGTGCACATGTTTACTGTTACCAGTTATCAGTTACAGATTAGACATACTTAAACCATTTTTAAGTGCCATTTTTATACTGCATATTGACAATCAGACTCACTTAGTAGTGAGTATTGACATTTTAGTCAATGGTCTTTTATACCACTTGTACAGCCAATGTTCAAAGAAAATTTGGGAATGAACAGGAATTTGTATTTGAAGCTGTCTGGTTAGTTTAATTATGTCAGTTTATTTGATTTTATCGAAACCTTTTTACTCTACTGGTTTATGTTGACATTTTTCCTTTTGTATGAAAAATATAATATCCACATTTTAAGCCAACTGTATTCTCATTTTGGAAAACTGCTGCATTGGTTTAGACACTCAGAACAGTTACTTGAACTTGTTTGTAATGTAAATTGTAATATTTGTATTGACTATATTCTTTGATCTTAATACCAAAGTGAAACAAGTCCATCACTGATTAATCAGATGTTCCCTCTTAGTCTTTGTAAAAGCAGCATTCTTCAGGAATGATTCTTTTTTTTTGAGGTTCAAGACAGTGACTAATAGTTGGGGCAGTGGGGTGGAAGAAATTTAAAAAGCAAGTTAAGATTGGAGGAAGAAAATAATTCAGCTTTATCACCCTAGGAATGGCAGAGTTGTGGGATAAGTTAGAAAGAGGAATTTTGAAGCAGAAAACCTATCTGAATTTGAAAGGAACAAGTGCATCCCTGTGTCATTGATCTCTGAAAATAGGTCATGCTTTCTCCAAGCTTTCAGCAACTGCATTTGAAGCATGCTTGCACAAACGTAAAACTCTGCCACCCACTCCAATCGTGGTCAAACAGCATGTCAAATTGTCTTAATTGGAAGGAATGCATGGCAATTTTTGGAATATTCACATGCAGTAGGAATGGTGATTTTGCACTAATATAAGTGGAGTTTGCATGCACATCGTTGCACGAGTAGTTGTAGCACTCAAGATCACAAATCAAATTCGCAGACCTCCTGAAACACAACCTTCTGAATTGATAAATAGTTCTTGTGTGTTGACAAGTTGCGACCTTTTAGTGGAACTGATTATTTGATTTAAATACTTCTATTACATCAATCACAAACATTTGACTTTCAGGTTTTTATTTCATTAGAATATTACAGCAATTGCACAGTTTTGATCGCCGCATGCAGGTGTGTACAGCAAATTGTAAATCATGATATTTTGATGATCAGTCAATGAATTAGTACCAATGGAGCGTAAATGCAAAGACACTGTTTATGTTAGAGCAGAGCAGCTTTATCACAAATGGCTGTTGGGAGTTGTTAATCACTATACTTGAGATGAGTATCTAGTTGCCTTTTCAAGAAAGATATTAGTATCTGGGGGATAAGCAAGAAGTAAATTCAAGAAAATTTTCTGTTCATGAAGCAAGGGCAGGAATTCATTGCAAGCCAAAGATCCTGAAGCCACACAGATAATTAAAATCCTGCAATTATTTTAATGTTTTTCCACGCATGCAATGACAAGCAAAATCTTTCAGTTTTCTTTTTCTTCAAATAGGAAGTTTCTGCAAAATGATGTCTTCTTAATTTCATCCATGCTGCTTTCAGGCAGTTGGTCAGTAGCTTCTTGTTCTTGTTTTCAAAAAGAATATTCCTTTCCTTTAAATCTTGTAACGATAGAAAATTCCATTATTGGAAGTATGCATTGTTCATTCTGAAAATATGTAACATCTGTGTGGCCTATCTTGATAAGTTTTAGGGGTTTTTTTGTAAATTTCCTGCATTAGTGAAACTCAGTTGATTACAGTGGTCCTGACTTTAAATTTCAAAATATTTACTCAGTTTGAATATTTAATATCCTTCACAATTGAATGACTTTAATATATAATTTTGTGTAAATCGTTGAACACAGACTTTCAGGTTTTGGTTAAGGACATCAGAAGAACTTGCATTTTGAGAGTTTTGAGATCTTCAATGCCTACTACGTTTTTAGAGCAAGTTTAACAGCTATGAAGAATTGTAGATTCAATAATAGTGATTCCATCTGTGAGAGTGTCTGCCCCCATTATATATTCAGGTCTTATAGAGGGATTCAATCAAAACATGCCAACTCATAGACATGCTTTTTAATTTACAGCCTCCTTGCTTAAAATGTAGTTAAAACAAATAAATGTGTACTGTGGTAGTGTGCCAATGTACATAGGAAGGTTGATGCTCTAATGATCCTGTCCTATTTTTTGGTTAGCCAGGTGTCAAAGTCAGTAAGTCATCGCCATACTGGTCCACATAAGCATTCTCTTAATTATTTTTCACCAACTTGCATATCCCCTTTAATAATCTAAGAACACCTTTTCAACAGCCATTTCTGGAAAACAAGTTCCACATTCCACCCACCCTCTGTATGAAGCTTTTTCTAACCGTCTGTGTTGTTTTGTTGCCTCAATGTCAGCCTCAGATATGGCTTCCCCATACCTTATTACTCCTGACCTTGAAGGTATCCTATTTGGATGCCCTTCACCATCTCAGCTCAAATGAAAAAAGCCCTTGTTTCACAACACCCTTTGTAATTGTAATCTTTCATATCTAGTTGTATGGACTTAAATAAACTGCTTAAGAGCACTGAAGATAAGACCGACTAAAAACTTCTTGAGCTATTTGGCCTTGCTTTGAAGAAACTGAGCCAGAATCTGATTGAGGTGTCTAAAATAAACAGTGGATGAAGCACGCAAGTCATGGCCTCTTGTTTTAAACTGCCAGAACCAAGAAGTAATATCAGAAAATTCTTCTGCTCCATTAATCAGCACATGAGATCTACTTATGAATATGATAAATGAGGCAATATCTTTGAAATAATTTAAGGAACTGTTGGAGGAAACTAGGTTCCCTCCAGCTGGATAATTTGAGATGAGCCAAATGTTTCTTCATGTGAAAGATAGATGGGCAGCACGGTGGCACAGTGGTTAGCACTGCTGCCTCACAGCGCCAGAGACCCGGGTTCAATTCCCGCCTCAGGCGACTGACTGTGTGGAGTTTGCACGTTCTCCCCGTGTCTGCGTGGGTTTCCTCCGGGTGCTCCGGTTTCTTCCCACACTCCAAAGATGTGCAGGTCAGGTGAATTGGCCATGCTAAATTGTCCGTAGTGTTAGGTAAGGTGTAGATGTAGGGGTATGGGTGGGTTATGCTTCGGCGGGGCGGTGTGGACTTGTTGGGCCGAAGGGCCTGTTTCCACACTGTAAGTAATCTAATCTAAAAAAGTAATCTAATCTAATAGATACACTGACAGTCCCTTGAATAGTTGACATGCTAATCAGTAGGATTTGCTTATCCAGCCTCAGTCTAAACTTTTGTGCAGGAAATGATTAAGACAGCTCAAGGCCAATAGATACAACTAACCTGACCCAATCCGCTAAGTCGATTCCCCTTGCATTTCTGTGTGTCCTGTACACTCCAGTATCGCAAAAGGACTTGAGGGTGATCAGCTGTCTTGCAGTCCAAGCAGCAAGTCACTGGCCCCACAGACTAATCATCCAATGGCAGGTGTAAAACTAACCTCAGAGACAGCTTTAAAGGTAGAAACACTGCAGCCAACAACACAATCAGGGAAACGTGAACACCATGTTTAAAACTATTAATGTTTGATACAAAACTACACCCATTAAGAGATACAGGAAAAATTCAGTATTTTGTATTTTGGTTTGTTAGTACAGGTTCAGCATTTTACAATTGTCTTCATTTCGAATATAGTACTTTTATGGTGAGTCTCCAAACAGGATTCTGTACGAAAAAATTAAGACTCTTGCAGTTTGTGTAAATTGCTGCTTTCACTTTGGCTCCTGCTATTAACCGTTACAGTAATTTTTTTAGCAGTGTTGTTTATGACTTGCTGCATGAATTGATGACATCGCACAGTTTACAAAAAAATGTTTGAATCAATTTCTCAGCTCATCTTCCTCCTGATCTAGCTTTACCATTGCAACCACCCATCATCAATCTTCCTTGAACTGCTTAACCGTTCAGTCAACGACCATTCCAGAGTAGAGAAGTGGTGCTGAAGTTTTTCATGAAACATCTGTATTGGTGGAAAGACTTTTGTTCTTTGCTGCATATTTAGAAGTATTCAAATATTAGAAGATGGGAGCAAGCTAATTTTGGAGAAGAACCACACAACATAAAAGTTTGAATATAGAAAGTAAATGGGGGTTGGAGAATTTCAATATTATCAATCATAAATCTGAAGTAGTCATTAAAGTCTTATAGGAATTCAGGAGAAGCTTTCACTTGGAGGTTGGTTAGAATATGAAACTCACTACTATATGGAGTGCTTGAAATAATTTCCTTAGATACACTTATAGGGAAACTAGATAATGAGGAGAGAGGAATAGAAGAATATGCTGATAAGGTTTGATGAAAGTACACTGTGCAGCGCTGACACAGACCTGTTGAGCCAAATGGACCATTTCTCTGCTACTAGTACAATGTAAATGCATGTTTTTTTGATATTGTGTGTAAGTTGATCTTGAAAATTGTTATTGCTGAGGGCATAATCTCCAAAGGTAGGGCGTCCCCTTTGCACATGGAGGCTTTGCAAATCTTAAATGGGAGGTATGGTACCAACCACTGGTGCACAATTTTGGTGATCTCTTATTTGAGTGAGAATGATCTGAGACTATTAGATCAACCTAAAGCACTTTGCACCAACATTAGGTCTTTTTAAGCATCATTTACATTGTGTGCTTTCAAGACCTTCATTAAAACTTGTCTGTTACTTGTGCTGACCAAACATGTAACACTACTCGAGTTAACCAAGTTCCAGTGAGTTAAGGAATGTTAATTGCACAGAGAGGTTTCTCATCACATTTAATTCTAATCAAGGGGTTGAAAGAAAAGAATTTAAATGTTTTGTGCAGATAGGAATTATTTTAAGCTTCTTACATGGGTGGCATTCTGTTCGTTAATTTCAGTTTGCTTAGCACACAAGCTGCATTGTTCTGTTAAATTTTCATTGCCATGAGTAAACAACACTAGTTGTTTAATTGAACATACACTATGAATTGTTGGCCAATTTTGGTTTATGTTACACTGGAGAATTGTTAGCTTAAGTAAGTTTCAATTATTTTTGTCTTGTATGATTCCTGGCATGTTTTGGGTGGATTTTTAACATTACTGTCTATTTTAAAATGATGTAAAGATATAGAAAATAAACTGGATTATTAGAAAGCTGTGATGCTGTTATCTGGTTTTTGTCATAATCTCACTACCTTAATTATTAATAAATCATTTACATATTTACCTAGAGAATTCTTGTATTGGTTATTTTGGTTATTGGATATCCAGCTTCATTCAATTGAAAACTGTGTACTTTTACATGTGCTCCTCTCCCAGAAGAAATCTCAGCAAAGTTTAACAGTTTGTAACTCATAAGCGAATTTGTTTCATTTCTATTCTGGAAATGTCAAATTAACAATTGAAGCAAGAAAAAAAAAATCCATATCAGGGAGTTAATTTACTCAATATGTCTCCAATTTCACTACTAATAAATTACAGTTGTATTTAAAGTGGGAAAATGTTCTGATAATGTCATGGCTAGTTTATTTTCTCTCTGAATGTAGTTTTAGAGGAATGAAAGTAGGCCAGGACACTGCCAGGGCTCCCATGTATATGCTTCAAAAATGCCAGTGAATCCTCTCTATCCACCTGTACAAGTAAATACATTTAAAAAATCCATTTATAGGATGTGGGCCACATTAGCTAGTCATCATTTCTTATCCTTTCCAGTTGCCCTTGAGAAGGTATTGATGAGCTTCCTTCTTGAACCACTGCTGTCCACCCAGTGTGGTTAGGGAGGGAATTCCAAAATTTTGACCCAGTGTTAGTGAAGGAATGGCAATCTACACTGTATTTCCAAGTCAGGATGGTGAGTGGCTTGGAGGAGATCTTGAAGGTGGTGGTGCTCCCATATATCTGCCACCATAGTCCTTCTAAATGGAAGTGGTCATGGATTTGGAAGGTGCTGTCTGAGGATCTTTAGTGATTTTCTGTAGCGCATTTTGTAGATAGTACACACTGCTGCTACTGAGTGTCTGTGTGGAGGGAATAGATGCTCATGGATGTGCCAGTCAGTCGGGCTGCTTTGACCTGGATGGTGTCAAGCTTCTTGAGTGTTGTTGGAGCTGCACCCATCCAGGCAAATGGGGAGTATTTCCATCACACTCCTTCGTTGTGCCTTGTAGATGATGGACAGGCTTTGAGGAGTCAAGAGGTGAGTTACTCGCTGCGGTGTTCCTAGCTTCTGACCTGCTTTTGTAGCCACTGTGTTTATGTGGCGAGTCCAGTTGAGTTTCAGGTCAATGATAATCCCCAGGATGTTGTTAGTGGGAATTCAGTGATGGTAACACCATTGAATGACAAGGGTCAGTGGTTAGATTGTCTCTTATTGGTCATGGTCATAGCCTAACATTTGTGTGGCCTGACTGTTACTTGCCACGTGTCGGCCCAAACCTAGATATTGTTTGGATTTTGTTGCATTTGCACATGGACTGTTTCAGTATCTGAGGAATTATGAATGGTGCTGATCATCATGCAATCATTGGCAAACAGCCCCACTTCTGACCTTATGGAGGGAAGGTCATTGATGAAGCAACCACAACCATCTCCCTGTGTTAGGTATAACTCTTAACCACTGGAGAGTTTGCAGACTGATCCACATTGATTCCTCATTGCTAGGGCTCCTTAATGTCTCACTTGGTTGAATACAGCTTTGATGTCAAGGTCTGTCATTCTCACCTCCCCTCTAGAATTCAGCTGTTTTGTCCAAGGCTGTTTTGAACCAAGGCGTAACAAGGTCCTGTAAAATAAAGCTGTTTTCGTTGAAGTATCTGTCTAGATTACATACTCTGTTCCGATAAGCCCTTAGCTCTATTTTCAATATCCAAGGTCTACCAATAAACTAAATCCAGCTCTCTGGACCATGGTCTAATCTAACTTTAAGTATGCAGGTATGGCAATGAATTAGTAAGACAAATGGTATATAATCCTTTATTACAAGGAGGCAGGAATATAAGGGCAAGTAAATCTCCCCTGGCCATTGACACCACCCCAGTGTCTAGTTAATAACTGAGGTTCAACCAGATGGTTTGCAACCTTAATGTTATATTTGACCCAACTTGAGTTTCTAACTAAGTGTATGCTGTCAATAAGACTGTATATTGCCACTTCAGTGACATCCCATGCTCCTTAAATGTCTATGTATTTGTTATCTCTAGATTTAATTATTCTGGCAGAATTACAGTTGGTCTCCCACATTTCTTTTTTACATAATATATTTTTATTAAGAAAAAATAGATTTTTAATTATTACAACAAATACAAAACAATGCAATTCAACATAGTACAAAACTAAACCCAAATAATAAAAAAAATTCCCCAACCCACCCTCCTATACGAATGTATAAACATATGTAGAAGCATAAAATTTAAAAAACCCAAACTAGCTATTTAACTAACTAAATAAATACCTAACAACAAAAAATAAATGGTAATAACTCAGCCCAGCCAACCAAAACACTCATACATTCACAGTTCCTCCTCTCTGGATATTGGACTCATGAAACACAGTCGTTACAGCTATATAAAAGCCCTTGTTAGTGTGGCAGATAAATCTGTGTCCAGGTATTTCAAAAAGGGTTGCCAAAAAAGGTTGTAAAAATGCTCAGTTTTGTGGTGTACCATATTTGTGAGAAAATCCAGGGGAATATGCTCCATAACAATCTTCTGCCAACCTGACAGGCCTGGAGGGTTTTCTGATATCCAACCTAGCAAGACCATGTGGGCGGCACGGTGGCACAGTGGTTAGCACTGCTGCCTCACAGCGCCAGAGACCTGGGTTCAATTCCCGCCTCGGGCGACTGACTGTGTGGAGTTTGCATGTTCTCCCCGTGTCTGCGTGGATTTCCTCCGGGTGCTCCAGTTTCCTCCCACAGTCCAAAGATGTGCAGGCCAGGTGAATTGGCCATGCTAACTTGCCCGTAGTGTTAGGTAAGGGGTAGATGTAGGGGTATGGGTGGGTTGCGCTTCGGCGGGGCGGTGTGGACTTGTTGGGCCGAAGGGCCCGTTTCCACACTGTAAGTAATCTAATCTAATCTAAAGATATTCCTCCTTGCACAGAATGTAAGAATATTGAAATGTTTTGCCTTATGCGAGTCTGCAGGAAATACAATGGGTAGGCCCAAAAGGAGCAAAATAGGGTCCTTCTCCACCCCTACACCTAAAATCCTCTCCATTGCACCCACCACAGTGCTCCAATACGTTTGAAGCCAGTCACAAGACCAAAGACAAGGGTAAGAGTACCCGTACAGACCTTGCACTTGGGGCATGCTGAAGATACCCCTGGTTTAAATTTTGACAAATGGTCTGGGGCTAAGTGGACCCTGTGGAGAATCTTCAACTGCAAAGCACGAGTCCTATTGCAAATTGATATCTTCCTTGCGTTCTCCCAAATATCCTCCCATGCCTCTGAAGAAACTTCGTCACCCAGCTCTCTCTCCCACATCTTGCAGAGTCGATCACTCATCTGAGGTGGCAACCCCCAATTGGTGATATAGAGTACTGACAGAGAGTGTACTCTTAGCCCTTAGTACCCCTCTTTCTATGTCAGATTTGTAGGGATCAGTCAAAAGTGTGGTCCTTTTTTGAATAAAATCCCTAACTTGAAAAAAACGAAAGAGGTCTCTATTAGGTAACTCATACTTCCGTACTAACTGATGAAGGACATTACATCTCCCTCAAATAAATCACTCATGCAAGATATACCCCTCGCTGCCCAACGTTTAAATCCTGAATCTATCATACCTGGTTGAAAACTCGGCATACTCACTAAAGGTGTAAACAAAGATGTTTTGCCAATATTACCTTCTCTCTGCCAAATTACCCTCCATGCTTTAACAGTATTGATGACTATTGGGTTATGGCAATATTCCCTAACTGTCCTCACCTTGTCCAAAAATAGCAAACTGGTAAGGGGGCACCTTGCCTGGAAGGCTTCAATATCTAGCCATATTGGGCTTGTGGGGACCCTCTTTCAATCACTTACATAGGTTAAAAGCGAGCTTAATTGGTAATTTTTAATGTCCGGAAGGTCTACTCCCCCCAATCTGTGAGGCAACTGCAGTTTGGCTAATTAATGAGGGGCTGTTTACAGTGCCAGATAAAGGAGCTGAACCAACTGTTCAGTCTCCTGAGTGTTTGTTTATTGAAAATCAGGGGGAGCATCCGTATAGGGTATAGCAAACGTGGGAGAATATTCATCTTAATAAGCGCTATCTGAACCAACCATGAGAGTGGAAGTGCCTCCCATCTTTGGAGATCTTGTTTAATTTTTTCAAATAATTGAGTAAAATTCGCTTTGAACAGCCAATCCAGAACTGGAGTAATGAATATGCCCAAATACACAAACCCCCCCTGTTACCACCTAAATGGGAATCTATAGTCACTCTCAAGAACCAACTCTTTCGTAAGACCACCCATAGGCATAGCCTCTGATTTAGCAAAATTAATCTTATACCCTGAAAAAGCGCCAAACGTGTGAATGCATTATAACAGGCAAGGTACTGAGACTGCTGGATTTGTCAAGAAAATTAGAACATCATCTGCATACAGCGCGATCTTATGTAATTTTGACCCCACTTCTGGAGCTGATATATTGAGATCCCCACGAATGGCCTCTGCCAACGGTTCAATCACTAACGTAAAAAGTAATGGTGAAAGGGGACAGCCCTGCCGGCTGCCCCTAGAATTATTAAAATTGCTTGATCGTACCCCGTTGGTAATGACCGCAGTGAGAGGTACACTGTAGAGAACCTTTACCCATCTTATGAAAACTTCGCCCAGACCAAACCGGTCTAGAGTATAGAAAAGTTACGGCCACTCAACTCGGTCAAATGCCTTCTCTGCATCTAAAGAAATCACCAATCCCTGTATTGACTGCTGTTGGCATGCTTGAATTACGTTAAGCAGTCTCCTAACGTTATTGGAGGATCTGCGACCCTTTATGAAGCCCGTCTGATCCTCCTTAATAATAGAGGGTAACACAGTCTCCTGCCTTAACGCAAGAGCCTTAGAGAGGATCTTAAAGTCCACATTTAAGAGCGAGATGGGCCTGCATGAAGCACAGTCTTCCGGATCCTTCCCTTTTTTAAGGATAAGTCAAATATTGGCCTCTCTCAGAGATGCTGGGAGACAAACATGACTGTATGAATCATTAAACATATTCAGCATCAGGCCTGACAGTATACTTATAAATTCCTTATAGAATTCACTGGGAAGTCCCATCAGGGCTGGGTGCCTTTCCACTCTGAAGCTGCCTCACAGCTTCCTGCACTTCTTGCTCTGATAATGGGGCATTGAGAAAGGGCTGTTGTTCGGGAGTCACACCCGGGAGCTTCAGATCTCTAAAAAAGGATTCCATTTTGGCTTGCCCCTCCTCACAATTCTCAGACTGATAAAACTTAGAGTAGACTCTCTGGAACGCCACATTAATCTTTTTAGAATCACATGTTAGGTTCCCAGACCCTTCCCTAATCACTGTAACCATTTGTGGGGCACTTCTCTTTCTGGCAAGGTATGCTAAGTATTTGCCTGGCTTGTCACCATGCTCGTATAACCTTTGCTTTGCAAAAGCCAGCTCCTTCTTTGCCGGCTGCGTGAGCACGGAATTTAGTGCAGACTGCAATGCCGTAATCCTCTGTAGTTTGACCAATGAGGGTCTGTCAAAATAGGCCTTCTCGGCTGCCTTCAACCGTGCTTCAAGAAGACGTTGCTGCTCACCTTTCTGCCGCTTCCTACTTGTGGAATATGAAATAACTAACCCTCTGGCATAAGCTTTGGCAGTTTCCCAGAGAACAGATGAGCTATCAACCGAGCCTATGTTGATGTATAGGAATGCCTGAAATTCCCTAGAGAAATATTCCACAAACTTGCTGTCCATGAGAATAAAGGGGTCCATTCGCCAGTACCTTGAATCCACTGTAACATCCTTAATTTTAACCATGAGGTACACTGGACCATGATCAGAGATGGCAATATTACCAATCGTACAGGATGCCACTGGATCCAGGGTTACCGCAGGGGTCGGAAAAAGATCAATCCTCGTGTGACATCTGTGCGGATTGGAGAAAAATGTGAAATTCCTACCTGTAGGGTGGAAACACCTCCAGACGTCCACCAATCCTAATTCCCCACACAAACCCAATAACTGTTTAGTTTGTGCAGAGGGTATCAAGGGACCTTGAGGCAACCTGTCTACTGTGGGGTCCATGAGACAGTTAAAATCTCCCCCTACTGTGCCGAGACTTGAGACTTATCAGTTTAGAAAAAGCATCTATCAAGAATTTAAGAGGATGAGCTGGGGGACAATAAACATTTAAAATGCCATATTCTTCCATTTTTCAAGGCTTTAAGAATTACAAACCTCCCGTATATGTCTTTAACACATTCCAACAATTTAAATGAGAGATTTTTCCTTACCAATATAGCCACTTCCCTACTTCTGGTATTAAATGGTGAAAAATAAACTCGGTCAAAGCCATTCTGCTGTAATTTCAGATGCTCCTTGTCATCCAAATGTGTCTCCTGTAACAAAGCTATATCGACCTTCTCCTTTCTAAGACTCAAGAGTACCTTCTTCCTCTTAATTGGTGAGTGACTTCCCTTGATATTCCAGGTACACCATTTAATGAAATCATTAGCCATAATCTTCTGCAATTACATTTAAATTCCATAGAGGAGGAATCCGAACCACAAATTGCTGAGCCTTAGTGTCGCATGGTCCACCAAATATAAAAACTACATAAACTAAAACCACTACATTTAACAAACATACAAAATTATTAAAAATAAAAAAACAACAAAAACCAGAAAACAAACCAACATATAAAGTTCCAATAGCGCTGAGTAGGGGAACTCACCCCCTGCCCGGAGGGGGCAACTACCCATCCCGAACTGCCCATAAATAGGCATCTAACCATCTCAACCACCTTCACTTCTCCCAGCTAGAGCCGCATCGCAAGCACAAGCTAAAAAGAATAAACACCCCATAGAATATCAATATGAATAAAAAAACATTATTTTATTTTAAAAAGGGGGAATAAATACCCCACCCATCCTTTGGGATGTCCTAACTTAGAAATTTAAAATGTACATCTTAACCACCGCCAGACATAGTTTGAACCAAATTATTATCAATAGAGGAAAAAAAAGGGGAAAAACAAAGTTCCAACCGGATTTCCTCCATTTCTTTTACAGAATGATAAACGCATACCCAAGCAACGATATTTATACAAACTAAAATTTTTAAATTAGGTTAATTTGTCCACAAAGTCTCTTGCCTTCTCCGATGTGTCAAAGAGATGCATGGATCCATCTAAGGTGATCCGAAGCACTGCCAGATATCTCAGGGAGTACTGAATCCCAAGCTCCTTCAATCTTCTCTTGATACCATCATATAATTTTCGTTTCTGGATCACCGCCGCTGAAAAGTCCTGAAAAAACATGATCTTAGACCCCTCGTAAATTACGGCCTTTGGATCCTTCCCCTGGAGTCTGGAAGCCTCCATGACTCTCTCCTTATCCTGGTAATGATGGAACTGCACCAGGAAAGGACGAGGGTGTTGACCCAGACCCGACCTCCGTGCTGCGACCCAGTGAGCCCTCTCTATCTTCAATCCTCTCATGCCAGTCTCCAGGTCAAGGAATTTTGGAAGCCTATCTTCAACAAATTCCACAGGCCGCTCACCTTCCTTACCCTCAGGCAGACCGATAATCCGAATGTTTTTTCTTCTGCCCCTGTTTTCAAGATCATCCACTTGGTCACGCACATTACGATCCTGTGTCTTCAGGGCTTGGGTCTCTTCTTTGAATGAACTGGCATCAGCTTCCACCACTGTGACCCTGTGCTCCACCTCATCCGTCCTCTTCTCCAGGTCTCCCAGCTGCTGCTCATGTTTCTGCAGCATGAGAGAGACTGGAGCCAGCTTCTCTTCAATCTGTTTCCCCAACATCTCGCGAGATTTCGAGAGCTGGTTCACCAGGTCCTGGAGAGTAATCGGCTCCAAGGCTGCTGCAGGCTGAGCTGCAGGCCCGGCCTCAGGTGCTCCTCCTCCCTTTTTAGGCATTTCTGGACAGCTGAAAATACAGGTCAGTCAATTTTTAAATGTTTCTTGGGGCTCCACAATCTTTCCAACGCCCCAAGAAATCCTGAAGACCTGGGTTGGGTGGGTTAAAGGACCATCCTGCTCCTGCTGCGATGCGAAGCTCTGCAGTGTGATCTTCTCAGATCGCCGCCATCATAGATTCCCCCAGTCTCCATAAAATTGAAGTCAGCCAAAACTCTGCTGCCAGTGTCCTAACTTGTATCGAATCCTGTTCATCTCTCCTGTGTGTGCTGAGCTACATTGGCTCTTGACGTAAGCAGAGCTTATCTTTTAAAATTGCCAGTTTTTTTTGACAAATCTCAGTAATCTCCTCCTGGCTAAAATTCTCCCACACATCCGTACTTCACTAATTCTGATCTCTTGAACATCCTTGGGTTCATCCTGACCAAAAATTGTCAAATTCGATCAAAACAGTGTCATTTTTGTCAAATTTCACGCAGGGTTTTTCTTTTGCAAGGCTCAGTGAGTTTGGTGAATCTTATGCTCTCATTCCCAAACATACCTTCTTAACTTAGTACCACACTCCTGGGGTGCTCTTCTTGTCTGAATGCTTACCCAATTCTCCGACTCACTATTGTTGCAAGATGTGGCCACTGCTGAGCTACCCCAGGAACCCAAATGCCAGTGCCATCTTTGAACTGTAGTCATTCACTGTGCACTTAGTGGGAGAGCATCCACAAATCCATACTGTTCAGGAGACATAAATGGCGCAACCTAGTTTCACAAGTGCACCAAGTAACCCAGCTTACCTGTCCTTGGCCAAATCCCATATTCCAACCTTGTCCCAGTCACTGCTACTCTTTCTACATTACCCACTGTAATCTGGCATCATATCATTGTTTGACGTGAGACCAAAGATCACCAAAGCAGTCATTTCCTGTCAAAAGCAGCAAAATCTAACAAAAATCAAGCAAACAGAAGCAGCATTTGTCCCTCCACAGCAACTTAATGTTTGCCTTTTGAAGACCACATTTAGTCAGGGTACTCCATTACACATCACAGAGGGTAGATTTTGATGCCGAGTAACAATCCCTGTAAGGCATCTGACCTTTGACATGCAGGAGGAACATGAGAGTTCTCCAAGATATCAGTGTGATGGCAGTTCCCAGGTAATGTGTCAGAAGCTTCCAAGATATGGACCTGGTGATCACAGATGCCTTGCACACTGGAATGGAACCCTTTTCTATTGAGGAAGTTGATTGCTGCATTGATATTACCATCTTAATGCAATTTGTGTATAATAGAAAGTACCCTGCCCTTTGCAGAAGATGATTATGTTCTCAAAACCTACTGCCTGGGCTGCAGCATGGACCTCTTTGTGGGGAAATGAGATAAAATAGTGTGCTCTGCTGCAAGTTGCTTTGGTTTCAGCCCCGATCTGAGTGGACAATTGAAATCCCACGCAGGTTCCCAGCAGCTCCTTGATCCCACTCCATATCACAGTTCCTGCTCCACCGACTGGTATAGCTCTGTGACATTGTCCTGGGACATTCTCAGTCTGCAACAATGTTGGGCCTCATTTATCTGGAGGAAATGGCACTGAGAACAATAGACTCTGAATCTCCTGTACATCCTGAGAAGTGCTTCAGGTATGACCCCCTCACGTGGAGGTGGCTCATTATCTGCCAGAGGTTGCTTGCTGGCATATCTGTCCCTCCTCATTTCTTCTCTACCTTAATTCTAACACAGAAGCTGAGATGATGACCCCTGCTGTGGCTGTTTCCATTGGTCTCACTTCCAATGAGCCTGTGTGGGGAATACTATAAACAGGATGGGTCATTTAATAGTGTGAGCAGTCAAGTTTGAATCTTCCGAATGTTAGTTCAGCATAATCCTTTATAGAGTGGGATGTGGAGCTCTCCGACAGTGATGGCTATGGTGTGGTTCCATGCAGTCCTTTGACATTGGACCTTATTCTAGTGAATGTAACACTAGTCACGTTGCAAAGAACAGTGCGAATTTCTAAGTGAGTCCTTGTGCTTTTATCCCCATATCACCCATGACAGGTATTTTTGCATCGAGAGTGTTTTGCATTATAGTTACAGTTTAAGGTGACAAGTCAGTTTGGTGACTCCATACAGTCTGAAATATTGCATTAACATTGAGCCTTCTAGCCCATAGGTGCAATTTTTAAAGGTCTGTGATTACTTTTTCACAGAGATGACTTTATCCCCAATGACCGATAGAATGGTCAAGATAGCTTGTGAACAGCATTTGCACCCCACATAGTTGTAGATATTCTTAAACAACCAGGCATATTATAGCTGGTATTTGTCCCTGCAAAGAGGTGGCCTTGCCACAACATTCCAATGGTAGGTGCTGTTGTGCTCCGAAGTGTAGTAAGTGGATGAGAGCTATGCCTTGATGATACGATGAGTCTGATATGTGTCAGATGCCAATGCTAATAGATATGGGGTGCACATGGCTATTGCCCATGGAGAATGCCCTGAGATGCTGGTGCTAGATCCCAAGATGGAGCAAGCAGCGAGCTGGAACGGCCTGATAACCACTTTGACTTCCATGTTGGAGAAGGTTGCTGTTTAGTTTCTATCCACTAGCTGGGAGAATGGGAAACTGCCTACTAAAGAAGTGAGATTCTAGGCAGTAATAAGGGTCTCTTGCCACTCACTAGTGAGAATCCTATCTTGCATCCAACACTCAGTGGGGACCAGACTTTTGGTGTCAGCTTCAGAAAGGTATTTGCTGGATCTATATAAATGTAATAGCTGATAATGTTGGGCGGGGAGGTAAATAAGTTGGCCAGGTGTTTAATAGTGAGGAAGAAGGTCTTAGGTAACAGGAAGACATAAACAACCTGTTCAGATAGACAAATCGGAAGGAGATGGCATTTAACCCTGAAAAGTGTGAGTGAAGTACTTTGAAAGCAGTACAAGACAAAACAGTACTCAATGAATGGCAGGACAGTGGGAAGCTCAAAGGAACAGAGGAGCCTTGGGGTGCTTTTCCTTAGATCGCTGAAGGTGGCAGAACAGGTTAATAGGGTAATAAAGAAGGCAAAAGGGGCATTTGTCTTTATCAGTTGTGGCATAGATTGTAAAAACAGGGAGGTCATGTTGGTGCTGTACAAAACTTTGGTTAGGCCACAGCTGGAGTACTGTCACCACACCAGGTAGATTAGGATTGCACTGGAGGGGTGCAGATGAGATCACCAGGATGTTGTCTGGGTTGGAGCATTTTTGTTATGAAGAGAGGCTAGTCAAACCTAGGTTATTTTGTTTGGAGCTCAAAAGGCTGAGAGGGGACCTGCTTGAGGTGCATACAATTATGAGGGGTATGGGCAGGATGGATGGGAAACAGCTGTTCCCCAGAGTTGAAGGGTCAGTAATGTGGAGATTTGATTTTAAATAGAAAGGCATAATGTTTAGAGGAGATTTGAAGAAAGCTTTCTTCACCCAGAGGATGGTGGGAAACTAGAATATATTGCTTGGGAGGGTAGTATAGGCAATTATTATCTTTAATAATTTGAAATGGCATACATTCAAGCAATCGGCAAGTGATGGAAAGTGGGATGAGTTTAGATAGATCAGTGCAGACATGATGGGCTGAAAGACCTCTTTTGTGCTGTATGTCTCTGTGGCTCTATGTCAACACATCCAATTTTTCCAAATTTCTCACCATAGTCCATGTTGTTCAGGGGCTAGAAAGATTCTGTGCTCTAATTTTAATGATTCCATGATGGGTGCTGGTGCGTTCAGCTGCCAAGGCCATGAGCTTTGGAATTCTCTCTGAAACCTTTCCTTGATTTCCTTTCGTACAGCGATTGTAACAAACTCAGCCAGGTGGGCCTCATAGAATGCGAGTTCCCTGATTGGGGCTGTTAATCTGGTCCAATCAGAGAGCCATGGCTGACAGATATCAGCAGGAGAGTGACCTCCTCGTAAGTCTGCTCCAGGGCCTAGCCATACTGGCCATAAAGAGGTCCAGGCAGCGGGCCGTGGAGGGAGTCGTTAGGGCTGACTGCCCGCCCCTCTTCCGCGGTTACGTTAGAGCACGGGTGTCCTTGGAGAAGGAGTACGCGGTCTCCACCAACACCCTGGAGTCATTCAGGGAGAGGTGAGCGCCGCAGGGACTGGAGTACATTATTTCCCCCTCCAACTCTATTTTGATTTAGTCCCTACCCTCCCCTTCACTGTTTTGATCACACAGCATTGCCCTTCGATGTGAAGGGCAGTGCTTGTCACTGGCCACTTGGGTGTTTTCCTATCTTCCTGGTGGTGGAAATTGAATAAAGATTTGTGCACCTTGTGTCTCTCACTGTGTCTCGCACCTGCACACACACACCATGGGTGCTGGGGAAAAAATAAACACTACCATGGTTAGGCGGTAGTGTGGGGGTCAAAAAAATACAGGAGATTGCATTGCCTTTTGTGAAGGGCACTACTTGTCAAAAAAAAATCAACAACAGTTTTTCTCTCACTGTGTCTCACCCCTGCACACACACACACACCATGGGTGCTGGGGAAAAAATAAGCACTACTGCAGTTAGGCAGTAGTGTGGGGGTTTAAAGAAAAAAAATAATCAGCAGGAGAGTGACCTCCTCGTGGGTCTGCTCCTGGGCCTTGCCAAACTGGCCATAAAGAGGTCCAGGCAGCGGCCGTGGAGGGGGTTGTTAGGGCCGACTGCCTGCCCCTCTTCCAGGGTTACGTTAGAGCCAGGTGTCCTTGGAGTAGGAGCACGCGGTGTCCACCAACACTCTGGAGTTGTTCAAGGAGAGGTGGGCGCTGCAGGGAGTGAAGTGCATTATTTCCCCCTCCAACTCTATTTTGATTTAATCCCTGCCCTCCCCCTCACTGTTTGATCACACAGCATTGCCCTTCGATGTGAAGGACACTGCTTGTCACTGGCCACTCGGGTGTTTCCTTTTTTCCTGGTGGTGGAATATAAATAAAGATTTACACATTTATGTTTTTCACTGTGTCTGACACCTGCACACACACACGACATGGGTGCTGGGGAAAGAAAAAGAAAGAAAAAAAACAGCAGTGTCAGAGAATCTGCTCACTCTGAGAGCTGCCTCTGAGGGAGCTGAACCAGTGAATGAAGGACTCTCCACTTTTCTGTGTTGAGGAGAGGAGAGGAGACTGACTTCTGAAGAAGAAAAAATATATAACCAAGAGTATTTTTGTTGCACTTCAGTGCAACGCTCCTGATGTTTGGGCACCTGGTGTGGAGGGGGGGAGGATAGGTCAGAGGACCTCCTCGTGGGGCTGCTCCAGGGCCTGGCTAAACTGGCCATAAACAGATCCAGGCAGCGGACCGACGGGTGTCGTTAGGGCCGATTGCCTGTCCCTCTTACGTTCGAGCCCGGGTGTCCCTGGAGATGGAGCACGCGGTGTCCACCAACACCCACGAGATTTTCAGGGAAAGGTGGTCACCGCAGGGAGTAGAGTGTATTATTTTCCCCTCTAACTCTATTTTGTTGTAATCCCTGCCCTCCCCTTCACTGTTTGGTAACGCAGCATTGTCCTTTGAGAAGGGCACTGCTTGTCACTGGCCACTCGGGTGTTTCCTTTCTTCCTGGTGGTGGAATATAAATAAAGATTTACACACCTGTTGTTTTTCACTGTGTCCGACACCTACACACACACACACACACACACACACACACACAGTGTTCAGGACTCTCTGTGTGTAAGTAAAGGGTGAATTGGTGATGGGATACCAGCCTCAGTGGAGTAACTTCACTTTCTCCCTTTAAAACACCCCTTCAAATCTCATCTCTCTGACCAAGCTTTTGTCTCTCTGCCCTAATATGTCCTTGAATGGCTTGTGAATTCTTGACTTTTATTATGCCCCTGTGGAGTGACTCGAGATGTTTTACATCATTAAAAGGTACTACAGTGTATAAACGTTCGTTGTTATTTCAATGCATTTATACAATGTTCTGATGCGACCCACTCCTGAAATACTGTGTTCAGGTTTTGATTTCTTATCAATAAAGGATACACTAGCCTTGGAAGGGTTGCAATTGAGATTCCTGAGAACATTTTCTTGGCTGTCCTAAAGAAGAGATTGAAGAGAATGTGCCTATATTAGGGTTTAGAAACATAAGCCAGAATTTCACTGAAACAGGGTTGATACTGAGAGACTACTTCCCCCGACCTCATTGTCTCAGGATAAGGCATTGTTCATCTTGAACTTCGGTGAGGAGAAATAACTTTGGAATACTACACTCCAGTGAACCGTAGCTGCTCATTTTGTTGCATATACTCAGATGAATAAGACTTTGAGCATCAAGGCAACCAAGGTATATGGAATAGGGAAGGAAAGCAGTTGATGCAAGTTCAACCATGATCTGATTGAACAGTGAAGCAGTTTCAAGGGAATTATGGCTTAGTCACATTTTATTGTTTTCTGTAATCTCAGCAGTTCAGGTGCCACATATGGCTTCAGAACTCCTCGGATAGGAGCGCTGAGTTAAGCCAGTCTTTCCTCTCCTTACTACCTTCCAGGGAGCCAGATCCAGGAAGATCCTAAATGTTGATGGAGGTTGCACCAAATCGGTTGATGTGAACGCAGATAAGAGAAATGGCGATGACAATGGATGCCTCAATTGACCTCGTCTGTTCCTGGTCTCTGAGACGAAAATAGCATTCTGTCTAATGACATTTTCAGTGAAAATCAAAATTAATTTAATTTGCTCCTAGTGAGGTTCCCTTCTCATCACTGTGATTGATGTTGAAAATTAAAGTACTGCCTAAAGGTCTTAAATAATTGACACCAGTTTGGAGAAGGCATAGGAGAGTGCAGACCATGGATGCAGAATGGTTTCTTTTGATGTACAGGTAGAAAATAGTAAGAACATGTTGGCTTTCTAAGAGTTTAAGATAAACCAGTATTAAATATTCAGGTTTGCCAGAATGCTTCACCTGTTTAAATATTGCAGCAAAGCAACACTGTACCAGAAAACGTATTTCCTGGAGAAAGGTTGCTCCAAAAGAGCCATTAACCCTAAGTGGCAGTGTAGCCCCCTGGCACTAATTAAAACAGGGAAATTGAAAAGCCCAGCAAGAAGCTTTCTGAACAAACCAGAAGACGAGTGACTAACTCTGCTGTGAAAATGAAACAACACACTGCAAGAGCAGAGCGGAAAAAAACCACAGGAAATACTGCCAGCTGAAGAACCACCTTTCACTTACAACGTTGTGTACAAAATGCCCTTTCATTACAGTTTACCTTTACCTTTCTCTTACCATCTGCACTGTTTGTTTATATTTACGAATACAATATGGAAGTAATATAAGAGAAGTGACTGATCATTTTTGAATTGAATTAACTTTATTATCACATATACTCATTGTTCTGCTGTAACGCACGTTTTGTCAGCACAAATTGGCTGTAACGCGATTGAAGAATTGTGGACATTGTTTGGATAACATGAACTTTCTGCTGAATGGGTGCAATGATTTTCTATTCACGATCTTCTTCAGTGCGATTTTCTATCGCCGTTTTCCATAGTGCAATTTTCTATAACATGAGATTGCAGCGGAACACAACTGTGGTGTTACAGCTGAATGATCTGTATAGTGAAAAGTTTATACGTGGCCACTTACAGCACCATCTTAGATGCAAAGGTACCTAGGTACAGTTTCTATAATTACAAGATCTTAGAAAATAGAGAAATAAAATATTGCAGAAATAAAAATCCAGAACAGCAGCCTTCTAACCTATATAATACTGGCACCTAGCCTCCAGTCTACCCTGGCTCCAGACCATGCCAGGCTTCACCTTGAGGATCACGAGACTGGGAGATTGCTCCACACTGCCACACTGGAGGATAGTCCCATCATACCAGAAGTAGAGGAAAGTCAATGCCATGCACAATTCAGCAATCCTCCATATAAGGAAGACAAGTTCAATTACCTTCCATGCTCCAGAATGACATGTGATGACGTCTGCTGGAAAGTGCATGGTGTCCAGGGATGGGGTACATCAGACAGAGCAATATTGGACTCAACTCCAGTGTCATTCTCCACCACCACCGCCACTACACCGCCCCCAAAAAACTTGACTTCACTGTCAAGTGCTGCTTGCACTCACTGCCTTGGCCCTTGATTCATGCTTTTCGAATGGTCCTTTGGGCAAAATACTAGAGCAATTCTAGAGTCACCTTCAAACAAGGAGGAGCAAATCACCAGTGACAATAGCAAAGGGCTAATTGCCTCCACCATATAGCCTTATAGAGGTATTGTGGAACAGAAGGTAGTGTCCTGCCTCTAAGCAAGGAGTTCCATTGTAGGACCTGAAGACCAAGGAAAGTTCAGTCATTATGTTTCCAAATGGGAAAGTATCAACCCTTGCAACATACGACACTAGAAGGCAGTAAGTATGGGCGAGATTTCTAGTCAGCTATTTGCTGGAAGGAACATTGGGGTGTTTACTATCATAACCCAGAGGTCCACACGACAACACACATCTAAAACTCTTATGTTGCCACAGCAGCTGAGAATCTTTGGGAAAGCTGAATCGCCAGTGTCAGCCAAACTGGTGCTAGCATCTTGGGATTCAATCCTTGTTGCAGCTGGGAGCAGATTCAGAAGCAGCTTCCTTGTCCTATCCCTCCTGAAGGTTGTGGTGCTGTGAGTTGGACATACCTTTGGAAAAAAGAGCTGAAGCTACTGTAGTATTAGCAAACAAAGTCACCAGTTTGGGAGCAAGGCTAGAGGTGGGGTGTCCCTACTTCATTATTGTGATTCTTTTAGCGTGTAAATATAAAATGAAGAAAGATAAAACCCAAACTTGAAAAATCCATGACATTGCTCTGAGTGTATTGTGCGTATAGCTGCAAGACAATTCAACCATCTCAATCAATCTCAAGAGCAGCAGGAAGTTTAAAATGTGGTAAAGGAAATGTGGCTATTTTTAGAATATGCAAAATTTAGACTGTGCAAGCATTTGGAATACATCAAAAAGAATCTTTATGGTAAATGAAGCATACACAGCAACTTTGCATATCACAAGCAACTAAACACTAGTGAATGCATTGTGTAGCCTGAATTATTCATCTGTGTTGATTATTCACTGAAGCATTGACCCAGATACAGTCCTGGTGCTGAGTGTACTTCAAAGAGATGTCATGCTCATTCCCTCCGAAAGGCACAAATCCAGAGCAGCCTCCTGGGGCAATTAAGAGAAAATGATTCTGGATAATTGCTCTCTAATCCTGAAGTGAAAAATCAATCCAGGAGAATAACATGAAACAAGTGTTTGGTTCAAGTTAGACTATTCCTGTCCTCACACAATACCCAAGTATGCACTTCTTTAAGGTATCATGGGGACGTTGGTTACAACCCCTACTGTTGTCCTAGTGTTATTAGTTTTTAACATACTGATCTTGTTGGTGCCTAATGGCAATGAATTGTAAATTGCCTTTTTATGGAGCTCTTCATTGGAGCTAGCTACTATTGATAAACATGCCTGAGTGTATTGATTCAGCAACACTCCACAGTGCTTTCTTTGGAGATTTGGCCTCTATTTCCAGATTAATGTCCAACTCTTCCCTCTTTGTCTGAAATCTCCTCCAAAAAAATCTACTTTTATTTGTATTTATTTGGTAGCTGTCATATGGTCAAATACCCCAGATAGTTCATGGGGCTTTATTGAACAAAAGTTGATACAGGAGAAACATTCAGGCCAATCAGCAGCTTAGTTGAAGAGGTCAGTTTTGTGGAATGTCTGAAAGGAGGAGTGGGGAGTGGAGAGTGAATCAAACTTCTGACCATAGAGGGAGAAGCTTTCAATCAAAGAAAGGTTCCGAATTCCACTCCCAGTCTCTCCTCCAGGCAGTTGCAATTCTATAAGTTGATTGCATTGAGACTAGAGAGCAGGGAAGAAAATACAGTTCGACTCACAATCATTCTCCAGGGACACTTGCCGTTGAGTGTATTGACAGCAAACGAAGGTAAGATCAATCTAGCCTCTGTTACCGAGCTTTGCTGGACCAGGGTAAGAACTGAGTAGATATGCTTATCAGTGAAGTTTGAAAGGACTAACCAAGCCTGCAGGCTTTCATCCATGCATTTAATGATGTGTATTTTTGACAGTTGTTGAAATGGCATTCAGCTGGGTCTGACCCATCTCCCACACTTTAGCCCTCAGCTCCTCTCTTCCTTCCTGCATCAGCAGTAGGGCTCCACCTTGTCTTTCCCTACCCTCCCACCAGCATCCACATCCAGAGGATCATTCGCCATCATTTCTGCCACCTCCTGTGAGATGCCACCCTTCCCTTGTCAGCCTTCCATAGCAGCACCCTGATCCATTCTTCCTTCACTCCCAACATCCCCCGACTCCCCAACAGCACCTTACCCTGCGACCGCAGAAAGTGTAACACCTGCCCATTTACTTCCTCCCTCCTCAGCATCCAAGGGCCCAAACACACCTTCTGGGTGAAGCAGCACTTTACCTGAACATCACTCAATCTAGTCTACTGTATTTCGGGTGTAACCCTTCTTCAGGACTGGGGGTGGGGGTAGGGAGAGCTGTGGATAAAGGGGTGGGGGGGTTGAGGGAAGGTTTTGGGTGGAGAGAAGGGCAAGTGATGGGGTAGTGATAGGTGAACAGTAGAGGGTACAGCCTGATTGGCTGATTGGAGGAATTAATTTGGTTGGTTGTAGGAAGAAAGGGTCAGCCAGAGGAATGGAAGGGAAGGGGAGGGACTGGAAAGGCAGTCGGTGGGAGTTCACCCTGCGGCCCAATCGTTATCCACTCCTTTGTCTGTCCAACTGATCTTCTCTTTCTTTGGGCTCTATCCCTGCCTATTATTTGGCCTTTACCCCCTCCCCCCACCCTATCTTCTGTATACAAACCAGCAATTTCCTAATTACAGCCAATTCTGAGGAAAGGTCACGTGACCCAAAACTCTTGATTTCTCTCCACAGATGCTGCCAGACCTTCTGAGCTTTACCAGTAATTTCCGTTTTTGATTTTGGAAGGATATGGCTTGTGTGTAGTGTCCCTCTCTCTGATCCAGAAGCTGCAGGTTCAAGTTCCACTCCAAGGTTTGAAAACAAAGGAATGTGCATTCAGAGCCTTGCCCAAAAGGCGCTCAAGTTGACAGTTCTCCCAATGGACGTCAATGGCAGGCAGCAAGAATAGGTGGATTTCCTGGTCAGCCATTTAATAGAAAGAAATTGGAGCTTCTAACGTCATTGTTCAGCTGCAAAGGACACCATACATTTCTTTATTCATTCATACAATTTGGCATCACTGTCAAGGCCAGCATTTGGTCCACATTCCTAATTTTCCTTGAACTGACTGGACCATTGTTGGGCCATTTCAGAGGGCAGTTCAGAGTCAACCACACTGCAGGTGGTCTGGAGTCACATGTCAGCCAGACCACCTGCAAATTTTAGATATTTTGCTTCCCTGAACAACATTAGGGGACATAAAGATATTTTTTAGTAAATCAGTTTGGAGTCATTTTTATACACCTCTGGAGTAGGTGAATGTGAATGCAGGCCTTCTGGTTCAGAGGTAAGGACACTACCACTATGCCACAAATGTTTCCTGGTTGCCATTAGGCTAATTTTTCCCCTTTTTAAAATTACAGATCTATTAACTGAATTCAAACTTTGTCATCAGCCAAAATCAGATTTGGATCCAAGTCCCCAAAGCATTATTTGGATCTCTGAATTACTAGTCATAGACTCATACAGCATGGAAACAGACCCTTCCAGTGACAATACGATCAACTTCGGAAATATTGCCAAAAGTAACTCAGACTTCTTTGCAGCTGGAGGGTGCAGTTGCTCAGACTGGTGTGGATCAGTTGGTGCTAACAGTACACAATTCAATCCATGTCATGGATGCAGTGGATTTGGGATCCATCTCTTTACCCTACCTGTGGTGGTGGCTGCATCAGGCTTCATTTTGATAATTAAAGAAAGGTTGAGTCGGCTGTAGGTCTTCTCTGGTACATTAAAGAACTGATAGGAGAGCAGAGAATGTCCCTGGGTCCTGGCCAGCACTTCTCCCTTGACCATTAGCAGCAAATAAAGATTACCTGCCATCCAACACAGTGCTGCTTGTGGAAGCTTGTTAATGCAGGGTGACTGTCTAATTTGCCTTCTGTAACAATTGACACCGTGCTTCAAAAGTTATTCATAGTAAAATACTTTAAGCAATGACCAGGATTTCTTTTGACATTAAATTCTTTGATGACTACTGAAAATCACACCTAGCAAATGGCCATTTGGGGGGAGTGCTGCAGGATACCATGATAATTGTACTGTCATGTAAAATTTGGGGTAGCTCAGTGGTTAGCACTGCTTCCTCACACTGCCAAGGACCCAGGTCCCACCCTTGTGCCACTGTCTGTGTGGAGTTTGCACAATCTCCCCGTGTCTGTGTGGATTTCCTCTGGATGCTTTGGTTTCTTCCCTCAATCCAAAGATGTGCAGGTTAGGTAGATTGCCATGCTAAATTGCCCATAGTGTTCAGGGATGGGAGGATTAGCCATGGAAGATGTGAGCTTACGGGGATAGGGAAAGGGGTTGGGTCTGAGTGGGATACTCTTCAGATTTGGGTAGACTTAATGGGCTGAATGGTCTGTTTCTACCCTTGTGAGTCCCTGGGCAAGAATAGGCATGGGCAAATAAAAATGCAATAAATACAACACAAGCAAGGCTGAGGGGTGACCTTATAGAGGTTTACAAAATCATGAGGGGCATAGATAGGATAAATAGACAAAGTCTTTTCCCTGGGGTCGGGGAGTCCAGAACTAGAGGGCATAGGTTTAGGGTGAGAGGGGAAAGATATAAAAGAGACCTAAGGGACAATTTTTTCACGCGGAGGGTGGTACGTGTATGGAATGAGTTGCCAGAGGAAGTGGTGGGGACTGGTACAATTGCAACATTTAAGAGGCATTTGGATGGGTATATGGATAGGAAGAGTTTGGAGGGATATGGGCTGGGTGCTGGCAGGTAGGATTAGATTGGGTTGGGATATCTGGTTGGCATGGACGGGTTGGACCGAAGGGTCTGTTTCCATGCTGTACATCTCTATGACTCTAAGCTCTGACCGTGCAGCCATTTTTATAATTGCTCATTAGATCACCATGACGTCTCCTAGTGGCAGAGTAAGAGTAAAACTTATGGCAGGCCTGATGTATGTGGTAGAGAATAGAAAACTATGTGGATAAGGGAATTGGTAAAAGAACCAGAGGGATTGAATGGGAGCTAATTTTATGCAGCGAACTGTTTTGATTTGAAACATATTGCCCGAAAGGATAGTGGAAACTGATTCAATAGTAACTTCTAAAAGAGAACTGGTGAAACACTTGGAAAGGAAAATGTGTGCAGAGCTATGAGAAAGTGGATAGCTTTTTCAAAAGACTGGCATTGGTGAAATGGGCTGTGCTTTATTGTGCTAGTAGTTTAGTTCCAAAATAATCAGGCTCAGTGCATGTTATAGAAAGTATCAACTTTACTGTATATTTGAGGGAACAGCAAACCTTTGTATTTGATGGAAAATGGCATAGCAGCCCAAGGGTGTAGTGCAGAGAATATCAGTTCAGTTGTTTGAAACAAAGCTATAAAGAACAGCTGCCCAACTGTATATTATGGACAGCAGTAGATCCTGTGTAAATTAAAGAGAATATCGGCTCCAGCATATACCGTCAGCTCACCACTGAATTATCCACTTCAGAATTACCTTCCACTTCCACTGTAAGGAAGCTTTCAGAACCTTTGTCACCTTCTTGTGATAGTTCCAATACTAATTTTTCCCACACCATTAAATGCAGTTGCACCCAAATGTTTGCTCCACAAGGGTTTGTTGTTTGACCCATGTAGATAAGCACCTGTAGTTATGCTACTGAGGTAACCATAGAGAATCAGAGTGAAACATCATGAGGCAGTCTGAAAGCTGCCAATTGTTCTGTACAGTGTGGCATAGAGAATGGAAAACTCCTCGTGTCATCTTGGGAATGGCAAATCCCATATGCACTTGTTATAGAGAATGGTATACTCCGGAGAAGACTACATTCTCTAAATATTGCAAAGAATTGGCAGTATCAGCAATGTGTGTCTTTTAGAGAATGCTTCATATTGAAAAACAGCTATAGAGAAAACCAACTCTATTTTGTTGTAGACCCTGTAATTTGTGAATTGCATATGTGTAATATGATGAATTGGAGACCCTGTAATATAATGAATTACAGACTGTGTAATAGTGAATTACAGCCCCTAGAATATAGCGAATTGCAAATCCTGTACTATAGTGAATTACAGACCCTTTGCAATATTGAAATGCAGTCCTTGTCTGTTACAGAGAGCTGCATTCTTTCCACTGGAGGAACAGCTGACTCCATATTGCAGTAAATTGCAGCACAGTCTAGTGGCCAATATCCATTGTTTGGAACAACAGATGTCTTATACAGAGAGCAGCAGACCCTTTGTAATAGTCAATAGTAGATTTCACACAACAGTGATCTGGAAAATTTGCATTAATCACTTAAAACTCCAACTTCTGGACTATTCTCTTGAACTTTTCTTACGCAACAAAGACTAATTTTCACTTCTTTCATTTAGACTTGCAAGTTGTTGAGATTTAGTTCTTCACATTGAAGTGTCAGAATTCTTTGAGTATACATTCAAACTAAACAAATTATTTCTCTTTTGTCATTTTTCTTCAAATTGTATTTGTTGGTGAGAGTGTTCACTGTAGTTTCCTGGAAGTCCCTCACAAGTCTCAACGACAAAATAAGATTACATTTCTCGTAACGTACTTGTTTATATTTCAAGTTTCCTATACTCGTGTTTGCTCTGACCAGGTTCTATCTTAACAGATGAAAACCCAGCTCTTTGAAGAAACCTTGCTGCATTTTGCTCACAAGAGTCCAATCCTGTGGTCGTACCTTCAGGTTGGTCCTTCTGACTTGCATCAATGACAACAAAATGTTTGTGTTCCCGTTGTTATGTTAACGCTCTCAGAGTGTGTCCAGATGTTGATGGCTTGTCCACCAGAGGCCAATCACTGAGTGATTGATTCCCTCTGTATGAGGCTGGCTTTTTATCTTCCCTTTTCTTTGATGATGCCACAGCACTGGGCACAAAAGACAAGTCTTCCCCCTCGCTCTACCTTCTTGCTAGTCTTATGTTGTCAATCTGCAGGCTCCAACGTTGAGTTTCAATGCTCCCTGGAGATGCATATTCCGTAGTGTCTTGAACTCCAGTGGCATTGTGTGTGGAGTAGCCCTTGAGTTATACTCGTACGTCAGGCTGTCATAATAGTGGTATTTCACCGCATTTCCCTTTTGGTCCTTAGGGAAGGGCCAGAAGCCGTAGAGATGGATTTCATCGCAGAACCGAGTGGCGAGAGTATACATCAACAGGCCAGTTGTGGGGCGTTTAATCAGGACCTTGTTAGTTAACCAGTACCTAGGAAGGAAAGAAATCCGTTACTTTACCAATCCTCAACAATCTATAATTACTGGGAAACTATTATACATCTTCCTGCAGGCCAAAAAATAACCATTCACCACTAGTCACTTTTTCCTGTCTCTCAGCCAATTTCACATCCACATTGCTATTGTCCCTTTTTACCAAGTGCTGTAACTTTGCTCAACTTGTCTGTTGTGTGATATACCAATAGTCTTTTACCCGCAGAATCCCTCCCTGGTACCTCATCAAAAAACTCAAACAAGTTCGTTAAACACAAAGTAATTTTGAAAACTCCAAAATAGAAGCAAACTGCACTGTGGACGCTGGAGATCTGGGGGAAAAAGCAGAGTACTGGAAAAACTCAGCAGTTCTGGCACCATCTGTGGAGTGGCAAATTCATGCAGACTTTTCACAATTACTTCGCATTTGTGCAAGTGACTACAAATTTTATCCTGAGTTATCATTTCTAAAAGCCTTCCACCACCGAAGTTAAACTGGCTTATCTTTACACCCATTTTTGAAAAGGGGTACAACATTCAGAATTCTCCAGTCCTCTGGCACTATTTGTGAGTCTAAGGAAAAGTGGAAATCTATTTCCAATGCCATACTTCATTTGCAGTCGGTGCTTTGAGACATCCTGCGATCAGGACAGTGGCGAGATAAATGGAAGTATTTCCTTCCACTTTGTTCTTCAAATGAACTGTTCACATTTTCTTTTGGATTCTATAGACAAGCTTTTCCAGTTCTCCTTTACATATTGTGTTCTCTGTCCAATTCAACAAGTGAACTTTGTTAAACATGTTTGATGGCCGATTCTCGATGTCTTAAGTTTAATATTCTGAACCATGACTTTTAATTCCAGAAAAGGTTCGAAGGGTATTGTTGAACTAGGCTGTTGTGTATGAGCAGACAAATGTAACAATTAAAATCATTCCTCTAAATACAAATTCTCCAGTTGCTGTGGTTCTTTTCTCTGACTGGCTCTTCTGTTTCCAGGCAATGAGATTCCTTACAGAGACTCCAGTCAAAGGCAGAGTAAAGTGAAAGATTTCCCACTGACAGTGTCAACACCTCTGGTGCACACACCACTGAGCTTTGCAGCAAGGCACAGTCAATCTGAAATGCTGTAGATAAAACTGGACATCGATCTAGATTGCTTGGTACTATTGTGTAGCTGCCCTGAGTTGCCAGGCAACTAGATCTTAATGGGGTCTGAAGAGCTTACAAGCTGGCTACTGAGCAAATGCCAATGGATTCTTTTCACTTAGCTTTCTAGCCATTAACTTAGGAGAAGAATAGGTTACCTGTAAAGAAGTCAAGGCAGAGATTTAAAATGTTGAGCAGAGGCTGGAGGAGATGGCAACAGGTAAATGGGAAGTCAAGGCAGAGTCCACATCAGGTATCTGAAATGAACTTTGTTGTTCTTTGCCCTGTGTATTAGTTCTTAAAAGGGAACCCTTTCTAGATTTAAAAGTCCAGGTTCAGAATTTTAAACTTAAGGCATTGAGGATCAGGAATCAAACATGTTTAACAAACTTCACTTGTTGAATTGGCCAGTGAAATACTTTCAGAAATTTACAAGGTTTTATTGCTGGCCTACAGTTTAGCACAAACCCCAGTTCAATCTTTTCCTTCTGGGTCCTTTCCTCATCAATAAGCCAACTTTCCACTAGTGGGGAAGCACACAAAACCGAATCTGCAATGCCTACTCGCAATTAAGCCTGGAGCTGTTCTTGTTGACCCTTCTAACACTGACAAGACAGAGCAGAAAAATTAATCAAAATTAACATACTGAAACAGTGGGATTGTGGTAAGAGAAAGGAGCTGCAGTAGCTTGAGTGAACTGAGGTCAAAGAGTCTGTTGTTATTCTCCTCTTTTGTGAACTTTATGCCAATAAGCAAGTTGTTGATGATGTTGTAGGTTTCCTCTAATTTGTTCCGATTTGTGATGACAAAGGTGTCTTGAAAAAATGAAACCTGATGGATCCAACATACCTCGCTTCTATGGATTACCTAAAGTACACAAACCAGGGGCCCCCTCTGATCCATAGTCTCACTTCCCAGCTCACCAACACACAGACTCATGCCACTCCATCCACTCCACCCAAGAATTCCTGAATGTTATCAAAGACACCAAAATAGAAGGCGACAAAATAATGGTCTCCTTTGATGTAAGAACCCTGTTCACAACAATTAACATTAACCTGGCCAAAGAAACACTGACCACACTACTAGACAAACCAAGGACACTAACACCAGACAGCACAAACTTCATCAGCAAGGACAACACCCTCAAGCTGGAAGACCTGTGCCTCACTATCCAATTCACCTTCAATGATAAGATCTACAAAAAAAAAATCAACAGAACATGGGATCACCAATATCAGGCTTCCTAGCAGAAGCAGTAATGCAACACATACTGACCAGATACTTCAGAACTACAGAGCAATCATCCTAACGCTCACAAACGGAGCTGCATCAGGACATTATTTAAACAGGTCACAACACACTGCAGCACCCAGGACTATGGGCAGCAGAAGAAAAATATGTATACAGCATATTCAAGAACAATGGGTATTCAATAAACACAGTCCACTGATTCTTAAACAACAAACCCAAACAAGTAAACACAACATGCCCAGAGACTCTAGCCTCACTACCATATATCAAAGACACCTTGGAGATGACGACCAGTCTATTCCAACCCCTTGGCATTCTAGTAGCCCACGAATCTACCAACACACTGAAACAGCTACTGATGAACCTAAATGGCCCTATACCAACAACCAGCAAAACAAATGCCCTTTACAAAATACCATACAAGGACTGTAACAAACACTACATCAGACAGACAGGCAGGAAACTAGCCACCAGGATACACGAACACCAAAAGACATGACTCACTATCACTAGTATCCTTACACACAGACAAAGAAGGACACCACTTCGACTGGGACAACACATCCATCCCAGGACAGGCCAAAGAGAGACATGCACTGGAATTCCTAGTGACCTGGCATTCAAACCAGAACTCCATCAAAAACACAGCGACTTGGACCCCATTTACCAACCTCTGAGAAAAAGAACTGGCAATGATATCACCCACCTTAACAGACCAAGACACATAAATAGAAAGCAGGACAGAATACCAGTGCTTCACCAGAGGCTCACTGATGATGTTACCTCACATGGTGATCAAACGTCTGAAAACAAACCTTCCAGTTCAGCGAGCAAACTTACAACCTGAACCTCAACCTGAGCTATAAATCTTCTCAAAAATCACAAGTAACTTACTGCCTGTCAAGCACCTTATCCTAAGACACTGAAAGATGCAAGATAAACAAATACAGTCTTCTGGCCTTACACCGCCAGTTGCTGTAGGTACTGCAGAGCAAAGGGAATACAAGTCAATTCCAGTGTGTCTGGGGAGTCAAAGGCAGGGCTAACAATGGTGGAATGAACAGCGAGGGTAACAGGAGACAGAGGAAGATTGTATGAGGGTGAGAATGACAGGAGTGGAAGAGCATACAGTATTAGCAAAGGTTGAAGAAATTGCGCAATTTGAATGCAAGATTGCGAAACAGGAATGGGAAATGGGGAGGAAAGAACAGCCCCAGTGAGAATGGCAAAAAATGAGGCATGCTTTGAACTGGAATGGAGGAGATGGGGAAGGGTGCCAGTGCAAACTCAACATGTCAGAGGTGGGACTGCTCAGGGATAAGTTGGAAAGTTGGAGGAGGTGCTGTCAATCTGTCAACTGAGGCAGACAGATTATTCTGGGTATGAGAGAGAACAATTATTCCAGGAGTTTGAGGAGATTTTTGGTCACTTTAATTTTGCTTTTCTTTCCAAAATGAAAAGTCCATTAACCATGATATTCAAAGTTGCTTAAAATAGTATGTATTTTCTATCCCAACCACACCAATCAAATAATTGGATTTCGATGAATGCTGCATTCGTTATTGAGGAGACAACCACACTCTTTCAGAATATTATTTTTAACACCTAAGTACAGGAAGTTTAAAACTTAAAATAAATTAATTCCTGCTGGCAGTTAACATTTTCACCTCTTCAGGTTAATAATGTAATGTTAGCCAGCAAATATTTCCCTGATTGGCTGAAGAATTAATTTCATGAATTTGTCTCAGAACATCTTGTTACAAAGCCAAGTCAATCCACATTGTTGCCAAATCTCATTATGTGCTGAGGTGTTAATATGGTTTGAAGCTGGAAAAACTGTTCAGATTTTAAAATGATTTACTTTCTGTACATGTCAAGTAATCTACCAATTAAGAAAAAACTTAATTTTAGAAAAAACCCCAGAGCAGGAACGCATGGTGATAGAGTGACTCATTACAGAAACATCCCTATTACTGCTCTAGCCAGTCAAGTGCCCACACATTCACTCACGTTGCTTCGAAGTTGAGAAAAGATGTTCAGCTGTTAGCAGATGTATATGACAAAGATTCTTACAGGAAGCAAGTAAGGTGAGGGGAAGGTTCCTGCAATTGTGTTGTCTTGCCCGAAATTGTTGTGACCAATTAGTAAAAGGCTTATCTCAAATACCAAAGGGTTGGAAACACTGTAAGCATGACATGTGTTTGTACAGTGACAACAAAATGCAATTGATGAAAGCCTCCCAAGAAGAGGTTCGATTTGTTTTGCTTCTCCTTTATTTGCATCACCATCATCATAGATTAATACTTATATTTGGATGAATACGGTTAACAATATGATAATGACCAGATGTTGATTAAGGGGTAAATATTGGTCAGGGCTCTAGAAATAACCCCCCTACTCCTCTTCTAAACAGTAACATGGGATCTTTTACATCGATCTGAGCAAACAGGTAGGACCTTGCTTTCACACCTCGGAGGAAAGACTGCACCTCTAACATTGTGCACATTGAAGGGTCAGCTTTGGCTTTCCATCTGCTTCCGATCATATAGCCATCAACTTTACCGGAACTTTACCTAAGTCAAAGCCCACCTCCATTAGCTCACCTATTGTTGAACCCTTCATCCTGACTTCACTACAGCTAGTCTGGAAGGGGGTTTGGTTTAGCTCAGTTGGCTGTATGGTTGGCTTGCAAACTAATGTGATGCTAACAGCGTGGGTTAAATTCCCATCGCCAGCTGAGGCTAATGTAACCGACTCTCCTTCTCAACCTTTCCCCTCACCTGAGGTATGGTGATCCTCAGGCTAAATCACCACCACCAGTCTATAATGAGAGAGCAGCCCTATGGTCTGTTAAGATGATGGCAACTTAACTTTACATCTAATCTTGATTATATCTTTGTTCTCCCAGCCAAGTTCCTGCCACTTACTCATTGGAAACTTGAGCTCACCCGATTCGCCACCACCATTTGTATTCTAACCCGAAACAAATCCTACTCACCTGTTGTACCTGTACTAACTGACTGCCATTGATTTGCAAACTGGCAACAGCTCAGTTATTAAAATATCATCCTTGTTTTCCAATCCTTCCATGTTCTCACATTGCCCACTATTCCATTCTCTCCCACATTGATGGCCACATCTTTCAGCCTTCTTGGCACAGTCTCTCCCTAACTTGCTCTACCTCTTTCTCCTCTTCAACAATAATTGTAGGCTACCTCTTCAAGAAAGGTTGGTTTTCTGTCTTAATATCTTCTTATGTGGCTCAGTATCAAATTTTGCCTTTGACATTTTACTCTGGTAAAGGTGCTATGTAAATGCAATGTCTTGTATGCTGAGCTTAATAATTTCAGCTGTGCTTGGCCTTGATGCCCCTCCACGAAGTAGGGGGAGAATCTATATGCCTCACAGCGTCAGGGACCCAGGTTCAATTCCAGCGACTGTGTGGAGTTTGCACATTCTCACTGTGTCTGCGTGGGTTTCCTCCGGGTGCTCTCGTTTCCTCCCACAATCCAAAGATGTGCAGGTTAGGTGAATTGGCCATGCTAAATTGCCCATAGAGTTCAAGGATGTGTAGGTTAGGTGCATTAGTCAGGGGTAAATGTAGAGTAATAGGGTAGGGGAATGGGTCTGGGCAGGTTACACTTCAGAGGGTCAGTGTGGACTTGTTGGGCCTGTTTCCACACTATGGGGATTCAATGATTCTATAGGCACACATGCATGATCACATATAAACACCAGGACCAGTTGCATGAATGAAATGGTTGGAGCATTATGACAATGAAATAAGCAAACACACTTCACATACTTTGCTTTCATTATTTGGAGATGCCATTGTTGGACTGGGGTGTACACAGTTACAAATCATACACCACCAGGTTATACTCCAACAGGTTTAGTTGGAAGCACTAGCTTTCGGAGCACTGCTCCTTCAACCACCTGATGAAGGAGTGGCGCTCCAAAGCTAATGTTTCCAAGTAAACCTGTTGGACTATAACCTGGTGTTGTGTGATTTATAATTTTTGTTTTCATTCATTGCAATGGATAGACAGTCCTGTGTGCACGCCTTCCTCCAACACCTGCTGAATCATAAAGATCTTGGTTCAAGTCACACTCCAGATCCAAGGTGCAAAAATCAAAGCTGACACTCTCTTAGTGTGTCTAAACATCTTGTGTTAGTAGGTGATTCAAAAGTTTTAGCTAAGCCCAATGTTCCTCCACTTAATGAAGATATGCATTTTACATGACCATTAGACCTCTCACAACACTTCTGAAGTGTACTCGACGCTGTAACGTAGGGAAAACCACAGCTAATCACCCACACAACAAACCCGCACAGTCATGTGGTACTTATCAGCTAGGCAGTTTGTACGATGTTAATTGAGGGATAAATACGGGTCGCTGGAGAGAACTCCCTCGCTCACCTTCAAAATACTGCATCAGAGTCTGTTATGTTCACCTCAGAGCAGACTGGGCCACAATTAAAGTTTTAACTGAAGGGAGTTAGCACTCAATACTGCACTGAAGTGACAACATTGATTTTGTACCTGCAATATCAGAGTTGGTTTCTGATGTGTTAAGTTAGATCATGTTTGCAAGTAAGATCACTGTTTTCGTCGACTAAATTTGAATGAAGGAGATTTGTGGTCAATTGGTAAATACTTGATAAATTTGGAGCTCAGATTTTAATTCTTTGGAACATTTCATCCACTGAGATTCAATGCTAGAGGATTTTACAAAATCTTTGTCATTGCAACAGTAGACCAAGTTTTAGCACAAAGAACTCCTCGCTCTGATTTTCACTCTTTGCTAGTTGCCACATCCTCCATGAATGGACAATGAGCCCAAATCACTGGTGCACAAACATTTCCAGCACCTCGATTTTTAACACTTTCACTTTAATCTCATTATGTTCTGCTGGGGCCGTGACCTAATTAACAGGCGGCAAGCTCTAACTTGTTACCAAGAGCAGTGTACACGCAGCAGAAGCTCAGACAAGTCTGTCTGAGGAGGCAGTACTCCCTCTGGACAGCAGTGACTTAACAATCAGAAAACGAATCAAACTAACAGTTTTGGGGGCTGGGTCACAGGGCAGACGTGGGCTCCTTAGAAGAGCAGGCACTCACCCTCGCACAGCGTGTAAGAGCCTCAGTGATGGGTAAGCGGTTTGCAAATGGAGCTTATGTTTTACGATGAGGTTGTTCACCCATTCGACTCGCTCCTCTCCCCCCTTAGCCATAAACGCGGGGATCCAGAGAATTCCGCCGTCCAACATTTTTAGCCGGTGAAGCAGTTTCTCCTTCCACGTCTCATTCTTCAAATCTTCGAATGCACGCTGCACCACTGACGGGTTCATTGTTACTAAATCGGTCTTCAAACCAACGTCTTGTGCATATTCTTCCACTGGGGCAAGATTGCATCTTTGAAAAGAATAAATCTGCAAGTTAATCATTCACAGTTCCCACAACAGTGTATGACCTATCACCCAGTCTGGAATGGAAGGATATATGTTAGTATGTAATAAGAAAAAACCCCTTGGGACCATCAAGACCCTTTGCTCCACAAATAGTGTACAATTTATAGAATCAGTTTGCCTTAGCTGATAATGTTGAACTGGTGCCCCATGCCAGGATTCGATCACATAATCACAGTGATGCTTTATTGGACTCCCAAGGGAGTGCTGCTGTGTCAGTGACACAGTCCCTTTGAATGTGGTTTAAGTCAGAGTCCTATATGTCTGGTTCCGAAAGCATTTACTGTTTACTATTTGAGGGAGAGGTTATGTATTCTCTTGGTGGCCTGGCCAAACATGAACTATCACTTATTGCATTGTGGTTTGTGTTTCCTGCATAACTGAATCTCAATGTCATGATTTTAGAAAAAAACTTCTCCCTGTCTTCATCTTTTACAAAACGTCTTCCCTCAAATTTATTGTTTATTTGTTCATGGGATGTGGTGCCACTTGCCAGGCCAACATTTATTGCAGATTGTTAATTATCCTTGAGAAGGTGGTGGTAAGCAGTTTTCTTGAACTGCTGTTGACCTCAGGGTGTATGGGCAGGTGCAGTGTGTGTTTGGTGGAGAGTTCCAAGATTTCAACCCAGTGACTGTGAAGATGCAGCAATGTAGTTTGAAGTAACTTTTGCTTTCCTGTGAAAGATATCGGAAGTCACAATTCTCGACTCTGCCTCGTGCCCTTTATTTCTTTACCCCTGAGAAGGGACTCAGTCACTTCTAGTTCCCAGTTGCGATGAAAGGGTCTATACCCTCAATCTTAAACTGCCTGTTCTCTTTCGAGATGCTGAAGAGAATCTGTGCATTTCCGACATCATTAACCATATTGTTGTGGTCAGCACCATGACTTCAAAGGTGGCTACAGCTCCCACCAGTTATTGGCCAACTCATAGCTGTATTAAAGCTTGTTAGCGGTTTGGGAGGGGCAAGGAATGGGAGGGATATCAGGACAAGAGATGAGGACAATCCCTGTTACCCACAGCTGTCAATCCACAAAGCTAGTTTTGTCTCCAAGAATTAATCTGCAAGCAACTCAGGAGTAAGGACATTACAAAGCACCTCTTAATTCTCTTTAAAACTTCCCACTCATTAGTTGAAAAATAAATTGCATGGATGATAGATAAAGACAGTTTGATTGAGAGCCAAATATCACAAACAACAGTAACAGTATGTTTGATCTCTTCTCAGTCGGCATGGGAAGATGGGGCATAGCGAAGACAGATGTGTTGGATGACCAGTGGTGAGAGTATGGGGGCGGCACTGCAAATAAGAAGTCACGTGACAGAACCTCCAGGAATAGAGCTGGCAACCATCCCGTTTTCAGGTACCACAGACTTCATACTTGCTGTGACTAAGTGCGAAGGTGGAACTCACAAAGAATCCAAAATAAAAGAAACCGAGCCAACAATTCTCTGCAGGGAACCAAGAGAAATGAAGCACATAGATACTTTTGTTCCTTTCACACAATGCAAACAAAATAAAGAAAAAAGATTTGGTATGCAGAGGGGGTGGCTGTCAATTAAAACATATTGTACTCTGGAAACAAAGTATCTTGAGCCTGGTTCATCACTGTATGAGACCATAGCTGATCTGTACATCACCTTCATTCAACCGAATTGAAAAAAAAGAAAAGAAGAAAAAGAGAGAAAAAGATGAAGAAGGCAAATAAAGAATTTGTAGAGATGTCTTTCACATGCACAGATATTGGAGGTATACAATAGGTCAGACTGCATCCGAAAGAGGAATTAATGGAAGTTCACTATGAATCGTCATAGCTCTGCCAGCATTCTTGAAGAATCAATACAATCAGAAGATGAAGAAAAGGAGCAAATCAAGAACAATGGAAAAAGGTCAAGGGTTCAGACATTCCAGCTGTTTTTATAAAGAGGTCTTAATGAGTTTAATTAGCGGCAAGTGGAATCCAAGATGCTGGAACAAAGTATAAAGTGTGTCAATAATGAAAAACATTTGAAATAGTTGGTGAAATTCACCACAGTGTAGTCTGTATTATGTGAAATGTTTGATTAATAGAGATTAATAGATGAAATGAATCAATCCTAAGTGTTTATAAATGTGAATTTTAAATTGCTTCACAAATATTTGACCCTTGATCTATGGTATCAATTTTACAGTAAAATAAATGATCAATTTATATAAAAAATATAAAGTGTGGCTTTGCTATTACAGTCAGATTATGGACAATAAATCGATTCTTGGAAAAGCAGCACTATAACCATGGAAACCTTTCCCTGACTTACCTATATCTTTTTAATTGTTAAAAGTAAATGGAGACCAATCTGGAGAAGATTTGAATTCCTACAGAAGCAGGAGAAGCGTTTTTGTCGATTAGCGGTTAATCCAGTTAAAACTTCGTGATGGGACTTAAGCCAGTGCTGTCGGAACTTTGCAGCTCACAAGCCTTTAGACTGGAGAATGCAGCATGTCCTCAAAGCAACCCAGGAGAGGGCAAATATAATTGCTTGAGCATCGGAAACCCTGATTGACCAAGCAATGTGGAGAACGTTTATTCAGAAAGTCACAGAGAACATTTGAATGACTTCACCAAGGCATCACACAGTGCCAAAGGTGAGGATTGGAGAGAGTGCATAATCCTCTAAAAACCAGCCTACTTATCACTTCACAGTAATGCCACAAGTGACTTCTTGCCCTTCTGACCTTTCACCTCCAGCGAAACTACGTCGACATCCTCATCCTAAAATTAGGTCATCCCTCTATAATATGCTCACGTTATGAATTAACAGAGCCATGCCCCCACCTCTTCCTAGCTTCCTGTTCTGCCAAAGATCATCAAATTTGCAATATTCCAAGCCCAATCCATGTCATCCTGTAGCTATGACACTTATTGATTTCTATTTGCACTATCAGATAATCTGTTTTCTTTGGAAGCTACATGCATTCAGATATACAGCCTTTAATTTTATCACCTTATTACTTTTGTAACCTCTAGTGTATTTGCTAATTCACTGGTTTAGATTTCTGCTCTCTCCCATCCTGTCAGGGTCAGGTTATCATTTCCCAAAGTAATAACTTGCACAATTGCCTTTGTCCTTGTTCTTTGATTTTCCTCATCCCATTTCTACATCCTATACCATCAACATGCCCTCTCTGTCCCTCATGCTTACCTAACTTCTGCTTGACTGCATCTATGTTACTCACCTGAATTATTGTAGTGAACTCCACATTCTCATCACTGTTTGAGTGAAGATGTTTCTCCTAATTTCTCAACTGAATGTACTAGTGACCACCTTGTAATTATGAATCTCAGTTACTCCCTTTCTTAGCAATAACATGAAGATCATAAAATCCATACTATTCCAATCAAGGCTAGAACACATTTTACGTAAGGGCAGCATGGTGGTACATTGGTTAGCACTATTGCCTTACAGTGCCAGGGACCCGGGTTTGATTTCAATCAGAGGTGATTGTCTGTGTGAAATTTTGCACATTCTCCCTGTGGCTTTTCTCCGGGTGTTCTGGTTTCCCCCCACTCTCCAAAGATGTACAGGGTAGGTGGATTGGCCACACTAAATTGTCCTGTATTGTCACACACAGGGATGTGCAAGCAAGGTAGATTAGCCAAGGAAAATGCAGGGTTACAGAGGTAGGGAAGGAGGGTTGGGTCTAGGTGGGATGCTGTTTGGAGTGTCAATGTGGGTTGAATGGTCTGCTTCTGCACTATAGCGATTCTTTGATTCTCAGTTCTAACATTTCAGAAATGAAGCCAGAGCTTTGTTTGCCAGTTTTAAAAAGTGTGGTAATCTGCCTTTATTAACTACCTTTGTAATGTGTGTATCTGTTCTGTTACCTTAACATGAACTGAATTCATACAGGGTTAATATATATCCAGTGTAATGGATATTCAATCAATCTAAAGTTATTGATACTCAGTAAGTCCATTTGTGATTACAGTCTCAGCAGTTGGTTAAATATAACTAGAGTATCACTGTTACCAAGTACAGTTTAGAATATAAATCATTTTGTCCCACGATAGTGCATAACCTGAGGATTGCTGAAAAAAATTCAACGTTCTTGCATAGTATAAATTGTTATTCCCTTTGAAATCTGGAATTCTTGCATCAGTCCTGATGAGTGCAAGATGAAAAGCTTCAAGAACCTATCTTGTTTCTTTCAGCAATATGGACCATTTTAGTATTTTTAAAAAAAAATCCTTTTCTTCTCCATGGCTTGCAAGCATCACATTTGTTGCCTGTTCCCTGTCTGCCCTAAACCAGAATGGTTTGCTTGGCTATTTCAGAGAGCAGTTAAAGGTTAATACATTACTGCAGATCTGGAGTCACATGTAGGCCAGACCAGGTATGGATGGTGGATTTGTTTCCCTAAATCACAAAAAGAGCTTGAATTCTAAGTTTCTGACTCAGAAGTCATTAAACCACTATGGGATTAAGCTGGGATTCCATTCAAAGGATCCTGAGTATGTTCTATTTGCAGTTTTAATACAATCAAGCATCTCAATATAAACGTGCACATGTTTTATGATTTTTGTACTGTTTCTATGTGCACACCAGCTTTTTAGGTATTACCTTATTACAAATTGGTGAGCGTCAATCTCTTGCCCACAGCCACTCTTGAGCAGAATCCCAGAATTTCCTACAATTGCACACTGTCTGAAATGCTTATTTTTCATTGGTGATGTCCTTGGTAGCAGCTCGTACAGAGTATGGGATATATTCAGGGTCCTGTCCCTGTCAAATATATAATGAATAATATCCCCTGCCTTCAGTTTGCCCTTCAGAACCGAAATGTCTTTTTCTGCATCCAGGAACTTTAGTATGTCTTTTCTAGGAACAAAAAAAAGAACATAGCACATTTTAAATGACAGTAAAATGAAGGCTGAGACATTTATATTAATGTACATTTAAATACATTTAGTCTTACACTACATGCAAATTACATCTGCCAGCAATTGGCCTAGCTCAGGAGTAGCACATCAATTATAAAAGTATGCACTTCAAGTGAAGATTAGATTCTCTACAGTATGGAAACAGGCCCTTCAGCCCAACAAGTCCATATCGACCCTCTGAAGAGTAACCCACCTATACCTATGCCCCTACTCTATATTTACCCCCAACTAATGCATCTAACTTAGACATCCCTGAACAATACGGGCAATTAAGTACAGCCAATTCACCTAACCTGTGCATCTTTGTATAGTGGGAGGAATCCCACACAGAATCTGCAAATTCCACACAGCCAGTCACCCGATGAAGGTATCAAAGTCGGGTCCCTGGTGCTGTGAGGCTGCAGTGCTAACTATTAAGCCACCGTGCCGCCCAAGACCATTCAACCCTTCATGTCTCTGCTAGCTCTTTGAAAAAGCTATCTGATCAGTTTCACTCCTGTATTCTTCCTCCTTAATCCTGCAACTTTATCCTTCTCAGATGTAGAAACAATCCCCATTGGAATATGCAGTACACAAGTAGCATCATATACGTATGAAGCAATGTATTAACATTCATGAACGACTGTTGTGATATACAGGGAACATGGGAACATTTATGAGCCAGGAGCTGGGTACGCAGTGAGCAGCACTTTAACATAGATGTTAAATTACTATAATATATAGGGGAGAATTGTAACATACATAAGATCACTCCCAAAACAATGCAGGTCACGTTGTATCACCTACTAGACAGCATTTTTCTGTAAAATCCCAGAGCCATGAAAAGCACAAAATCACAATATAAATGAGGAGAAGCTTTAATGCAAGTTACACAGAGCCTCAACATTGAGGAAGTCATGACATCGTGACTGTGCAGCATCGCTGGTGGATGGAGTACAAACCCAAGTGATAATCAACCAACAGAAACAAAAGAAGCTTCAACCAATGGCATTGAAAGCCCCTTCCCCCCCCACACCTTATCAGATACTAGCAGTGCTGTGTAAGCTAATAGTTCTGAAAAGGAGAAAGTGAGATCTGCAGATGTTGGAGATTAGAGTTGAAAAGTGTGGCACTGGAAAAGCACTGCAGGTCAGGCAGCATCCAAGGAGCAGGAGAGTCGAGGTTTTGGGCATAAGCCCTTCTCATTCCTGATGAATCATCAACTCTCCTGCTCCCTGAATGCTACCTAACCTGCAGTGTTTTTCCAGCGCCACCGTTTTGACAATGATTCTGGAAAGGTTAATGCTGAAGACCGCATTAAGCCCCATCCAATCTGATGTTGTCACAACAACATGGGTGCGGATGGGTGGAACAAGTCTAGACCTTGAGGAAGATTTTCCCAATGGTCTTTGTAACAATGTCTATCTTACTCATCTAACTCATACCTGATTGCTATCTTGTCTAAGTCGAGAGTGTGGTACTGGAAATGCACAGCATCTGCGGAGCAGGAGAATCAACGTTTCGGGCAAAAGCTCTTCAACAGGACTGCTCCTGATGAAGGGCTTTTGCCTGATACGTTGATTCTCCCTCTCCTCGGATGCTGCTTGACCTGCTGTGCTTTTCCAGCACCACACTCTTGACTCTGATGTTCAGCATCTGCATTCCTCACTTTCTCCTGCTATCTTGTCTAAGACAAGAGCCCCTTGTTGTCAGACTATTTCTCATGGCTTTCCCCTACTGCTTGTGACCAAGTAGCCCCCATAGAGCCAGGAGGGAAAGGAGGATGGCTGTAACCATCTACTTATCCACATGCTTATGGCAGCCTGGGTCTCATTCCAGCTGTGTAAACACTGCAGTACCATTCCCAACCAAATGTAAAATTATAACATTTAAACAATTTGATAGGTAGTTTTGTGTCAATGAAAGCAATATTTATTGTAATTGGAGCATCATCAGCCACACCAAGCAGAAATATGATTTTGTTTCCCTTTACTCTTTCATGATGTCACTAACAGGCTGATATTTGTTCCCCATCCCATCCCAATTACCTTAAACTGAATGGTTTTTCAGAAGGCAGTTGAGAGTCAACAACATTGCTGGCGGGTTGGAGTCACATTTAAGACAGACCAAGTACAAATGGCAGATTTCTTTCCCAAGTTGACATTGATGAACCAGATGGGTTAATATAGCAAATGCTGATAGTTTGCAGGTTTACCAAAACCACCGTTATATAAATTCCACCAGATACCATGATGAGATTTGAACTCATGTCCCGAAAGCAATAGACTGGGCTTCAGGAATGACTAATTAACCGTTCAATGCCATTAGTGCTATGCCACCATCTCCCCAGCTCATGATTAGCCTTTAATTAATCCACTTCCTTGTCTCAGCTACTTCTGGTTTCCAATATTCTTAATCCTCTTTCCCCTTTCCTCAAAGTCTCAAGAGAAATATTTTTGGGAGCTCAGATTCAGGTTTGCTAAAATTCAATGGACTTTTTTTTGTTCACAGACTCTGGGTTCTTGGACCTACAAAAAGGCTAATGGATAGCTGGGAATTCACTTCCTCGTATTATCTGGAAAACTTTGAAGAAAGATTTACATTTATGGAAGTTTCTCGTGACTTCAGGGCAACCTTTAAGCACTATACAACCAATTAAGTAATTCTGAAGTGTAGTCATTGTATGATTTTAGTTTCACACACTGACTGGAGGATTCAAATGATAGGTTTGCTTTCCACGAACAATCTATTTGTGGAAAGGGAGAACATGACCCTATCTGCACACGCTGCAAAATGTTTTGTCAAGTAATCTAAATCTAAATATCATCTGGATATAGGGTCTCTTAGGCTATTTGCCAGACTCTGTTATCCACCAGAGGTCCCTCTAATGGCAGATAATGGAGATTCTGCAGTACAAATCACTGAAATTACAGAAAAGATGACGCATAGAGTACAAGAGTGAGAAAGTGATGATTGACCTTTATAAATCATTGGTTAGACCTTAGCTATATTATTATGTCCAATTATGGGCACAGCAGGAACAAGTAATGATCTTAGTATGGAAGTTGAAAAATTTACAAGTTCATTTTCTCTTCCTTCCTTCATGAGTTGTGGGCACCTTTGATAAGGCCAGCATTTGTTACCCATCCCTTATTGCCTTAAAGTGTGTTGCCAGGCTAATTCAGGTGGACTCCATATTGACAACCACATTGCTGTGGGCGGAGACACATGTAGGCAGACCAAGTGAAGATGGCAGGAGCAAATTACTGTCGGTGCAAGAATCTGTACTGAAAACCAAAAATGCTGGAGATCATAGCGGGTCAGACAGCATCTGTGGAAAGCAAGCTAACATTTTGAATCTAGATGACTCTTCGTCAGAGCTGACTTATTTTAAATAAAGATGGCAGATTTCCTTCTTGAAAGGACACTAGTGAACAACAATAAAAACAGGAGCTGTCATAACATCATCATTGGAATTAACTTCACGTTCCAGATTTATTAGTTGAATTTTAATTCATCAGCTGCCACTGAAAGTCACATTCCTTCGAGCATTAACCTGGGCCTTTGGGTTACTAGTCCAGTGACCTTATTACCCGTGACACTATCACAATGACTTCAGTTACGTGGACAGACTTGAGGAGTTCAGAGTGTTCTCCTTAGGGACATGTAGGGGAAGTCAAGAGCTCATTAAATACATTCATTCAAGACTGAGCCGTTACAGGAAAAAAGGTTTCCATTAGTGGGTGAATCTGGAATCAGGAGTAGAGATTTAGCATAGGTAATTGGTAGGAAAATCAGAGAGGATATGGAGTACTTGAGATACACAGTGTGAGTTGTTATGACTTGGAATGTATTGCTTGAAAGGCTGATAAAAGCTGATTCAATCATAACATTCACAAGAGAATTGGACAAACACGTGAAAATGAAAAAGAAATTGCCATACTATGGCAGAAGCACAGGGAAGAGTGACAGAGAGCTGTTTCAAAGAACCTGCATAAACATGATGAGCTAACCAGCCTCCTTCATCAATGCACTGCTTGGAGATTCTAAGTTAAGCTATTGTTTCTTAGTGTTATCTTTTCAAGTGAAGAACCATTCAACTCCTATTTGTCTCCTCCTATAAATGCTTTTAAAACTTTTCTTTTCAAAGATTTATTCTGTTCCCTTACAAATTGCTTTATGATCACAAATAAAGCAGCATCTCATGTTCTGGTAATCCTGGATGATAAATATTTTCTTCCACTTTTCTTTCATTCCTCAAGTGCTAATCCTGAATCTACATCCCTTGTTATTATGTATCCAGCTGTGCCAGTAACCTTGATGAGCACTAGTACTAAGGGACAATCATCTTTCATTTTACATTTCTACAAGCTATTCAGAGTTTGGATATCTTCTTTACGCTTGATTTCTTATCCTTCCCTATTTAGGAAATGTATTCGTTCATTCCCAGTGAATTCTTGCTTCCATGACCCTAATATCTTTCCTATTTCACACTGTACACAAAACTCCACATGTAACCTAATCAATCTCTTACCCAAATTCAACATTGTTTCCATCTTCAATACCCGTGAATAATGACCATAATTCTATTTGTGTCTGCTTGATAGCCTATTAATCCTGCATTTTATAGATCTAATTATCTGGATCAAGATTAGAGTGGTGCTGGAAAAGCACAGCAGGTCAGGCAGCATCCGAGGAGCAGGGAAATGGACGTTTCGGGCAAAAGCCCTTCATCAGGAATGGTCCTGATGAAAGGCATTTGCCTGAAACATTGATTTTCCAGCTCCTTGGATGCTGCCTGACCTGCTGTGCTTTTCCAGCACCACTCTGATCATGATTCTAATCTCCAATATCTGCAGTACCCACTTCCACCTGATTATCTGGATGCCCAGGCATCTCTGTTCCCCAATTTCATCGAAAGTGTTGCTATTTAAGGCATTCATCCTTCAGTATCCTGTTTACAGAAATTACTTCTTTACGGTTTTGCCGCAATAATCTCTATTCAAATCATCACCAGTTCTGCCTCCCTGTTTACACACTTCTGCAATCTGTATTTGCCATGTCCCTAATTTGGTATCAGTCGCGATCTTCATTAGCATTCCTTTTAGTGCCTACATCCAAATTATTTATGCAAGGAGAAAATAAAAGCAGTTCCAGGAGTATAATACTCCAAGTACTGTCAAGTTGAAGATGAATTGATTTGCCTCTGTTCTAATTTTCTGTCATGCACCCTCATTCCATTCAGCCTTACTGGATTTAAGGTTCGGTCGACATTGCAACCATACATCGCTCCATTTTAGTTAATGATCCCAGTCCTCAATATTTATTTTGAATACGTTGCAGATTTGCATACATTGTCTGCAGCCCAGTCATGTTCATTTGCCCTGCCCCCCCCCCCCCGTTCCTTTTTATGCCTTTAATTCCTTCTTTCTCCTTAACCTGCCTGCTTTCTGCTGTAAGTTACAATTCTCCTCACAAGCTTGTTATTTCAGAACATGTGGCACTTTGCTATACCAAACTCATTCCCCATTTTCTCAAGGTTTTCCTCCAACCAGCCTTGCCAGTTGAAATACTCCCTCAGGACAATGAACCAGTTGCAACCTGGGTTCAGCTGCATCAATGACTCTTGACTGGCGTATCCTGCAAACAGAGTCTTGACAACACTCTGTGAATATTGGCACTCTGTGCCTATTCCAATTCCCTGGACCATTACACCTCCACTGACGGTGAACACATCTCAGGCTTAATTAACAGAAACCTCAACTGAATTAAACATTTGAACCTGGAGTCACCACTTTGTTAGTTCACACACCATCTTCACACAGAATGACTCAAACTCAATGGATTGGGTGAAAAGGGAAGTAAGGTCTATTTAATGTGATTTTATCAGTGAGAGATGACTGGGGAATGAAAGCACTGCAATAAGAACGCACACTCATGAAAAAAGCTACAGATATAAGTCCAAACAATGGTTTATATAGCACCCTTAAAGTACTTAAATATCCCATGTTGCCTCCCAAGAGTATAATCAAACAAAATTCCACATTGAGCCACGTAACAATATATTTGGGCAGTTCACTAAAAGCTTAGATACAGAAGCAAGTTTCAAAAGAATACCTTCAACAAACAGTCACGGGACAGAATGCCAGAATTTCGGAAACTGAAAGCATAGCTGTCATTAGAGAGGTGAAGGAAATTGAAGATGCGCAGGAGGCCAGAATTGGAGCAGATTTCTCAGGAGGATTGTAAAACTGGAAGAGGTTACACAGCTGGGGATGGGAAGCAATAGAGGAATTTGAATAGAAGAATAAGAATTTTAAGTTTGAGTTGAAGGATTGGGAGCCGACATATGTCTATGACTACTTGTATCCGAAATAGTAGCAAGGATCAGGAAAAGTGACCTAGTGTCTGGAGCACAGCAGTGATCTTAATGATTAGTTTGTCAGCAATCCAACACTCCTCAAATCACTTTTAATTTTCTGAGTAGTAAAGCTGATGGCTCATTAGAAAGAAAGAAATACTTGCATTTCCACAGCATCTTTCTTGACTTTCGAACTTTTCAAAACCCTTTACAACTTTCCAAAGCCCTTTGCATACAACAAAGTACTGTGGAAGTTTAATCACTGTTGGTATGTAGAAAACACAACAAATGATTGCATACAGAAAGCTTCACAAAGAGCAAAGAGATAATGACCAGGCAGTCATTTCCAGTGATGCTGATTGAGGATAAATAAGGTATGGGTCACGAAAGAAAATGCCACCAATCCCAACCCCCCATCCCCCCATGGGCCATGGGATCTTTTACATTCATCAAAGAGAGCAGATGGAGGTTTCTTTTAATGTCTCATCCTAAAGACACCACTTGAACAGTGCAACCCTCCATCAGTTGTGCTCTAGACTGATGTCTTGGACAGCATCATCTCATTAGCCAGGGTAAATGCAGGATAACAGGGATATGGTAGGGGGTGGGTCAGGGTAGAATGTTTATTGGAGGGTTGGTGTGGACTTGATGGGCCAAATGGCCGACCTGCTCAGTGGTTAGCACTGCTGCCTCACAGCGTCAGGGAGCAAGGTTCAATTCCAGCCTTTGGGCGACTGTCTGTGTGGGGTTTGCACATTCTGCATGGGTTTCCTCAGAGTGCTCCGGTTTCCTCCCACAATCCAAAAATGGTCAGGTTAGGTGAATTGGCCATGCTAAGATTGCCCATGGTGTTCAGGTATGCGTAGGTTAGGTGCATTAGTCAGGGTAAATGTAGGATAATAGGATAGGAGAATAGGTCTGGTTGGGTTACTCTTCAGAGGGTTGGTGTGGACTTGTTGGGCCAAAGGGCCTGTTTTCACAATGTAGAGATTCTGTGGTCTATGATCTAAAGTTCAGCTCAAAGGGTTAACTCTTTCTCTCAGCAGATTCTGCTGGAAATACTGAGTATTTCCATTGCTTTTGTTTGTCATTATCTGATTACAGATGAGGTCATCATTGCCCTCATTGTGTTTGTCGAATCTTACTTCATGCAAATAGTGGATGTCCTGGTTTCTGCTGTGCAACACAATGCACACTTTAAGAGCACTTCAATGACGGTGAAACACTTTGGAATGTCCTGCTATCATGCAAGGAACTATAGAAATATAAGAGCTATAGTTTTTTTCCTGTTTTGTATACAAAGGATAGAGCATTAGGAAGGACCGGATGGTAACCATTTTAGCAAAGCTGAACCTTTCAAAAGATCAAGGAAGAAGAATCAGAACTTTAATTTTAGCTGTTTAATTTGATTTGTGAGATTAGTCAACATCTTTTCTCTTATTACTCTTACATTCAATTTCTTATTAATGTGTATTTTTATTTTATTAGTCAAATCTTAGAAATTGAATTGAAGAGTTTACCTTATCCTTGCAGTTAGCGTTGTATTATGCTTCCATTCTGGAATATCAAGAAGTTTTGCCTGTGGTTGGACGTTCTCCTTCCTCCCAGTCCTCTCCTGGGGTACAGTGGATGAGGTGTTTGTGCTTATTTGTCCCCTGGGCAATTACAAGCATTGATTTTAAAGAGCTGCACAGTGCAATAATTGAAGAGCTCTCATGCTGGTGACTAAAACCAACACACACACACACACACACAGAAATTCTTTAACAAAGACGGACAACTGAAGTATGGATTGATTTTTAATTAACCTGACTAAGGAGAAAACTAAAAACCAGCCCTTTTTGTAATCTTCAAACCCACAGATTTCAAACTGGAGAATTCAACAATTCATAAAAATGATTAAAACTGGAACTAAACAATCTGGGCTGGGTGGATTGGATTACCAGGAGTTGCAAGGATTGTAAACTGGACTCTCTTACTCTGTGTAAAAATCACTTAACAAGCAAACAAGTTGTCTGAAAGACATTGTACTTTTTTAACAATATAATAAAGTGCTCTTTAAAGAATCTAAGTAATGTAAACCAGGGTAAAAATTCTTCACCGAGAGTGTGGTAAAAATGTGAAACTCAATCCCCCATGAGTTATTGAGGTGGATGGCAGTAATGTATATACATGGAAAACCAGGTAAGCATGGAACGAGACAGGAATAGAAAGATATGTTGATGAAACAGGCAAATAAAAAAGGTGCTTGTATGAAGCATAAATGTTGCTATTGGCCCACTGATCTATGGCCTGTATATTTTGATCTAGAGTCTGTTACACTGATGTAACAGGGATGTACATGCAGATTTTTAAAACTTTAATGGAAATCTGATATCCGGAGAGAAGCTTTACATCAAGACAAAATCTAAATAACATTGCATTGCTTATATGTTTGTGAATATTCCTACAGAGAGGCAAGCTGGTAGATGGGTGTAGGATGTCTACCTTCTGGATAAGGATCAGCATCATTCTTTGCTGCTTACAGTTTGTGGTTTGACTCCCAGCGAGACACTACTGGTTTGCATTCTGCACGGACTGTCAGCACTGCTGTGTGCTTCTGATACACAGACCCTGTTAGAGCCCTCTGCTGTGCACTCGCACCGTGGGGAGTAATTATATATTCATTCAACTGCCTGCAGCCTCTCACACCTCTGAAATCTGCTGAGCTCCCCATGAGTTGCTCATGGCTAATGGCTCCTGCCTTGCCCGCAGATTCCTCCTGCACAGACCTTCACATCTGCACTCCCCTCATGGCTGTGACAAAATAAGTTCAAAAGCTCCGAAGGGTGGCAGGCGAACTTTGAGGAGGCAGAAATCACGCATTTGGCCCATGTGCCCGATGATGTTGTCATGAAGCCATTTATGTAGTCAGGTTTTATGTTCATATGAACAGCAACCAACAGCACGTAAATCCTTGGTGGTTAAAGCAAGGCAGCTCATTTCTCAGAGGAGCTGAGGGGGGTCACAAAAGGTGGGGGTGGGCAGCAAAAGAACAGTGTAGGATAAGTGGGAGGAAGGAAGGGTTGTCTCCCTTATATGAGGCAACCCTGCAGTGATTCCATTCAGAACAGCTCATCTGACAGCTCAATGTTCAGCCACACTGCAGCGGGGAACTAAAATAGCTTCAGATGAGGCATAAATGTATTTTAGGACCTGCATTTAAATATTTCAATTTGGCTCTTTGAATCGGGATTACTTTATGGACTGCTGGAAAAATCAGACTTTGGGCACAGAGTTGGAGCAAAGTCATTTCAAAAGAAACATTTTTATCCCTTACTAATCTTTGATGTTTGGAAGAAAAGAGAGAGCGCTGGAAATCCCTCTTCTTAGAGTCATAGATAGAAATCACCAGGTTCTAGACCAACAGATTTGTTTGGAAGTATCAGCTTCCAGAGCACTGCTCCTTCATCAGGTAACTCTTCGGACAGCTGTATGACACTATGGTCTTTTATATATATTCTGTGTCCTAGGATCCTACTCCACAGCTACCTGATAAAGGAGCAGTGCTCTGAAAGCTGGTACTTCCGAAACATCAGTTGGACTATAACCTGGTGTTGTGTGATTTTTAACTTTGTCCATTCCAGTCCAACACCAGCACCTCCGCATCATAGAGTCATATAGCATGGAAACAAACCTTTTGGTCCAACCAATTCACGCTTTCCATGCGTCCAAACTAAACTAGTCCCGCTTGTCTAAATGTGGCCCATATCTCTCCAAACCTTTCTTATTTATGTACTTACTCAAATTTTTTAAAAAATGTTGAAACTGTACTTGCATCCATCACTTCCTCTGGCAGATCATTCCACACACGAACCACTCTCTATGTAAAAAATGTTGCCCTCACGCCCTCTCACCTTAAAAATATGCTCCCGGGTTTTGAACTCCCCCACCTTAAGGAAAAGACTATTCACCTTATCAATGTCCCTCATGATTAGATAAGCCTCAGTAAGGTCACCCCTCAACATCCTACACTGCAGTGAAAACAATCCCAGCATTCCCCTGCTGTTGACGTTTGCTGGTCCTGTAGGTGCTGGTTGCCCTCCTATACCAACACAGGGGACTTTTCTTAGTGCACCAGCCCAGTACATGAGGGTTTGATGGATATTCAACCAGAGATAGCATCACAGATTAGCCTGACTCCATTCTCAATTCATGTTCACACATAAGTGTACGCACAGGCTTAATTTCCATCAGAATCAGTGGGCAACATTTAGACATGTAAAAGGTTCGTAAATTTTGTTCACACTTTACCAATTCCAAAAGCTACTTCCTGCAAGCAAAGTTGATCAACCTGTATTGATGTCGGACTTGGAAATATATCGCCATTCCTTCACTGTCACTGGGTCAAACTCTTGGAATTCCCTCCCTAAAGGCATTGCAGGTCTACCCACAGCATATAAACTGCAGCAATTCAAGAATGCAGTTCACCATCTTCTTCTCAAGGAGTATCCAGGGATGGGTAATAAATGCTGGCTTGGTCAGTGACGCCCATATCCCGGAGGTGGATTTTTCAAACATTCCCAGTGAGCTGAAATGCTCCTTGAATTCTGGCCTGTGGGATTCCGATGCGAAATTATTTTTCCTGTTATCATATGTTTAAAACCATTATTTAAAGGTTGAACCAATATTTGGACCAAATTCAAAATGACCACCTGATATAAGCTGGGTGCTGGAGTGGATATTCTCACTAGTGAAGGCTGAGGTGTGCTGGAGTAAAACACATCTGATAAATCAGCCAGGCCTGAGCAGCTGCAGGGTCAAACCAAGTGAAAGAGGGTCAATTGCTCAGCTCCTTTGCTCTCAGTAGGGGCCAAGGATCTTAATCAGAAATAGCCTGCTATTTAAGGCAAGTCTGATGCTGCTCTGGGCATCAGCTTCGGCTTGATTCCACTGAATGAATGGACACAGCAGCTGGGGACCATCTCAGCTGTCGTGTCTTGTTTTTACCGTGACAACTTTGAAAACGACACCTCAAGTCAGTCCTGCTCCCGGTGCCAGTTTCTCTACAGTTTGTTTATTCTTGCTTTCTTTTTCTCTCCAATGCTCCTTATGGCACTGACTCCTGCTGCCAAATGGATTGCAGAGGTGCCTGTGGGACCTCAGATTTGTTAAAATCTAAGGAGCATATAGAATACTTTAAAGTGCTCAGAAAAGATTTACAAGCATGTTGCCGGACTGGAAGCTATAGGGAGAGACTGAATAGTCTGGGGCTATTTTTTTCTGGAGCGTAGGAAGCTGAGGGGTTGATCTTAGAGAGGTTTATAAAATCATAAGTGGCATCGATAGGGTGAATAGCCAAGGTCTTTTTTTTAAACTTAGTGTAGGGGAGTCCAAAACTAACGGGCTTAGCTTTAAGGTGAGAGGGGAAAGATATAAAACAGAGCTAAGGGGCAACCTTTTCACACAGAGGGTGGTACGTGTATGGAACAAGCTGCCAGAGGAAGTCGTGCAGACAGGTATAATTACAATATTCAAAAGACATCTGGAAGGGTACCCAATAGGAAGGGTTTAGAGGGATATGGGCCAATTCCTGGCAAGTGGGCCTCGATCAGTTTAGGATATTTAGTTGTACCGAAAGGTCTGTTTCCGTGCTGTACAACTCTATGACACTAATAGATCCCTCAGACCTGCTCTGTTGTTCGATAAAATCATGATTCATGCAAACTTGGCCTCAATTCCACTTTCCTGCTTGCTCCCCATAACCTCGTGATTTCCCTTGAGTTCAAAGATGTGTCCATCACAGCCTAGAATATATTCAATATCCAAGCCTCCACAGCTTCCTGTAGAAGAAAAGTTTAGATTCATGACCTTCTGAAAGAAGACATTCTTCCTCACCTGTGTCTTCAATGGGCGATGGCCATTCTCTGCAACAATGCCTCCCCCCCCCCCAATTCATTTTGGATTTCTCACAAGGGGAATCACCCTTTTTCAGTACTGACCCACTTCGTGCATGGGTTCCTAAAGGGAGCACCACAACTGGGGCCTGGTCTGGCTTTAACATAGCGATGAGAGTGTGGTGCTAGAAAGGTACAGCAGGTCAGGTAGCATCTGAGGAGCAGCGGAATCGATGTTTTGAGCATGAGGAATGCCTGATGAAGGGCTTTTGCCAGAAACGTCAATTCTTCTGTTCCTCAGGTGTTGCCTGACCTGCTGCGCTTTTCTAGCGCCACACTCTCACCTCTGATAAAACTCCAGCATCTGCAGTCCTCACTTCCTCCTTTAACACAGGGATGTAGGCCCTATGGCCTATGGTTCATACAGGGCCCAAAACCTGCTTAGCTTTACAGCTTAATCACAGAGCAGAAGTTTCAAATACAGGTCAACGTGGAGTGGAAGATTTTTGCAATGAGCTGCTCCTTCACCCAGAGCTCCTTTCCCTGCTACTGTAAGGTGAGTTTATCAACAACGAACACAGTTCAGTCCTGGCCTGTAACTGCAGCTTGAGACCTGTAGTTGTGGCACTGAGAGTGTGGTACGGTTCTGGCATCAGGAGGCTGTTAGGGAAACTCCAGTTTGGGGAGGAGGGGAAGGAGATTAGAGTCACCCTGTGGGGGGGGAAGCTGATGAGAGTTAGAAGATGGAGAGGAACTCGGAGTCATGACATAGAGGGGATGGGAGGGAGTGATAGTCAGGTTGCCAGATCCCCTCCTGTTAATTATTATTTCATTTCATTTCCAAAAAAGGAATTGCCTTTGCCAAATTGCTTTTAAGTCTCCCTGGGAAATTAAAAATTGTCTACTTTAATTTCAATGAGAAATGTTTGCTTGTGGGCGGCACGGTGGCTCAGTGGTTAGCACTGCTGCCTCACAGCGCCAGAAACCTGGGTTCATTTCCTGCCTCAGGCGACTGACTGTGTGGAGTTTGCACATCCTCCCCGTGTCTGCGTGGGTTTCCTCCGGGTGCTCCGGTTTCCTCCCACAGTCCAAAAATGCGTAGGTTAGGTGAATTGGCCATGCTAAATTGCCCATAGGTTAGGTGAAGGGGTAAATGTAGGGGAATGGGTCTGGGTGGGTTGCGATTCGGCAGGTAGGTGTGGACTTGCTGGGCCGAAGGGTCTGTTTCCACACTGTAAGTAATCTGTAATCTGTAAGTAATCTGTAAATAGCGCTGGAGGAAATCTCTACAGTGCAAACTTCTCGCCCCCTGATAATCTTCTTGAAGTTAAAGGGGCTGGGGTGCAACAGAGTGAGGGAGTCTCAGAGAGGGGAGAGAAGGACATAGAGGGATAAGGGGTGAGAAAGAGAGAGAAAGGGGTGAGAAAGAGAGAGAAAGGGGTGAGAAAGAAAGATGCAGGCACAGCGGGGAAGGAAAGCAGACTCTGAGGTGAGGAAACCCCAGGCTGAATCCCACCTCACTACCATGTATCGCTTTCATGTGAATTTCACTGAGGCCAGCTTGGAGTGTGCCCCACCCAGAGGTGACCCACCAGATGTGACCCAAGGGTAAAAAGCTACTCCTTAAGTCAGCTCCAGTCATCACCCACATCCTGATGATCATGACTTGGGGCTGAATCTTTACATCTCTCTAGCTCTGCCTCTTCACCAAAAAAGCACAAATTGGCTTTGCCATAAGGCTTATTATTTGGGATTTTTTAAATTGTTGGTGAATTCTTTTGATTTCTTCATATATCTGTTGTCACAACCTTTCCCTTTCTCAAATTTGCTCACTGGATTCCTCAAGGATGAGAGAAATTGCAATGTGGAGTCCAGCTTTAAAACAACAGTTGTATGTCCAAGCTTGGGTTGGGGAGTGGGGGGGCGGTGGGGGGGCTGGGGGTGGAGGTAACTGATCAGAGAGTTTGAGTAGTAATCCTGGCTAATTGTAGCATTGTTATTGTTGTTCTGGCTGAGGAAAACTGTAATATGAAAATGGTTGCATTGGCTGATGAAGGGCTTATGCCCGAAATGACACCTCTCCTGCTCCTCAGATGCTGCCTGACCAGCTGTGCTTTGCCAGCACCACACTCTCGACTCATTGCCACATTAGGCCATGCATTCACCTACTAGTGCTGAAAATGTGTTGCTGGAAAAGTGCAGCAGGTCAGGCAGCATCCAAGGAGCAGGAGAATCGACGTTTCGGGCATAAGCCCTTCTTCAGGAATGAGGAAAGTGTGTCCAGCAAGCTAAGATAAAAGGTAGGGAGGAGGGACTTGGGGGAGGGGCGTTGTAAATGCGATAGGTGTAAGGAGGTCAAGGTGAGGGGGATAGGCCGGAGTGGGGTGGGGGCGGAGAGGTCAGGAAGAAGATTGCAGGTTAGGAAGGCGGTGCTGAGTTCAAGGGATTTGAATGAGACAAGGTGGGGGGGAAGGGAAATGAGGAAACTGGAGAAATCTGAGTTCATCCCTTGTGGTTGGAGGGTTCCTAGGTGGAAGATGAGGCGCTCTTCCTCCAACCGTCGTGTTGCCATGGTCTGGTGATGGAGGAGTCCAAGGACCTGCATGTCCTTGGTGGAGTGGGAGGGGGAGTTGAAGTGTTGAGCTACGGGGTGGTTGGGTTGGTTGGTCCGGGTGTCCCAGAGGTGTTCTCTGAAACGTTCCGCAAGTCGGCGGCCTGTTTCCCCAATATAGAGGAGGCCACATCGGGTGCAGCGGATGCAATAGATGATGTGTGTGGAGATGCAAGTGAATTTGTGGCGGATATGGAAGTATCCCTTGGGGCCTTGGAGGGAAGTAAGGGGGGAGGTGTGGGCGCAAGTTTTGCATTTCTTGCGGTTGCAGGGGAAGGTGCCGGGAGTGGAGGTTGGGTTGGTGGGGTGTGTGGACCTGACGAGGGAGTCACGGAGGGAGTGGTCTTTTCAGAACGCTGATAGGGGAGGGATGGGAAATATGTCCCTGGTGGTGGGGTCCGTTTGGAGGTGGCAGAAATGACGGTGGATGATATGCTGTACATGGAGGTTGGTGGGGTGGTAGGTGAGGACCAGTGGGGTTCTGTCCTGGTGGCGGTTGGAGGGGCGGGACTCAAGGGTGGAAGAGCGGGAAGTGGAAGAGATGCGGTGGAGGGCATCGTCGACCATGTCTGGGGGGAAATTGCGGTCCTTGAAGAAGGAGGCCATCTGGGTTGTACGGTTTTGGAACTGGTCCTCCTGAGAGCAGATGCGGCGGAGACGAAGGAATTGGGAATATGGAATGGCGTTTTTACAGGGGGCAGGGTGGGAGGAGGTGTAGTCTAGGTAGCTGTGGGAGTCGGTCGGTTTATATTAAATGTCCGTGTTGATCGGTCGCCAGAGATAGAAATGGAAAGGTCTAGGAAGGGGAGGGAGGAGTCTGAGACGGTCCAGGTGAATTTGAGGTCGGGGTGGAAGGTGTTGATAAAGTGGATGAACTGTTCAACCTCCTCGTGGGAGCACGAGGCAGCGCCGATACAGTCATCGATGTAGCGGAGGAAAAGGTGGGGGGTGGTGCCAGTGTAGCTGCGGAAGATGGACTGTTCCACATATCCTACGAAGAGGCAGGAATAGCTAGGGCCCATGTGGGTGCCCATGGCTACTCCTTTGGTTTGGAGAAAGTGGGAGGATTGGAAAGAGAAGTTGTTCAGGGTGAGGACCAGTTCAGTCAGTCGAAGGAGGGTGTCAGTGGAAGGGTACTGGTTGGTACGGCGGGAAAGGAAGAATTGGAGGGCTTTGAGTCCTTCGTGATGGGGGATGGAGGTGTACAGGGACTGGATGTCCATGGTGAAGATAAGGCGTTAGGGACCGGGGAAGCGCAAATCATGGAGGAGGTGGAGGGCGTAGGTGGTGTCCCGAACGTAGGTGGGGAGTTCTTGGACTAATGGGGACAGGACCTTGTCAAGGTATGCAGAGATAAGTTCAGTGGGGCAGGAGCAGGCTGAGACAATGGGTCGGCCGGGGCAGTCAGGTTTGTGGATTTTGGGCAGGAGGTAGAAACGGGCAGTGCGGGGTTGTGGGACTATGAGGTTGGAAGCGGTGGATGGGAGATCCCCTGAGGTGATGGTCTGGGAGATGATGGTTTGGTGGTGGGAGGTGGGGTCATGGTCAAGGAGGCAGTAGGAGGTGGTGTCCGCGAGCTGGCGTTTAGCCTCAGTGGTGTAAAGGTTGGTGCGCCAAACTACTACCGCGCCTCCCTTCGCCAAACTACTACCGCGCCTCCCTTACCACTGAGGCTAAACGCCATATCCGCCACAAATTCATTTGCATCTCCACACACATCATCTATTGCATCCGCTGCACCCGATGTGACCTCCTCTATATTGGGGAAACAGGCTGCCTACTTGCAGAACGTTTCAGAGAACAGCTCTGGGACACCCGGACCAACCAACCCAACCACCCCGTAGCTCAACACCTCAACTCCCCCTCCCACTCCACCAAGGACATGCAGGTCCTTGGACTCCTCCATCACCAGACAATAGCAACACGACGGTTGGAGGAAGAGCGCCTCATCTTCCGCCTAGGAACCCTCCAACCACAAGGGATGAACTCAGATTTCTCCAGTTTCCTCATTTCCCCTCCCCCCACCTTGTCTCAGTCAAATCCCTCGAACTCAGCACCGCCTTCCTAACCTGCAATCTTCTTCCTGACCTCTCCGCCCCCACCCCACTCCAGCCTATCACCCTCACCTTGACCTCCTTCCACCTATCGCATTTCCAACGCCCCTCCCCCAAGTCCCTCCTCCCTACCTTTTATCTTAGCCTGCTGGACACACTTTCCTCATTCCTGAAGAAGAGCTTATGCCCGAACCGTCGATTCTCCTGTTCCTTGGATGCTGCCTGACCTGCTGCGCTTTTCCAGCAACACATTTTCAGCTCTGATCTCCAGCATCTGCAGTCCTCACATTCACCTATTAGTGACAACTGGTGTCACACATTGGGGATAACTGTACTGGTCCAACTGCTTCCAATTTACCTTAAACAACAGGGTTTATCTTCTGCTGGATCAGGTCTTTATTCTGCGGTGCATTATAGGTAGATATGCAAGACTGGCTCAGATTTCCAACCAGTCCACACTTCCTAGATTAATATGAACCGAAATGGTTTTACTTATTTGATCAGTCATGATTGTATTAAACAGTGCAGCAGACTCGATGGGCTGAATGGCCTACTCCTGTTGACACCCACTACATAACTGGTGCTGTCGAATTCACCCTGTTTTACATTACAGTCACAGAGACACAGCTAGTGCAATTGCAACTTTCATACCCTGGTAAAAACAATAACTGCAGATGCTGGAAACCAGATTCTGGATTAGTGGTGTTGGAAGAGCACAGCAGTTCAGGCAGCATCCAAGGAGCTTCGAAATCGACGTTTCGGACAAAAGCCCTACAGAGATCACAGTGTCAGGGCAGTGAGTTACAGTCACCACAGTGATAGGGCAGTGAGTAAGGGCTTTTGCCCGAAACATCGATTTCGAAGCTCCTTGGATGCTGCCTGAATGGCTGTGCTCTTCCAGCACCACTAATCCAGAACTTTTCTCACCTTGACAATTGGAATGATCTCAGCTGGCAGCAACTTGCTATCAATTATTCACAATGGCTGCAACTTGTCCAAAGAGCTACATCACACTTATTAACTTTTGCATCCACTTCCAGGATATAGATGTCGCTGACTGGGTCAGCACTTATTGTCCATCGCTAATTACCCTTAAGAATGTGGGGATGAGCTACCTTCTGTTACCTTTCCAGAGCCAACAGGAGGGAGTTGCAGGATTTTGACACAGTGACCATGAGGAAATGGTGATGTAGTTCTCAGTCAGGGTAGCGCCTGACTTTGGGAGGAACTTGCAGCTGGTACATTTGCCATCGTAAGTGAAAAAGGTCGGGCAAATGGGACGTTGGACTTTATTTCAGTGGGAAAAGTAGGGACGTGCTAAAACTGTATGAAACACAAGTCAGACCACAGCTGGAACACTGAACAGTTCAGAGCCCCTTATCTAAGGAAAAATAGATTGGCAATGGATGCAGAGCAGGGAGGGCACATAAGGCAGACCCTCCAAATGCCTAAAGAGGAGAGGTTGAGTAAATTGGATCTGTACCCTGTAGGATAGCGAAGAATGAAAGGTGGCCTTAATGAAACATAAAATTCTTATAGGACTTGAAAGGAAGATGTGGACAGATTGTTTCCCCAAGTCCCTCTAGGATGAGAGGGCATCATCTTGGAATGAGGAGTTGCATATTTAAGACAGGGATAAGGAGGATCCTTTTCTCCCAGTGGGTAGTGAATTCTTTACCACAGAGGGCTGTCAAAGCTGGGTCATTATGTATATTCAAAGTTGAGACAGGCAGCTTTTTAATCAGTAAGGGTAAAAGGAGGAAAGTGGAGTTGAGGATTATCCGATCAACCATGATGTCATTGAATGGCAGGGCAACTGTGATAGGCTGAACTGCCTACTTCTGCTCTGACATCTTAGTCTCATGGAGTCCTGATGACTTAATGATGAGGCAAATTGGTGGAAGAGAAGGAAAAGGAAGTAACTTAAATCCTGCCCTCCAGATCTCACGACCATTTGAGACATCCTGCCCCATGTTCCCAAAGATATGGGAGTTGAGAATCTGCTCAGTCACATAAGACCCAATGCAGAAACTCACAGCCCATGCAGAAATCACACTCAAAGTGAGGGTTGGTTGCTGACAATAGTGTGTGATGCTGTGAAATACAAACAGCAGTGGGAGAACATTCACAACATGTGCCAGTGACAGGCTCTGCAGAGACACATTAGTATCTGCTTAAACCCCAGAGGAATGTTGTGTATGTGAACAGGCTGGAGACAGAGCGACAAGATGATATTTGCAGTGCCATGCCTGAAACTCCGTGTAAACAGCGTGATAGCTAGACGTCAGCTGAGAAGCCGCTGTGTAAATGGTCTATAATTTGGAGTCTAAGAATTACAAGTTTGCTTTATTTGTTTATTGGATGTGTCACTGGCTACAGCAGCAATTATTGCCCATCCCAAATTGCCTTGGATAAAGTCTTTCAGCTGTAGAGGCACCCATAGTGCTACTAGGAAGGACGTTCCAGACTTTTAACACAGCAATGGTGAGGGGATCATTATATATTTCCAAGTCAGGATGGTGTGTAGAGAGAGAAAGGGGATTTGCATCTACATGTCACCATTCAACACCAGGAAAAGTCCCAGTTAAATACATTTTGAAGAGTAGTTGCTGCGCTGTTGCAATGTAGGAAATGTGCGGGTCAATTTAAGCACAGCAAGATCCCATGAACAACATTAACTTGAGGCATTGGTTGGAGAACAGATAATCTCCAGGACACCAGAGTGCACTCCTGAACTCTCATTAATCCTTGAAGATACCCCATCAAAACATCAACATGTAGCTTCTTTCTCCACACATGCCATCTAACCAGCTGAGAATTTCCAGCATTTTCTGTTTACATTTAAACAGACTTTGGTTCCTTTGACTTGCCTTCTTCAATCAAGCCACTGATTGGACTCTCCTTAAGTTGAGGGAGCTATGACCTCTCCTTTCACCTTTGACCCTCAGTAGACCATTTGTAAACTGCATATTGGGAGCCTCTGTTCACAACTTTCCTGGCTTTGGGATGTCGATCAATTTGTGATTTTGTGATGGTCCTCATTTCCTAACATCTTGGAAATGTTTGGCAATGTCATTGAGGAGTAGGGCCCCATGAAGGTGGAATTATTGTGTCTATGTTTCAATCGTTTCTTGTGCAGAGATGCCTGATCTACATTTCATAAATGCCCAGCGCTGCAAGAGAAATTTATAACCTGTGAGGAGATTACAGGCATAGACCTAGGGCCATCTCTCAATAACATCGAATTACTCAATAACATCATCCACAAGCAAGACAGTGTTTGGGATTGTGATCTTTGCTAGGGATGCAAATCTCATGGTCCCAATTAAAGAGTAAAAATGTGAATATGTCCACAACTTACATACCTACAGCATTTATTCTGCAGAGAATCCTTGGCTGGTCTCATTGCCATCCTTCCATTTGAAAATCTACAGGGAATAAAGAATATATATTCACAGCTCACACAGTCTCACTCAACTCTTTGACTGGAAGGTGAAAGAAAGAAATATTCTCTTTGATCTTTCCCTTAGCCCCGACCTCTAATCTTTCTCTTTTCATCAAGTTTTTCTACGTGATAAATAATACGACGGTCACTGTTCCTCTGAATACTGCTCCCTTCCAGAAATCCAGACCAACGACCAGAAGACCGTGGTTCAAGTCCCAACACAGAAAAGAGGGCACTCTACTAATTCTGAGACAAAAGGTTAACGTTCGTAAAGATGACCGTGAAATAACTGGGATTGCCATAAAATCCACTTGTTCATGAATGCGCTGTAAGGAAGGAAATGTATCATTCCAACCTTTCATTGAATCTTCATGGGATGTGGGTGTGGCTGCCTTTACTGCCCATTCCTAATTGCCCTTTAGAAGTTGGTGGTGAGCTACCTTCTTGAACCATTGCACTTAGTTGGATGTAGGAACACCACAGAATTTTGACCCAGTGATAGATATTTCCAAATCAGGATGGTAAGCAGCTCGCAGGTGAACTTCCAATTGTTCGGTGATAAAGTGCTTATTTCTCTCTGTGTTTTATATATCCAAAGGTGCCCTTTTACACACTTAAACATTTTCCTCCCACTATCTGCGCATTTTTCCATCGATTAATCACCACCACTGGTGTTCCTATTTATCGGCTACCGTTGGCTTTCTAGATGGTAGAGCATACAAGTTTGGAAACTGCTGTTGAAGAACCACTAGTGATTCATTGCAATGCACCTTATGAGTGGTGCACACTACTGCCACTGAATTGGCAGTGGAGGGATTAAATGTTTAATGTGTTAAATGGGATGCATCAGTCAAGTCAGCTGCTTGACCTGGATGGTGTCAAGCTTATTAGGCCAAGATATGGTGTACACTCTTAACTGCCAATAGCCTGGAAAGTCATTGAGTTGTACTGAGAAAGCTGGCTGATCATCACTTTCTCCAGTCCAAAATGTCTACGTTAGGTGGACTGGCCGTGCGAAATTGCCCACAGTATCCATGGATGAGTAGGTTAGGTGGATTGGCCATGCTAAATTGCCCATAGTGTCCAGGGATGTGTAGGTTAGATGGATTAGCCATGGGAAACACGGGGCTATGAGGATAGGGTAAGGGGTGGGTCTGGGTGGGATGCTCTTCAGAGAGTCAGTGTGGACTTGATGAGCCAAATGGCCTGTTTCTGCACTGTAGAGATTCTATGATTCTATGGGCAATTAGGAACAGACAATAGATACTGACCTTACTAACAATATCCACATCCAGTCAATGAATAAAAGAAAGCCATCCCACAACATATTCCTATTTCCTGTTCAATCAAAACTTCAAAGATTTCCAATATAAAAGAATAATTAAAATTTTGATGGGATTCTGCTTTTTAGTGTTACTTTTTGAAAACTTTTTGTGTTAAATTTAGCTATTCTTTAAAATTTGCCACATGATAATAATGTAAAACATACTGACAGATTTTGTTCAAATTCCTCCATCTATTATTTTAATTTTAGGTTACTTCCTCAGTTAAAACAATGCAGATCAGGAGGCCCAGGTTCAAGTCCCATCTGCTATTGAGGGGTTTAATAATATGTCTGACCAGGTTGGTTAGAGGAACATTTTGAGAACTATCATGCAATTACTTTACTTGCCTTGTTAGTAATATTCCTCAAGTATTGTAGCAACTGACCATATTATAAATGAAGGCCCCTTTAAGAATGAATCAGAACATGTTCCAGAAATAACAGAGCAGCTGAGGCTCATTGAAGCACATATTTAAGGAGTGGTTTTCTCCAATTCCATTGTAATTTGGTCCTCTCTCTCATGTTTGTTGTGAGATGCTCACAGTGCTGTTTTGAAGGGTGCTCCAGGATTCTGTTGCAGTAATAGTGAAGGATTGGCAATACAGGTTCAAGACAGGATGGTGCGTGGCTTGAAGGGGCACTTGTAGGTGGTGACATTCCCAAGTATTAACTGCCCTTGTCCTTAACAATCCTAAGCTGATCTCTAACCTAGTCTGTATGCCAACATCTTAGGTTGTTAGTACTGAAGGCATTCCTTGGTAATAACACTTTCAAATCTTTGTACAACAGCAGCAATGGGACAAGGCTGTGGCTGCTGCTGGAAGGGCAATCCAGGTTTCAGGCAAGTGATTTGTGGGTGGGACAGATTCTCTGATGGGTGTCATGAACCGAGGTTGACCCATCCGTACATGTCCTCGATTATAAACAGATTAACTGTTGGGTGGATCATCTGTTTGCAGATGAGTAAATTGTAGCCTGGAGGGAGGAGGCCTTTAATTAATTCTTATGAGGTTGAAATTAATAGAGAAGTAAGATCTCTTCCTCTGCCCCATTTCCATTTAGTCCCTCCCTCTCTCTCTCCTTTACCTTTCATAGTCTGCATTGCCCTTAACAAAGTCAGAAGTCTGACAACACTAGGTTATAGGCCAACAGGTTTATTTGAAATCACAAGCTTTCAGAGTGCTGTGATTTCAAATAAACCTGCTGGACTCTAATCTGGTGTCGTCAGACTTCTGACTTTGTCCACCCCAGTCCAACATAGCGCCCTCACATCATTGGCCTTAACAGGCTTTGGATGTAAAATTATTCAACTGGAAATGCTAGCAGTTTACAGGTGGTGATTAATCAATGGAAAAAGGCTATGTGTGATGATGGGAGGAAAATGTTCAATTGTGTGCAAGAGCACCTCTGGATATATTAAAAAGAAAGAGATAAGTAAGACCTGTATCATTGAAGTACCTGGGAAGGGCTCTTGCGGTGCAGTGTTAGTGTACCTACATCTATCTAGGCAGCCCTGGGTTCAATTCCCTGGAGGGGTGTAGTAACATTTCTGAACAGATTGATTAGAAGATATCTACACCTACTTGAGAGTTGTGGCGTGGGGTCTTGCTGTGAGTGACTCTATGTCATGTTAATAACTGTATAATTTAATAACAGTATTAAAACATACTCACAAACTAAAAGTCTTTCTAGCAAACATTAAGGGGTTTTCCTCCTACTTTTGCCCAACCAAATGCTGGAATGTTAAGTACACCTACAGATTAGGTTCGGTCTAGGTTATGACCTGCCAGAGCTCAGCCGATATCTGGTGGGGGTTGAGCTGTTGGTCAGCTGATGCTGAGTTTTTTTTGAAGATTCTCGATTCTAATTGTCCTGGGGTAGATGGTCAGCAACAAGAAAGGGCAGTCAATGTTACACATGAAGAGAAGAAATTGATAGGATTAATAGGCAGCAATAATTTCCACATCTCCTCTTCCTCTTTATGAGAAAGTGCTCTGAGAGATTACTCCTAATGAGTGAAAAGAGTCAAGGCATATATAAGGAGACATTTCAAGAGGGGGCCGATTAATGCAAAAGTGTTTTGAAAGATAATGCACCTATAAAATTTGGGCATGGGCCCCCACCAACTGTTAGACAGCAGTGACATTTTTTTTTCCAATGCAAGTGGACTTTATTATTGCCAGAAACAAGATGGTAGAGTTGGCACAAGTGCCAGTTATGAATTCCATTTAAAATTGTTAACTGTGTTACATACTGAAAACCCCTATTCGTTTGGAGGGTCTTACTGTCTCCAATCTTGGCCAAGTATTGCTGCAGTGTTGCACCCATAACAGTCAAGTATGGCAGGTGTCTGCACGTGAGACTGTCAGTACTACAGTCAATGTCTCCACACTTCGGATTCAAAGACAAATCTTTAGGCTGTGTGTAGAAATGGTCGAGGTGGGTTAAAAATCCTCATTGCTCATCTTGTTCAATGAGGGGCACCAGATGCCATTATCCAGGGTGTACAGTATGCCTGATGAATGAGTCTGAATCAGAGCAGGTCCCTTTGATTCACCCGAAAGAAATTAGTTGTTTAAAGGTATACTGCCAACTCCGTGCACGTATTGTTTTCCTGCTATTTCCAACAAAAAAGAGGGTGAATATGTGCCCATCTCCCCTCCCTGTCACACTATCAACAGCTGGGCCACCATGTTCTCTGGGTCCTGTGACCTCCAAGGTCTTAACCCTTAGCAAGTACTAACATGCTGACGCAATGCTACCAACTCAGGGATTGGAAGGCTTTATTTGAGTGCAATTTTCCCGACCCTCTAATGTCAAAGAACAATGTTTTCACAAACCTGTCTTTTTTTTGGTTCTCCAGCTGCACATTAACCTTTGGTGTTTCGATGCAATAGGATGTTGTTCATGTTACTCCATAACTCCAGCTGGAGCTTTTTAACCTATTAAAGTCTAACAATGAAAGGGACTCTAGTGGTGCTGTGGTAGTGTCCAGACCTCTGAGTCAGAAGACCTGGAGTTCAAGTCCCACCTGTTCCAGAGGTGTATAATGACATCTCTCAGCAGGTTTACCTAGAGATGCTGTGAACTGCACTTCAATTGATATTCAAGCTCAAATCAGCAGTGAGCAGGAGTTAACGATGTAACAAACACAAATGACTGCAGATGTTGACAATCTGGAAGAAGGAACAAGAAAAATATGCTGGAAGGGCTCTTGTGGCACTGTGGTAATGTCCTTATCTCTGAGCTTGGAGGGTGGGTTCAATTCCCACTTGCTCCAGAGGTGTCGAGTAACATTCTTGAGCAATTTAATTAAAAATACCTGTAATAAAACCAATTTTCTTTTTGATAGGAATTACTTAGCAGGTTACGGTCTTGTCTGTGGAGTGAGAATCTGAACAAATGTTTCAGGCCAATAACCTCTCATCAGGATTTGTGAGCATAGGTCATCACCCTGAAATATTATCATTGGTTCTGGTTCTTTCATCCATTCTGTGGTTCAGCACCACATTCACCAAATGTACCAGTGGATGAGTGGACAAGTTAAACTTTACCAGATTAACCTCAGTGACAGTAAATGACCTGAAGTCAGACATATTAAAACTATCAGAATGCAAGGAATCAAGACAGGTGAGAAGATGAAATCCAGGCTGATTGGTTGTGCCCAGCTGTTTCATGGCACAGACTTTCTTGGTACATGGCAGAAGAACTGTGCCCTGTGCCTGGTTCCTGTTAAGAAATTTCTGAAGGGTCTGTTCCATAACTAGTTAGTTGGCAATCCCTGTGAGACAGAACTGAACATCGCTTGTCCTGTCACACTCCTCAGGTAGGGAAGTGTGCCCAGTAGCACTGGGGTAGAAAGGAAAATACTGAGCAAATGGTAGGATCCTAAACTGGGAAAGGGGATTTTAAGAAGACTTAGAGGCAGCAGGGCAGTGTAATTCTAAAATAAATTATATACCACCTTTCACAACCTTGAGCCATCCTAAAGTGCTTCACAACCTAGTGAGTAATTTTTAAAAGGCAATGTAGGGAACTCAGCAGCCAATCTATGCACAGCAAGATCCCACAAACAGCAACATAATCATAGCCAGATCACCGTGATTTAATCATGTTAGTTGAAGGATTAATAAGACCCAAAGAATATGTAGAAGCAGGCCATTCAGCTCATAGAGTTCACATCAACCCTCCAAAGAGCATTCCATCCAGACTCCCCCCATATCTGCCATGGCTAACCCACCTAGACTGCACATCCCTGGAGACTATGGTCAATTTAGCATGGCCAATCCACCATTAGACTGTGGGAAGAAAGCATTGTACCCAGAGGAAACCCATGCAGCCATGGGGAGAATATTCAAACTTCATACAAAATGTCAGCCAATGGTGGAGTTGAATCTGTGTCCGTAGCACTGTGAGACAGCAGTGCTAACCACTAAGCTACTACACCGCCCAACTCATAGGCAGCTGGGATCTCTGAAAGCCAAGAGTTTCAAACATGGACAATGTAGGGACTGAATACTCAGTGGAAGAAATGGGGATTGATCAGTAATCCACAAGACCATAAGATATAGGAGCAGAATGAGGCCATTTGGCCCATTGAGTCCAGGATGAAGCAGGAGATACAGGCTTGAGATGTACAACTAGGGAAAATAATTCAGAGAGATTGAATTAAGATTGTGGAGCCCTTCAGAAATAAGAGAAGACAAACTATTAAATCAACATGGAGAAGAAACGAAGAATGCTAAGGTCAGACACAATCTTCTCGCAGAGATTTTCACAGGTGAATCCTCCCAAAATGCCCAGGAAAACAGAAACTGGAATATTCTCCCCTGGCGCTCCACTTTTCACAATGAGATCAAAAAGTCTCTCATACATCCCTAATAGTAATTTTTTTTAAAAAATAGATAAAATTGGAAAATGAGATGAAGTGTAATTGTTTTCGTGAAAATCAGAGACACTGTCTCCTGCCTCTGATTTCACGTCCCCCTGTAATGCGAGAGATGGTTACTCAGTGCAGATTGCAATGAAAATGTAGACAGACTGTCACATTGAACAGTTTGCTTTCATGTTTAAGTGACACAAATGTTGTACCAAATGATGGTGAACTGCCATGGGAAGGCACTGAAAACAGGGCGAATTACTAATGCCAGAGATACAGAAAGATAGAACACAAATACACACACAGACAACAGTAGATAGGAGTAGGGAACAGAATAAACAAATAAGCCTAGAAGAGAGAGGTACAGAGACTGAGAGGCAGACCGGAAAAAGAGGGGTGTGAAAGACAGAGAGACATACAAAAGAGCAAGAGACTGAGACAAAGTCAGAGATCAGGGAAGGATCCAGATATGAAAAGAAAACAGAAGGTAGTCAATGAAAGATAATTTTATTGGGAGTGATGAGAGATTGAAACAAAGAGAACCAAAGGGAGGAAAAGGAGGGAGGGGAATGAAGAAATCACAGACAAAGAGAATGGTGGCAAGATACAAGGAAGGGACAGAGAAGGAAGGGACAACATTCCTAAAGGAGAAACGGTCAACTAACCCAGCGTCTGTCTGGGACAGGGGCACATTCGCACTCTGTCGCAGAATCAATTCACTTTCCATCTGATTCAAACGAGTTATAGGGGAGGAACAATACAAAGAGCAGCCAGGAACCCGAAGCCTGCCTCTCGATGGGGAAATCATTAACTAAAGTAACACAAGGCAGCAGCGTTTAAAAGCGGACAAAAGAAATTGTGAAACACCCCCGCGCCGCTTTATAACCATCTCTCCATCTGTAAACAAATCCTAGAAGGTCAAACTGACACCTCGGCCGAGAAAAGCACATCGCGAGTAAATAGAGGAACACGTTTACCCGAATTCCATCTCCACTTTGGAAATATCAGCCAGGATAAGAAGGATTGCGAGGATAGTGAGCAGCCCGAACAACCAGCCGCTGAATTCCAGGCGCATTCTGTGTCACTTTGTGATGGTTACAAAGAGAGACTTTTGGAAGTGGGCGCAGGGAGCTGGGAACTGTCGACACTGGCCTCTCCAACAACAAGTTGCGTTGCTGATCCTGGACGGTGTGCCTGCACGGTTTCCCTGGATATGTTTGGGCTCTGTGTCTGTGTGAGTCTCCCATTCAAACCCAGCTCAATGCACTCTCTGCAATCCAACTGCCCAATTCCCGATTGCGTCTCCTCTCTTCCTCCTCCTCCTCCTCCCTGCGTTTCCAAGGTTTCCCGAGTCTGGAGGGACTCCTGACTCTCCCAGTTCACGTTCATTAGCAGAGGTTAGAGGGATTGGAAAGACGAGGGGTGACTGGCGTGTCACCTACAACATGAGGAACGGCTGCACTTAAAGTGGAAACCAGCCTTCTCCCAGTTCACCCATTTCAGTTTAACAACCCTGCCGCCCAACCTTTACAAGAAAATTCAAAATCAATGTGGAGCTTTCTAACCAGGTATATCTGGTGTACCGCCTATTTCCAACCCAGTCAAATTATTGACAACTTTAAAGTCATAAGGCTATTGTCCGGGACTGGGCACGAGATTCCATTTTCTACATTAATCCACTTGATGCTAAAACCAGTAAAAAAAATTAACAAATAAAATTTGTTCCGGGCAGTTTCAATTTATTTTTAGGGGTTAAAGAGGATTTTTCGCAGTATATTTTTCCGACTGTTGTTCCACTTTTTTAAAAATTCACTCGTGGGACATGGGTGTCACTGGCTGGGTCGGCATTTACTGCCCTTGTCCCTAGTTGCCCCGTGAGGAGGTGGGGATGAGCTACCTTCTTGAACCGCTGCAGACTACCTCCACTTGCTGGAGGTAAACCCACAATGCTACTGGGGAGGGAGTTCCTGGATTTTGACTCAGTGACACTGAAGGAATGCTGACCTAGTTCCCAATCAGGCTTGGAGGGGAACTTACAGCTGTCCGTGTTCCCATGTCTTCATCCTTTTAGATGATAATGGTCATGGGTTCGGAAGGTGCTGCTGAAGGAACCTTTTTATGTACTACTGTAGATGGTACACACTGCTACATTAGTGCTGTAGGAAGTGCATATTTAAAGTGGTATATAAAGGTGCCAATCTGGTTAGTCCTGGGTGTATTTAGTTTATTGATTAGTTTTGAGGTTTCACTCAATCAGGAATGAGAAGAGCATTCCATCACACTCCTCACTTGTGCCTTGTCAATGGTTAACAGGCAATGGGGAATTAGGGAGTATATCATTAGCTTGCACGTTGCTTTAACTTCTTGCAGGCACTGACAGCCAGTAACGGTTATGTACTATCAAGTAACTGCAAACTTTCCACAGGGCAGGCAATTAAATTGTTGCTTCTTGTAAGTAAGACTTCTATCTCTAGCATGACATATCTGGGAGCAACCAGCTTGCAAATTCTTAGAAGGAGCTGGTGCCTATTCGGTCCATAAGACTATCAGAAAAAGGAGGAGCAGCAGCAAGCAGGCAGTAGGAGCAGTCCCACTGTTAACCAGTACATAACTAGTACCCTTCCCTGAGCTACCAACCTGAAAGGTGATCATCTTTGCTGTGAGGAGGCAAGACGTGCACTCTCCTCCCAAATACAAAGAAGCATTTTCAGGGTGTGTTCATGCAGGTAAGGTTGGCAGGTATCTCTTAGAAAAGGCACCGCTGCATCTGCTTGTCTTTTCCATGCATGAACGTCTCTTCCTTCTTTGAATGCAGGAATACCATTAAAATCAGGAAACAGAATAATTCTCATTCTGCTCACTTTGATTGTCACAGGCAGAATAGAAGATAGCAATAAAAACATTAAAATTCAGCAACAAAAAATAATTGTAACTAACAAAACAATGTGGAAAACAACTCAACATGTCTATCCTAATTTTTAAAAAAATCTTTTTGTTTCTCAAGGAATCTTGCAAGATTAGACCTTATCTGTAAAATACACTCTGTTATTGAGATACAGGATAAAGTGCAATGTAAATCTAATCAATTTTTCCTTTTAAGTAATTATTGTCAAAATCAGGGGTTAGATTGATCCAGCACCTCTGTCAAGTTGTCAAGGTAATGTGCAATGCAGTTATAATACAAAGTACTTACATACTGATAACAGTGGGACTGCAACACCTACTCTGTACATTTGCACTGTCTTGTCAATTTAGATTTGAGCTGAGCAGCTTGCAGGAGCTAAGGGACAGGAGGCTGAGTGGCCAACTGCACAACATTAATTTGCTGAAAAGCAGCAACCAAATTGAATTAAATATCCTCACTGCTATTACATTTTCAGTGCCACTTGGGTTTTATTTTCCCCTTAATATAATATCCCTGGACAACAATAATATGAAAGAGTGGAACTTATGACCCCAATAGAAAAAAAACTCAAATGGACGAGACTTTAGTTTTTAAAACTTTTATAACAACAATCATATCAATGTCAACAAAAATCCAACATGGTTTAACAGGCACATGGTATTCAATCAAAACCATAAATTACACTTTAAACAGTTGATACAACAAAGATAAGACTCTCAGACGTCTTAAGCAGCATTCTTGGCACCGTGTGTGGTCCCAACATCTCTCACAACTGTCTTCCTCCGATGGATTACCGCCCCTCTTCACATGCAGGATCTGTTTCAATTAGCCAAACCTTCATGGATATCTACCTTGGGTTTCTGTCTCATAGAACCTCCAGCACGGAAACAGGTCCTTCAGTCCAACCAGTCCATGCTGACCACAATCCCAAACTTAACTAGATCCACTTGCCTACACCTGGCCGATATTCCTCCAAACAATTCTTATTCAAGTGCCTTTTAAACATTGTAACTGTCCCCATATTCACCACTTTCTCTGAAAGTTCATTCCACAAACCAACCGTTCTTGGTGTAATAAAATTGCCCCCATGTCTTATTTCAAATCTTTCTCCTCTCACCTTAACAATATGCCGCCTAGTCTTGAAATCCCCACCCTAAGGAAAAGACACCAGCTAATCACCTTGCCTATTTCCTTCATGATTTTATAAACCTCTAAGTTCATCTCTCAACTTCCTATGCTTCAGTGAAAATAGTCCCAGCCTATTCAGCCTCTCCTTACAACTCAAACCCTCCATTCTTGGTAACATCCTGGTAAATCTCTTTTGAACCCTCTCCAGCTTAATAATATTCTTTCTATAACAGAATGCCTAGAACTGGACTCCAGAAGAGGTCTCACCAATGACCCATACAACCTCAACATAACATCCCAACTTCTATATTCAAAGCAACGAAAGCAAGCATGCCAAACGCCTTCTTAACCACCGTATCTATGTATGATGCAAATTTCAAAGAATTATGTACTTGAACCCCTAAGTCTCTAGGTTCTTTAACACTACCCAAGTTCGTACTTTCAATTGAATAAGCCCTGCCCTTATTTGTTTTACCAAAACACAATACCTCACATTTATCCAAATTAAACTCCATCTGCCACTCTTTAGTCCATTGACCCAATTGATCAAGGTCTGGTTGTAATCTTAGATGACCTTCTTCACTGCCCATATACCACCAGGCTTGGTGTCATCCACAAATTACTAACCATCTCAGTTAGGGAGATGCTCAAATAAAGGCTCTGAACTAATTTCTTTGTACCCTCCTTTTCCCTCCTTGTGCCCTCAAAGGTGCTAAAGAATAAAAATGGCATTTTCCATTTGAGGCAGAGCATAGAGAGAGATTTCAGAATATATGCAAAACATCCTAAAACCTCCAAAACATTCTTTTACATAGTACCTTTTCACTAAAATGTCCCAGAGGTGCAAAATAATATTGAGTTGCAAGCGAAAATTAAGTAGGAAATCAGTTCTCCATATTGTGCATGAGAAGAGGATCAGACTGTTTTGAAAAGGTAGGTGATGATTCCTTTGGAGTGATGTCCTCAATTAGTGTTTGACAGCTTGCTCTTTGTAACAGATGCGTAATCAGGCTGTTGTTAAGTGACAGACAGGAGTGCCTGTAAGGAGACTAAGTTAGCTTTGAGCTGCATGCATTATTGAAATGATTGACACTGAAGCTATTTATCGCTTTCCTTTATTTTCCAAATTCTTACAGTGCTCTCTGCGAATTAGTAGCTTGTGTTGGGTGGCAAGAACACAGGGCATGTAAGTGCATGTTCTTCAAGTACAATGCCAAACAGTGAACATCAAGAAACAATGTGGCCATGGAGGTCATCATACATGACCCCAACCCTCCCCATATTGAAGGGATTGAGAAATCACCTCAATGGTCACAGAATTCTATAACATTTCTCTTTGCCGGCAATGGAGAAGCAATTTTCTTTTTTCTGTTGCCTGGTGTCAATTTATCCATTGCTTCAATTTAAAGTAAACTGAATTCCCAAGCTGTGTTGTCCATAAAGTGTGCTATTAGTTTTGTACTTGAATTAGCTGACTTCAGTCTGGGTCAGGAGGTGGACCTGCTACAGTTGACCAGAGCATCATCTGTTGAAAAGTGTGGTTCTGGAAAAGCACAGCAGGTCAGGCAGCATCCGAGGAGCATAAGAGTCGGTGTTTTGGGCATAAGCTCTTCATCAGGAATCGTCTGGTTAAATTACGATGCTGAAGTTAGTGCATCTTAAAACTCTGACCAGTGACCGTTGTTGAAGTATACTTGTGCAGAGGAATTGGATGAGAATGGAGACTTAATCCTGATGCTCATCACAGCTGAATAGCCTGCCAACATTCACACTCTGTGTTGAGGTACTTGACTCTCTATGGAATATCAGTCCAGGACAGAAGGACAGAAAAGGAAGGAATATTAATGATATTGACTCCATGCTGAAATAAGAGAACAAAGAATGAGCTTGTGCAAACAAAAAAACCTTGTTATCTACTACATTACAAGATAGGGGGTAGTCCCAATAGCAACAAGTACCTTTAAGAAAGCCCGTGTTCATTAATTGAAATTAGATTTCTCTTTTTAAAGCAAATTATATTGGAGATTATTGGTTCTTAGTAATGTTACTGCTTTTTAATTAACCACCTACTTATCACATATTAATTACATTGGTATTGTAAGCACTTCACTTGGCTGGTGGCATTGCTTTAAGTCTCTGAAAAGTGCAGGAAGAGATAAAATGCTTTCTCGCAATATTGAAAATGAATAGTTCCAGTTTGCTGGTGGGAAGCATATACTGAACTTGTTGAGATCCACTGTTACATCAGAGTGGAAACAACAGATAACATTTAAACCCCTCAGGAGTGTTTGACTATTGCTAAGGCAACCAATGCAATTACCCCAGTCAAAGGTTTACCTCAAAGAGATGGAGCATCCCTCCTGGATCCCTTTCGAAATGAGCAAGTTCACAACCTTATTACTGAAGGGATGATTCACCTTCACAGCATTTTCAAAACTGCGATATTTGTTAAAGCTTTATGATGAGGATGACATGAATAAATGAACATCAATTATTTGTAGTTGTGAATCATAAGATTCAGTTAAAGGAGCACGGAATAATTTCTCCATTGGCTGGGTATCTGAAGAAGGTGATTCAGCCCTTTGATCAGATCCTTGTAGAATACTGTACCAGCCCTACCATTATGTTATCTGGATGCTTTTAAGCTGAGTCCATGCTCAGCCTCTTAACAAGTGGTTCCTGCGATTGATTGTCCGATGTATAAAACAATTACGTCCTGACACCTGTCTTAAAACTTCCCTTCAACATTCTGAAATTAATTTAGAGGCACAATTCAGTTCTCACGTCTCCATCGTCACCATGCCCTACAACTGATTTGAAGGTGATTGGCAGATACGGTCAGGGATGCTAGTGGATGGCTTGAGTGGAAAATGGAAACGGTGCTAAGAAGCGGAAATTGGGGCTAAGGTACATTGGTAGGAATGTATAAAAGGAGTTTAGCTCCTTTAAGTCATGCTGTATCTAGAACCATAGAATGTCTACAGCGTGAAAGTTGGCAATTCTGCCCATTGAGTCCATGCTGACCCTTTGAAGAGCATTCCACGTAGATCCATCCCCTACCCTATCCCTATAACCCCACATTTCCCATGGCTAACCTACTACCCTGTACATCCCTGGTCAGTAAGGGCAATTTAGCATGGCCCCAATGTAGCTAACCTGCATATCTTTGGACTGTCGGTGGAAACTGGAGCACGTGGAGGAAACCCACACAGACACAGGGCGAATGTGCAAACTCCACACAGACAGACACCCAAGGGTGGAATTGAACCCAGGTCCCTGGTGCTGTGAGGCTGCAGTACTAACCACTGAGCTACAGTGCTGCACCTGATCTGGGTGCTAATAATGACAGATTACAAGAATGAAGTTTTACTCTGAAACAAACACAAAAGTGCTGGAGAAACTCAGCTGATTTGGCAGCATCTGGGGAGAGAGAAACAGAATTAATGGTAAGTCCAATATGACTCTTCTTCAGAACCAGTTCTGAAGAAGAATTGTAAAGGGATCAAAACATCAAAACTGTTTCGCTGTCTACAACTGCTGCCAGACCTGCTGAATTTCGTCAGGATTTTCTGATTGCTATCATTGACAATATTTTGCTTTTATTGAAGAAATTTTACCCTGTAATTCCCTTTCCTGTACCTGACTTGATGAGACAATGTATAGTGTGATGATGCTGCCCTTTTAACAAGGTTATTTTGCCCTTGTCTTTTTTTCTCCCCCCACCGAGAGGGGTCGTAAAGGCAGAGGTTCCAATGTGTCTGGAAATATCTACTTGTAAAGGCCTTTAGGTGGTTTTAAAAACACTTGTACAACAAAAGGCGAGTCACCAATTCTCCCAGTTCAGGGGTTTTTCTAGTTTGGTTTTAGCAAGCAGTCTGTTTGACCCTGTTGGTCACAGAAAGCCGCTGGGGGAGAAGGTTCCCTGGTTCAACAAGAGATTTTCTAGCTGACTCTCTCTCTCCCTCTCTGCAATCTCTCTCCTGTAAGAACCTATATTTGAATTTACTTTTTTGCCAAGGCATGTGTTGTGGATGTTGCAGGAAATTGGAACAGGTCTTTATTAAGTTGCGTGTTCATGTTGGTTGGGTTTTCAAATAGTTATGCTATTCGAAATTTAGTTTTCTTTTGTTCATGTGTAAATACATTCTGTTTTGTTTAAAACCAAGTGGTTTGACCAGCTACATCGCTCCTTACATCTTCACTTACATCTGCTTAAAACTAGAAATGTTAGGGTCTGGGCTACCTTCTTAAAATGTTTTCAGGGGGTTCTGACCTGGCCCACAATAATAGAGAGCTTTACTTCTTATCTAACCTCATGCTGTGCCTAGTTCAGAAGCAGGTTGAGGCAGAATGAACGAGCTGTACATTTAGCTAAATAGTATTGACCAACAATTCCTGATATTGACACCAATGGCCTGAAGTAAAAAAAATGGCCAAACCCAACAAAACTATTCTTCTGATCAGGAGACCAAGGTCATATGCCACCTCTTGGGTACGCCATACTTTGGTTAGGGGTCACAGCTTTAGATGTCAAAGGGGCTTCATCTTCAAGAAGAAGTGTGTGGGTCCACTTTTATCTCTGGGATTTATGATGCCAAGATGTGGGAAGAGAGGGTCTAAGAAATAGATGGAGAAGAGACATGCCTCAATCTCACATTTTGAGGAATGGTTGTTTCTATGTGACTCACTGCCAAGATTCTGTAAAGAAATACCGAACAGTTTGCTTAACACTTCCTCACATCAAATGAAGTACAGGCATTGCCAATGAACTGTTGGTGCAGCGGGTCCAGAAGTTAGAGCTTCCTCTGTAATTCCCTACACTACTGCATTCCTGTTCACAGTTGTGTTTCTGTAAGGAAACAACACTGAGACGCTAAGGATAGGCCACTGAGGAACTGAAATGAGGAGAAAAGTCTTCACTCAGAAAGTGCAATTGTCTGTCACAGAAAGCAATTGAGGCCAAGACACTTTTAAGAAGGAGTTAGATGTAGTTCTTAAGGGACCAAAGCATATGGGGAGAAAGCTGGAACAGGGTTGTGAGTAACCAAGATCTGTTGAATTGCAGAGCAGGCTGGAAGGCCTGAATGGCCTACTCCTGTTCCTATTTTCTATGTTTCTATGAAATAAATGGCAATGACTGAGATCAGTCTGGGTCCAGACATTACTTCGACAAGAACTGTAACAAATATAGAAACAAAGCAAACAGGATAAATGATAGACTGCAAAAGATATAATTTTACTCAAACTTCCAGTTGCATTGGAAGAGGCCCAATTACCATTTGTGTAATTGCACTTTGTGTGAGACACATCAGGACAAGAATCAGGATGGGCTCTGATGCACGCTGTGGCTGAACAGTTTATGATACCCACTCAGCGAGCTCATACATGGGGCATGGGCACCAGTGTACCCCAGCCCTCAATTGAGGTCCTGATGTGAATTCATGCTCTTGAGAGGACAGGGACAGAACTGTGTGAAACATTAATTCTTGAGAGTCAGAACATTGTGATGACACTTGTTGCCATGGTTCCATTCTTTCCCTTTTTAAAAGTCACATTAAGCTAAAAGCAATTTTAATTTGACTCGTATTAGGTTCGGATTCAAAGTTCGCAGTCAATGACATATTTTGTACAACAACAGCAAAAGAATCGAGTTGCTTTGTTGTCTAGTCACCTGGTTTCAGCAAACAACGCAAATCATAATATTTGATTTTATTTGGCTCTATTGTTACATTGAGGACCTCTGAGCAAACAATTCATCAGATTCTCTCGCAGTGTACATGTGAAAAGATATTTGAAAGTGTTATCATGCTGCATCTGAATGATGTGAGCTTTAGCACAAAGAACTCCAGCAAGGCCTTTCTCGACATTGTTGCAATTTTTAAGAAAAGATTAGGATGTTGAGATGGGATTGTTGGTAGGCAGGGGTGAGTTCTCTATTAAGCGGCATTATTCATGGAATAAAATTCGCTCCAGCGTGGAAGCAGGCCATTCAACCCATCGAGGCAGAAATGGGTACTGCAGATGCTGGAGATTAGAGTCAAGATTAGAGTGGTGCTGCAAACGTACAGCAGGTCAGGCAGCATCCAAGGAGCAGGAAAATCGATGTTTCGGGTAATCGACGTTTTCTGATGAAGGGTTTTTGCCAAAAACATCGATTTTCCTGCTCCTTGGATGCTGCCTGACCTGCTGTGCTTTTCCAGCACCACTCTAATCTTGACATTAGGCCCATCGAGTCCACACTCCCTTCCAAACAGCATCCCAAACAAACCCAGCCCCTAATCCTATCCCTGTAACTGTGCAGTTCCCATAGCTAATCCACCTAGCCTGCGCACCCCTGGACATTATGGGCAGTTTAGCACTGCCAATCCACCTAACCTGCACACAGAGTCATACTGCATGGAAACAGACCTTTTGGTTCAACCAGTCCTTGCTGAACATAATCCTAAACCAAACTAGTCCCACCCACCTGCTCCTGGCCTATATGCCTTTCAACCTTTCCTATTCATGTACTTATTCAAATGTCTATTAAACATTGTCATTGTACCCATATCCACCACTTCCTCAGGAAGTTCATTCCACACACGAATCACCCTTCGTGCAAAAAAATTTCTCCCTTTTGTCTTTTCTTTTGCCTTAAAAATATTCCCCCTTGTCTTGAAATCCCCCAACCTAGAGAAAAGACAATGACTCTTAACTCTATCTATACCCCTCATTTATTTATAAACTTCACCTGTCAAGGTCACCTCCAGTGAAAAAGTCCCAGCCTATTTGACCTTCCTTTATAACTCAAACCGTTGATACCTAGCAACATCCTGGTAAATATCTTCTGAACCCTCTCCAGCTTAATAATATCCAACCTACCTCAGGAGGAAACTGGAGCAAACTTACGCAGATACAGGGAGAAAGTACTAACTCTGCACAGACCTGAGGGTGGAATCAAACCCAGGTCCCTAGCACTGCGAGGCAACAGTGCTAACCACTGAGCCAATGTGCCACCCTGAATTTTGCATGCCAGTAAAACCATTATGGTATCCTGCAGCACTCTTCCAAACGCCTGAAAATGACTTTTTTAACTGCAAATCTTGCCTCATTAATATGCAATTTTCTATCCTAATATCAGCCACAAGCCAACGAGGAATTGATATTTTTCGACATGAAAGTCAAAGTGAGTACTTGGCAACCTCAGCTCTTTGCTTGTTTCAAAGGAATTCCATGTTTGACACTGGACATCAACATCTCAGGATGTGAGCCATGGGCACCTGCCACACACATGCCACATCCAAGGAGATTGGCATCTATAATGATCAAGAATCGAAGAACCATTATGACACATCTCCAATCGACTTACAGGGCACTTCTGCACAGAGCTGCCCTGTCATGCTGCAGTAAGAATACTGTGTGCTCGGGTCACAAACCCAGCTCATGTACTAGAGCAGGCTGCATCTCTAGGCTGTTCACTTGTTCTCCTATCTGGATGCTCTTGAAATCCCCCAACCTAGGGAAAAGACAATGACCCATTAACTCTGTCTATATCTCGCATTTATTTATAAACTTCTATATTGTTACCTCTCAACCTCCTATGCCTCAGTGAAAAATGTCTCAGTCTATCCAGTCTTTCTTTATAACTCAGACATTCCATACCCAGTGTTGCTTGGCTAGTCTTTTTGCGTTTGCCTCATGACCCGAGATAATTGGTTCAAAGTGCTGCTGTACTTTGTGTTTCAGACCATAAGACCATAAAACATAGGAGCATAGTAGGTCATTCAACCCATAGAGCCTGCTCTACCATTCATAGCTGATCTGATAAACCTCAACTCCATTTTCCTGCCCTTTCGCTATAAGCTTAGATTCCTTCACTGATTAAAAATCTATTTCTCTCAGCCTTGATGACCCACAGCCCTCTGTGGTAAAGAATCTACAGATTCACAGCACTCTGAGGGTGAAGAAATTCCTCCTCCTCTCTATGGTAAATGTGTGATGCCTTATTTTGAGAGTATGTTGTCTGGTCCTCCCACTGAGGGTAACAACTTTCCTGCATCTATTCTGTCAAGTCCTCTAAGAATCTTGTATGTTTAGTACAGATACAGAGCCAGGAATCTTTTCATGGCTGTCAGAAGGCCTCAGTCAAGGAGATAGCCTTTGCTCAGGGGGTCCTGGGACTGTAAGTCAAGAATAGCCCCTAATACCAGTTCAGAAGACTGGCCATGGTCAGTTAGCCACTCAAGGTGTTCACAGTCAGGATGCTGTCCACGTAAAGGGTGAGGAACTAAATGTTGGGCAGCCCACCACCCATATGGACTCTTTCTGCCCCACTGGGGGCTGTTATCCTCAGGAATGACAGAAAGGCAAGTGTAAAGGAAACGAAAGTCGGTGGTACAACTATTAATGCTAGTGTGGCTGGAGAGGTGTCCCATCAAGTGATCAGCAGCACAGAAGCCATTGCAGGGTCAGTGTGGTTGGTGGTCAGGATGGGTGAAGTAAGGGAAGATGTTTCAGGCAACATTGAGAGAGGGAGAGCATGAACCTTAGTGGGACATAGGTGCAGCAGTAGAGACAGTGTGAGGGAGAGATGTCGGAGAGATGATGGCACCTACACTGGCAGTCTGGAGAAGAACATTGACCTTCTTCCTACTGTGCTAGGCATTCCTTCGGATAACTGAGACTGCACTGACCTTTGCTTGGTGGGATTATGTTTTATACAAACTGCAAACCCTTGCCATAATGGAATTGAGAGACTAAGAACAGCCAACAGCTCAGATTTCCATCAAAAGTGTTAATACCACATCATTTCAGTTCAATTGAATTTAATTCTTGTCTAAACAGAAAGCTAAGCCTTTCTACATTGTTTTACTGTTCAGTTTCTGCCTATGGCTCCTAATGTTTAAAAACCAATGATTCCACTAAAGTTAAATGGTCAGATATATGGAATAACAGCACAGAGGCTGTTATCCCTCACCAACTCGCCCTTTACTTACTTGTCCACCTGGTTCCAATCAATACAGTATATAAAGACCTTATATTTCTGCATCTCTTTTCATGACTTCAGAACAGAGAATTTTACAGTCAGTGAAATAGTTTTGAAATGTTGCCACTGTTGTCATGCAGGGAATGTGGCAGCCAATTTTCACACACACTGTAAAACAGCAATGTGAAAATGACCAGATAATCTGTTTTTCTAAGTCATCTGTTGACAAACAAGTTTGACCGAGGGTACTAGGGAGAATGCCCCTGTTCTTCAAATTACTGTCATCAGATTGTTTATGTCCATCTGAGAGGGTGTATAGGGCCTACATTTAATGTCAGTTGCTCTCTCAGTGCAGCATTACAGCTTGGCTTTTTCTGCATCAGAAACTGGTGCCACTAACACAATGCTACAGCTGTATAAAAGCAGTCAGAGGTGAATCTGTATTTTGGGAAATATCGTCACTGTATTACCTCACTGCCTGCTGGATAAAATAGAATTACTCCTTTATGCCTGTGGTAGTATTTGTTTAAAAAATAAACTCTTAAGAAACCAAAATAACCTTTTTTGAATGCTGATCACAATGGCTGGTTTGTGAGTGTTTTAATAGAGATAAAATCTGTGTATCAGTATATCTCTCCCTATCTGTCTATTTCTTTCAGCTATCCCATTTATATGTATATTTTCACTCTATTTTCTGTTTAATTTAATCTGTCTTTTTGGCTTGTCTGTCAAATTATGATTAGCCCTTTCTATCCACCTGCCTGTAAGTTGACTTTATTTTGTCTATTTGCCTGCCTCAATATTAATTTATTTTATCGGATCTCTTTCCCTCTTGGCCTTCACCTGCACTCAGATATACAGATAAAGATCATGACCAACATTAATATCCCAGAGCTGACAATCGACAGACTCACAGACCAGTACACCAGAGTGGTGAACTCTAAGCATCTATTTGCCAATAGGTGCAGCAACAACATGATGTATGGTATCCCATAGGCCTGCACTAACATCTTGGAAGGAGATGGGAGAAGAGTTTTCATTTAAAATGCAAATTGCTGCTGCCCTCTCTTTCTCCCTTTCATCACTGGAGATTGATTCCTTAGTAATTAAATCTTGAATTCTTTAAAATGACTTCTCTTCATCCCTTCAACTGCCTCCAGGTGTTGTCCTTTTCAAGTTTGGTATCCTGCTTTTCAATTCTTTCATTTAGGGTCCATTGTGTAAACACTATAAGATTGTCCTTCAGTGTGAGGCACAAGATTGGAATGCAGGTCATTAAAATTATGTCAAGTCGAAACTATTGTTGGATGATTCTTCATTTAATTTCAGTTCCGAGAACTGATTGCTTGAAAATTGGAGGATTAACGAGGGAAGGATAAAGAATGATATGTGGTGCAAACTCTTCTGCCACTTAAGGGGTATAGGGCTAGGGAATAGTTAATGATCAGAGGAAGGGGTCAATCCTTCAACACTCTGTTACACTTGTCAATATTTTGCTTGATACTCCTCAATCATGTTAATTTCAGCATATCACTGAGGTCTACTGAGCCGCTGTTTATATTAAGATGAGGTTGCATTACTGGAGCCACAGAATTGATTTTGTTTTCCCCTGGTTGTTAAGATGCAATTTTCAATTGTTTTCCAAAGCAGTTCAGTCATACAATGCTATTGATATTCACTGATATGTTAAAAATGAATGGATTTTTTTTCTCTGCAAATGTCTTCATGGAATATTCAAAAATGTTACACAGGGGAAGGATTTAATTAACCATGAACGATGAATCTTCTCAACCTACAAAATCATCTATTTATGAAAGCAAACAGTGGTTGAAGAAGGTTCAATATTCTGATGCATAACAGGCAAGAAAGGAAAAAAAGTATTTACATAGCAACTTATCACATTGTCAATGCACTTCACCCAATCTGGAGTAAAAAATGTCTCTTGTGTTGTTGAACACAGCAGTCATTCAATTCTATTAATGTCCCATAATCAGCATTGACCATTTAAACTACTCATTGATCATAGTCTCGATAGCAGAAGGACACTTTGCTCTGCTTCAAAGAGTTCCATGGGATCTTTTCTGTTCTCTGTTGGACAGGTAGAATATCCATTTACTGTGTGACCTTTAACAAATTAAAGTTTCCTTAACTGACAGTGGAACTTCACCTCAGGCAAAATGACTAGGGCCTGACATGAGGCTGGAACTCATGCCCACATAGTGCAGAAGTGAGAAGGTCGAGAGTTAAATGAATGGACACTGAGTTGTACATTTTGTTTTATGAATAATGATTTGTTGTCACTTGTACTTTACGATGAACAACACGGTGAAATACAGTGAAAACCTTCAACTGTCACCACGCTCTGGCGTCATTTGAATACTTCAAGAATGAAAAGAATAAAAAGACAAAGCTGAAAGGAAGTCCATCTTAGTTCTGCTGCCTTCACCATGAGTCTCTAGCCTTGAACCCGTCGACCAAACACACCCGCACTACCACCTGCACCAGACTCACCAATGTCAGACTGGCCATTCTTAAGCACCATCTCTTCCTCACGAAGCCCACCTCACGAATGAGCTGCCAATGCTGGGTCCCGTGCTGGACTCACACTCGCCTTGCAACCAGAAGACCCCAGCTTTGGGCCTACCATAACCAGGAGCTGCTGCTACTGCCGTGCCAATAACTAGGTCTTACTGCTCTGAGCCTACGCAACCGGGACTCTAGTTCTGCTGAAATCAATGCCTGGCTGATGCCTGGAGTCTCTACTCCCAGCATACCACAACCAGGAATCCCTGGCTGTGCTGCCAGGCCAGGCCAAGCTGCCAAGACTCCCGATCTGGGCCCTCCCCTCCGCAACGTCACCCCCTCCACAACGTCACCCCCTCCACTCCTGCCAACAGGAAGATGATGAAGAAAAAGAAAGACCAAAAGGGTAAGGAAAGAAGTGAGGAAGCAGCTGCCTGTGATGGGTGGGCCCAGAAGCCCAAACGCTGCTTATCTTGCAGGTGCTGCCATCTTGAAGAGTTGTGGTACCAAACAAAGAGCAACAGGCAGTTGCTAGACGAACAAGAAGAGATTCTGTCTGCTAAACCAAATTGTTCAATCTATGGAAACTAATCAACTGAATGTAGACTGGAACTATAATCTGATTCTATAAAGCAGAAGTTAGCCATTGTTGCATATACTCATCCTAAGGTGGTTTTTAGGTCTCTAGGCCAGCAAGGTGCTTAAAACAGGCATTAGGTTCCCTTCCAATGCTCCAGCATGGCCTAATGTCTATTTTAACTCCCCCTGTGGTGTTAGTTACACTCTGATCACTGTTTTGTTAATGTGGAAATATCACATCAAAGCACAATGTTAGCCTAGCATCATGTTCTTTGTTATGTTCCCATATAATGCCTGGGCTGGGCCTGAAAGCTGTTAGTAGAAAGAAATCAAGGTTATTTTTAAAAAAATCATACTGGCCCTCAAACCTGCTCGAAGTTCTACATGATTATGACAAGAGAAGGGCTGCATTCCATTTTGATGCCCACTCCCTATATCACTTGATTTTCAAGAGATTAAAAATACCTACCTCAGACTTGAATATATCAAATGATGGCACATTCATAATCCATTGCGATAGAAAATCCCAAAGATTGATGAAGAAATTTCTCCTCAACTCGGTCTTAAACTATTAGCCCCACATTGTTGTAGGTTCCCCAGTCAGGGTATTAATGCAACACTACCTGATATGTCAAACTATCCTAACCACAGATCATAACATCAGATCACCGCAGGACATATGAAACTTTTAATCCCAACAAGTATTTTATGAAGAGAACTGATACTGCTAAAACATTGTGGAGCTGTCTCGAGAGAGAATCTAGAATGTTAAATTGTCAAAGAGCTTTCAAAGGGACAAATGCACTCCGAACTAAACTATAATCGCCTGTCAGTAACTTTGAAATAGGAATGTGATGGTCAAAAAAAGACAGCAGTCTGGCAGACACACATAATTACATTTTCTCTTTCAATTATCCAGAGATACATGAGTTAAAAGTTATCTTCAGCCCTGGTCTACGTGTATTGTGGTCTGACACCTGTGTGCTAGGAAGGTCACAGCTTTGATGACAGACATTAAACACTCCTGCAAACCAGGTAAGGAAAGAAGGAAAGATACTCGCTCACTCTGAGTGTTGCCAAGCAACCATGTCAAAGGGAACCAGGAGAAAAGAATCTCAACTGACCTGCAAAGCCAACAATCTTGAAACTGACTGTTCGATCCAAGTGTCAACACCACTGGTAACAACTACTGTACTGGCTGCAATATCCTTCCATCTATGCTTCCAAATGACCTCAAAGAGTATGTCTTTTTTAACTTAACCCTTTGTGAGAGAGATTCAATATGGCAGCAGTCTGAACAGTCTGCTGTGTTAGGCTCTGTGCCATACCCTAGGCAAGTTGGGCACCTACCCCCCCACACCAATTAGTCATCCATCAGGAAAGTTTGTAATGTAAAGTAGGTAGAATACCCAGAGCCCTTTTAAATTAAGATTTGACAGATCTGGAGCTGAAATGAAGATATCCAAGGGAAAGGGACAAAAGGGAGCGCAGCAGGTAGGGCACTCCCCTACTATGTTGGACACACCCGCAGTCGTTACTTCCACTCTTGTGGTGTTGCCCTTAGTTCAGTGGAGCAACAGCATTTACTAATGCAGTTTGCAAACCTACGAAAAATTTGAGGGAGCGCTGGATCCAATTACTACCATGCTAACAAAGCTGGGCTTTGGATCAGCATGTAGAAGTGGTGGAACAGAGCACTGTAGCTTTGGAGGCCGCTACGGAGAGCTTCAAGGGACTAGTCTGAACCTTGGAAGATCAGGTTCAGGCCCGGCAAGAACAACTAGATGACCTCGAAAATTGAGATCGGAGAAACAAATCTACAGATTTTGGGGTTACCGGAGCATGAAGAAGGTGAAAACCTCACTGATTTTCTTGAGAGTGGCTTCCAGAGTTGCTGGGGCTGGAGATTGTGTCGGGCCGGGTGGGTGTGGAATGGGTCTACCAGATTGCGATGCGGAGGTCCAGGCCGGCCCAGCGCCCCCGCCCAGTCCTAGTGCAACTCCAGCATTACAAGGAAAAGCAATTAATAATAGGGTGGTTATGTGGTTGGGAGTGAATGCCCCCTATGGGCAAGTGGGGAGATCTCTGGAGATTTGTGTGTTTTGTGTTTATTTGTTCAAATTAGGAGTAGAGGTTAGTTTTTTAGTTTTAGTAGTGTTGGTAATGTTTGTAGGAATAGTCTTTAGATTTGATAAAGTTTGTTTTTTTCTCCACTTGTCGCACACTGAATGGGCTTCTTCCTCTCAGGGGATCTGGGCTTTAGTGTGTGGTCATGGCAAGCGATCTGTTCAGGTGGTGCACCTGGAATATAAAGGGGAGCCATTCCCCCATTAAAAGAAAAAAGGTGCTCTCAAATCTTAGAAAGGAAAGGGCTGACATTGCACTGTTGCAAGAGACACATTTGACTGATGGGGAACATCTGAAGTTACAGCAGGGAGGATACAATAGGGTATTCTTCTCCTCCATTAACTCCAAAAGCAGAGAAGTGACCATACTGGCGTGAAGGAACCTCCCTTTCCAGGTGACAGATTAAATCAAGGAGAAGGACGGACGGTTCGTCACTCTCAAGGGGCTGATACACAGAGAAGAGTATGGCATCCTGAATGTTTACTGCCCCCGGCACATCCTCTCAAAGTTTTAGTTAATGCAGTCTCTAAATTAATGGCTCTGGGATTATAGGAGGAGACTTTAATTGTCTCATGGACCCTGGGGTAGACAGGATGCCAAGAGGGCTGTCGGGTCTACCTCAGCAGTCTAGATAGTTAGTGAACTTGTGCGAGGAGTTGGGGCTAATGAACGTGTGGAGATGCCTCCAGCCGAATGCGAGGATTTAGGCTGGGGACAATGGACTCCGGCTTTAGAACATGGGAGGGTAAAGGAACTTAGTTGAGGGAGAGGTCTTCATGAGTTTCAGCCAATTAGGTCAGAAATATGGAATGCCTAATAGGGACCTATTCCAATATTTCCAGGTTAGGGATTAAATACAGAAGAAGACCACAATTTTGGCCCAGCCCTACAAGTCAGATATAGAACAAAGAGTACTCTGATGTGGGGTGTTCTCAGTTAGTACCATATATCATCTGCAGAGAGGGAATGCCTTGGGAGATATGGAGAGACTCCATGAGATTTTGGAATCAGGAGTTAGGGGAAGAAATCTCATTGAAAACATGGGAGGATATATGGGGGAATGTAAAGAAAATTTCAATATGCAATAAGGCACAAGTGACGCAATTGAAGGTCCTCTACAGGGCCCATATAGTGCCAGAGAGGTTAGCAAAGTTTAAGAACGGATCTTCCCCAAAGTATCCCAAATCCAAAAACAGTATTGGCACCCTTAGACATTACTTTTGATCCTGTTACAAGATCCGCAGATACTGGAGGGCCATAGTGAATGAGCTGGAGAGGATCCTGGAAATGGAAGTTGGGGGGGAATCTGGTGTCCCTCCTTTTGGGTCTACTGAATCTTCCCTCTTTGGGTGAGCACGGGAAGAGTTTATTTAATATTCTTACACACTGTGTGAGGAAGAACATTTTAATGAACTGGATATCAGAAAAGCCTCCAGGTCTTGTAGGGTGGCACAGCCTTGTGATGGAGCATGTCCCTCAAGATTACCTGACAAGTATGGTGCGCCACAGAATGGAGCAATTTTATAATACATGGAAGTCCTTTCTAAATTACATAGACATGGATCTGTTGGCAGTACTGATTTGGGCCTTTATATCGCCATGAGGGCCGTATATGGTGGTCCAGGGGCCCCGAGTGGGGAAGGGCGAGTAAATATGGGTATAATAACTGTTGCTCCCGTTGAGCCTTGCTGGAGGTGCGGCAAGTGGAGTAATGTAATAGAGTACAACGTGGTGTAATTTAATTTTCGTGGATTGTAATTTTATTTAATTTGAGTTTATGCTAATTTGGGTAACAACTGTATTTGAAGAGTAGTGCGCAGTTTATTGTCAATGTTACTGTAATATAATCAATATTATTTCTACTTTTCTATACTTTTGCACTTCTACAACATTTTTCATTTTTTATAAAAGATTGAACAATTGTTTCAATAAATATATGCATTAAAAAAATTAACCCTTTGGTTTTGGATTAAAATCTAATTAATCTACATGTATGCGTGCTGTGTTATAAATCATTCTTGTTTTTAGTAACTAATGGTCTCACACTTTTCCATTAACTGGAGAAAATCTGGTAGAAGGTGGTTTCTTTTAAATTATCAAGTAGTTTGGTCTTGGAGAAAGGTACTTAAAAAGGACTGGATCCATTTCTTGTGAATTAACCTTGCAGAGACAAACGGGGGTGGAAACAGGAGCGGGCGGTTGAACAGGTGAATAAAGAAAGGGAGCTGGTTCATCTGTCTTTACTCGGGGCTCAATGATTTGGGGTATCCTGCCAGGGACTGAAATACCTTGGGGAACCTTGTCTGGGATCTGTATTACAAAGCCTTTTCACACCTCAATGGCTTCAATAAAATCATCCTTTCACCTGTTCAGAACGCCAACTATTACAACCCAAGCCATATGTTTGATTCATTTCTTATCATGATAGAAAAACTGGAGAAGCTGAGAGACCTAACAGTTTTGGGACTCTACGGAAGACTGAATTGGAGCAGAAGATGGCATTCTGAGTCTTACTTTTAATGCACTAAAGCTGCAGAACGGAGGTCAAAATGGAGAATCTGTGTAGTTTATCTTGTGGGTGAGGACTCATTAAGATCCAGGGAAGAATTGGAATTCACATTCATGACCTTTTGCCTGGCTTGTTCATGGAGCTCTGGTAAAAAAAAGCAATCAGCTCTTTAAATATTTGGTTTGTTCAAGAGAGACTTCATTTTAAAGCTGCCACAAAGCAAACAGATTGCTGTTGGTTTTGTAATATTACATCTCTATGTTGGCTGTAAAAGAGTACAAAGCTAAATGACAATGAGTAGGTCTAGGACTATCCCACACTCTCAGTACTTTTAGCTGTTGGAATTGTTATGGCTTTCCTTCCATGCAAGAGAACACCCAATCATTCTTAAATTTCTCTCTTCTTCCTCTGCTGACACTGACTTCAACTTCCATCGCCTCGAGCATCTATTCTTCACGTTTACACCCAGGCAGCAACAGTCACCCAGATTATTCAAAAATTGAAACGCACAATTTAAACTCAACTAACTGACTTCGCAGCAAGAATAGCGACCAGGAGCAGGAATGCTGACCGAAAGTCCTCATGATGCTGAGTTCACTTGTATAATTTTAACTGTTACCTTGGCTAAAATCTATTTAGAGTCACACAACACGAAAACAGACCTTTCAGTCCAACCAAACAGTGCCGAACATAATCCCAAACTAAACTAGTCCCACCTGTCTGCTCCTGACCCATATCCCTCCAAACCTTTCTTATTCATGTACTTATCTAAATGTCTTTTAAACATTGTAACTGTGTCCACATCCACCATTTTCTCAGGAAGTTCATTCCACACGAACCAACCTCTGTGTAAACAATTTGCCTCGTGACTCTTTTAAATCTCTCTCCTCTTACCTTAATAATATGCCTCCTCATCTTGAAATCCCCCATCCTAGGAAAGAGGCACCTACCATTAACATTATCTACACCCCTCAGGATTTTATAAACTTCAATGTAACAACATGGTTGTACTGAGAGTGTGGGATAGTCCTAGACCTGGGCGGCACGGTGGCACAGTGGTTAGCACTGCTGCCTCACAGCGCCTGAGACCCGGGTTCAATTCCCGCCTCAGGTGACTGAATGTGTGGAGTTTGCACGTTCTCCCCGTGTCTGCGTGGGTTTCCTCCCACAGTCCAAAGATGTGCAGGTCAAGTGAATTGGCCATGCTAAATTGCCCGTATTGTTAGGTAAGGGGTAGATGTAGATGTAGATATAGGGGTATGGGTGGGTTACGCTTCGGCGGGGCAGTGTGGACTTGTTGGGCCAAAGGGACTGTTTCCACACTGTAAGTAATCTAATCTAATCTAAGAAAAACACAAGGATGAGTCTTCTTCCTGGATCAAAGAGGAAACTGAGAGGTGATCTGTAAGATGTTTATCAAAGTGTTTGACAAAGTCGTCACTTGTAAATCCAATCAGGAATTTGAGAAAATGTCTTCACCTCAGAGATTGGTTGAGGTGAGTAACACAGGTGCATTTAAGGAGAAGCATATGTGTGAGAACAGAGCAGTGGGGTAGGTTTCCAGGGGTCAATGGAGAAGCTTTAGTGAGGTGGAAAGGCTGCGGTAGAGCCATCAGATCGAATGCCCTGTTTTTGTGGTTTGTAACAGCACAGGCTCAGGATTGATCGGGATTGATCATAGACTGATTGTTCAGCACAGCTTACAACCTAAAACAGGGGAACCCATAGTTCCACTTCATTTCTCTAGAAATTTCCTAATCAACCTGTTCAGACACATTATGACACATCTTTGGAGCAGGTGGGACTTGAACCTGGGTCTCTTGACCCAGAGGTGGACACACTACCTCAGTGCTACAAGAGAATAAATAAATTATTGGTAATGATGGATTTTGAACCAATTTGCACATCCCCACAACAGATTAGGAAACCAATTGCCTTAACCACTCAGCCACAAAATCACAAGATTTGATCCTCTAGGGTGCAAGAAAGAGTGACTGGAACAAACAATATTTGGCTTGGATTCCTACTGCTAACTGAAAGTGTAACATAAAAAGTCAGGTCAGTGTAACCTGCACAATGGCTTCAGGGGTTCCAACTGAAGAAAGGCCTGCAGGTTCCAATGTATCCTGTCAGAGATCAAAGAGCAAAGTGCTGCTGATTCTAGGGTGGTCAAGGGTGAAAAATCTGCTAATTTACTTTTCATATGTTCTGTCAGATCCCTTGCAGTATTAATCATTTAGAATTAGAGACTTCCTTCTTTTATAATGATCAGTAATCTTTTATGTGTTATCTGATATATTCAATAATTTTATTTTTTATACCAACTTAATTCTTTTCTGAATGTGGAAGGGGAGAGTCCCTTCCCCAAGAGTTAACAATGTAGATTTTCACAGTAGTTGAGAATATCACTTGCTGCCAAATCAAACCAGCAGAGACTGTAGCTAAAATTGAGAGTTATTTCTGAGGTGAGGCCATTGACCTGATATGTTAACTCTGTGTTCCCTCTGAACTGGTGTTGCCTGCCCTGATGAATATTTCTGGCATTTCATACAAAGAGCTCCTCCCCTAATGGGCAATGGACAGATGCAACACTCCCTCAAATGTGCAATTTGGAGTGACACCATATGGTCTGGATTCTCAATTGGCCATTGTATCAGTGGTGCTAAAGCAGGTAAATTGACATGAATTACAGATCAACTAGGATTTATTTCAATGCTGCAGAAATTTCGAGGGGCTCATTCCAGCCTCTAATGTCCCTACTTATTGAAGTTAGAATGGTCTGCCAGCCATCTAATGCTATCCGAATGAGTTTGTGACATCACAGGCACCTACTGCTTTCTACCTGGCTGCTTCCTTCATTATTTCAATTTTAGAAGCTTATTACATGACTGGTAGCTTGATGCCAATCAGTGGTGATTGAGAGAGTGCTCTGGCTGACTTTTCTTGTCAGAAGGGAGGAGGGAAATTCTGCAAAGAACTCATACATACGTATCTCGGGGAAAATAATTCCAGATTTATTCCGTATCAAGCTGTTCACTGTTTGTGACAGACAGATAATTAAAAATTTGCATGTGCAGTTAAGTGATAGACAGGATTGCCTGCAGTCAGGGAAAGACAAGCTCTAGTAACATATGTCACGTTGACTGACATTAATGCTGTGTGGAATTTAATGCTCGTTTATTGCACTTTTATACACCTGCAATAAAAGCATACAAGAATAGCAGCGTTTGATTCTCTGGGCATCTGAACCTCGTAATTGGATCACATTAAGTCAGCAAGAGGCATCATTCTCTTGGTGTCTGTTTTATCAAAACCTTTCATAATTTTAAAGACTTCAGTGAGCTGACTCCTCAGTCTTTTTCTTTTCAGGGGGAAAGAGATCTAGACTGAATTTATTCTCTCTGTGTCTTCTGGCTCCCCCAGGATTTAGCATCACGAACAACCAGAAAAGCTGCCATACTAATAAAAACAAAGAACAGCGGATGCTGAAAATGTGATACTGAAGCAGAAAATGCTGTAGGTCTGGCATCATCTGTAGAGAGAATAACGGAATTAATAGTTAGAGTCCAGTGACCTCTGTCAGAACAAGCTGCTCTATGAGGTTGCACTGTAACAGTCTTATTCAGTTTTAAATTTAATCTGTGGTACTAAGATGTGATAATGAAATATTCCTTTTTTCTGTTTCATCCTACATTCTGAATTCCAATTACCTGCATACCACATTTTGCAACGTTAATGAAGGACAGTGCAGCCCCAAGTACACTAGGTATGGTAGTCCCTTGGAATGACAATGAGGCTTAATACAGTTGGTGGAGTAACATAGTCATGCTACCTGACTAGTAAATCAATGACATGGACTAATAAAACTAAAATCCTGGTCAAATCATCAATTCTAATGCCAAATATTCATTCATTCAATTTGTTCCAACAATCTAGATCACTTGTTTAAATCTCATTGAGGCAGTTTGTGAAATGGAAATCAATTTAAGAAAAAAATCTCAATGTGACCAACTGATGACAATAGAAAAACAATCACGTAGTTGTAAGAAACTCATCTGTTTCATTAAGAATACGGGTGGGCCATTCAGACCCATCAAGTCAGCTCTGCCATTTAAAACAATCATTGCTAATTAATTTGTTTTGACTTGATTTGATTTATTACTGTCACATGTACCGAGGTACAGTGGAAAGTGTTGTTGTACGTGTTTTTACAGGCAGATCAGACATTACAAGTGTAACAGAACATAGTATTACAGCTGCTGAGAAGGTGCAGAGAGAGAGTTCAATATTAACGTTAAAGACGTCCATTCAAGAGTCTTATAACAGTGGGGAAGAAGTGGTTATTGAATCTGTTCGTACGCAGTGGCTCAGTGGTTAGCACTGCTGCCTCACAGCGCCAGGGACCCGGGTTCAATTCCCGCCTTGGGCAACTGTCTGTGTGGAGTTTGCACATTCTCCCTGTGTCTGCGTGGGTTTCCTCCCACAGTCACAAAGATGTGCAGGCCAGGTGAATTGGCCATGCTAAATTGCCTGTAGTGTAGGTGCATTAGTCAGGGGTAAATATAGGGGGTGGGTTTCTCTTCGGAGGGTCGGTGTGGACTTGTTGGGCCGAAGGGCCTGTTTCCACACTGCAAGTAATCTAGATTCTCGAAATCTTTATATCTTCTGCCCGATGGAAGAGAGTGAAAAAGAATATAACCGGGTGGGAGAGGTCTTTGATAATGTTGGTTGCTTTGCCGGTGCAGTGGGAAGTATAGATGGAGTCATTAGATGGGAGGCTGGTTTACGTGATGGATTGGGCTGTGTTCACAATTCTCTGTAGTTTCTTTCAGTCTTGGGCAAAGCAGTTGCCATACCACACAATGATGCAACCAGATAGGATGCTTTCTATTGTACATTTATAATTATTTGTAAGGGTCTTTACGGATCTAGTCTCCTCAGAAAATAAAAAGTAAAGAAAGGAATGTGCTTTCATGACTGCAGTGTCTATGTGGGTGGACAAGGACAGAAAACATTTTAATGCCTTTTACCTCCACTATCCCCCTATCTCATTCTCTGAAATTCTAAATACAGACAGAGTTTATTGCTCTTCATAAGACAGTTCCCCATCCTCGGAACAAGTCTGGTGAACATTCCTTGCTTTGTTTCCTTTGAGTTTACTTTATTATTTCAGTTTATTTTGAATATACTTATTTTAGCCTCCCATTTTCTTGTGTCCCTTTCTGAAATCCAAGTAGTTGCACTTTCTGTATAAATGATATTTCTTATCATTTTTTTGTATTCATACTCACTCCCTATCAACAACTTCTCACCAAACAATAAACTGACAGATTTCCTGGGACTTGGATTTTTTGCACATTCACTCTGTCTTGGCACTATGTTCTGAATGAAGTCACTCCCCACTCAGTGCACTATTTTTAAACTTACTGCCTCCTCTCTTGCCACTATGTTCAGAATTCTTTGCATTCTTTTTTTAAACTTGCTGCCTCCTCTTTTGGTGCCATGTTCAGAATTAATGTCTTTTAATGAAAGAAAACTGCGATCCTTTACCTGGATTGATGTTGATGTGAATCCAGTCCTATATCAAGGTGCTTGGCTCTTAAAGCCCTTCTGAAGTGCCATACAATTTTTCACCATTTTGTCAGGATAACTAGAATGGCTAACAAATGGCAATCTTATTCATGTACCCACATTCTAGGACTGATTTGTTTTAGAAGGCAAATGCCAGATCAGTGAATTCTGCACCAAGATTAATTATCCAGAACCTTCTCTTCAGGGAGTTATGTGCCAAGAAAGATATTTTGGCATACATAGATGATATGTGATACTGGGAACCTAGGCAACAACACCTAATAACAATGAGTACATGTTGGCAGCAAACACAATAAAAGCTAAAAAGTGTAAGTTAAAATAGAAATAAACTTTTACAATGCTGGACTTTGTGGGTAAAGCGGAGTTTTCTTTGCAAGTTGTCCAAAGTTACCATTTTATCAAGTTAAATGTTAATTTTAGTGGTCAGTTGAGGTTGGATATGGGCGATTTGCCTTGGATTGAATCCCTTTTGGTTTCAGCCTTTTGTTTTTCTGAGGTGGACGTAATTAATGTCTTGTTTTAGTCAAACTGGTGGCGAGGCAGTAAATATTGCTGGTGAGGTAGGGAGGATGGGAGCGAGAAGGGATTGTGTAAACCAGTCAGACTCTTGTACCTGAACTAAAGAAGTCCGCTGCTCCATCTCTGGGTAACATGAGGAGAACATGGAATGAGCCTGGTGGGGAATAGAGACAAGTTTGGAAATGTATATGAGCAGGCCCCTCTTGGCATAACAAATTGCACACCATTTTTATTTAATACAGTTAATAAGCTGGGAATTTGTGTTGCAGACATTTCGTCCCCTGTCTAGGTGACACCCTGAGTGCTTGGGAGCCTCCTGTGAAGCGCTTCTGTGATCTTTCCTCCGGCATTTGTAGTGGTTTGTATCTGCCGCTTCCGGTTGTCAGTTCCAGCTGTCCGCTGCAGTGGTCGGTATATTGGGTCCAGGTCGATGTGCTTATTGATTGAATCTGTGGATAAGTGCCATGCCTCTAGGAATTCCCTGGGCTTGTCCTATAATAGTAGTGTTGTCCCAGTCAAATTCATGTTGCTTGTCATCTGCGTGTGTGGCTACTAAGGATAGCTGGCCGTGTCGTTTCGTGGCTAGTTGGTGTTCATGGATGCGGATCGTTAGCTGTCTTCCTGTTTGTCCTATGGAGTGTTTTGTGCAGTCCTTGCATGGGATTTTGTACACTACATTGGTTTTGCTCATGTTGGGTATCGGGTCCTTCGTTCTGGTGAGTTGTTGTCTGAGAGTAGCTGTTGGTTTGTGTGCTGTTATGAGTCCTAGTGGTCGCAGTAGTCTGGCTGTCAGTTCAGAAATGCTCTTGATGTATGGTAGCGTGGCTAGTCCTTTGGGTTGTGGCATGTCCTCGTTCCGTTGTCTTTCCCTTAGGCATCAGTTGATGAAATTGCGCGGGTATCCGTTTTTGGTGAATACATTGTATAGGTGTTCTTCTTCCTCTTTTTGCATCTGGTGTACTGCAATGTGTTGTGGCCCTTTTGAATAGTGTCTTTATGCAACTTCTTTTGTGTGTGTTGGGGTGGTTGCTTTCGTAGTTTAGGACTTGGTCTGTGTGTGTGGTTTTCCTGTCCACTGCAACCGACAGCTGGAACTGACAACCGGAAGCAGCAGATTCAAACCACTACAAATGCCGGAGGAAAGATCACAGAAGCGCTTCACAGGAGGCTCCCAAGCACTGAGGATGTCACCTAGACAGGGGACGAAACGTCTGCAACACAAATTCTCAGCTCGGCGAACAGAACCACAACAACGAGCACCCGAGCTACAAATCTTCTCACAAACTTTGAATACAGTTAACAACCATACATTTCTTTCATGGCCTCTGTGGAATCTAGCACACTTGATTTAGTCAGCAGAAGCTGATTTAGTATTGTGGGCATTAATAAGAAAATACTGAGCAGAGAATGGGCTAAAGAAAACCACGTGAATATTTGGAGAGTGATTTTCATCTTACCAGCCAGGCAGAAACTGAACAGAACTGCCCTGAAAATTGTCCAGGTTACCCCAACACCCTGACTTTCTCTTTTAGTTTTACCTCCTTCCAGGAGTATCAAAGACAGACTCTCTTAACCAATAGGGTCCCTTTTAACAGGACATGCTTGGCTCTGATAATGGACCTGAATTGAATTGAAACTTGGCACATCAAGGCCAAAACAAAAAGTCAAAAAGTGCAAGCAATTTCCTTGTGCAACGGAGGCATCGAGCAACTCATTTCACGAGTGAATAGGAATGGAAACAAATACTTTCCTTGCTGGTGGTACATGTCATCCCATCGATAAATAAATTCTTTTAAAACATTATCAATTGGTTTAAATTAATATTGTAAATTGGGGCTTCTTCCAAAGCCAAGGAGACAAATGTGACTTTTGCAGTGTTTTCAAATGAAGGTAGACTGGAAGGAAATGGAAAAACAAAACAAAGAGATACGGATACCTGAAAACAAACCAGAAATTAGTAGCAAAACTCAACAGATCTGTCAGCATCTGTGGGAAGAAAGCAGAGTTAATGTTTTGGGCCCAGTCACCAGTTCTGATGAAGAGACATTGGATTTGAAATGTAACTTCTGCTCTCTTTACACTGACACTTCCAGGCCTGCTGAGTTTGCCCAGCAATTTCTGTTTGGGCGGAAATGGAGTTAGTTTTGTACCTGTGTAGCACTTACCATTCGCAGCAGTTTCAAGAGTGGATTAGGAATAGGGAGGAAGGTAAAGTTAACAAGTCCTCCACTTCTGATTGCTACACGTGAATGAAATCATATGTTAGCTATTGGAGGAGGAAGGCAATTGGCCCCACCTCAAATCGGAGAATTAGAAACAGGTCAACTCCCTTTCTTGTTGCTGTTATCTGTTGCTTCCCAGATGACTGCAGGTCTTTTGGCTCTGTGACCCAGCCAATGCCCACATAGAATCCCTTTAAGTGTCAGGAACAAAGGGACATAGGAATAGGATAGGTCATTCAGCCTCCTGAACCTGTTCTACAATTCAGTGAGATTAGGGCTGATCTGTGACCTAACTCCACATATCTGCCCTTGGCCCATTTCCCTTAATATATTTGCTTAACAAAAATTCATCTATCTCAGACTTAAAGCTAACAACCAATCAAATATCCATGGCCATTTGTGGAAGAGATTTCCAAACCTCTAGTAGCATCAAGTGTAGAAGTGCTTCCTAACATCTCTCCTAACTCTCATTCTCAGGGTACACAACTCTCAGTTGATTACCCTGTGGGGATGAAACTTCTAACATTGTTCTTAAGGTTACACTATACTTGTGTTCCATGGCTTAACATATTCAATTGCTCTGTAAATTAAATGCTCTGTTCCGTTAAAACAATCTCTTATACCTTGTCCGAAACCATCGCTCACTACTCACTGGGTGGAAAGTGTAAGCTCCTACAGTTGGTTATCTCAGCTCCAATCACAACTCCTCACTTTCTTTAGGTCTTGAATGGCTGTCTCTCTTGTTTCTTTTACTTTTGGAACTAGATACAGCACACAAGGTGCAGTCAGACCCTAGCTTTTGCACAAACATTTGGAAGCATTGTAACCGTGCTGAGGATAGTGGAAAACTCCAATCAGACATTGTCAAGTAAGGTGTAGTGGGCAGCAGCATGCCCTCTAATTTTCCTGCTGGTTCTGTGAGCTTCTGAGGCATGTGTGTGGCAGTGACCTCCAGAATTGCAGGTCACTGCTGCAATCCACATGCTGCACCGATCGGTATGTGTAGAACATCTGCGCAACTTAAAGGGAACATTGGTGAGCAGATAGTTGGAAGGTGAAGTTCAATGCAGAGAAGCAGAGTGAGGTGCAGAAGTATTGCATTTTAGTAGGAAAAACATAAACAGACAAAATAAATCTTAAAGGGGTGCAGGAGAAGAGGGACCTGAATGTATATGTGCACAGATCATTGAACATGGAAGAGTAGGTGAAAAGAGTAGTTAGTTAGGGATACAGAGTCAAGAGCTTTATTAGTAGGAGGGAAGAGGTGATGGTGAATAAGACACTTGTTAAACCTTGCCTAGAGTGTTATGTACTACACTATAGGAAGAATGTGAAAGCATTATAGAGTGCACAGAAGAGGTTTGCAAGAAATGTTCCATGGATGACAAATTTCAAGTTGTCCTACTTGAAGAGAAGGCGGCTAAAAGGAAACCTGGTAAAATAGGTCTGCATAGAATAGAGAGAGAGTGAAACTCTTTCTAGTCCTAAAAGATCAAAAAATGAGAGGGCATAGACTCAAAGTGATTTGCAAAGGCAACAAAAGTGATGTGAGGAAAAGTCTTTCCACACAGACAGTGGTTTGGGTCTGAAACGCACTGCCTGGAAGTGGAGTGGAGATAGAGTTTTTTTAAAGATTAGATTACCTACAGTGGCCCTTCGGCCCAACAAGTCCACACCCACCCTCCGAAGAGAAACCCACTCCTCTATATTTACCCCTGACTAATCCACCTAACATTACAGGCAATTTAGCATGACGAATTCACCTAACCTGCACATCTTTGGACTGTGGGAGGAAACCCAGACAGACACTGAGAGAATGTGCAAACTTCAAACAGACAGTTGCCCGAGGCGGGAATTGAACCGGGGTCCCTGGTGCTGGGAGGCAGCAGTGCTAACCACTGAGCCCCTTGAAGCATTCGAGAGGCAATGAATTATTATCTAAATAGAAAATGCAGGAGAATAGCACTGGATCATAATGAGCATTTGAAGAACTGGGTTAGACACAATGGGCTAATTGGCCTCCTTTGTGCCAAAAACCATTACTGTTTCTGTGAAATTAAAATCAGACCATCTTTTAATGGCTTACTGAAACAGTCTCACTGTGTGGACTATGTTTTTTAAAGAAAAATATCAAAGTTTTGATCAGCTTGAGTGAAGTCTTTGACTTTGAAAAGGATTTGCTTTTTTCAGTAATGAGTTTGGACAAAAATGGTTGGAAAAATGGGACTGCAAAGGATGTCCCAGTGATACCTGTGGCATAAAACTGGAACATGGCTGTTATAGACCATTTTTAGGCTGAACTCCATTCAATACATCAAGGAGGCCAAGAGCCTGTACCTTCTGTAGTTTTAATGAGCTCCTGTTCCCTACCTATCTGGTGTATGACTACTTCCAGCCTATGGCCGCCTATGGCCAAAGGGACATTCTCCAATTTCTGGCTGCAAGTTCAAGTGTGGATTCTTGACCACCTGATGCAGATGGGAATGGGCATTTCAATTAATCTCCTGGTTAAGGTAACCATTCATAGGTCCAGACAGTAGGCTATTGACAGGATAATTTAGTTCAATTGTTTATGCCCATTTAAAGAGCATTAGTATATGGATAAGTGTCAATTTGAATTGTCATTGGTGAGATGTAATTGACCAGGAGGAGAACTGGTTCACTAACCAAATAATTCACACAGCTAATCCTGAAGTCATCTGTAGTTAATAATAAATCAGCTGATGCTCATTCAGCTCCTTATAAAGCCATTTTGAGAGAGTAGTGTAGTTTATTAGGAGTTTACTCAGCTCATTATTATGAGGTTGCTAGATTCAACTGGCCCCTGGTAGTTAAAGGAACTTTTTGTACAGTGATTTTTAGCTTGAACCAAAGAGTTTATGTTATACTTCTCCTGTGATGTGTCATAATATTAAAAACACCTAAAGTTGATTTAAACTAAAAACAAGCTGTTACTGAAGTTCCAGCATAAAATTGGAAAGTAGCAAATTCTTAATCTACTGTTGAGTCTTGTTTTTTTTTAGACCACTTGGAGTACTATGCCCAGTGCTGCTTTCCATATACCCAATCAAAAGGCCTTGGAGAACCTGCAAGGACTTTTTCCCTAAAGTTGACCTGTTTAGTCATGTTATGATACTCACTCTCTAGAAGCAGGATGGACTTGAACTTGGATTGCCTGGTCTAGACATAGGGATGTTTCCTCTCTACCTCAAAGATGATGCCAGGACTGAAGTTATGCTTTTTTAAAAGATATAGGTTGGACTATTGCACATTTCTTTACTAAAGAGAAGGCTGAAGACAGAAATTCTTCAAATTATGAAAAGGACTTCACAGGGTTGATATGAAGGCAATGTTTCCATGTGGATGTTCAAAACTAGGAATTGTAAGCACAAAATCACCCTTATGAAATCTAGAAATTTCTTGACCAGGAGTAGTGAACTAGAATGTAATACTGACTACCACATGAAGTAGTTGAGAACAGTTTTAGAGAGAAAATGTAGGTAAGTACATGTGGTAAAAATGAATGGCAGGATATCTTGACAAGATGAGATAATAAAAGGGAAGCTTGTTTTAGGCTTGAACCCTAGTATTAAGCCAAATTGTCTAATTCTGCAAAGTTTGATTAAGATTCTAAAGGAGTGAGTAGCAATGATCAATGGGGATTCTGCAAAAGTAACAAAAACTGCTTACTTAGCAAACTAAATGAGCATAAAACTGAACCCTAAATCTATTCAATTGAATGATTTTTCAAAGGGTTGATTAAAAGCACAAGACTATTGCAATGTGACACTTTAATCCTTGGGTACAATTGACATTGAAATCAAGAGCATGAACATTTAAGGACGTCACTGGGATTCAGTATATTCAATATTTCATAATTTTAGTCTTTGATCGTTATTCCCAATTCAGTCAGGACACTGACCAAAAGCAAAGATTTTATTTTTTTAAATGGCCTCTTCAAAACATCTTCCATATAGTTCAGAGTTTCAGCTTTGTACTTGGGTTTAAATAGAGGCTGGACTATAGGATCCATTCCATTGGGTTCTCGTGCTTCTAAAGAACTACATCAACCCAGTTCCTCATCAGATTCAGACCAATGGTAATTACCTCACTGTAGGATGAAGACTTTTTTTTAGAAGTCAAACATATTTGAGTTGCAAATGATTAAGGGTGAACGTGGTCCAGTTGTTCAGGGGAATTAAAAGCATCAATGTGCTGGAAAGTAAATAATAGAATTGTAAATTAAAGCCATGAGCCGAAAATAACTCAAAAGTACTTAATCAGAAAAGTAATTAAGAATCTTTTGTGCTTGTTCACCAAATGTCAGCTTGGTTCAATTGGTTGCACCTGGTAAGCACACTGAGTCTACCAACCCCACATTAGAACTTCATCTTTTAAATGGTTCAGTGCAGTAGCTGGAAAGAAATGCTTTCTGGATAGACTTACCCTTTTGGATGAGATGTGTGCTCCTCTTGCCATTTACAGCTGGATGTTGCATTGGTGTTATTTGAAAAACAGGAGATAGTGCTGCCTGACAGCTTTCCCTCAACAAATACCATCAAAAGTTTAACTTTATTGATTATTTATCTCAGGGCTGTTTGGGGATTCTGCTAGCAGTGATTGGTGTTTTAAACAGGCAAAATCAGCAGCCAGTTTCCCAAAAGTGACTCATCACATGTACTTTGCAATAATAGATTAGAGACACAATGCAAGTTATTTCATTGGTATTTGCAAAACTGTTTAGAATTCAAGATGTCTCCCTGATCCCACATCTGAGCTTTTCTGTCAATGCTAGTGGATGGTATATTTCTGTGAGATTGTATTGAGGACTGCAACTGACTAGAAATTGGGTTGGGAATGTCTAAGCCCAATTTAGATTGGGTCATTGTAGATATCACCGAGAGATGGTACTCAAATCACCAAGTATGATAACTGTGCAACCTGAGTCTCTCAAAGTTCAGAGAAGGGCTACTTTGCTGCTCTTAATGGGAATAACACTTAGAAGATTTTAAGTGGCTGAAAGATGGGGAATGAAAGTGCTGTATTGGTAACATCACTGGGCTAGTACTCCAGAGGACAGAACAAAAGGTCTGGGGAGACAAGTTCAAATCACCTCACAGGTTGACTTTTAGTTCACCAGTGCCCGAACAGGAAGGAAACTCTACTGCCCTTACCCGGTTTGGCCTAAAGGTGACTCCAGACCCTCAGCAATGTGGTTAATTTTGAGCAAGCCAATCATTTCAAGGGTACTGAGGAAGGGGCAACAAATACTGGTCTTACCAGTGGTGCCCACATTACAAGGTAAAAATGGAAATATAAAATTGGAAGAATTTTGGGAAAGAGGACTAGTGCTGTCTTGATTACTCTTTCGTACCTAACAAATCAAATGGTCTTCCTCAGTGCTTGTATAATTCAATGCGTGTCCTAAATGATTTCCTCCATTTGATATTTCTAGCCTATAAAATAAGTAGGAGCTGACAAGAATCTGATTTTTTAAAAATAAAAAAGGAGCTTGCAGAGAGAACGGAGTTAGTTGACATCACCATCTTGTGCATAATTCAAGGACACTGTTCTAGAAGTAGAATTCTCTAGATCCCTGAGGTAATCAATTACAGTAGATCAATTTTGGCACTTGAATTATTATCTGTTACAGAGGGCAGATGCAAAAGAAATGATTTTGCCAATTGTAGGGAGTTAAAGGCCAAGGACACACCTGTCTCCAGGATTTGGGAGACAGCCAAACTTTACCCAGGAGAGTATGCTGTAGCATATGCCTCGGAGGGGGGGGGGGGGGGGGGGGGGGAGAAGATAGATTTACATCTGGAACTTGAGACCAAAATAGGTACACCTGAGCATAAACAGTATTCAGATTCTGATCTGTTTGTAACACTATCTTCAGCAGCTTAACGAAGAAGCAACAGGTGAGGAATGGATACCAGGAAGGAGATGGAGACATATTGGCTATCCACTCAGCCCATCGCTCAGTAAATGGGGAAAACTTGCTACTATGTCTGACACCTAGTGGACAAAGTCAGAAGTCTCATGACACCAGGTTATAGTCCAACAGGTTTATTTGAAATCAAGAGCTTTTGGAGTGCTGTCCCTTCTTCATCTGACTTTGTCCACCCAAGTCCAACACCAGCACCATCATATCATAGCTATCTCCAGTCCTCTGCCTCGTGGCAAAGAAATAAATCATACACATATGGATAGACAGGGCCTTGGCTTAATGACTAATTTGAAAAATGGCAGCTCTGATTAGTGCAGCACTCCTGAAGAACTGCCGCCAAGGTTTTGAGCTCCAGTTTCTTGAGAGGGACTTGAAGCAATAAACATCTGACTCTGAGATGAGAGTGCCACCTGAGCATGGTTTTTTTTTGCTGGTTGTGAACAGCCAAAGGGATATGTTGGTTAATTTGCCAGTCTTTGGAATATACAGCCTATGTGCAGCAACACACCAGCACTGAAACTTACAGCCCACATTACCTGTTTGTATGATAGGAAACACAACTCTCTGGTTCATTCTCAAGACAATGTCTTGAACAAACAGTCAACCTGCCTTGTTTAACTTTTAAACAAAGTTTGGCAATTAACTGTCACTCATCATCTAACTGGTGAATATTCCATGACACTCTCTACAATCATAACTCACTTGCCACGTCCTCTCATACAGTATACATGATTTTATCCCCTTGTATTGGTATTCTTACAAATTGTTCTGATAAGTGTAAGATGAAAAGGTTTAACAGAATGAGTGGCTTTTTCAGCAATACAAGTTATCTACTAATATACAATAAATAACTTGTTTAAGAAATCTAAGGTTTCTGAGGCAATTCAGAAGAATGCTTCTCAAGATCAACCTCCATTTGTGTCTATACTTATTTATTACTCCTCCTGGAAAGGAATGGTAATGGTGAAGTGAACCTGTTGTCTGACTGAAAATTATAAAAGATTGTTTTTCTGTTCATGTAGTTTCATATACTTCACAATCACACAAGAGCAAAATGTAAATGGTAACTGTTTGAAAGAAAAGGTCCAAAATGATCTTGGTTTTTGAAAGGCATCCTACAGGATTCTTATGGGGAATATTCTGCCAAGTGCACTGCTGAGCCTCAAGGACAATTATCAATTTTTGAGTCAGTGCTGAGCTTCTTAATTCTCAAATAGGCTTTGCTAATCAATCTGACCAAAATTCCCCTCCAAGTCCCAGACCATTCTGACTTGGGACAATATTACCATTCCTCCATTGTTACTGGGTCAAAATCTTGGAACTCTTTCTTCTAAAGAGCCCAGTGGGTATCCAGACACCCCACACTGCTTTGGTTCCAGAAGCCAGCTCACCATCACCATCCTGAGGGCAGTTAAGGTTAGGGATGTGAAATAAATGCTGGCTTTGGCAGTGCTGTTCACTTTCCAGGAATGAATTGGAAAAATACCCAACTGAGCCAAGCAGAAGGAATACACTTAACCAGAGTTCCCACGAGTGTAAATGATTTGTGTGCAAAATGTCAGATTAAACAGGATTAGGTTTCATGCTGGTCAAATGGAACTGTAAGCCAATGCTTAATTATTATCCTGTTTGAACAATGGGACCTTGAACAATAGGCTGGGTGCATTTGGATCTTTGGATCACACCAAAAATGCATCAGTTGTAGCACTGGCTGGGTAACTTTGTCTCCCTGTGGGGTCCATGACCATGTGCAGATGCAATTCATATTGAGCATAATTAAATACTGATCTGGTCATTACCAGATTACTGTTATGAGCTTATTAGCATGAATTGTCTCCTCCATTAATGAACTTCAAAACTACTTAATTGGTTGTAAAGTGCTTTGGGGCATTGAGAACTCCTTGTAAGGTCCAATCAAAACACTTGGACTGGCGCTCGATTGAATATTTTCCAGGAAAATTGCAATGCTACCCAATGCTAGATTGACGTAGGTATTATTTTTGATTGTGATATGAAAGGACATACAAAGTAATGAGGATAAGGCAGCAGAAGGACACCCTGTCAGTTAGTTGCTCACTTACTGGTACAGACATGGCAGACAGCGTGGCTGCTTTGTAAGTTGTAATATTCTGTTTCTATGAACAAAGCAAGTATCTCACTTTAGAAAATAAAGTGAGGACTGCAGATGCTGGAGATCAGAGCTGAAAATGTGTTGCTGGAAAAGCGCAGTAGGTCAGGCAGCATCCAAGGAACAGGAGAATCGACGTTTCGGGCATCAGCCCTTCTTCAGGAATCCCTGAAGAAGGGCTGATGCCCGAAACGTCGACTCTCCCGTTCCTTGGATGCTGCCTGACCTGCTGCGCTTTTCCAGCAACACATTTTCAGCAAGTATCTCAGTTAGCCAGCTTTCACGTGATTATTGATTCCATTAGCGCATAGAAAGTCAGGAAGGGATTTTTTAGAAGGGTTCACGGTGGTAAGGAGTTTTGAAAAAGCAAGTGGGGAGAAACTGTTCCCACTAAGTGGATTTGATTACCAATGGTCACCAATTCAAGGAAATTTGTGAAAAATCCAAGGAAGTGAAGAGATTTTCTATTGATATTTAAGAATACATGCCTGAAACAGTGAGATCAATGCCAATAATTTCCAAAAAAATTTGAATGAGTGTTTGAAAGAAGAAACTTGCAGGGCTATGGGAAAAGAGCAGAGGAATGGAAATATTAATTTGCTGCTTTTTGTTACATTCATACCCAATCATTTTACATAAGTAAGAGGTATGGTTAGTAGATTTGCAGATGACACCAAAATTGGGGGTGCAGTAGACAGTGAAGAAGGCTACCTTAGAGGTACAATGGGACCTTGATCAGATGGGCCAATGGGTCAAGGAGTGCTAGGTGGACTTTAAATTAGATAAATGTGAGGGGCTGCATTTCAGAAAGGCAAATTAAAGCAGTATATGTAATGGTAAGGTTCTGGGGGTGTTGCTGAACAAAGTACTTAGTGCAGGTTCATAGTTCCTTGAAAGTAGAGTCACAGGTAGACAGGATAGTGAAGAAGGGGTTTGGAATGCTTGTTTTTATTCGTCAGTACCTTGAGTACAGCAGTTGAGGCCATGTTGCGGCTGTACAGGACATTGGTTAGGGCACTTTTGGAATACTGTATTCAGTTCTGGTCTCCCTGCTGTAGAAAGGATGTTGTGATACTTGAAAGGGTTCAGAAAGGATTTACAAGGATGTTGCCAGGATTGCAGGGTTTGAGCTATAGAGAGATGCTGAATAGGCTGGGGTTGTTCTCCTCTGAGTACTGAAAGCTGAGAGATGTCCTTAGAGGTTTACAAAATCATGAGGGGTGTGGCTAGGGTAAATAGCCAAGGTCTTTTCCCCAGGGGAGGGGAGTCCAAAACTAGAGGGCATAGGTTTAAGGTGAGGAGAGAAGGATTTAAAAGGGGCAACTTTTTCATGCAGAGGTTGGTGCATGTATGGAATAAGCTGCCAGAAGCTGGTACAATTACAACATTTTAAAAGGCATCTGGAGGGGAATATGAATAGGAAGGGTTTAGAGCGATATGGGCCGAGTGCTGGCAAATGGGACAAGATTAATTTAGGGTATCTGGGAGGCATGGATGTGTTGGATTGTCATTGCTGTACAGCTCTATGATTCTAAGTAAATAGCTCTTCCAAAGGTCCAACATAGATATGTAATTTTTTAATTATTTCTTCCTGGGATGTGTGCATCACTGCCTGGACCACTCCTAATTGCTACTTGAACTGGCTGGCTGGCTGACTGAGGCCATTTCAGAGGGCAGTTAAGAGTCCATAAGGTCCTACAAAAATAGAACACAGGAAATTAGGAACCCTATTAGCCCCTTGAGCTTTCTTCACCATTCAATAGGATCCAACACTCCTCATTTCACTTTCCAGCTGTGAGTCTGGAGTCACAAATAAGCCAGACCAGCTAAGTGCACCAGACCCCTTTCCCTAAGGGACATTAATGAACCAGATTGCTTTTTACAACAATTGATGGTGTTATAGATGATCATTAACTGATCCTTTCATGAAATTTAAATATCACCATCTGGCATGGTAAAATTCAAATCCATCCCTGCATTCTGGATTACTAGCAATATTAGAACTACTTCAATGCCTTCCACCTCCATTAATGCATCTGTGTGTTGGATGTGTGTGACATTGGTAATTCAAAATTAAATAAAGGTTAAATAGGCTGGTGTTTTTCAATTAACCATTAGGGAGCTCTCATACTGCTATATAAAAACACAACCTTTCAGATATCACGCAATTTGCAAATCAGTCATTTTTTGGGGAATTGTCAGCATGAGAAACAGCAATTTCTTTAGGGAAAAACCTCTATCGACAAGATTAAACCATTTTGACTGACACCAATGAGGCAAATGGTTTCTTTCATCTATTGCTAAATGTAGGGAAGGTCACAAATTTATTTACATGAGAACAAAGTGTTCACAGACTTTGTTACAATCTCATTTCTTAGACGTCCTTTGTTCTTTATTTCAGTCAAGCTGTTTTCACTGAATTCTGCGGCACGCATAGTCTACCTTTTTTTTTGATCTCAAATGTAGCCCGTTTTCTCCTTTTTTATCGTGACGTTTTGTACATCTGTTATTCACTGTGCCTTTTTAGAATGGTCAACTCCAGCTGTCATAGGTTGGATGATTTGGGGTTTGGAGTTGTTTCTCTCCTTTTGCCCACCCTCCCCACCCCTTCGCCTTATCCTGTGCCTCAGGTAAAGGGAAAGCTTTCCGGAGGTTCAGTCATTCTGAATACCAAGTAAAAACAGTCCATTTTGAAGGTAAAACTGGTCCTACCAATTTGCTGTAATGGAAGTCCCTGGCTTTGACCTGGCAAATGCCCACAGCTGAAATTGATAGGGCACTAGAGTGGGATGATCAGACCCATGTCCCTCACCCTGTGAGGTGGCATACCACAGCATTCCAAGACATGGTACTCATGTTTGTCATTACAGTCCTTGACAATTGGTGTGTAACATGGATGAACTCCCTTGGATTTTCCCCACAAACATTTAACAAGTGTTTGAAAGCCATCGTGCAGTCATTAGAAGGTTCTGTCTATGGCTTGGAAACAGGAACTTTGAAAAAAAAATGTTTAAAAGTCTACAAATGCATCTTCCAGGCATTGTCACGGTGTTTCTCTTCTTCCATCTTCAAAAAAGAAAAAAAGTACAAAACTAATTTCAAGTTTTTTCTTTTATAGGACTGATTCCATGTTTTCGCACCATTCATGGTCCTCAAGATTATAGATAAATTTGGTCTTTTGAGAATGAGGTTGGCTAGAGTCCCTTCCTGCAGTGTCCAACGTTAAGGTTGATGCAAAAAGGTCACTCGCAGTTAGTGGCTGGAGATTTCTCTCATCATCCCTGATGTACTTACTGGCATTCCTCCGCAGACAGTGCCAGGTTGTTGTGTACAGGATGAATGCAAATGTCTTCAGTGTGATGGCGATGCTGATGTAGAGGTACCGATAAACCACATTATCGTATAACATACAGGCTCCCAGCTCCCCACAGATAGTGGTCCAGAACAAGCATGTTGAATCAATCCCAGCGCCAAAGATGAGAGGTGGAGGAATAAAACCTATCAGGATGGACAGAAACAAAATTGCAAAGTATTACACAAATAGAATAAGGCTGACCGATGGGTAAACTATTATTTAATTAGAGTTGATGTTTTGTGGGTCAAAATTCTAGAATTTCCACTCTAACAGCATTGTGTTTACCTGCACTAAATGAACTGGAGTAGATAAAGAAGGCAGATCACTATCACCTTCTCAAGGACAACTGGGGATGGGCAATAAATGCTGGCCCAGCCATGCTGTGAATGACTTAACAAATGAAATTGTTCTTTTTCCTACTGCACTGAAGCTGCTGATCCAGGTTGTACTGGCTGCAGATAGTCAGTGAGTTTGCTCAGTGATATCTCATCCTGTTGTCTCAGTGCATTTATTGCCCCTTAAGTTGAGTCGAGCACAGTGTCAAACCCGGCTCCCAGTTCCATGTGCTGGTCAAGTGAAGCATGCAGTAAGACAGAAGAAGGGATCAAGGGGTATTGGGAGGTCACAGGTTAGGACTGCAGCCAGTCACTCCATGCAAAAGGAGAGGACTCGGGAGGCATAGGGCTCGGAGGGGAATTTACTGAAAAATACTGAAGGAAATAAATATAAATGGGAGCTAACTAAACAACAGCCTTCACCACTCACTGAATCATTAAAATAGTGAACTACTACTGCTAGTTTCTTAGAAAGAAGTCTGCTCTGTCATGCAGTCTGTTCATCTCTAGCTCAATGCCCCATATTCTCACTTTCTCTCTTTATCTAAAATCATTTAATCTTTCTTGAATATACTCACACTCTTGCAACCTCCACAGCTAGATTGACCACTCTCTGCAAGAAGAAATCTTTCCTCTCAGTCCTAAATCCCTGAGATTGTCACCGATGGTTCTAGACTACCCAACCAGGGGAAACTCTTTCCCCATCCAATCTGTCCAGCTCTGTTAAACTTTGTTTCTATCAGATCCCCTCTCATTCTTAAACTTTAGTAAATACAGGCCCAGTGAACTAATCTCTCCTGAGGTCACTGGTATCAGTCGAGTGAATGTCCACTGCACACTAGGACAAGCATGTCCTCTCTTGTGTAGCAAAACTGCTCACCATACTCCAGGTGAGGTTTTACCAAAACCCTATATAGCTGTAAGATATTTCTACTTCTGAACTCAGATCCTCAAATCCTCAGTCCTACATCCTAGGATGCAGAAAAGCAGTACAATTGTATAAGTGATTCCAATTACGATACAAAGTTATGAGCCTGGGAGTCCGAAACCCCTTAGCTCAATGTTGATGAGGAAGGTACTTGTCAAGCAATTGAAGATCAGAAGTTCAACATAAATGAGAACTAGCAGAACAAGAGTGATGTACTCAGAAAATCTGACAACATTGGTTTAAGGATGTGTCCATGTTTGTGGATGTGATTGATGCATTATACTTTGACTTTGACAAGGTGCCCACAAAATGCGTAATGAAGGTGAGGCACATGGAATTAAGAGACAAATTTGATAGAGAACTCTTTGCTCAAAGCAACACTCGTTCGTCCTGAAGAACTGTTGAAGCTGCAACCAGTGATTTAATGGAATCTGACAATTTAGTTCTGAAACTTCTGTTCTTCACATTTGTGAATGACCTTCACAAAGCTATTGTAATCCAGCTTGTACAGGCAAGTAAGATGTATTGAAGGGAGATGATTAACACTTGAAAGGAATAATGTTTCAACAGATGAGTAGAATATGTTGTTCACTAAATCCAAGATAATTAAGAAAGCTGCTAATCTTAATGCATCTAAACACTTAATCAAGGCAAAAATCATGCAGATTAGATAGGGTATGATGATTGAGATTTGATTGATGGATGTATGGCATGAAGCATAAGTTATCAGCATATGTTTTATGCCCTGTTAGATTTTAAAATCCCATTGAACTAGAATTGAAACCTTATAGATAATTCTTGGAGTGTTACACCTAGGCCTCTATTGACAAAAGGTAGACTAGAAATATTCTCAGGCTCAGACCACTGAATTCAACAGGGAGCAGCCCACCATCGTATTTCAGATCTGACCCTTCCTGCCTGCTGAGTGCACTGTCGGTGCCATAAGCACTAATCTACAGAATATAGTGCAGTAACTCAGCAGGGTGAGCTTGTCATCAGCTTCCCACACAGTGATCTTTATAGAGAGAATGAATAATAACAGCAAAATATGGGGAGCTCACCATTTTCAAAACAATACCATTCAGCATGCTCTCCCATTCTATTATTGTTATTGAATCAAAATCCAGAAGTTCCCACCTAACAAACCCCATTTTGGGAACATCATTTTAAGGTCAAATCATGACAGCCATTGCAGTGACAACTTGTACATTGTTTCATTGCAATTTTAGTGACATTGCTATCAATTGAATAGTGGGTCATAGCAATTAGGCAGCAGTCTGACACTAGAGAAGTGAGGCAATTAAAATTAATGTATTACTTTATGTTACTGCGTTCCACATCATACTGTGAACCCTCATTAGAAAGTGCACACAAGTGTTACAGAGATGAGAGTCTTAAATTATAAGGAATGCTTGGGAAAGTTGGATGTTCTCCCCTTGGATAAAAAGGTTAGATGGTAACTTTGTTCAGGTTTTGAAGATGACAAAAGGATTCAGTAAGAGCAAAGTAGAGAAAGATGAATCCATCTAGTGAGGTGGCTAGTGGTCAAAGGTGACAAATGTAAAATCCTCATCAACAAATCTTAGATGCTGAACAGAGAGATATTCTTCACACTGAGCTTTTTTTGGGATCTGCAATAATCTATCCTTAAGGTGGGAGTCAATAGCATAACTGATTTTAAAATTAAATTGGCAGAAATGTAATGAGGTACCTGCAAGATCACAAACTAAGTTGGATTGTGAAACAAAGTACCAATCCTCTTCAGCAGCCTCCATTAATGCTGGAAGATTTTGATTCTTTCATATTACTCATTGAACATCTTGGTTGTAAACACTCCTTTCAACCTTCCCTGGATTTTGAAAGAATGTTTCTTACCGTTGAAGAAATGCAGCAATGAACTATGCTTCTGTTCTGTTGAATTAATCGAGCTTTAACTATATTTATGGGCATATATTAACCCTCTTTACTTGTCGGATGACTCAACACTGCTTCAATGTACAAATTTGACCATAAGTCACTGAGTTTTACAGCACAGGAAGTGGTGTTTTGGCCCATCATGCTCATACTAAACATCTATCTATTCTAATCCCATTTTCCAGTATTTGACTTGTAGCTTTGCATGCTATGATATTTCAAGTGTTTATCTAAATAGTTTAATTTCTTGAGTTCCAACATCTCTCTCTTTTTAGGCAATGAGTTCCAGATACCCACAATATTGAAAAGCTTTTCTCAAATCTCCTTTTTAAGCCTCCTTTTTCTATCTCAAAATTGTGTCCCCACCTTACTGACTCCTCGACTAAGGGGAAAGATTTCTTCCTAACTACTCTATCTCCTTCAAAACTTTTGTACACCTCAGTCAAGTCCACCCTCAACCTCCTCTGATCGAAGGAAAACAACCCCAGACTATCCAGCCTCTCCTCAGAGATCACTTGTCCAGGTAACATCCTAGTGAATCTCCTCTGTGCCTTCTCTAGTACAGTCACATTCTTTTTCTAAGATAGCCCTCCAGCTGTAGCCTAATTTTCAGATAGCTTCATAAAGGAGATTTACTGCATTTTTGCCATTGCTGCCATGCAAGTTGGCATGCAACTGATTGCCCTTGGAGCATAACTCTCAGCATTTCGTGTCTCAGAGCACAGGTTCATTGTTTGATGACAGCAAAGAGAGATTTGGAGTTTGATAATACTTGCAAAGAGTGTGGTGCTGGAAAAGCACAGCTGGTCAGGCGGCATCAGAGGGTCAGGAGAATCGAAGTTTCGAGCATAAGCTCTTCATGAGTGATTCTCCTGCCCCTCTGATGCTGCCTGACCTGCTGTGCTTTTCCAGCACCACACTCTTCGACTGATCTCCAGCATCTGCAGTCCTCCATTTTGAGTTTGAAATAATTACCTACATTTCCCCCATTTTAGCTGACCCCTGTATATGTAAGAAGTCCCATTCATCCATTGAGGCTGTGCACAGTGACCGCTCTATGATCAGGTTGGGTAAGGCCTTGAACTTATAAATCCCCTCTTCATTTTCAGGGTCACTGAATGAAGGCAAAGGGAGTTGCTTAGGTGCTTTGCACACTTGGAAAGCTAGGGCAGACACCAGATTAATGTCCATCTTACTTGCTGTTTCTTTTGTGAACGATTCTTGTATCCACTTCTCACCATAAGTACCTTTTTTGAGAGACCTGAAACCATCTAATATTGATTCTTTATCTAGTTCTGGTCTCTGATTTGTTTGCTCCATAATTGACTGACTCCCACAGTCTTAAGTTCTGGAATCCCTAATTCTCTCAGCCTCCCTACTTTTTCCTCCTTTTTTGAGCCGCTCTGCCAAATCCCTTAGTTTAATATTTAAGTCAGTATCACCTCCTGGGGCTCAGCGTTATATTTTGTTCGATAACATTCCTATGAAGCACCGTGGGACATTTTACCACATTCGAGACGACAGTACAGAAAGGCAAATTGTGATTGTGGTATTGGGGGAAATCAGTTTTGGGCACCCCTCATGGATCAATATTCCTGACTATAAAAGGACAAACAGGCAGTGGATGCTTCTATTAAACTTTGCAACTGGGGTTGTGGTCCATCTTCCTCACAATTGAAACGTACAATATCACAGTAAGAATAATGTATCCTAAACCTGATTTGAGGAAAATTCTTTGCTAATAACATACCTCCAAAATAATCCTCCATCCCGTCCTGCCTTTCACTTGCCGTATAAATGAATTATACCACTGAGGTGTCTTGAACAATCAGCAAAGAACCCAAATAAGCATTATAGTCTACAGTGCATAGAACTTTTGCACAAATAATTACCATAGGACTTGGGCAAGTGAAACACAGATGTAAAATGGAGAAGGTGACAGATTACTTCAGGATTAAATCTGATTACTAAGAGAAAACATTCATCCTTTAGATGGCAGGCAGTGAATGCTTCGACTAAACTTTGCAACTTATTCTAAGCAGAGCAGCAATGAATCCTGAAGTACAAAGTAATTAGTTTTTTTTTAATGATTTATCCAAATTGCCAACAAAGCAAAACCATTTACATTGTTCAATGAATACTGGAGCAGCTGCAGCATAATGCAATGTTTTGAATTCTTTAAGGGAATCAAACTTCAGTAGTATTAACCATGTAATTGATTTCAATTACTCTGGTCTTTGTAGCACAGCACAGTTGCTGCAGAAGAAATATGGATTGATAATGGTAATTACAGCAGGTTTACAATTCAGTTAAACCATATGCAAGTAACTACAGCCATTATAACAAGGTGGTTAACTCAAAGCAAACTTGGATTATGAAATAGTAATAAAATGTAGAGAGAATTTGCAAGGTTTCACATCTGCAGGGCAGGATTGCTGGATTAACCTTGTCACTCAAATCCCTACTTTTTCTTCAAATAGTACCAGAGGATCTTAACATCCACCTGACAAGGCAGAGACAGTGTTAGTTTAACATTGAGCAAGCTGCAAGGCAACATGTTTTACTGGGCATAATCCCTCAGTACTGCATCAAAATATTAACATAGATATATGATAAAAGTTGTGGAGAATGAACCCATAACCTTCCAGCTCAAAGGCATAAGTGTTACCACTGAGCCAAAGTTAACACATTGCTACACATCACTGAATAGAAAGAGCTTTTAGGATTTCACACTGCTTTTAACCTGGGGCAGAAGACCTCTCTCTCTCATACTTAATTTCTCATCTTCTGAATAAGTGACATTACAGCCTTGCTGTATACTCTGAATGCCGGATGGAAGACCTTTAATTTTTTTTTGTCAATTCCCAATCCATTTCTAAGGTCAACTCTTTGCCATTCAAGCACTCACCTGCCAGTTCTGCCTCCGATCTGGATCATGTCCCTATGTTCAATGGATTCCATACTCCTGGTTTCAATGCAAGAAAAGGTTTTTGCTGAATGGTGTTGGTTTTCTCCCTGCTCTGGCTCTCTTTTGAACCTTTTCTTGCCTTGTTGTGTTCATGTTCATTGCTGCTATTAGCTTTCATCTGTTCCTTCCAAATGTGGCATTATTCCCTCACTTTTTACTTGGGCTGGTTGGCTCTGTTTGCTGGTTGGCCAATTTGCAATACAGAGTGAGGCCACTATGTGGCTTAAATTCCTGGACAAGCTGAGGTTACCAGAAAAGGCTTTCCTTCTCCCCTCACCTGAGGCATGGTGACTGTCAGCTTAAACCACCATCAGTCATCTCTCTTTAATAAAAGAGTAGTCCTATGCTTTGGTAAGCCTACAGCAACTTTACTTGTGCTGAAATCAAGACTGTCACCCCATCTCCAACTTTTTTTCCCCCAGAACTTTAAAATGACAAAACGTCTTTCCTAAATATATTCCATTTTCCCCAGCAAATCTTTATAATCCCCAAACTTGTCACCCAAGCATTATTTCTTGCTTCATCTCATCTTCTCACCTACTCTTTGCAACCTCACAGCCCTTTACCTCCTAGTTTTCTCAATTTAATCACACAAAATAAAACCAGGTCTACAGAAACTCACCGAGCAATCGCAAAAGCAGGAACAGAACTCCCAGCGCATACGACTTGAGCTCAGGATTGACGGCCCTGTAGGAAAAGCATGGGCAGACATAATGGCCATTAATTAGCATGCTCAAAATCAATTGGTCCCACAACTGCATTGCAACTGGTCACATCCATTGCAATTATTTCTTTCACAAATTACAAACCATTTCAAACAGTTGACCTAATGCCAGAGGGAATAAAAAATGAAAGCTGGGATTCCAGATGGACGATTGTTATTTTCCTACTCATTAACATTCAAGTACAACATTGCTGAATTTTTGTCATCTTTTGACATAAAGATTTATTACAAAGTGAAAGATTTAAGGAAGCACCGGTCAAGTTGCTTACGTTTTATTCTGTGCACATTTCTTAACATGGACAGGTAAATTAAATTAAAAATTTTTTAAGAAGTGTGGACACAAGGTTCATGTTGGGTCGAAGGGCCTGTTTCCACACTGTAATGTAATCTAAAAAAAAAAACCTCTGTACTGCCTGCCACTCAGCCATTTTCAAAATCATGACGAGCCTTTCGCCTTGATTAAACGTTAGTCATTGCCAAATTTTGGCATTTAAAAAAAATGCTTGTTAGATCCAAAAAGTAAGAAATGCAAATTCAAAGGAATAGAATATTTCTCAATTTCAGGCACATTAAACCAATTTAGTCACTTGCAAGTCAGGAATAGCATGAAGGAGACACCGGAAAAAAAGCTCCCTTTCTCTATCAATATTCCTAAGTCTGCTGCAGTACATGTGTAATGCTAATTGACAATCTCCAGCAGGTCAAATACAACACAGTTTGGACACAACCTTGAGGGTTTGCTACTGTATTAATGTTCCCTATTCCAGTCATTAATGTTAGTCCATTTTTAAAATTTACATATACTCTCTTTGTGGGCTGTGACTATCATGGGCTTTTATGCCCATGCCCTAATTGTCCTTGAATCATAGAATCCTTAGGATTCGGAAAGATGCCATTCAGCCCATTGAATCTGCACCGAGCCTCCAAAGAGCATCCAACCCAGACCCAGCCCCCATCCTATCCCTGTAACCCCACCTTTCCCATGGCTAACCCACCTAGCCTGTACATCCCTGCACACTATGGGCAATTTCCCAAGGCCAATTCAATTCACTCTAAATGTTAGTGTGATACTAGTACAGAAACCCTTTGCTGCAGGGCCTATGACCAGCAAACCACATAGCATGCCATATCTAGCCACCGACTCCAACAGCTCACAAAAGAGCAAATTTGAATACACACGTGTTATAACATACTGGGAGACAGTGGCTTACTGGTAATGTTATTGGACATCTCTTGGACTGTGGGAGGAAACTGGAGCACCCGGAGGAAATTCACCTAGACACTGGGAGAACGTGCAAATTCCACACAGACAGAATTGAACCCAGGTCCCTGGCACTGAGGCAGCAGTGCTAACCTCTGAAACATCATGCCGCCCCCATTCAGTAAGTTGCAAGAACATTTCAGAAGGCCTTTAAGAGTCAACTATGTGGCTGTAGATCTGCAGTCCCATGTAGGCAAGGGCAGATAAGAATGGCATACTTCCTTCTGTGAAGGACATCAGTGAACTAGATGGGTTTTCATGACAATCATTGATAATTCATAGTCAATATTACTGATACTAGCTTTCAATTCCAAATAATTTACGTTCCTTTAAATGCTATAGTATTATTTAGTGGGAGTTGACTCTATGACCTCTGGGTTACATGTCCAATAACATTACCACTAAACCACTGTCTCCCAGTATACTACAACACTTGTGTATTTAAATTTGCTCTTTTGTGAGCTGTTGGAGTCGGTGGCTAGATATAGCGTGCTGTGTGGTTTGCTGGTCATAGGCCCCACAGCAAAGGGTTTCTGAACTAGTATCACACCGTACCTTTTAGAGTGAATTGGATGAGTCTTTACACATTTGCCTAGACTAGATTTGAACCCAGGTCCCAGACATAAAAATAAAATCAACAAGCAACATTATTCAATCAGGAGGTTGTGGATCATCTTTTCCATTGTTATTTATGTTTCTTCCTCTAATTCCTCATAAATATACCAAGAGAGCTATGTGAATGATATGGATTTTAAAAGATCTCTAGTGTTCTGTCTGTTGGAACAGTGTACTCTGTTTACATGTGTCTTCACCACATTGGGTCTAATGATAACTGAAATGATAGCTACATGGGAATCAGTAAGTATGATATGTTGTAGATGTGAGTGTTGCATAGGGACATGAAAGGGTTAATATTGAAGACTGCCAATAAGCACCACCCGCTATTGTGATGTCACATGAACCTGTGGGCACAACAGTTTAGGATCTTGAAGAGGTGAGATGAGAAACTGGGTTCTCAATGTCTCTGTAACAATGTCTATCAAGTCAATGTAGTCTGTGTAATTTATTGCTAACATGGTGATAAACTGCCAAATCAAATCAGTGTTTCTACCCTGGTATTTGCAACACAGTGAAATAAAAAGCATTCCATGGTCACTAACCCATTTTGAATAACTAATCCCAGACTTTGCAAAGAATCAATTTGAGACACCAGTTTTGTAGCTTTAAATTATTAGTAATACAGTAAGTTTAGCAGACCAAAATTAAACAACAAAGTAGTCCAACTGATGTCGATGGATTTAAACTCAATACCTTGCCCCATTCATGCAAAAGATAGATAAACAAACACAGATAAATAAGAGAAAGTAACAAATTGGTAGATTACTTAAGTGATTTGCAAGAGGAGTATTCTAAAAGTACAGATTGCTTGGTTGATTTTCTGAACATGTCAGTCAGAATCACCTTTTCAGCTCACTCAGGAAGTTAGTAATATTTCGTTTCTATTCCCAGGGGAGGTTAGGCATGGAGTTCCGATCTTTTTATGCTATAGCTTCAACAGCCTAGCTCCTTCTCCCAGAGAACACTGTCCAAAACCAAATTCAAACTCTGGCCAACCCCTGTCAGACTGAGCACCTCTCCACGAGGTCCCAGTTACCATTCAACATCTGCTGGAGCATAAAGTCTCTATCAGACTTACTAGAACCAGTTCTCAGATACTGGCCTCATTTAATGCTACATATCTGCTATCTGTTTAAACTTACTGCTCTGTCCTGGCTTCAGAGCATCTGTAGAACCTTTCATCAGGAACGAACCTGCAATTAACATCCAGATCTGGCTTCACAAATAAACAAATCAGAGCTTGCTTGTTTTTCTTTTAAGCCAAGCTGCTGTTCACAGTCCATATGTCACTTCCAGCTCACGGTCCGCAGTTGCAAATCAGAATTGATAAAAGAATAAATAAAAATAATGGAAAAACAGTGCAGATCCTAACCACATGCGAGAAGCTATATCCTGTTATCTGTAACGGACACTTCTAGATAAACTGGTAAGTGGCTTTCCTTTTACTGTGTGAGACCAAGTAGATTCTATAGTTTCCTATATGTTGTGGTAGTGACCTCCATGATACACACAGCACTCTGACCTGGCTTATGCTCCTATAACAAAAGAATATGCAAATAGCTGGTTGCACTGGGGTCAACTGTTAAGTCTGAAATACTTTTTAGTTAGCTTCAACCAATTAATTGAGCACAGACTAGGGTTTGAACTTGGTACCTGCTGGTCAATACATGTTTTTTTAAGGTATTCTATACCAAGCAAGGACATTAATTCCACCAGACAATTAAAGAGCTGGTTATAATCATTCTTATTTTAGGAGATAAGAGTCAAAGCTTGGGAACAAGGCATTGCTGCAGGATAGCCTACCTGATAAGTATAATGATAGCTGGAGTCTGGGCCATAGCTCCAATGAGGCTGCAAAAGCACATCACGCACATGAAAGTCAGAAAAGCCTCCTGACAGCCCGGGCTCGGACATTTGCCAGGGATGACAGTGGCATTCTTGATGGGGCCAGTGTTCAGACAAGCACAGGCAGTGAGATTCTGTAAAGATATAACAACAGTGCATAATCAAAGGCAACGTGACATGCTATCAAGCTTTTAAAGAAAGCATTTCAGTAGCTGAGATACCAAATGCAACATGCACCAAACTCTTTAGACATGTACCTCTAATTGGGATGCCAGACCAAGTGCATTATGAATAACTACAGTGTGAATAACTGCAGCTTGCATCTAATCCAGGCTATTTCCTTAAACTCTAATCATTAAGTAACAAAAAATGCGTGAGAACAAGAATAAACCAATACATTCAACCTGTCTGTCTCTTCATAATTGGCCCAATTATATCACTGAATCAAAATGCTCCTCAGAAATGTAAGAACATAACAAAAACAAGAACTCAGAACAGCAGTAGGCAATTCATCTTTTGAGTCTGTTCTGCCACTTAATACAGTCATGGCTGTTCTCATTGTAGCCTCAACTCCACTTTTCTGCCTATTCCCTGTAACCTTTGACCTAATACTAATTAAAATCCATCTCTTCCTTCAGTCTATTCAGTGTCCTTGCAATTACCATGCTCTCAGGTAGCGAATTCCAGAGATCCTTTCAGAGAAATAATTCCTCCTTTATCTTTTTTTGAATCTGCCCTCCCATTATCCCACACCTATGATCTCTTGTTCTAGATTGGTGCTACTTACCTTTATATAACTCAATTAGATCACAGAATCCCTACAGTATGGAAACAGGCCAATCAGCAACACCACAGTGACCCTCCAAAGAGCATCCAATCCAGATCCATTCCCCTACCCTATCCCCATACCCTGCATTTCCCATGACCAATCCACCTGACCTGCATGTCTTTGGACTGTAGGAAGAAACTGGAGTACCTGGAGGAAACCCACACAGACACAGGGAGAATGTGCAAACTCCACACACAGTCACCCAAGTGTGGAATCGAACCTGGGTCCCTGGCGCTGTCAGGCAGCAGTGCTAACCACTGAGCCACTTCCATACGGGCAGCAGATTTTCTTCCCTAAAGGACATTGAGCTCATTAATGAGTTTTCATGCTAATCAACAGTGGTTACATAGTTGCCATGTAATTCTAGACTTTTCGCCTACCCCCCCCCCCACCCCTCACCCCCAATCTGTGGAGCATTAGTGAACCTCATGGGTTTTTCTAACATTCAGCGACAGGGTCATCATCATTAAACTCTTAATCCCAGATTTTTATTTTAATTGAATTCAAATACCACCTTCTATAATGGCTGGATTTGACGTTGGGTCCCCAGGACATTACCTGAGGTCTCTGGGTTAATTGCCTGCCAAGAATACTACTAGGCTATCATCTCCTGCTCAAAGGCAGGTAGGAACTTCAGATTATAGAGCTGAAGGCAAAGTTCACTAATGATGGTAAAGATTGAGATTGGGGTATGAAGGAGGCTAGGATTGTAGAACATTATGATGTTTTCTACTTATCTATTCTGAAGGATAATGGCACACCTCTGCAGCAGGTGAAACTTAAACCCAGGCCACCTCATCCAGAGGTAGGAACACTATCACAGACCACAAGAGCTCATGATAGACAATGTTGTGTATGGCAAATAATGTCCGATAGGGCTAATCATTGAAATAAGCTCTCTTAGTTGGAGATAAAGTACTGATCTTATAAGGAGATAAGTGTGAATGTGTTTTTGAGTGTGCATCAATTGTTAGCAGTGATTTGTGTTTACTCTTAAATTTGAGCCTAAACATCATTCAAAAGACCATCACGTATCTCAGATGTAATGCTACTAGCTGTTAAATAATATGGAATAAACCGAGTGTTTCTCGTAATTAAGCCTTACTTATGTCAAAATGTTTGTTTTTGAGGGCATCTTCACCACATGGTATCAATAGGTCAGACTAATACCAAGAAGGGTTTGTGGTGGTGAATCTACCCAAAGTGTCTTCGCCTCACCACTCTAACTAGGCAACACTGGTGAAATGATACAAACGTGTGGAATAAAATACAAAGCAATGAGTGCACGAAATCCTTCTCAAGGCAGGGTTTTGGCAGTGTGGGAGGACTCAGTCAGAAATCATACCATGTCAGCACAAACCCTGTCATTATTTTCTAACAGCTTTCCTGAAAAGATTTGAGGTAGGAAAATACCAAAATGGAGTTCTTATAATGCCTACTGAACAAAAATGACATTTTTGCTCTCCACTTCACTCTATGGCAATGCCTCTTAAAGCTCTCTACCTTCTCAGACAAGCCTTCCTGGACAGGGATAACTCAGCACAGCGCAGACTTTACTGAGAGGGATGGCAGACCCTGTGGTGGATGAGAGGGGAGCATTGATTATCTCAATGTTTTCTTGAGCAGAACGGGAGGTGTACATGCCTGAAATTGGCCAAAATTGGATCTTTTGAGTTTTGTTGTAATAATTGAAGCCACTGTTGGCAGCAGTTTCATTTCCAGAGGTGGATTGTTGCTTTTTGTGGGATTATCCCAGAATAAGAGAAAAATAAGGCTTGGAGATGATCATACATATACCAGTGCACGTCACTGGCACATTTACTGTAGTGCCTTCTGCCCAGATACCTCACTGGGTCTCTGGTAAGTAATTCGGGGCAGTAATTGGGGGGTGGGGGGTTTGGGAGAGGGGGCTGCTAGTGGCAATTGGAGTCCGAGACATGGGGACAATTGTAGTCTTTGCTGGTCCAAAAAGATGCACTGGAGAAACCTCCTTCTTTCTCTGGCTCCAAATGAAAATGTCATCAAAAACAAAATAGAGTTGGTATTTTCTGATACGCTCAGCAATGCTACTAAAACAGACACCGTTACCTCAGTAGCATACGCATGGGACTTAATAATTATTTTAGACAGTGAACAGGAACACCTAAAAGATGACTTGACCTATTGTGCAGCAAGAAGTATTTTAGATCCTACATGTTGAAATTCCCTCCCTAACCCTTTTTAATCTGTTCATCTCCTCTCTTTGCCATTTCCTTCACCTAAAATTTTAGTTATTTGGCCTTAGAGCTACTTAGCTCAGTGTCTTTTGGGATTTTTTTTATGTTAAAGGCACAATGTAAATATGGTTGTTGTATCTGCAGGACACCAAGTGGAATCCTCTGGATCTTAAGAAGATTGTCCTGGTGCTGACCCACAGGTCATGACCACCCCCCACCCCCCCAAGAGGTACCGATCAGAAGCCTGAAGCTGTGGACAGCCAATAATTTCACCGGGAGAAAGGGGACACTACTGAAGCCATATTGGGAAGCTTGAGGTCCTTCAAAACTGAGGCGTTCCTTGAAGCTGCATGGGTTGTGTGAAACTGGTCAGTGCATCAGCTTGAGGCATTGGCTGTAGCCCCTAACCTCCTAGCGATTGAGGATAGGGAGGTATAGAAAATGTGCCAATGGCAATCCACAGCCTGCTGCTTGGATATCTGCCAGTTTTTCATCTCTGTGGGAGATCCATCTGACATGGGTTGGAACTGTGGTTCGCCTCACACTCAGGTTCAATTCTAGCCTCGGGTGTCTATATGGAATTTACACATTCTCCTTGTCTGTGTGGGTTTCCTCAGGGCATTCTGGCTTCCTCCCAGAGTCCGAAGATGTGTAGGTTAAGTTATTTATTTAGCCATGGTAAGTGTGGGGTTGTGGAGTGGGGAGGCTGGGTCTGGGTGAGATGCTCTTCAGATGTTCAGTGTAGACTTGATGGGCTCAATGGCCTCTTCCTGAACTGTCGGAGTTCTATGACACTAGGAACACTCCAATGGTGATGGTAACCTGCCCCTTGAGTATCGTAATTATCCACTTGTCACTGCTGCTGTGTGTTTACCTCTGACCAAGTCACTCAAAGACATAAGGCAGCTGGCTCTCTTCAAATTTCACTCCCTATAACATATCCAACCTCAACTCCAGGAAACCACAGACGTTCTGTACGTAGAAACATAATATTGTTCCTTTTTCCACTCGGAAAGCAAGTACGTGATATAATTCCTGCCCCCCCCCCCTCCCCTCCCCACCACGTACACTATGGGGGGGATTTATAGACGACATGGAAGTATGGTGTGCACCAGCCTCTCTGAACATTAACACGATCACCTTTGGAGACTGATCATTTTCTTTTGGTTAAGGATTGGACAGTTGTGAAGGGGAATGCGTTAATTTTAAAGCATTCCCAACGTTTTTATAAAGAATTAGGAGTAAACGTCACTGCAGCAAGCTGGCACAGATTCTCTACATATCATGGCACCCTCCTATAGGTTTACCCAACAAAAGACACACAGTAAGATCAACTCGACAAAGGAGAACCATTCAGCTGAACTCATTACATGTTCTCCTTTTACAAGTAACCCATTATGAAGCTGTCACTGGCTGAGACGTGGAAATAATAGCCTTCAATAGTGAGTAGTCATTAATTATATAAGCTAGCATCACTCTTCATGATACCTTTTTACTTCAAATAATTATAGAGTAGGACTTCGATTAAATACTCCAAAGCAAAATCTGAGCAAAATCATTGACTAACAGGTCAAAGAATAATTTTCTTCGCAAGCTGGATCCTATCATTTTACCTTGAGGATCTGGGTTCAAACTGAACTCTTCTCAATTTTGGCTATCAATCTCAGTCTGGCTCCCAGTCTCAGTCCAGTGCTATGTTTTAGTCTGGCTGCTGATCTTAGTTTGGTTCATATCCAGTCTTAATCCAGTTCCTGGTCTGTCAGGTTCTTGATGGATTGAATACAGAAAACTAAATGTTGGAGTAAATGAAGGGTTTCAATGCAAGTAGTATAACAGGCAAGTTGGAATGGATGATTTTACCTTCCCCTATATTGACCAAGACTCACTTTGCACTAGGGGTTTGGATGGGGCAGAATTTGTAAAGGCCATTCAGGAGGACTTCTTGAAACAGTATGTCAACAGTCCAGCAAGGGAAGGGGTTCTACTGGACCTGGTTTTGGGGAATGAGCCGGGCCAGGTGAGTGAAATTTCAGTGGGGGAGCACCTCGGGAGTAGTGACCATAATACCGTGAGTTTTGAGATACTCTTGAATAGGGATAACAGCAGTCCCCAGTGAAGGTGTTAAACTGGGGGAAGGTGAATTACAGCAACATTAGGCAGGAACTGGAGAATTTTGATTGGAGGCTGTTTGAAGGTAAATCCATACCAGACATGTGGCAGTATTTCAAATGGCAGTTTGTAAGTGTTCAGGAGTGACGTTCCTGTGAGAATGAAGGATAGAAATGGAAAGTTAGGCAAACCTTGGATGACCAGGGATGTTAATACCTTGGTCAAAAAGAAAAAGAAAACATTAATAAGGTCCATGAGAATGGGAATTGATGAAGCCCTTTGAAGTATATCAGGAAAGTAGGAAAGAACTTAAACATGGAATTAGAAGGGTTAAAAAGGGTAATGAAAAGTTGTTAGCAAGCAGGATTAATGAGAATCCCAAGGCTTTGTAGACATATATAAAAAGCAAGACGATAGTGAGGGAAAAGGTTGTCCCACTCAACGACGACAGAGGAAATCTGTTGGGTCCAGAAGAGGTCGCTGAGTTCCTAAATGAATACTTTGTGTTGCTTTTCACCAAACAGAAGGAATTGGTGGAGAATGATCTCCAGGAAGGGAGTGCCATGTTGCTACTCAAAAGGAAGGGGTGTTGTGCGACTTCAAAAGTATCAAGGTAGATAAGTCCCCAGGATCTATCCTCGAATACTGAGGGAGGCAAGAGAACAAAATGTTGAAGCATTGACAGACATCTTTGTATTCTCTTTGGTCACAGGTGAGGTCCCAAAGCGCTGGAGAATAGCCAATGTTATCCCATTGTTTAAAAAGAGTCATGATTTGGAGATGCCGGAGTTGGACTGGGGTGTACAAAGTTAAAAATCACACAACATCAGGTTATAGTCCACCAGGTTTAATTGGAAGCACACTAGCTTTCGGCGCGACGCTCCTTCATCAGGTGAATGTTGAGGGCTCGATCGTAACACAGAATTTATAGCAAATATTTGCAGTGTGATGTAACTGAAATTATACATTGAAAAATTGATTTTGTTAAGCCTTTCATCTGTTAGAATACAGTGATCATTTCACTTCTTTCATGTGTAAATCACAAAACCCTTTTTTTAAAAAAAAAAGTTGCATTCTCGGGTCAGGTGTTAAAAATGGTGATAGCTAGACAATATGTTGAAGGTGTTAGCCCCCTGTGTTCTCTGTCTATGACCTGATGTTTAGAATGATTCTAATCTAAAAAGTGAGATAACCGAGTTTTACATAAATGCATGCAGTTTTTGAGCAAAGTGCAATGTAACTCTGCAAGTACAAAAAAATTCACCACACAAAATATATGTGTGCATGTGGGTCTTTGTCTGTCTGGGGTGGGGTTGCAAGTGTGAGAAAGTGTGTGTATGTGTGTGTGTATAGTGAGTGCAGAGTGTCTTAAGTCTGTGAGGAGGTGCATGTGTGAGTGTGGGAGTGGGTGTGTCTATAAGGGTGTGTGTGGGTGTCTGTGTGTACCTGTGTCCGTGTACACACAGACGCGCACACAGACACCCACACACACACACTCCCACACTCTCAAATGCACCCCCTCACAGACTTAAGACACTCTGTGTGCGCACTCTCTCACACCCACACACCCACACACCCCCCCACACTTACACACACACACCCCCACACTTACACACACACACCCCCACACTTACACACACACACCCCCACACTTTCTCACACACACACCCCCACACTTTCTCACACACACACCCCCACACTTTCTCACTCTCTCAACTCCCACCCCAGACAGACACACACACAGACAGACAAAGACCCACATGCACACATATATTTTGTGGGGTGAATTTGTACTTGCAGAGTTACATTGCATTTTGCTCAAAGACTGCATACATTCATGTAGAACTCTGAGCTCAAAAACTGCATGAATTTATGTAAAACTCTGTTATCTCACTTTTTAAATTAGAATCAATCTAAACATCAGGTCATAGACAGAGAACACAGGGGGCTAACACCTTCAACATATTGTCTAGCTATCACCATTTTTAACAGCTGACCCGAGAATGCAACTTTTTTTTTTAAAAAAAGGGTTTTGTGATTTACACATGAAAGAAGTGAAACTATCACTGTATTCTAACAGAAGAAAGGCTTAACAGACAATCAATTTTTCAATGTATAATTTCAGTTACATCACACTGCAAATTTTTGCTATAAATTCTGTTACGATCGAGCCCTCAACATTCACCTGATGAAGGAGCGTCGCTCCGAAAGCGAGTGCTTCCAATTTAAACCTATTGGACTGGTGTTGTGAGATTTTTAACTTTAAAAAGAGTAACAGGAATAATCCTGGAAATTACAGGCCTGTGAGACTCACATCGGTGGTAGGGAAAGTATTGGACAAGATTCTCTGGAATAAGATCTATACACCTTTAGAAGCAAGTTGACTTATTAGCGATAGACAGCATGGTTTTATGTCGGACAGATTGTGTCTCACTAAAATGATCGAGTTTCTGAGGTGATAAAAATGATTAAGGGAAAAGTAGTTTAGGTTGTCTACATGGACTTCAGTAAAACCTTTGACAAGGTCCCTCATGGCTGACTGGTAAAAAAGGTGAAGTCACTTGGTATCAGGGTGAGCTGATAAGATGGATACAGAACTGGCTCTGTCATAGGAGGCAGAGGATAGCAGTGGAGCGATGCTTTTCAGAATGGAGGGTTGTGAATAGTGGTGTTCCACAGGGATCAGTGCTGGGTCCTCTGCTGTTCATAGTCTACATAAATGATGTGGAAGAAAATATAGCTGGTCTAATTAGTAAGTTTGCAGACAATACAAAGATTGGTGGAGTTGCAGATAGTGAGGAGGACTCAGAGGATACAGCAGGATATAGATCACTTGGAGGCACAAATGTGTAGTTGTATTTTGCAAAGTCAACTACAAGTGGATACTATACAGTGAATGGCAGAACCTTTAGGGGTATTGATATGCAGAGGGATCTGGATATGCAGGTCCACAGATCACTGAAGATGGCAGCGCAGGTAGATCAGATAGTTAAAAGGCCAATGGCATTCTTGCCTTCAATGGAAAGATCATTGAGTATAAGAATATGCTGCAGCTTTATAGAACTTTAGTTTGGCCACACTTGGAATATTCCATGTACTTCTAGTCACCACACTACTAGAAGAATGTGTATACTTTGGGGAGGATACAGAAAAGGCTTACTAGAATGTTGCCTGGTATGGGAATTTTAGCTATGAAGAAAGGTTGGATAGACTGAGTTTGTTTTCACTGGAATGCAGGAGATTGAGAGACAATCTGATAGATGTTTATAAGGTTTGAATGGCATGGATAGAGTGGAAAGTGAAGTTTTTTTTCCCGTGGGGCAGGGTCAATTACTAGGGGACACATGTTCAATATGTGGGGGAAATGGGGGGAAGGGGAAGTTTAAAAGAGATGCACAAGGCAAGTTTTTCACAAGGTGGCGTGTGCTTGGAATGGGTTGCCATTGGAGATGGTGGAAGCAGATAGAAGAGAAGCACTCGAGGAGCACCTGGACGAATACCTGATAGGAAGGGGACAGACGGGTGTGGATCCTGCAAGTGAAGACAGTTTTAGTATCGTAGGGCAAAATGTGTCTGCTCACGCTTGGAGGGCTAAAGGGTCTGTTCCTATTTTGTTTTGTTCTTTGAAATATATTAGATGATTAAAGGATGAAGGACCAAGAAGAGAAGCCATGATGTTAACGTTACAGCTGGACCATTTCTTGGTGATGTCTGGAAACATTTCCATAAGACATAGGAGTGGAAGTAAGGCCATTTGGCCCATCCAGTCCACTCTGCCATTCAATCATGGCTAATAGGTATTTCAACTCCACTTACCCACACTCTCCTCATAGCCCTTAATTCCTTGCAAGTTCAAGAATTTATCAATGTCTGCCTTGAAGACATTTAACGTCCCAGCCTCCACTGTGCTCTTTGGCAATGAATTCCACAGGCCCACTACACTCTGGCTGAAGAAATGTCTCCTCATTTCTGTTTTAAACTGACCCCTCTAATCCTAAGGCTGTGCCCACAGGTCCTAGTCTCCCTGCCTAACAAACAACTTCCCAGCATCCACCCTTTCTAAGCCATGCATTATCTTGTAAGTTTTTATTAGATCTCCCCTCAACCTTCTAAACTCTAATGAATACAATCCCCATCCTCAGCCATTCATTGCATATTAGGTCTACTATTCCAGGGATCACTCATGTGAATCTCCCCTTGACATGCTCCAGTGCTAGTATGTCCTTCCTGAGGTGTGGGGCCCAAAACTGGACACAGTATTCTAAATGGGACCTAACCAGAGCTTTATAAAGTCTCAGTAGCACATCACTGCTTTTACACTCAAAACCTCTTGAGATCCCCTTACACAAGGGGCAGTGGAGATCCAAAACTCTTTTGCGCAAAAAGATGATGAGGTGGCAGGGTCAACTGAAAAATGTCAATCCAAGATCAATAGATCTTTGTTAGACAAGCGCCATCAGTTATGGAAACCAGGAATGTAGATAAAGCAGAGTTACAGATCAGCCATGACCTAACTGAACGGCATCAGAGAGCCAAGGGGCTGAATATTCCTAATTTGGCAGAAGGTTGGCCATCTTTTATTCATTTGGAGGAAATCTTGCGAGATACTTTGCCTTGACAAGGTGCTTTACAAATGCAAATATAATGATAAAGACTGTGTAGAATCTCTGGCAGGTTATTGTGAGAAATGGAAGACTATTGTAAGCATAGGGCTGTTCTGAGGTTGGAACAACAGAAGGAATTTTCTTGTTGGGAGTGACACAGGGGGAATGTCATCTTGCTTGCACTATGTGGTTCCTGACCAGGGCTTGATGCGACACTAGATTTCCCTCATTCATCACATCAATATCCTTCATCTCAATAAATACAAACAAACCAAAGTTAAGTGTTCATTTAATTCAGAAGTTTATTGAAGGTGCAGTGGTTATGACATTGGCTTGCTTATTCAGAGATCTGCCTAATACTCTGGGCATGTGTGTTCAAATCCCACCATCGCAGGTGGTGGAATTTGAATTCAGTTAATAAAATATGAAGGCGAGTATCTGTAATGGTGACCACCAGTGACTTGTAAAAAGCCATCTGGTTCATTAATGTTATTTGGGAAAGGCAATCTACGATTCTTACCCAATTTTAGATGCAATTCCATAAAACCATATGACATAGGAGCAGAAATAGGCCATTCTGCCCATTGAGTTTGCTCCACCATTCAATCATAGCTGATAAGTTTCTCAACCCCATTCTCTTGCTTTCTTCCTGTAACTCTTGATCTTTTTGACAATCAGGAACTTATCTAACTCTGCCTTAAATATACTCAATGACCTGGCCTCCACTGTCTTCTGTGGCAATGAATTCCATAGATCCATCACTCTTTGGCTGAAAAAGTTTCTTCTTATCTCCATCCTAAAAGGTCTTCCCTTTACTCTAAGGCTGTGTACTCTGGTCGTAGTCTCTCCTGTCAATAGAAACATCATTTGCAACCACCACTCTGTCCAGGCTGTTCCATATTCTGTAAGTTTCAATTAGATCTCCCCTCATCCTTCTAAACTCCATTGAGCATAGACCTAGAGTCCTCAAACCATCTTCATATGTCTAGCCTTTCATTCCTGGGACCATTCTTGTGAACCTCCTCTAGACCCCTCCATGGCCAGTACATCCTTCCTAAGATATGGGGCCCAAAATTACGCTCCATACTCTAAACGTGGTTTGACCAGAGCTTTATAAAGCCTCCGAAGGACACCCCTGCTTTTATGCCAACCCACAGCAACATTTTTTTTTTGCCATTCATTCATTCGTGGAATGTAGATATCACTGGCTCGCATTCATTCTGTATTCCTTATTTCCCAGCGATGGGTTTGCAATCACACCTAGGTCAGGCTAACAAAAGCAAATTCCTCTCCAGAAAGGCCATGTGAACCCAGATAATTGACAAAGGTTTTTATCAGATTCTTGTTTTGTACCGAATTCAATGATAGGATTTGAACTCTGATCCCTGGGATATTACCTGGGTCTCTGAATTCATAGCCCAGCGATAAAACCACATGGTTATCATCTCCCCTAAATCCGATATTGCCTTGCAAGCTGCTCCATTCAAGGGAAAGTAAGGATGGCAACAGATATGAACCTTACCAGTGACACCCACATCCCACAAAAGGAAAAAAAAAACTTTTTTAAATCAGCAATGCTTTCTCAGCATGACATCCTCTGTGCAAATTGCTGACATAGAATCCCATTAGTGTAGAAGCAGGCCATTCAGCCCATCTAGTCTGCACTAACCCAGACCCAACCTGCTATCCTATCCCTGCACTTCCTATGGCTAATCCACCTAGTTTATAATGGGTCACTTAATATGGCCAATCAAACTAACCTGCACATCTTTGAACTGTGGGAAGAAACCCAAGCAGACAAAGGGAGAATGTGCATACTCCAAAGCAGTTGCCTGAGGCTGAAATTGAGCCCAGGTCCCTGGTGCTGTCATGCAGCAGTCTAAACCACCGAGCTAACTTACCACTCCATTTTCTTCTCTTCCCCCCCCACTTTTTAAAGTGTTATTGCTGTTCTAAGTGCTTTGGCTGTAAAATGTTGAGGATATCCTGAAGTCGCAAAAACTGCAAGAGTGGAGGCTTCCTTTCTATTTTGATTAGATTGTTTCATCAAATTTTTTTTAGCCTGAATGGTGGCTTGCAGCTGCCTAAGGCACAACATAAATGCAGTAGTGTTGTTATTGTTACTACAAAACTTCTGGGAATGAAAAGATTCTCATTTGATAACAGCTGGAACACAACAGGCAGTTTGATGCTTAGTCACTTCTCATTTTAACTTTGAGATGATCATTCAGCTTATGGAGCAGGAGTTGACATTTTCCTTTTGCAATTCATTGACCTTGGCTAATCAGTAAGCCTGCATGGTACAGAATACTAATACACTGTATTATCAACAATGCGTGTCTACTAACTGAAGCGGGTAGTGCAAAAAGAAAATGAACTATTTTAGTTAATGATAGAGACAAAGAAAATAACTTCTTCATGCCAAGGCTTTATACAGCTGCAATTTGATATAAAGTGCCTCATTAATTTTCTGATTATGTTTGAACATAATCTTATAATCATAAACGAACATTGGTCTGGTGAGGGGGAGAATATCAGCCAGGAAAGCCCCAGATGTCAATGTGTTATGATTAAAATCTCATCTGTGCATAAAAATAAATAAATACACTACATTGTTTTAGAAGCTTCCATTTGTGACATGATCAAGACTGACAGTAATTCCTAACTAAACAATAATGCATGCATTGAATAAACTGATCTAAATGGGTTAATCAATTATTTTAAAAGCAGGGAAAACAGGCTATTTTGAACAAATTATTCACCTGTTACACAGAAGTGGGATTATCAACATTTTTTTAGCAGAACCTTTGTTTCTTTTCCCCCTCACATACTTAGAGCTAAATAATTAAAAAGACTTGCATCACCTTGCATGACTTCATGATACCCCAAAGGGCTTCAAAAATATTTCTGAAGTACATTTGTTGATTAATTTAGGAAAAGTGGCAGTTATATTGCCCACAGCAAACTCTCTCAAGAAATAATGACCCAGATAACTGTTTTTTCATGTGGTGTTGACTTCGGAATAGACCTTGAATCAAGAAGAAAACTCTCCTGTTATAAATTAGATTAGATTACTTACAGTGTGGAAACAGGCCCTTCGGCCCAACAAGTCCACACCGCCGAAGCGCAACCCACCCATACCCCTACATTTACCCCCTACCTAACACTACGGGCAATTTAGCATGGCCAATTCACCTGACCCGCACATCTTTGGACTGTGGGAGGAAAACGGAGCACCTGGAGGAAACCCACGCAGACACGGGGAGGACGTGCAAACTCCACACAGTTGGTCGCCTGAGGCGGGAATTGAACCCAGGTTTCTGGCGCTGTGAGGCAGCAGTGCTAACCACTGTGCCACCGTGCCACCCACTGAAAGAAAAACTGAAAGAACTGTGGAACAGAAACAAAAACAGGAATTGCTGGGAAAGCTCAGGGGGTCTGGCATCATCAATGGAGAGAAATCAGAGTTAATGTTTCAGGTTGAGTGACCCTTCCTCAGAACTGATGATAACTAGGAAAACGTCAGTTTATTTGTAGCAGAAATGGTGGAGGGAGGGGTTAAGGAGTAAATGATAGGTGGGGATGGAGCACAAATAGAGGGAAGAACAACTGGACTTCTTGGAATAGGGCCATGGCATCGCATGTCCATCTGAGTGCAAAAGCCAATTAAACAAATAGCATCTTATGTTTTGCATGCAGCACATCAGTTACGGGTGGTACATGACATGTTTCAAGATGCACGTTATCTTGACAATTTTTTTTTCGACGTGGATATTCAGATAATGGTTGGTCTCCAGTTTGGGTTTAGTAATTCACAAACCACTTTTACCTACCTGGATATTGGAGGAGTTCAATTAACATGATAAATCAGATTAAGCTACATTAGTAGTGAAATATTGAGGCTTTGATCCTTGTGCATTGACAATCATGGAGGTTACTAAATTCACTCCAGATGATAGGCTCCCAGGTTTCAAGTGGGATATGAATTGCCCTCGAGTTTTGCAAGTTACTATCTATACTGTTCTTGGTACCTCTCCATTGTCTATCACACATTAGTTTTCAAGGTGGCTTCATTCCATTTAGTCTTTACCTCAGCAATGAGAAGCATTATAAAACAGGCAGTTTGATCTCCTGAACTACTAACTTTCAATTTCTATTGACCCCAAAATCTACAGTTTAGAGACTTGTACTTTCTGCACTGTATATTACAAATTAAACTCTCACCATGTTGGAGCAGCCAGCAAAACATGAAGATAAGTAGGTAACTCCATCAGATCCACAAACTGGATTATAAGCTGCCGTCTTACAGTCACAGTCACTATTACAGGGTGCATAAGGGTCCAAATCCATGTATGAGACAGATCTGCAACATAAGGAATTCTTTCAGTTTAAGCAGTACAGCTCTGACGAGAGAGAGCAAGCCTTGCTGACTCACATTGACTCCTTTATCTCTCCCACATTGAAATTAACATTTTCTTCCTCATGTATAAATCTTCAACCTCTGTAATCTAAGTCTCCCTAACATCCTCCCCTTCCCATCCCACCAAAATTCTTCATTCCTCCTGGTTTTCATAGAATCCCTACAGTGTGGAAACAGGCCCTCCAGCCCAACAACTCCACACCGACCCTCAGAAGAGTATCCCACTCAGAGCCATCCCCCTACCCTATTACTCTATATTTTCCCATGACTAATGCACCTAACCTACACATCCCTGGACACTATGGAACGCTTAGCATAGCCAATTCACTTAACTTGGACATCTTTGAACTGTGGGAGGAAACCGAAACACCTGGAGGAAACTCACATAGACACAGGGAAAATGTCCAAACTCCACACAGGCTGTTACTCGAGGCTGGAATTGAACCCGGGTCCCTGGCACTGTGAGGCAGCAGTGCCAACTACTGAGCCACCTTGCCACCTTGCGTGCACTCTGCTTGTGTTTGAGGACCATGGGTCAACTGTTTGGCTTATTAATTCTGAACTTCACTCCTGAAACCTTTTCTTCGAAAGATACTAACAAATTTCTAACCAAACATATTCGCTTTCTTCTGCTGAACCAAAAGAGAATAAAGTACAGATGTATAATAGGTATTATACGACCAATGTCCATACTATTACTCCTTGTGTTCAGTTGGGAATCATTTAGAAGCTCATACTGTGTCCCACATGGGCACAGCAAACTTTCACTGTACTATGATGAATAATGGTGTAATTACCCATGCTTGTTCTTCCACTCTGTCTCACCTTTTTGTGTTTTGCTTATCTGTCCTTCTCTTTTCCTGCTTTCCATGGGAAGCACTTAGTTTGTACCTTCTTCTTGGGAGTTACAATCCATACTTTATGGTTAGTTCTCTCCAAGTCTAAGAGACTTTCAGGCCTTCCAACAGGTGAGGGTATTAATAAGAAGGCACAGAACTTCATTACTGATCCATCTTATCCACATTTTTTGGACTTAAATCTCAAAGGTTGGAGACCAGAAGCCATTAATCCTCCCAGAATTATTGACCCTAGCAATGCACGAATGCCCATCACACGAACTTCCATAATTTAAAGACATTGTACTCACGTGTTTCCATAAGGGACGGTAACCCCAGCTATGGGTCCTGTATCACATCCCAGGAAGAGAAAGGAAATATAGCAGGCAGTGGACACGAGGTTAACTAACATTGCCATCCTAATGGCACCCAGAGGTGTCAAGCTGAGTTTCTTCACTAGAAGCCCTCCAAGGAAGATGCCCAGACATGCACAGGGAATGGCTGTCATCCCTGTGCGACAGGAGAAATAAAATTAAAATGCCACGCCTGCCTACTACATAAACCCACAAGAACTTACATTTATGCAGCCATTTTAACATTGCGATACACCCCATAGGGAGTCACAAAGATGTTACCAAAAGAGAACAACATCATATTAAAGTAATTCAGAGGACTTCACAAATATACTGGTGTCGAAGGTATAGCTTTTCTTAGGCAAATGCAGCAGTCATTTTGTACCAGTACCAACAAAAAGCAACACAATTATAAAGTTTTTGTGGTATCGGTTCAGAGAGAAATGTTGCCGAAAACATTAGGACACCTTCAAATACTGTCTTAGAATACTTAAATACCCACCTACTCAGTTGGATTATCCCACTAATCAATGTTTCTGGTATTATGTGACATGATTGAAATCAGGAAATTGAGGTGCATGGTGCAAAGCGAATGCCATAAACATAACTGGCTTCAATCTATGTACAGACTGGGCAACTCTAATCAGCACTAATACTGTGAAGGAAGAATTTCTAGATAGTGTTGTAGAGTAGAATATAGCATGGAAACAGACCCTTCGGTACAACCAATCCATACCGAATATAATCCCACACTAAACTAGTCTCATCTGCCTGTGCATGGCCCATATCCCTTCAAACATTTTTATTCACATACTTATCAAAATGTCTTTTAAATATTGTAACTGTACTCTCATCCATCACATCTTCTGGAAGGTCATTCCACACACAAACCACTCTCTACGTAAAATAATTGCCCCTTGAGTCTTTTTAAAACCTTTCTCTTCTCCCCTTAAAATTATACCCCCAGTCTTGAAATCCCCAACCTAGGGAAAAGACACCTTATCTATATCCGTCATGATTTTATAAACCTCCGAAGGTCACCTCTGACCTTCTACATTCCACTGCAAAGAGCCCAGTATCTCCTTATAACTGAAACCTTCCATTCCCAGCAACATCCTGGTAAATCTCTTCTGAACCCTTTCCAGCTTAATAATATACTTCATATAGCAGTGAGATAGAACTGGACACAGTGTTCAAAACAGTTTTCTCGGGAAAACATTGACAAACCAATTGTGACACAAGTTATTTTAGATCTAGCATTATGCAGTGAGCAAGGAATAATTGATAATATTGCTGTCAAAAAAGAACCCCAAAACTAATAGGTATCATAGTAGGACTAAATTTTCCATTAAGTTTGAAAAAGATGTATTTAAGTTTAAAACTATGGTTTTAAACCTAATCAAGGGCAGTTATGAAAGTATGGGAAGGAAGTTGGCATTGGTGAATTGGAAAATACATGAAAAGGTTTGACAGCAGATGGACAATAGCTGTATTTAAAGAACTAATAGAGCCATAGAGATGTACAGCATGGAAACAGACCCTTCGGTCCAACCCGTCCATGCCGAACAGATATCCCAACCCAATCTAGTCCCACCTACCAGCACCTAGCCCATATCCCTCCAAACCCTTCCTAGTCATATACCCATTCAAATGCCTCTTTAAATGTTGCAATTGTACCAGCCTCCGCCACTTCCTCTGGCAACTCCTTCCATACTCGTACCACCATCTGTGTGAAAAGTTGCCCCTTAGGTCCCTTTTATATCTTTCCCCTCTCACCCTGAACCTATGCCCTCTAGTTCTGGACTCCCCCACCCCAGGGAAAAGATTATCTATTTATCCTATCCATGCCCATCATAATTTTGTAAACCTCTATAAGGTCACCCCTCAGCCTCTGATGCTCCAGGGAATACAGCCCCAGCCTGTTCAGCCTCTCCCTATAGCTCAAATCCTCCAATCCTGGCAACATCCTTGTAATTCTTTTCTGAACCCTTTCAAGTTTCACAACATCTTTCTGATGGGAAGGAGACCAGAATTGCATGCAATATTCCAACAGTGGCCTAACCAATGTCCTGTACAGCCGCAACATGACCTCCCAACTCCTGTACTCAATACTCTGACCAATAAAAGAAAGCATACCAAACGCCGCCTTCATTATCCTATCTACCTGCAACTCCACTTTCAGGGAGCTATCAACCCGCACCCCAAGGTCTCTTTGTTCAGTAACACTCCCTAGGACCTTACCATTAAGTGTATAGGTCCTGCTAAGATTTGTTTTCCCAAAATACAGCACCTCGCATTTATCTGAATTAAACTCCATCTGCCACTTCACAGCCTATTGGCCTATCTGGTCCAGATACTGTTGTAATCTGAGGTAAACCCTCTCCGCTGTCCACTACACCTCCAATTTTGGTGTCATCTGCAAACGTACTAACTGTGCCTCTTATGCTCGCATTCAAATCATTTATAGAAATGACAAAAAGTAGAGGGCCCAGCACCGATCCTTGTGGCACTCCACTGGTCACAGGCCTCCAATCTGAAAAACAACCCTCCACCACCATCCTTTGTCTTCTACCTTTTGAGCCAGTTCTGTATCCAAATATGTAGTTCTCCCTGTATTCCGTGAGATTTAACCTTGCTAATCAGTCTCCCATGGGGAACCTTCTTGAACACTTTACTGAAGTACATATAGATCACATCTACCATTCTGCCCTCATCAATCCTCTGTTACTACTTCAAAAAACTCAATCAAGTTTGTGAGACATGATTTCCCACGCACAAAGCCATGTTGACTATCCGTAATCAGTCCTTGCCTTTCCAAATACATGTACATCCTGTCCCTCAGGATTCCCTCCAACAACTGGCCCACCTGGTCAGGCTCACTGGTCTATAGTTCCCTGACTTGTCCTTACCACCCTTCTTAAAATGTTTTTTTTAATAGATATTTTTATTGAAAAAGAAGATTTTTGTAATTTTTTACAAAATTACAAAAATAGTACAAACTAGTGTATTCCATTTTACAATATAATACAATATATAATTTTTAAAAACTAACTAATCTATTCTACAAACAACCAAAACATAAAATAGGATATCATACATTACTAACAATAAACAAAAGGAGAAAAGAAATCTTATAAGTAAATAAATAACGAAATACATATTCAAAATGAGAATGCTTCCCTTGATGCTGCTGCTGAGACAGGCCTTGAGTAAGCTTTACAGTTGGCTCAGCTCCCTTATTTGGAATCATAGACAGCCCCTTATTAAAATTAGAAAGGCTGCAGCTTCCACAAGCAAGGGGTGGGCTGGACTTTCTGGATTTCAGGAGGTACCAGTTGAGCTCCCAGGAGGTACCAATCTATGGAGCTGATTGATTGTGGGTCATGAGACCCAATCTGGTTAGATGTTGAGGCCTCCCAAGCAAAATGTCCCCTCATCAAATCTACTGTTTATGGACAAGATGCGAGTTATTACGGATTAATGTAAAAACCCTATTGTATTAAATACAAAGACTGGAGAATAATGGGACAGGGTGAGGGTAACCTACAAAAAACCTCCCCTTATACCCCTATAGTGGGAACATTGAGATTTCAGCCAGGGCTGACTGATGCTGTATTCAAAACCTGGGAGTCCAGAGGTATCTTCTGTTTGGGAGATCTGTTCGTTGGGGAGGTTGTGACGTCCTTCAAACAGCTGCGTCAAAAGTTTGGACTGCCGAGCAAGGACCTTTTTCAGTATTTTCATATACAAGACTTCATACAAAAGAAGACCACACTGATAATTAATCCTTATAAATTGGTTAGGGAAAGGAGTGTTCTTCGGCCAATGGGTCCGATCTCAGTCAGTACTCTCTACCACTTACTATGTAAGGAGATATCGAAGGACATGGAGTGGTTATATGAAAACTAGAGACAAGAATTGGGGATGGAAATCTCCTTAGAAATGTAGGAAGATGTCTGGGAAAATGCCAGGAAGATCTCTATCTGTAATAGAATTCAGGCTACTCAACTGAAGACACTTCACAGGGCTCACATGGCACTTGCAAAGTTCAAGGCAGGTGCATCTTCAACGCAAAATAGAAGTTGGTACTCTCCCGCATATTCTGTGGATGTGCCATAAGATCCGCAGGTACTGGGACAGAGTAGCGAATGCCTTGACAAAGATTTTGGGTACCGGAGATTGGGCTGGACCCAGTGTCTTTACTTTTGGGTTCCCCAAATTTCCCCTCTTTGGATGTATACGGGAGGAAGTTATTCACTATCCTTTCCTTTTCTGTGAGGAAAAGGATTTTAGTGAATTGGGTATCCACTTGGCATAGGATAATCATGGAATATATCCCTCTAGACTTCCTTACGAATATGGTGCACCAAAAAAAACGGAATTATTTTATAGAACATGGCAGCCCTTTTTGAACTACATTGTCACAGATATTTCGGCCATATTGTTCAGGGCTTATGTTTAGCCGTGGTAATGGTTCTGGCTGGTTTGGTGGATCCTGGGAGGAGCACTCCCGTATAAATACGGGTTTTGTTATGACTTGATATAAATTTACTTTGAATATGTATTTAGTTATTTATTTACTTATTTGTTTACTTATAAGATTTCTTTTCTCCTTTTGTTTATTGTTAGTAATGTATAATATCCTATTTTATGTTTTGGTTGTTTGTAGAATAGATTAGTTAGTTTTTAAAAATTCTATATTGTAAAATGGAATACACTAGTTTGTACTATTTTTGTAATTTTGTCAAAAAATTACAAAAATCTTCTTTTTCAATAAAAATATCTATTAAAAAAAACATTTTAAGGGTGGTAAGGACAAGTCAGGGATTTTGGTACTGGAGATTGGGCTGGACCCAGTGTCTTTACTTTTGGGCTCCCCAAATTTCCCCTCTTTGGATGTATCCTTTCCTTTTCTGCGAGGAAAAACATTTTAGTGAATTGGGTAGCCAATTAGCATAGGATAGTCATGGAATATATCCCCCTAGACTTCCTTACGAATATGGTGCACCAAAAAAAGGGAATTATTTTATAGAACATGGCAGCCCTTTTTGAACTACATTGTCACAGATAAAAGGAGAGGTAGAATATTCATCTTCACTAAAGCTATCCTACCTAGCCAGGACATTGGGAGGTCTTCCCAGCTTTGAGGGCCCTGTTTTATTTTCTCTAAGTGTGTATAATTGGCTGACCAAATGCCAGAGTAATAAAAATATCTAAGTAAAGAAAACCTCTAGTGACCACCAAATGGGGAAACAGGATCCATCCGGTAAATTGGACATACTGGCAAGACCTCCCAGCGGCATGGCCTCCAATTTCATAAGATTGATTTTGTAACCTGAGAACATACCAAATAAGTTAACCACTTGAACTAAGCAGGGCACAGATGTCAATGGATCACTTTAAGAAAAGGAGGACATCACTTGCATAGAGTAATTTTGTGCTTGTCCGATCCAACCTCCGGAGCAGTTTGTATTAGAGTCAGCTCATATAGCTTCCGTCAGTGGCTCAATCACTAGCATAAATAATAAGTGAGAGAGGGCATCCCTGATGACAGCCTCTGCCAATGCTAAAGCTATCCGAACTTAAACCATTAGTAATCACCGCTGCTTTGGGATCATTACATAATACTGTAACCCGTTTAGTAACGACCTCTCCAACACCAAACCGTTCCAATGTATAAAAGAAATATGGCCTTTTTACCCAATCGAATGCCTTCTCTGCATCTAGGGAGACAACTAATCCCGGTATCGCTCCCTGCTGGCAGGTTTGTACCATATTTAAGACCCTTCTAATGTTGTTAGTTGACCTGTGACTCTTTACAAAACCCCGTCTGGACCTCTTTTATAATGAATGGTAAAATCCTTTCTAGTCTTAATGCCAGCATTTTTGAGAGAATTTTAAAATGCACATTTAACAAGGATAAGAGCCATCTGGGGCCTTTCCCTTCTTAAGAATGAGAGAAATATTTGCTTCTCTCAGCGAAGGTGGGCGGCAGCCCTGACTATATGAATAGTTATACATATTTTTAAGTGGCCTGACCAGTTCCCCTATAAATTCTTCATAGAACTCTGCCTGGAATCCATCTGGTCCAGGCGCTTTGTCACTCTGCCTCACCGCCTCCTGTACTTCCTGGGTTGCCAGGGTGCATTAAAGAATGAGACCTGCTCTGAGGTTAGGCCCAGGAGGGCCAGATTTTTTTAAAAGAGACTCCTCTTCCTCGTTCTATCCTCACAGTCCTGCAACTTATACAATTCGAAATAGAACTTTCTATAGGCTGTATTGATCTTTTTCCGATCACAAATCAGGGTACCAGCACGCTCTCTAATAGACGTAATGGCTTGGGGTGACTTTTTCTTTCTGGCAAGATACACTAGATACCTGCCAGGCTTGTCACTGTATTCAAATAGTCTCTGCTTCGTGAGTAACATCTCCCCCTTTGTTCCCAAAAGAGAAAATGCTGGAAAATCTCAGCAGGTCTGGCAGCATCTGCAAGGAGAGAAAAGAGCTGATGTTTCGAGTCTAACTGACCCTTTGTCAAAGCTAAAAAAAAGGGGAGAAATAGGGAGGTATAAATACTAGGCTGAGAGAAAGTGAGTCATGGCTCCAGAAGCAAAGGTAGCAATAAAGAGGTGATAATGACAGTGCATAGAGAGATTATAGAGAGATTAGGAGCTGTGAATGACTAAAGGTGAAGCCAGGGCTATGTGACAAAATATGTGGGGGATGGGGGGGATGAGTTAAGCAAAGGGGAAAGAGAAAAGGAAAAAGGTGGTGATAGAGTGGGGAGCGAGAGAAAGAGAGACAATCAAGAAATAAGAGGTACTGATCAGTGGGGGAAAAAAAATAAAATAAATGAAATAAAATGGAGCAGAATGAAAACAGAGGGTCGAGATGGGATAATCACCTGAAGTTGTTGAATTTCAATGTTGAGACCAGCAGGCTGTAACATGCCTAGTTGGAAGATGAGATGCTGTTCCTCGAGTTTTGTGTTGAGCTTCACTGGAACATTACAGCAGGCCAAGGACAGACATGTGGGTATGGGAACAGGATTGTGTGTTGAAGTGGCAAGCCACGGGAAGGTCCAGGACCTGATTACGTACAGACCGAAGGCGCTCAGCAAAGCGATCACCCAGTTGGTGTTTTGCCTCTCCGACATAGAGGAGACCACATTGGGAGCAACAAATGCAATAGACCAAATTGAAAGAAGTATAAGTGAAACGCTGCTTAATCTGAAATAAATGGGGCCTTGGATGGTGAGCATGGAAGAGGTAAAGGGGCAGGTGTTGCACCTTCTGTGATTGCATGGGAAGGTGCCGTGTGTGATGGGAGAGGTGATGGGTGTGATGGGAGAGGTGATGGGTGTGATGGGAGAGTGGACTAGGTTGTCCCGGAGGGAATGATCTCTGGGGAATGCAGATAGGGGGAGGGAAGGGAAGATGTGTTTAGTGGTGGCATCGTGTTGGAGTTAGCGAAAATGGCGGAGGATTATTCTTTGCATGTGAAGGCTGGTGGGCTGAAAGGTGAGAACAAGAGGGACCCTATCCTTGTTCTAGGAGGTAAGGGAGGGAGGAGGGTCGTGGTGCAGGAGATGGACCGCACGCTGTCGAGAGCCCTGTCAACAACTGTAGATGGGAAACCACGGTTGGAGAAGAAGGAATACATATTAAGAGCACCACTTTGGAAAGTGGCCTCATCAGAACAAATGCGGTGGAGGCGAAGGAGCTGAGAGAAAGGGATAGAGTCCTTACAGGCCGTAGGGTGAGAAGAGCTGTAGCCCAGATAGCTGTGGGAGTCAGTGGGCTTGTAATGGATATTAGTGGATAGACTATTGCCGGAAATGGAGACAGAAAGGTCAAGGAAAGGAAGGCAAGTGTCAGAGATGGACCAGGTGAAGGTGATGGAGGGATGGAAACTGGAAGTGACGTTTATGAATTTTTCCAGGTCAGGATGAGAGCATGAAGCCGCACCAAAATAGTCATCGATGTACCGATAAAGCAGTGTGGGAGGGGACCCGGGTAGGCCTGGAACAAGAAATGTTCCACTACCCCATGAAAAGGCAGGGATAGCTAGGACCCATGTGGGTACCCATTGCTACATCTTTGATTTGGAGAAAATGGGATGAGTTGAAGGAGAAGTTGTTGAGAGAACAAGTTCAGCCAGGCGGAGGAGAGTGGTGGTGGATGGAGATTGTTTGGGCTTCTTTTCGAGAAATAGCGAAGAGCTTGGTGTGGGATGGAGGTGTAAAGAGATTGCACATCCATGATGAATAGGTGTTGGTTAGGGCCTGCGAATTGAAAGCTGTCAATGTGTCGCAGGGCATCAGAGGAATCCCAGGTGTAAGGTGGGGAGGGAGTGAACCAGAGGAGTAAGGACGGAGTCAAGGCAGGCGCAAATAAGTTCAGTGGGGCAGGAGCATGCTGATACAATGGGCCTGCCGGGACAGCCCTTCTTGTGGATTTTGGGGAGTAGGTAGAAATGGGCTGTCCGGGTTGGGAGACTGAGGTTGGAAGCTGTGGGGTGGGGGGAGGCATCCGGAGGAAATGAAGTCAGTCACTGTGTTGGAGACAATGGCTTTATACTCTGTTTGAGTAAGTGCGGTATTCAAAGTTGCCGTAAGGGCTGTGATCCACTGTAGTTTAGTAATAGAAGTCCTATCAACATTCGCTGTTCAGTTGCCTTCAGGTGAGCCTCGAGCAGACGCTGTTGCTCTCCCTTTTGTCTTTTCCGGGTTGCAGAATATGAGATAACCAAGCCTCATGCATATGCCTTAGCAGTCTCCAACATCACTGAAGGGTTACTGGCCGTGCCTGAGTTGATAACCCAGAAGGTTTTAAATTCCCGCGTAAAATTATTTTATGAACTTACTATCGTTCAATAGGAAAGGGTCTATATGCCAATGTCAGGAACCTCTCTCATCACCACTAGTCTTAACCTCCATATATACTGCAGCATGGTCAGAAATAGTTATCTTACCTATTTACAGGACAATATCGAGTTCAAAATGGTCAAGGGGACAAAAACATAATGATTCTGGTATGGCACTTATGTGGATTAGAATACAAAGTAAGTCTCTACCCTCAGGATGAAGACACCTCCACACATCTACCAGCTCCAACTCCCTATTCAGATCTGCCAACTGCCTAGACCATAAAGATATGCCTGCAGAGCATCCTGTCGGTCTCTGGGTCAATGATGCAATTATCGCGGGAGATTTTAATTATATGGCGCACCCCAAGAGCCATCAACTTGGAGAACTTTTCCATTAAAAATTTAAGAGTGTGCCGGGGGCCAATAACGATTCAAAAACATGGAATCCTCTCCATATATTAGGGCTTTAATTAATATATACAGTCCAGACTCATCTTTTATCTGGCTTAGCATTTGGAAGGGAAGGTTCTTTCAAATAAGTATGGCTACTCCCCTACTTTTTGAGCTGAAAGATGAAAAGAGCACCTGGCCAAACCCACCCTGTTGCAGCTTCGAATGTTCCTTATGAAGTAGATGTGTCCCCTGGAGAAGGGCTACATCAACCCTTTCTTTATTAAGACTTGATAATATCTTTTTTTTTCTTTTGATTGGTGAGTGGCTCCCCTTGACATTCCAGGTGCACCACCTAAACAAATCGCTAGCCATGATTGCCCAGACAAGCCCGAGAGCCCCCAGGAGGAAGAACCCCACCCAAAAGACAATGAATAAAAATCAAAAATGATTCTCTTTAAAACAGCTCAGAACTACTCCCAAGTACAAATAACATAAGGCATATTTCAAAGGAGACTTTCCCCTTGTTCACAGGAGGCACTACTATCTTCCAGTACTCCTGACATAACATCTCCCAGCTAGAACCATGCCCTCGGCCCACGCATTACAAAGTAGAGTAAATAAATTCCAATATGTTATAAAACAGGAGTTAATAGAGGGTGACCCCCCCCCCCCCTCCCCAACCATACTATGACCTAGATACTCTTAGCAAACCAACACAAGATAAGAATATAAAAGATTACAAAATTATAATCCCAGAAAGTATTAAGCAACCAAATAAAAAACACTTGGAAACATCCCCCAATAATCAAATAAACTGTGCAAGCTATAGATAAGGGTCTAAAGAAAGAATATGGAATGAGCCCCCCCCCCCAAGGAAAGAGGGAGAAAGGAGAAGAGAAAGACAAAAGTGGGGGGCAAAATAAAGTCACTATCCATACAGTTCAAGTCCTGCAGTCTATTTGAGAGCATCCAGGAACACACTTTTTCTGGTGACCCAAAGTTATTTACAGATCCTCCATGACTGAAGTGCGCAGCGTTGCCGGATATCACGTGGAATATTGAATATTTAAGTCCCTCAGATCTGTTTCGCCTCAAGTGCCTTCCACTTGTGGACCACAACTGGAGAGAAGTCCTGAAACAACATTATCTTGGAGCCCTGTTATATCATAGCATGGGGATCCTTCCCCAAGACTCTGAAGGCCTCTAGCAGCATTTGTTTTTCCCTGTAGCGTTGAAGTTGAACCAGGACCGGGCAGGGTGCTGGTCTGATCCGGGCCTGCGCACGGCAACCTGGTGGGCCCACTTAACCCGCAGCCAGCCCAGCACTGACTCCAATTTCAGCAGCTCCAGGAAATCAACAAGCTGGCCTTCCTCCTCCCATTCGGGAAGGCCCAGCAACCAAATATTTTTCCGACTAGCTTTATTTTTGAGGTCATCGATATGTTCCTCCAGGGTCCAGACTCAACACTCCTGAGCCCGGACCTGACCATAGATGACTCAGCAGCGGTCTCTGAGGCCGCAGACGGTTGCTCCGCTTCTGCAGCATGACCGAGATCGTCTCCCACCTGGACCAGGTCTCCTCGATGGACGCATCAATCTTCTCTCGGAGTTTAATGAACTCTGAGAGCAGGCTCGCCTCTGCAGGTAAGTCCCCTTGGGCGGCCACGGACATCTCCGTTGCTGTGTGAAGGGGGGGGCTTCTGTCTGCTGCGAACTGAGACCCTTTGCCTTTGGTCATTTTAAAAAGCATCTAACTGCTGAAGATTGATGCAGAATGGCCAAGGGTGCTGGGTAAAACTATTTTAAGCAATTTAGCAGGTGAGGTGAAGGTGAGTACCCCAATTTGCCTGAGTCTTGGGCAGAGCTCTGCAGACTCAGACCTACTGGGTCGCCGCCATCTTGGATCTCCACTAATGCTTTTTATTTAAAAAAAACATACATTTCTATAAGGCAAAAATGACCAACAGGAAAAGCAAAAGAGCCATGGATAACATGGAAAGGGCTTATGAAGTTGCCAAAAATCGTTGTAAGCCTGATGATTTTGAGAAGTTTAGAATCCAGTAAGGAAATCAAAAAACAATTTGATGAAAAAAAATCCATGAATATAAAAATAGGAAGAATCACAAGAATGGGTTGTAAAAGCTTGCATAGGTGCGTAAAAATAAATAACAAAGGCATGTGTCCATGACAGGCAGAGTTTATAAAGGAAATTGAGAAATAACACAGAAGTTAAATAAATACTTGTTAGTCTTCACAGGAGAAGATACAAAAGGTCTCCCAGAAATAATTAAAATCCTGAGGTTTAGTGGGAGCATGGAATGAAAAGATTTTAATGCTGTTAAAAACTTGGGACTGAAAGTTGGCGCATCTGAGGAAGTGGATGACCTTCAATTTTGAGTGTAGACAGAAATTGCTACTGAATGGATTTATCGATGAGCATCTTTCAAAATCTTTATTTTCTAATAGCTTCTGCAGGTTGGAATGCTGCGGATGTAACCCTACTCGTACAAGAAACCAGGGAGAGAAAAAAAACAGATCTGTTATGTTTGAGAAAATAGAGAAAATACTAGAATCTTTATTAAAAGACTGATTGCTGTGTCTTTATAAAATAATTGTTTGATTGGGCAGAGACAACATGGATTATTGAAGAGGAAGTCATGTTTAACAAACCTGAAATTCTTTCAGAATGTTTCTAGCAGAGTTGATAAGAAGGCATTAGCAGCTGAGGGGTATTTTGATTTTCAAAAGCTGCATTGGTTTCGTCCCACAGTCCAAAGAAGTGCAGGTTAGGGTGGATTGGCCATGCTAAATTGCCCATAATGTCCAGGGATGTTTAGGTTAGGTATAATAGTCAGGGGAAATGTAGGGGAATGGGGCTGGGTGGGTTACTCTTTGGAGGGTTAGTGTGGACTTGTTGGGCCAAATAACCTGTTGCCACACTGCAGGAAATCTATGATAAAATACCAGAGAATGTTAATAAGCAGAATCAAATAGCATAGAATAAGGAATGATATACTAGCATGAGTTCAAAGTTGGTAACAAGTAGAAAGCAGCAAGTTTGAATAAATGGGTCATTCTTGGGTTGTCCAGCTGTGATGTATGGGGTACTTGCAAGAATTATTATTGGAACTGTTTATGATCAATATCAATAATTTGCAAATAGGGGCAATTTTAAAACTTCCAAGTTTGCGAATGGTCAAAAAAAAAATCTTTATTAGAATGTGAGTAGTTAGGATGATGCAAAGAGGTTTTAAGGAAGTGAGACAGGTTGAGTGAGTACATTCTAAGCATGGTAGATCATTAGATAAATGTATTCTATGGACTTTAGAAGAATGAGAGGTGATTTCATTAAACCTTTCAAAATTCTTAAAGGAGATTTAAAAGGATGTTGCCAGGGTTAGAGGGTTTGAGCTATTAAGGAGAGGATGGATAGGCTGGGGCTGTTTTCGCTAGTGTCGGAGGCTGAGGGGTGACCACATAGTCATTTCATAAAATCATAAGGGGCATGGATAGGGTAAATAGACAAGGTCTTTTCCCCGGGTTGGGGGAATGCAAAACCAGAGGGCATAGGTTTAAAGTGAGAGGTGAAAGATTTTAAGAGGACAACATTTTCATGCAGAGGGTGGTGTGTGTATGGAATGAGCTGCCAGAGGAAGTGATGGAGGCTGGTATAATTACAACACTTTAAAAAGCATCTGGATGGGTATATGAATAGGAAGGCTTTCGAGGGATATGAGCCAAATACTGGCAAATGGGATGAGATTAATTTAGGATATCTGGTCAGCATGGATAAGTTGGACCGAGGGGTATATTTCTATGCTGGACAGCTCTGTGACACTGAGCAGACAGTAGATGTAGAAAAGAATGTTTCCTCTGACTGTGGAGTCAAGAACTAGGGGACAAATAAAAGACAAGCTATTTAGGATTGTGATGAGGAAGAAAGTTTTCACTCAGTAGCGTTGAGCATTTGGAATTTTCTATTCCAAACGGTGGTGAGAGCTCAGTCATTAAATAAGTTCAAGGCAGAGATAAATAGATTTACTGACGACATCAAGGGGTGTAAAGATAGTGTGTTGGATAGACAATTAGCCGTGATTTAAAATGATGAAGCAGACTTGGGGGGGGGCTGAAAGGCCTTCACTCACTTCTACGTTCTATGTCAGAATCACTAAACTGTCACAGTGCAAATGGAGGTCTTTCAGCTTGTAATGTCTGCACCTGCTCTCCAAATGATAAATTCAGTTTGTGCCCTTCTCCCAGGAACCCTGCAGCATCTTCCTTTTCAGACAATGTCCTAGTGCCCTGCTGAATGCTTGAATTCAAGCAACCTCTGCTGTGCACATTCCAGCATGGAGTGGGCCCATTCGGCGCAGCCATTTTGGCGCAGCCTATTTTGCCGCAGACCCATTTAAGTGCAGAACTATTTTGGCGCAGATATATGGTAGTCACCAACGAAAATCAACATAATAGTAGAATTGTTAAATGGGTAGTTTCTAGTACTTTGTAGTTATTTGTGTATCAACTGCATTTAGTCTGTGAATTGTCCAGACCTAACCGTGGTTCTTCAAAATTTCTAAAAGAAAAAGAAAATATAACTCATTAAATTCCCTGAATTTCTTTAATTTCAATGGAATATCGTGCCCTGCTATGAGATGTACAAGTTCAAAGTCACAGTTGATAATGTCAGGGCAGTATTCAGGCTGTATTTCCAGAACCATTTCAAATAATTTATCGTTTGTTCATAACTTATTTGGGAGTAATGCATACAACAGTGGGAACACACCTTTATGTATTTCCCCTAAAATTATATAAACTTGTGAAAATAGAGGTGGGGAAATTTTGCATGTTCCGTCATATAACTGTTTCAGAAACTCTGCATTCCTTTTTCTTCCAAATGTAAGAGTTCTGCAGGTGGTGCTACCACTGTCGACTGGTAAAAATTGTTCTTCATTACATTCATTAACAGAATATGTTTTAAAGCTATCTGGAATTACAAGTTCTTCTAAATGTCTTGCATTTACTGGGTAAGCAGCAATTTCTTTCCTTTGTCCTATGAACCATTTTCTTCAGCGCTCTGTCGTTAGGCAAGCTTCTGACAAATTTTCTAGGCACTCGTTAACCACTTGTAAAGTTCCCTCTACGCATGTTTTTCTTTGACTAGTTATTTTAATAATAACTACAAACTACTGGAAACTACCCATTTAATAATTCTATTATGTTGATTTTTGTTGATGACTACCGTATATCTGCGCCAAAATAGTTCTGTGCCTTAATGGATCTGCAGCAAAATAGGCTGCGCCACACAGGCCGTGCCAAAATGGCTGCGCTGAATGGTCCTAAATCCCACACTGCATGAGAAAACTTGTTCTCATGTCCCTTTTGCTTTTTTGGCTCATTATTTTAAACCTGTGCCTCTTGTTACTGATGCTTTCACAAATAGAAACAGTAAAACAAAGGCCCTCTGTGCTGCGATAGCATCGAACACTGCCCTAACCCTGTCCTCCCCTGCCACACTGAACAAGTGCATGCTCCAGGACTTATGCTGAGTTAAGTGATGCCAGGCTGGTAGGGGCAGTTTTGCGAGAACTGGCCTCAGTGACACTGGGCTGGGAAGAGGAGGAGTAACCAGTTTAGGGGTTGCTGCTCCCCATTGCCAGCTGCTGCAAAGCATGTGCGCAAGAAAAGATTCCAGATATTGATGTTTTTCACCTGCAATGATTCATGACCTGTTTGAGTGGCAGTAACAGAGAACCTGAGTTTTGATCTGGATTAACCTTACCTCCCCTTTCCCTCTACTTCCTGTCTCATACTTTATTCCACTGTTACTGGTTTCATCCCCGTTCTTCAATGTTTGTTCAATAAATGGTCTCCATTCAATACCCCATTGCTATGTTACATGAAAGAGGTAGATAAGAGTTGTATGTCCCATCACCAATATCTTCCCAGTATCTTGTCCTTCAGGGCTCAAGTAGACGAGTATGGATGAGAATAGCTAGCTTCTGGGCTAACTACAAGAGTTTTTTTGGGGGGGTAAACAAAATACACTTTATAGCATCTTTGTAACTATTCATGATACAGAGTCAGCTAGGTGAGTCCCAGTCTGATTCCTATACAATTTTTAGTTTTTTTTTCACCAGTCCTCAGGGCATCACCATTGAATGCTATAGTGCTACCTACAATCTGTATTGGCCTTTTCAGACCCCGAGACAATATCTTCTCCCAACCTTTTGTTCGTCATTGCATTATTCTTATACATGTGTTTATAACATTGCATTTCCTGCCATCGCATCTCCTTTACAAATTCTAATGATCTGGAGGCTTCACTAGTCTCCCTAAGTGCAATCTCTTTGGACTTGAAAGGTAATTTGTTGAGTAAAAGTTAATTCTCTTGGACTTTCTTCATTATGGTATGAATTCTGTAATTCTGTCTGAGCTGTAAGACACTTAATTCCAAGGAGGAAATTGTCCCTGCCAGAGTGAGGACATTTTCTGAGGTAATATTGTGAATCTTTGAACATTGCTGCTTTCTTCATAATGGTGGCTTCCATGGAGTTATGTTGAATACACCTTCAATTTGTCAGGAGACTGTGAACTCAATCTGCCTTTTGATCTTTGCTGAAGTGCAGAGAACTAATAGTTCAACTTGTGTATTAGTTTGGATTTCCTTGTTTGTCTTTATTAATCTGTTGGTGAAACTAACCTGTTCACTTTCTAAATTGTTATTTGAAGATTCCTTCTTTCTTGATCTCTGTTTTTAATGTTCGGGTGCATCTCCTAGATCAGGAGGATGACCATATAAGGTAGCTGGATGTTCCATTTGGACTTGTCTCTTCCAAGTCATGTTAGTGTCTAGTGTCACACTTAAATTTGTCAGGAATAGTTTTATGCTAAAATGTTGCAATCTGACTCAATTGAGTTCCAGAATCTTCAAATATTTTGAGTGGGGTAAAGTATTCATTATTTCTTTTCTTATATCTTCTAGAGGTTTGTTGGTATTTGGAACCTGAACACTCTTGAATGTTGATAACAGCTGAGTGAGAGAGAGAGAGAGAGACCCCATTTCTATTTGTAGACTTAGTTGTACCACATCTTGTGGGGGAGAGATTTCAGAATATGTTGTACACACTGATCCAAGGAGTTTGATAGCTCTTTACAAAAAATAACCTTGTTCCAACTTTCCATTCTGTGAATGGAAATAGAATATACACTGAAACTGTCTGACAATGAAAGTACAAATAGTTTGAAGGTTGTGTACAACTCAAGATCACCTATAATCAGCTGAATGCTCACACGGTCTCTCTCATTACCTGGTCTAACAAGTGACCTGTGAATTACCCTCAGCATTTCTTCAAGACATGGCTCAAATCAATAATAATCTCTGATTCCCAGCTTTTATTAAAATATATTTGACTATTTCACCCTCAAAAATATTAACTCTGGAAGTTCCCTGCAAACAATACTGTTTTCTCAATCCTGAAACTCATTATGCCTTCCATAACTATCTCTGTCCAAAACACATTCTTGTTTTCTGCAACTCCAGATTGATCTTGGCTTCTGATCCACTATTTTATTGTCAGTGCTCTGAAATCCTCTGTCCTTGAAACTTTATCCCTCATAACTGCTCTACATCTCTGACTTTGCTGTTCATTTTCCCCATTCAAGTTTGTTGGTCTATGCTACAGTCCTTCAAATATGGAATGGCTACAGCTCAGAAAAAGGCCATTCAGCCCCTTATGTCTGTGCTGCTTCTCTACAAGAGCAAATCAGCAAGTCTCAGTTACTCACCCTTTCCCTGCAGCCCTGAAAGGTATTTATCTGCAAACCATTATTCACTGCTTTTTTTTTTGAAAGCTACAAGTGAACCTACGTCTACCACACTGTGTGCATTCCACAACCTGACTACACTCCATGCAAAAAATCCTCTTCCTCCTCCTCCTCTTCTTAATAAAATAAGTTATCCGCACCTTTAATGGAGGAAAATGTTTCAGGATGTGGTGCAGAGTTGCAAAGATAAAATCCATACTAACCCAAGAAAGGGGTTTGAACAAGAGAATGAGAATTTAAAATTGGAGCTGTTGAGAGTTAACTAAAAGACAGCAGATGTTCAGATTGGTACTGGAGTGGAATTAATTCAGAATCTGCAGAATTCAGGTTATGTTTTGGTCAAAACCCTGGAATATTCTGCAATACAGGAACTCTACATCCTTCACCCAAGGACTGCTGCAGTTCAAGCAGAACAATTCAGAAACCACTCTCTTGAGGGCAGCTTAGGATGAACAATAATTGTTGGTCCGGCCAGCAACTTCCCATGAATGCCAAGATTATCAATGTTTTGTTTTAGACAGAGGTGGTAGTGATTGGTGTTTTCCGGCCAGACCTGGTGATGAAATGAGAGGTGCACTCAAAACTGCGTCCTTGAGACTTGAAAGGAGAGAAGGTGGAGGTTGTAGCACAGTGAGAGGCCAAGATGCAAGAGTGTTAACTATGTTAATATTCTAGCCTTGCCCAACTTCCAAACAGGTACATGATCAGTGGAAAGTGTTCTGCGTGAGTATCCATCTCCCTACAGGGAGCGACAGAGACCAACCTGTGCTCAGCTTGGTGTCTCTGTGTAGTTCAGGTAACATGAATAGTACATTTCCCAGTTAAACCATTGTGAAGATAACAGAACACAAATGACAGCACATAAATATTAAAGACACATAATCCTATCGGCACAATGATATTCATAATTAATACACAGGAGACATTTGCTTCATCTGAACTTTAAACTACCCAGTTGTCAAGCTCCATTAAGTCCCATTGTGATATGACAAAAGGCAATCTCACATCTCTATCCTGAAGCTACTGGAGCTCTGAAATGTGTATCTTCCCTTTCTCTCATGAGAGGAGACAGCTCACATCAGGTGCAAGAATAAATTGATGTTACAGCAGAAGAACCTTTTCTGCCCAGCTGAACACCAGTACTAATGCCCCACACCAGTCTCCTCAATGTGGCATGGTGTTGACACTTTGGAAATTGGGGGTTGCAAGGGCAGGAAGGCCTAGGAATGTGCACAACTGTTCACATCTCTATCATTTGCTAGTACTGCTCAAGTGAACACAAGTGATAGAAGATCAAGGGAATACACATGTATGTCATTGTTGCTGATGTTCACATTTGTACAATCACAATGGCATGACACTAGCAAAGATAATCATTGTTAATTAGTGTAAGAGCTGTAACATTCATAATACACTCAGTAGCATCTATTTTAACAGTGTTAGTAGCTTGTAGCAGAGGAAGTTCAGGGAACAGGATAAACTCTCCTCCCTAATTTCAACAGGACCTAAAAACAGGATATAAAATTCAGAGCAGGAGTAGGATGCTCTGTCATTTGATGAGATCGTGCTAATCTGACTATGGCCCCAACTCAAGCTTCTTGTTTGGTCCCCCTGCAAATCTTGGATCAAAAATCTGCATAACCCAGTCCCAATGTATTCAATGACCAAGTCTCCACTGGTCCTGAGGAAGAGAATTTCAAATACTGACTAGTATGTAATTAGGAATGCTAGTAGAATGTTGTCAGTTATTGCAAAAGGAATTGAATACAAATGTGAAAAAGTTACGCCTCAGTTACACGGGGCGCTGCTGAGACCACATCTGGAGTATTGTGTATAGTGTTAGTCACCTTTTTATGTGAGCAAGGATACAAGTACATTGCAGGTAGTTCTGAAGAGATTTCCTCAACCCGTACCTGCAGGGAGAGGGAGGTGGGGTAATGATACCTTCTGTGGAAAAGTTGGATAGGGGTAACTTGTTATCCGCAGGAATAAAAACCAAAATGCGGACGGTGCAAGAAATCCAAAACAAACAACACAAAATATTGGAGAAACTCAGCCGTTCTGGCAGCATCTGTGGAGATTCTGAAAACTGTCACTAGACTTGAAACGTTAACCCTGTTTTCTCTCTCTGGATGCTGCCAGACCTGCTGAGTTTCTCCTCTATTCACTGTGCTTGTTTCAGATATCCAGCAACCACAGCATATTGCTTTTATTTCTCAGATACAAGCCTAGCCCTGTCCAGTTCTTTGTGCTGGTGTCTGCTGAAGTTGAGGAGAACAGCAATAGGACATTTCATTGAAACCTACAAGGTCTTGGCAGGGTAGGTGAGGACAGGATGGATCGACAGCTAAGGAGTCACTGGTTAAAAATAACAAATAGATGAGGTGAAATTCTTTTGAACAGTGTTGAGTCTCAACAGGAGTTCTTCCTGAAAAGGTGCTAATCGCAGAGCCCTTGAATGTTTTTAAGGTCATGGAAGTTGCAGTATTGTTAAGCAAGGCGAGGGGGTGGGGGGGGGGGGGGGGGGGGGGGGGGGGGGGGTAGCGGGTGAAAAGTTATTGGGGATATGTAAGAATGTGGATGAGAGGTTACTATCAGATCAGCCATGATCTTATTAGAATGTTGGAGCAGGTTTGAGGGGCTGAATGGCCTACTCCTACGCTTATGGCCTACTCCTTCTGTTCATAAGAGCTGTCTGAGAGAATAAAAGATTATCCTCATCACAGCCTTAAACAGGCAGCCACCCCATAATCAAGGATCCCTCCAGTGCAAAAACAGGCCATTCAGCCCATCAAAAGGGCAACCCAAACCCATCATCCCACATGGGGTTTTTAACCATGATTTAACCCAACCTAAGAGACACATCCCTTGACACCACAAGACAATTATTTTAAGCATGGCTAATCCACCTAACCTGTACATTTTTGGATTGCGGGAGGAAACCAGAACACCCAGAGGAAACCCACCCAGACATAGGGAGAATGTGCAAACTCCACACAGGAGTAGCCCGAGGGTGGAATTGAACCCAAGTCCCTAGCGCTGTGAGGCAGCAGTGCCAACCACTGATCCACCTAATGTTAACAGCTATCCATCTTCGGGAGTCAAAAAGTGCAATGCTGGAAAAGCACAGCAGGACAGGCAGCATTCGAGGAGCAGGAGAATTGACATTCGTGAGCCAAGTGCTTGGCAGGACAGACAGTCAAATGGTCTCACTTACCCAGAAGCTGATTGGCAGAAGAGGCTGAAAGGTTGAACTGCTGCTCGAGGTATTTGCCCAGGAAGGCAGCAAATCCTGCAACAACAGCGATCTCCATACAGGCAGCGAGAACGATACACGTAAACACTGGGTTTGACAACAAGTGCTTGGTCACCTTTGGAATCACTACAACAGGGAAAAATAAACCAAGGTGGTCAGGTCATAGAGACATAGAGACATACACCATGGAAACAGACTCTTGGGTCCAACTCGTCCATGCCAACCAAATATCCTCACTAATCCTGTTCCATTTGCCAGCACCTGGCCCATATCCCTCTACACCCTTCCTATTTATATACCCATCCAGATGCCTTTTAAATGTTATAATTGTACCAGCCTCCAACACTTGGTCTGGCAGTTCATTCTATACACACACCATCCTCTGCATGAAAAGGTTAGCCCTTAGGTCCTCTCTAAGTCTTTCCCCTCTCCACAAATCTATGTCCTCTAGTTTTGGACTCCCCCACCCTGAGGAACAGACCTTCCCTATTTACCTTTTCCATGCCTCCCATGATTTTATAAACCTCCAATAGGTCACCCCTCAGCCTCCGATGCTCCAGGGAAAATAGCCCCAGCCTGTTCAGCCTCTCCCTTTTCTCAGACCCTCCAATCCCTCTGCCCAGAGACAAGATTATTAATCATTGCCAATATGACAGCAAATGTCACAATCTCTACATTTCCTCTTCCTCAGGATTCCATCTTCCCCATTACATAGGACCTGACCAATACACAGGATAAACACTGGTCCTTCATCAGAAGGCTGAAGTTCACAGATGCTAAACCAGGGCCCCTTCTAACCACTGAGGTGGACACAATGTCCTGGGGACCTGGATTCAAATCATGACACAGTAGATGGTGAAACTTGGAATTAAGAGTCTAGTGATGACCATGAAACCGTTGTCGATTGTTCGAAAACTCCATTTGGTTCACTAATCTCCTTTAGGGAAGGAAACTGCCATCCTTACTTGGTCTGGCCTACATGTGACTCTAGACCCACAGCAATGTGGTTAACCTAACTGCCCTCTGGGCAATTAGGAATGGATGATAAATGTTGGCGTAGACAGTGACACCCTTGTCTCATGAATGAATAAAACAGAACACAAACTCACGGCACTGTTATGAAGAAGGGCTGTTGAGATCTACCTGTTCCCCATGACCTCTCTTCCTAACAGCACTGCAGCTGGGTGGGGACATTAGCAAGGACTCCAAGGACTGCAGCGATTTAATAAAGCAGTTGTCCACCACTATAAAGAGCAATTAGGGTTGGAACAATTAATGCTAGCCCAGTCAGTGATGCCAATATCCCACGAGCATAGTGTTCAGGGATGTGTAGGTTACATGCATTAGTTAGCTATAAGTGTAGAGTAATAGGGTAGGGGAATGGGTCAGGGTGGGATAGTGTTCGGAGAGTCAGCGTGGACTTGTTGGGCCAAATGGCCTGTTTCCACACTGTAGGGATTCTAAAACAAAAAGAAGGTACTCCTCAAGTTGACATCACTAAAACAGTTGAGCAGATTTGGAAGGAAGAAAATGGTTCGATGGTATAGTGACTTTCATGACCTTCAAAATTCATAAAATAATGTGTATTCACTGCTGGAAAGGAAATGTGCCAGCTGCATTGAGCAGTGAAGTAAATGAGCAGATTTTGGGTTGGTTAAGGAACAAACATTGGACAGAATTCCCTGTTCCTCTTTGTAATAGCACCACATCCAAGCTTCAGAGGGGCCAACATGAACTGATTTTAACAACTTGATTGAAACATGGCACTTCCAATAATGCAGCACTCTGTCAGCACTGCATTGGAAAGGGGGGTGTAACACATACCCATGCCTCTGGATTGGTGACTGAAGCTATGACTTTCTGACCTGAAGGGGGCAGTGCTCCCCCAAGACACACCAGGCTGGGCTATGGGTTGGGAACATTCCTTCGTACACTGCACGGAAACCAAGTCTTTTTCTGTAGCTACGAGACTTTTGGAAGGTGAATTGAATTGAAAGAATGGCAATACAAATTAAAGACAAAGATATCAATGCAAGACCTGAGATTGGTGTCTGGCCTCTGAGTTCCCTTTGTCATCTCATCCATTGTGAAGGCTAACGGAGTCTGAGAGGATTGGAGCAAAGAGGCCAGAGAGAGTCAGTCACCATGGTTCTGAATGAATCCCCTGCTCTTGTCTGCAGAGTGACATGGCAGGACTTCAGAGAGATCGGGAACTGAGCAGAACCCACTGGTTTGCACTCTCCCCAGACCATCACCCACTGGCATATCTTTCCAATGGGATCTGCATCTTCTGCTATGGCATAGGGTGCTATTACAAAGAGGAACAGGGAATTCTGTCCAATATTTGTTCCTTAACCAACCCAAAATCTGCTCATTTACTTCACTGCTCAACGCAGCTGGCACATTTCCTATCCAGCAGTGAATACACATTATTTTATGAATTTTGAAGGTCATGAAAGTCACTATACCATCGAACCATTTTCTTTATAGGGAGCTGGTAGAGTGGTGAGGGTGAAGTTGAGGGTATTCGACTATGGAAGTATCACAGCTGTGCTGATGCTCCCCTCATCTCCCAGACAGTCTCACTGAAACGACGAAGGGCAAAAGCAAAACTTGTACCAAAGCTTTCTTCAGAATCTGGAGAGATTTCTCCACAAGAACGTGTGCAAGTTTTTAAAAAGTATGTAAATAGAAACTTTTTTTGAAAAGAAAGATTTGTAAAGAGGGTTCTGTATACATTTAGACTTTTAAAAATCTATCTTGTCTAAGGTGTCCTTTTTATTGGTTTTTTAAAAAAAAACTTTCCCCTATGATTTAGAGAAGCTTATCTGGGTGCGCAGGGGCTTAATGTACATCACATCCAATTTTTTGCCCCACTGGATGGGAGCAGACACACCAAATGAGAAACGGGGTGGGTGATGGATGTGTCCTGACTGACCTCTCAGCTGTTGGAAACAGGAAGAGGTGCTGGACGGATGGAGGTGTTCTGCTACTCCATTGCTGGGCTTCGGTCTCTCAAATTCCTGTGGGATATTCTGCGGAAGCATGGCCTGCTCACTCTCTGGGATCCGGTCACCCTTGATAGCCAGCGACTGCGGGAACCCAAACATGAAGAGGGCTGAGAAGAAGAGCAAAGCACCACAGAGCAGGAAGCCCCCCCACCAAGCTCCGATCCAGCGAGGGTCCTCGGGAGAAATGTCCAGTTTACCTGCAACAAATGGTACGACACTCAAAAGCAGCAATCACATCCCATCCTCGCAGTACTTCGTTAAACATGTACTCTTCCGTGTGAGAGTTTTCACTTCTCAGTATGTAACCTGAGTCATTGTGTCACTGAGACCAGAACTGGTAGCCCTGGGCAGTTTCTGCTGTGAACTTGGTTGGCCAATCAGCATTGGCTCCCATTCCACCCAGAACTCACTGAAAATTGTCACCCTCATGTTCATCCACCTCCGTAGCCCTGCCCTTCCCTACTTCTGTAACATGCTTTGAGATCTCTGCACCCCTCCTCCAAACCTTGCCTCTTACGTAACTTCGGTTTTAACTGGCTTTGACCAAATTCTAGAAAATCACCCTCTCAAATTCTGTGCCTATACTCCTCAAATGTACCAAATGGTATAGATGGAGCAGGAAGGTGCCAAGTTCAATGTCCGTTCAATGATAATGATTTCAAATCCGCAACAAACTCTCCACCATCCTTACAGACGGACTGATCCCTTGTTCCCAATTGAGAGGTTTCTACAATCTCCAATGGCTTGGGACAGTGGTGCTGCTTAAGATCACACAACATGCCCGAGAACAGTGCTTCGGCAGAGGTGTGCAAATTCTTGGGCATTTCACAAACTTGTTTGGTCAGAAATATTATCCTCATCCTTTCCTCAGCGCTGCCTGATTACCATGGATAATCAAGACCATCCAGGAGACCACAAACAGTGAGAAACGTTTAAAGGTGCTCCACATACACACCAAAACACTCTTGATTATAACTGTACTCTCCCAAATAATACCTATTAATGCAGCTTTCTCCAAAGGTCAGTCCATCAACTGGCTCTCCAGTTGAACTAGCAAAATCTCAAAACTCTAAATTTCTCCAGCAGATTACTGGAAGCTCCATTAAATTCAAATCTATTCAAATGGGGACATCTAAACCCAGCATGGTATCATTACCGAACAGACTAAAAACAGCAGAATGTGGGGAAAAGTAATGCCAAATGAAATCAATTTATTTTGGTGCTTATATAGACAAAATATATGGTATCCTATAATATGCATATATATAAATGGACACATGGGATCTGTGTGTGTGTATATGTCATAGAGTCTGAGAGATCTATGCCACAGAAAAAGGCCCTTTTGGTTCACCACGTCTGTGCTGCAAAAACCCTTAACTATTCTAACCCCATTTTCCAGCTTGTGACCCATCATCTTCTGTGCTTTACCACTGTAAGCACACTTCTAAATACTTCTTAAATGTGATGATGGTTTGTGCCTTTATCACCCTTACATGCAGTGCATTCCAGATTTCCACCAGTACCAGGGAAATGTTTTGCCTCCCATCCTCTCTAAATCTCCTGTCCGTCAAATCTACATCCCCCAGTCATGGAACCCGCCACCAAGTGGCAAAGTTTCATCCTGTCTATGCCCCTCATAATTTTATCCATCTCAATCATGCCCTCCCTCAATCCCCTCTGCTCCAGGGGAAAATGTGTGTGTGATTGACCCTGTCTGTGTGAGAGATTACATTTGCACACGTGTGTGTGTGTCAGCGAATGTATAAGTGTGAATGCACAGGCCTTGCCTGTAACACACAGATTTGTCTGAAAGGGTTGAACACCAGTCATTGCAATATCCCACTGTTTTCTCATGTGCTGATGGTGTGCGGGAGAGGAGCAGAGGAAATTGGACAGGAGAGAAATAAGTAGGAAGGGACAAAAATAAACAAAGAGCCTAACGTTAGTGGTAGGATGACCTTACATACTTGTGTCGATGAAAACTGCATCCACGTAGAACTTGGTGCAAAGGGAACCAAGAATGAAACCACAAGCTGGGCCAAAAACCAAGGTGGTGAAGAGAATTCCTAAAAGAGAGAAGGACAAAAGACAAAGTGAATATGATTTAGTTTTGTTTGGTGCTGTCTCTGCGTTCAATCCTATGAATAAATCTTGGTCTTCACCTCAGGGATTAAAATGGTCAATCCAGACAATATGGACAAGTGGTTTCAGACTGGGCACCTCAATCAGTTATGTCTTGTGGTGCCCTTAGTCTGAAATAATTGAGCTTTTAAACCATAAGACGCTAGAACTGACATTGAAAGTATTCCTCAGATCTCACTGTGCACTGCACAGAGGGTATGGAGCAGATGGGAGCTGGGGGCTGTGGCGGAACAGGGTGGTGGGTGAAGGAGGATGGAGTTATGGTGGAGTTAGGGCTATGGAATGTGGGGTGACAGGAATGTGGGAGCAATGGGGTGAGGGCGGGGGAGAATGAGGGTGCGGGAACTGGGGAGGTCTGGGTGGGGTGCAGGAGATGGGAGAGTGTGGGTGTAGGGGATGCGCGCTCGCAGCTCCCCCTACTTGGCATAGAGCCCACATGCAACTTCAATACAGCGCAGCAATAGCCTAGGGCCAACTGCAGTGATGCAGATGAAGTAGGGCTATGAGAATTGCAACGTCATTCTTTATCCTGATCTGCCTGGGGTGTGGGCAATAGGTCATGAATAATAGACAATAGGTGTAGGAGTAGGCCATTCTGCACTTCAAGCCTGCACTACCATTCAATATGATCATGGCTGATCATCCTTTAATCAGTATCCTGTTCCTGCCTTATCTCCATAACTCTTGATTCCACTATCCTCGAGAGCTCTATCCAACTCTTTCCTAAATGAATCCAGAGACTGGGCCTCCACTGCCCTCTGGGGCAGAGCATTCCACACAGCCACCACTCTCTGGATGAAGAAGTTTCTCCTCATCTCTGTCCTAAATGGTCTACCCCCGTATTTTTAAGCTGTGTCCTCTGGTTTGACACTCACCCATCAGCGGAAACATGTTTCCTGCCTCCAGAGTGTCCAAATCTTTAATAATCTTGTGTCTCAATCAGATCCCTTCTCAGTCTTCTAAACTCAAGGGTATACAAGCCCAGTCGCTCCAGTCTTTCAGTGTAAGGTAGTCCCGCCATTCCAGGAATTGACCTCGTGAACCTACGCTGCACTCCCTCAATAGCCAGAATGTCTTTCCTCAAATTTGGAGACCGGAACTGCACACAATACTCCAGGTGTGGTCTCACCAGGGCCCTGTACAGCTGCAGAAGAACCTCTTTGCTTCTATACTCGATCCCTCTTGCTATGAAGGCCAGCACGCTATTAGCCGCCTTCACTACCTGCTGTACCTGCATGCTTACCTTCATTGACTGTGTACAAGAACACCCAGATCTCTCTGTACTGCCCCTTTACCTAAATTTGATTCCATTTAGGTAGTAATCTGCCTTCCTGTTCTTGCCACCAAAGTGGATAACCATACATTTATCCACATTAAACTGCATCTGCCATGCATCTGACCACTCACTTAACCTGTCCAAGTCACCCTGTAATCTCCTAAAATCCTCCTCACATTTCACCCTGCCACCCAGCTTAGTATCATCAGCAAATTTGCTAATGTTATTACTAATACCATCTTCTATATCATTAATATATATTGTAAAAAGCGGTCCCAGCACTGATCCCTGCGGTACCCCACCGGTCACCACCTGCCATTCCGAAATGGAGCCGTTTATCACCACTCTTTGTTTCCTGTCAGCCAACCAACTTTCAATCCAAGTTAATACTTTGCCTCCAATACCATGCATCCTAATTTTGCTCACTAACCTCCTATGTGGGACTTTATCAAAAGCTTTCTGAAAGTCCAGGTACACTACATCTACTGGATCTCCCTCATCCATATTCAGAGTTACATCCTCAAAAAATTCCAGAAGTTTAGTCAAGCATGATTTCTCCTTCATAAATCCATGCTGACTCTAACCTATCCTGTTATTACCATCCAGATGTTTCGTAATTTCATCCTTTATAATAGACTTCAGCATCTTTCCCACCACTGAAGTCAGACTAACTGGTCTATAATTTCCTGCTTTCTCTCTCCCACCTTTCTTAAAAAGTGGTACAACATTAGCCACCCTCCAATCCGCAGGAACTGATCCCGAATCTATTGAACTCTGGAAAATAATCACCAACGCGTCCACGATTTCCCGAGCCACCTCCTTCAGTACCCTGGGATGTAGACCATCAGGCCCCAGAGACTTATCAACCTTCAGACCTAACAGTCTCTCCAACACCAATTCCTGGCAAATATGAATTCCCTTCAGTTCAGGTCCTTCAGCCACTGTTACCTCAGGGAGATTGCTTGTGTCTTCCCCAGTAAACACAGATCTGAAGTACCAATTAAATTCTTCTGCCATTTCTTTGTTCCCCGTAATATATTCCCCTGTTTCTGTTTTCAAGGGCCCAATTTTAGTCTTAACCATTTTTTTGCCTTTCACATACCTTTAAAAAAAGCTTCTATTATCCTCCTTTATATTTTTGGCCAGTTTACCTTCGTACCTCATTTTTTCTCTGCGTATTTCCTTCTTAGTAATCTTCTGTTCTTTAAAAGCTTCACAGTCCTCTGTTTTCCCACTTATCTTTGCTATGTTATACGTTTTCTCTTTTAACTTTGTTTCTTAACTTCCCTCATTGGCCACGGCCACCCATGCCTCCTCCTAGGATCTTTCTTCCTTTTTGGAATGAACTGATCCTGCATCTTCTGCATTATACACAGAAGTATCTGCCATTGTTCTTCCACTATCATCCCTGCTAAGGTATTGCACCATTGAACTTTGGCCAGCTCCTCCCTCATAGCTCCATAGTTCCCTTTATTCAACAGAAATATTGTCACTTCCAATTGTACCCTCTCCCTCTCAAATTGCAGATTGAAGCCTCCATCATGGGGCCATGGAGCACAGAAACCTGCAGAAGCTGCAGGGCCCAAGGCCTTAAATCAACTATAGTGCTGTAAGGAGTAATGGGTTTTCTGGATTTAGTCACATTACACCATTTAACTTTTATCTAATAATCTAAAACTAGGCAGCAGAGGCATGGGAACACCACCAGCAGCAAGTTCCCCTCTAAGCCGCATACCCACCTGACCTGGAATCATATAGTCATGACCTCACTGTCACTGGGTCAAAATCTCTGAACTCTGACCCTAACAGCACTGAGAGTGTGTCAGTAACCCAAGAACTGTAGCTCACCACCACCTTCTCCAGGGTAATTAGGGACAGGCAATAAATGGCGGCCCAGCCAGTGACACCCGCATCCTATTGAAATAAAAACACACTACTGGGATTGAAATGACTCTTCCCCCCCCCCTTAATCAACCTCTCACCTGGTTCATGGCACATTCTGTTTTCTCCACTCGGGAGGGTGGATTTTTGGAATTGTCTACCTCAGGGGGTTACAGAGACTCCATTAATAAGTACATTCAAGAGATGGATTTCTAGATATGAATAACATCGAAGGATATGGTGATAATTTGGTTCATTGATCAGCCTCAATCTAGAATGGTGGACTCAAGAGGGACTAAATGGCCTACCACCGTGCCTATATTGACTTGGAGTTATTTTGAAGAGTTTAATTTCACTCCTCTCTGAGGTTACTTAAAGTGTCTTTGTTGAAGATTCACTTCAGGGATTACCCATGATTTTTATATTGAAGAACATTAAACTGAGCTAATAACCAAACTGGTTAACTCTGAGTCTGTTCACACTGGGATGTTTGCTCTGTCTCTGTTTCTCTCTCTAATGTGGAGTAGAGTGCCCTCTTGTGGTCACTAATAGCCTGTTCCTGATCTGGTTTCCAGTGGTGCTCTTGTTTGTTAATCACATTCTTGGGACCAGACATTTGATACCATCTAGTGGCAACAGTCTGTAGCTTTAGAATAAATGTTAGGAAGGCCATGATATTAATTTTTTAAATTGCCGTAGAAATAAAGTTTTTGTCTTGTTCCATTTGGTTAAAATGACAAAGTGCTAAATTGCCTGTAGTGTTAGGTGAAGGGGTAAATGTAGGGGTGGGTCGCTCTTTGGAGGGTCAGTGTGGACTTGTTGGGCTGATGGGCCTGTTTCCACACTGTAAGTAATCTAATCTAAATGCTCCCCTCAAGACAGGACAGACTGAGCCACAGACCAGGAGATGGATACATCTATATTTCAGGGTGCCTTTATATCATATAAAATAAAACAGAATATGCTGGAGGAATTCAGCAGATCTAATAGAGTTCTGTAGTGAGAGGAACAGAGTTAATGTTTCAAATCTGGTAAGACCCTTCTTCAGAACTGAAAGGAGTTGGAAAACAGTGATTGTTGTGCTTGAACATAGAAAAGTACAGCACAGTACAGGCCCCTCGGCCCTCAATGTTGTGTTGGCCTTTTATCCCACTCTAAGATCAGGCTAACCTACATACCCTTCATTGCATTATGTTCCATGAGCCTATCCAAGAGTCGCTTAAATGTATCTAATGTTTCTGACTCTACTACCACTGCTGGCAGTGCATTCCACACACCCATCATTCTTTGAGTAAAGACCCTACTTCTGACATCTCCCCTAAACCTTCCTCCAATCACCTTAAAATTATGCCCCTTTGTAGCAGACCTTTCTGTAATGGGACAAACTCTCTGGCTATCTACTCTATCTATGCCTCAACATCTTGTGCACCTCTATCAAGTCACCGCTCATCCTTCTTCATTCCAATGAGAGAAACCTTAGCTCCCTCAACCTTTTTTTCATAAGACATGCCCACCAGTCCAGGCAGCATCCTGGTAAATCTCCTCTGCTACCTCTCTAAAGCTTTTACATTTTTCCTATAATGAGGTGACCAGAACTGAGCACACTATTCCAAATGTGGTCTGACCAGGATTGTATAGAGCTGCAGCATAACCTCATGGCTCTTAAACTCAATTCCCCCGCTAATGAAAGCCAACACACCACATACCTTCTTAACAAATCCATCAACTTGGGTGGCAATTTTAAGAGACCTATGGACCTGGACCCCAAGATCCTTCTCTTCCTCCACACTGCCAAGAATCCTGCCTTTAACCTTGTATTCTGCATTCAAATTCAACCTTCCAAAGTGAATGACTTCAAACTTTTCCAGATTGAACTCTATCTATCTGTCATTTATCAGCCCAGTTCTGCATCCTGTCAATGTCCTCTTGCAACCTACAAAGGCCCTCCCCACTATCCACAATTTCACCAACTTTCATGTCATCAGCAAACTTACAAACCCACCCTTCCACTTCATCATCCAAATCATTTATAAAAATCACAAACAGCAGAAGTGCCAGTTCAGATCCCTGTAGGACACCACTGGTCACCGAGCTCCAGGCTGAATACTTTCCAACTACCACCACCCTTTCACTTGTAAGGGCCAGCCAATTCTGTATCCAGACAGCTAAATTTTCCTGTATTCTATGCCTCCTTACTTTCTGAATGAGCATACCTGATCAAACGCCTTGCAAAAATCCATGTACACCACACCCACTGCTCTACGTTCATTAACGTGTTTTGTTACATCCTCAATGAATTCAATAAAGTTTGAGGTATGACCTGCCCCTTACAAAGCCATGCTGACTGTCTGTACTCAAACTATGGTTTTCCAAGTAATCATAAACCCTGTCTCTCAGAATCCTCTCTAATATTTTGTCCACTACAGACGTGAGATTGACTGACTGGTCTCTAATTCCCAGGTTTATCCCTAGTCCCTCCCTTGAACAAGGGAACAACATTTGCCACCCCCAATTATTTAGCACTACTCCAGTGGACAGTGAGGAAGCAAACATCAATGTCAAAGGAACAGCAATCTATTCTGTCACTTCCTGTCGTAACCATGGGTACATCCCGTCTGGCCCAGGGGATTTATTTACCCTTACGTTTTTCAAAATTTCCATCACATTCTCCTCCCTAACATCAACCTGTTCTAGCATATCGGTCTGCACTCGAGTGGGAGGAGGAGTGTATGGAGTAGATGGTGAATGTCTTTACCTGACCCCTGGTTATTGACTCCTAAGATAAGATTAGATTACATACAGTGTGGAAACAGGCTCTTTGGCCCAACAGGTCCACATCGACCCTAAGAAGAGTAACCCACCCAGACCTATTCCCCTACCCCCTGACCAATGCACCTAACACTATGGGCAATTTGTAATGGCCAATTCACCTGACCTGCATGTCTTTGGATTGTAAGAGGAAACCAGAGCACCCGGAAGAAGCCCACGCAGACACTGGGAGAATGTGCAAACTCCACACAGTCACCTGAGGCTGGAATTGAACCTGGGCCCCTGGCACTGAGAGACAGCAGTGCTAACCACTGAGCCACCACGCTGCCCCTTTTTTTCCAGAGAGGTGAAAGGTTTCTCTTTATCTACCTTCTCTAATGCCCCTCAGCATTTTCTCCAATGTTCGATATTCTCCTGAAGTTTCAAGTAGTGGGAGTGTTACTGAGGGTCTACGTATGGCCTGCTGATGCTAGTCATGGCACTGACCTCTTTCTGGAAGGTACCACCATGAAAGAATTCACAGGAACGGCAATGTCAGAGGTCCTGCTCACTCTGAGAGCTGGCTCTGAGGGAGCTGGATCCATTCAAGGATTCTCCGCGGGTAAATAAAGGGTGACCTTGGTTATTGGATACCAGCCTCTGAAATTATTTCATACACTCTGCACTGTATCTTGGGGGAACCTTCATTAAGTGGACTCTGTATGTTTTAGTCAGTTAGTTGATATGATAGCATGACTTGGCTATAACAAGGTTTGACTGAGTCAGAATGAGTCCCCTCAATAGTTCAGCGTCAAACTGATGAGAAATCCAGTGAGCTCAGACATTGTACATAAATTAACCTAGCAAAGTCACGAGTGAACTGGAACTCGTTTTGCAATATTGCTGACCGCATAGGAGACAAAGTTTGTCACTTATTCCTTGTTAGATACATTTTTGTAATGAGTCATTTTTCTGAAATTGATCACCCTTCCCTTAGCTGTAACATTTTTCTTCACCAATGGTTGCTGTGTCTCCAGTCAGCTAGCATCCCGAGTTCCAGGATTTCCTCCCTAAATCTCACCAGCTCCTTTGCTGTTGTTTAGTTGCTTTTTTAAAAGTGATCTTTATGCTGAACTATCCTAAGGTTAATACCCCTTTGGTTAATGCCAATTATTCTCAGTCTGCGTTCCTGTGAACTGCAAACGAATATGTTATTGTTACTGAAGGCACCACATAGAAGCGAGTTATTGATAACTCGTCTTCCTATTATCTTTAAATACTGCTTCCTTAATATCAGGGTCTGTAGCTCTAGTTGTTGGTTTCTTCATACATGGAAATACCAGGAATAGAAATCAGGATCAGGCCATTCGACCCCTCCAGTCAGCTCCAGCATTGGGTCATACAGTAGATACTCCCAGCTCTTCAAAGGCATGTTGCATTTGTGTTAATGACCCTTGATGTGACAGTCAGCAGCATGCTGATCTACATGCTGGGCTCAATGTCTAAAATAACACCGAGAATGCTGGAGAAACTCCGGCAGCTCTGGAAACATCTTAGCAACAGAGTTAGTGTTTCGAGTACAGTCTGACCTCTCTCTAAGCGTTCAGAAGAACAGTCCCACAGACTCGATATGTTTACCCTCTTTCCTTCTCTATGGATGCTGCCAGACCGGCTGAGGTTTCTCTCGCATTTTCTGTGTTTTGTTTCAGATTTCTAGCGCCTGCAGTATTTTTGCCTTTGGATATCTGAGATTCTGTTTCCCAAGGGATTTGGGACAGGTGGGGATGGGCCGCTTGTAAAACATCTCTGTTTTACAAGCGGCACAATTCAACTGTGTGGAAGGATTTCCCTCGGAGTCACCATTCTGCCTTTCTTTGGGTCTTCCAGCGGTGAAGCTCAGGGAGCATCCACCACCTCACATTTTGCTTGGTGCATTGCTCACGAACTGTGTGCAGACCCAGGGTGTCACTCTGTGCCTACTTTGCACTCTTCGGCAAAGCACCTGAAGAGGGAGCGAGGTTATGTGTGGAAGCCATTTTCTTGGTCATTGGTCATGGCTTCCCCCAGTAAAGGAACCATTTTCGCTGATGTGCCCCTCACCCCGCAGAACAATAGCACTTGGCATGTAGCTTGAGAGGCTGTTTCGCAGCCTCCAATACATAACTTAGTTCCTCTCTCACAAGGAGGTAATGCTAAAGTGTAACTTATCAGTTGAAGGCACCTCGGTTTGCCTGCTCAATGTTTCCCCACTGTGATGCATTGCTAGAGCATGTCGCTTAGTTGCTCAAGTGTGTTAGCCCCGTCAATTAGTTTATGATGTATTGCCAATGTCTGTGGTTCCTCTAATTAAAGACATCTGTCCTACATTTGTTACGGATCTCTGTACACAGCATGTTAGGCGATAACTTTCATTCCTGTCTACTTGTGGAATGCGTAGCATCAATTAGAGCTGACCCCGAGAGCTGACCCCTGATTTGGTACCTCCTTGGAGCATCTTGACATCTTGTGATTAACGGTCAGCCTGTGTCTCAGCCTGGGTCTTGTTTCTCATATAACTCTAACGTCCTGCTGTACTTCGGAGCTCTAACGAACCACTGTGAGGATGGTGAGTCTCCCATGATGCATCGTGTAATAAACTGGTTAACGCTCAAGATCTGCCTTGTGATTTTCTTCAACACTCTGAAAGCTTCTGTTCTCAAATAAACCTGTTGGACTATAACCTGGTGTTGTGATTTTTGACCTTCTCATCGAAGATCGAGGTTTGGAAAATAAAACAAACTTTACAGATTCAGTCCGCAGCTGGTGTCCTGCTGACTGACCTTCGGAGACCGGTCCTGCTTTAAAACATGAGTAAAGGAGATGCTGTCCCTCACAGGCAGAACAAATACACAGGACCTCAGCGAAATCAATCCCATTTTTGAGAGCAGGTGAATGAACATCTTCACGTGTCCTGCTGCCATCTGCTGGTCAGATGGTTCCACTTCCATTGAGTTTCACTCACATGTCACCCATTGCTTTTTAAAAATAATATAAAATCCCAACCGTGTGGAAACAGGCCATTCAGCCCGACAGGTCCACACCAACCGTCTGAACAGCATCCCACCCAGAGCTATCCCCCAACCAAGCCCTGTAGCCCTGCATTTTCCATGGCCCAATCCACCTAATCTGCACATCTTTGGACTGTGGGAGGAAACCAACTCAAACAGAGAGTTGTCTAAGGCTGGAATCGAACCCAGGTCCCTAGTACTCAGGCAGTATTGTTAACCAAATATGTTCATGCAAAGGTTTCAATGCTTAGTTCTTTGGTTTCCAGTTATATCACCGCATACCCAAAGAATTAAAAGTATAGGTTGCACATTTCACCAATGTGTCACTCAAATAACCTTCTCAGAGTCATAGAGTACGGAAACAGACCCCTCGGTCCAACCAATCCATGCTGACCATAATCCCAAACTAAACCAGTCTGACCTGCCTGCGCTTGGCCCATATCCCACCTAACATTTCTTATTCATGTATTTATTTAAATGTCTTTTAAATGTTGTAAATGCACCCGGGTCCACCACATTCTCTGGAGGTCATTCCACCTATGAACCACGCTATGTAAAAACAAAAAAGAAATTGCTTCCTGTGTCTTTTTCAATTCTTTCTCCTCTGACCTTAAAAAATATGCCGCCTAGTCTAACTTAAAATCTAATGTTGATCTTGCTTTTGTGCAGTTGTAACCTTGTATACCTCGTTCTGACTAAGCGCCCTACAATCCAAATGTCCTTGTTTGCTATGATCTGCTCACAAAACAACTTTTCACTGTTCTTATGTACATGTGGCAACAATAAATCAAATCAAAAGAACGTTTTGCCTTGGGACTTGCCAGGAGTGTCATTTGTTATGACGCCCGGGATATCACCACATTCACAGGAATGAAAGCCCTCAATTAGACAAAATGCCCTGGCAGGTACATTAAAAGAATAATTAAATCAAAAACTGGAAGAAGTTCAGGTTCTTATCCAGTCCCATCTGTGATGAATGGCACCATGTGGGATAAAAGTTCCTACCTGAGCATAGCACTTCTCTCTCATTAGAGAGAGAGAGAGAAAGACGATTTGGTTTAATCTGAGGGTCACCATGCCTCAGATGAGAGGAGAGATCGAGGAGAATTGCTCATGATAGCCTCAGATGATGGGAATTGAATCTGTGCTGTTGCCATCACAAACCTACTGTCCTGCCAACTGAGTTAACTAACTCCCAACTGAGTTAACCAACTCCCATCATATGGTTTAGATTAGATTCCCTACAGTAGGGAAACAGGCCCTTTATGGCCCAACAAGTCCACACCAATCCTCTGAAGAGTAACCCACCTGACACCCATTCCCCTACCCTAAATTTACCCCTGACTAATGCACCTTGCACTATTGGCAATTTAGCATGGCCTATTCATCTGACCTGCACACCTTTTGGATTGTGGGAGGAAACCGGAGCATCCGGTATAAATCCATACTTCGAGAACAGACAGGAGTGTGAAACTGAACTGATTTATCCCACATGGAAGCTTTTGTGATCAGGCCTTTAGGTATCTTGCACCTCCATCCTCACCCAAGTCACTCCATCTTCTTCACTCACTCTTCCCACCAGTTAAACTAGTGCTTGCATCTATAATGGCTGACTTAACTTTTTCATCTACCACATGGACCCAGCTCCTTCACATCATTCAGCCACTTTATTGCTTTCTTGTTACAGTTAAAAAGTGTGGTGCTGGAAAAGCACAGACAATCAGGCAGCGTCCGAGGAACAGGACAGTTGATGCTTCAAGCATAAGCTCTTGCCACAGTTATGTAATCCTTCCCAATGAGCTGTTCATCCAATTTTCTTTTGGAGGTTCCTCTTAAAGTTTGTACACTCCCTACAGATCATTAAAACTGAAAACGTTTTATCTCTGGGTCATTAATCTTCAAACCAATTGCAGCCCCTTCTCTGTGTATGTGCTGTTGAACTAATGCACTAGCATAGACTGGTGTGCTAGGATAGTCACCCTTGGTATCTCAGCTGATATTTATCCCTTAGCCAACATCACTCAAATGAACCATCTAGTCATTATCGCATTGCTTCTTGTGGGAGTTCTTTTTTTTTGGAACATTGGCTGCCATGTTTCCTACTGGTGACTGCTCTGGAACCTCCCACGGTGTTATAGAAATGCAATTATCCCTTCAGCCTCCAGCTCATTGTAAGGGGATCGGGTAGTCTTTCTCTTTCTCTCTACGGACCCTATGATTGACTAAACAGAATAATCCTCACGTCAGTATGGTCTCAGTAATGACAGCCACATATTAACACTTAAAAGTAATTGGTTTGAATGTCACAACAGATTTAAAATGGTGCAATATTTGATTCACTAGTGGCAACCCTATAGGCTAATACATGCAGATCATAAAACCCTTCTCTTATAAACCAATACTGAATAAAATCCCAACCATTTTAGTGCACATCAGTTTCAGCTGATGAATGAGAAGCCTCTTCCTCACAACTCTGCAGAATTTCTCATGGTCTCTCTCCTTGCTTTCTTATGTCCCCACCCCCACCATAATAAACCTCTCTGCCTCTGCAAGGCAATGAAGGAATTAAACATTAAAGTGAGCCTGACAGATGTTTAGAAAGACCCAAGGCCCCTAATTAATAAGGCCTGACCTAAAAATGCCAGGTATTAATGTACAGAGATTATTCTGACGAAGATCAAAGCTTTTCTAACCATGCTGAATACAGCATGAAATTTATCTTTCCCACCATGAATCTTTTTCCTCAGCCACATATAATTCACAGAACAGGCATGTGCCATATATTTACGTCCTTCAAAGGCAAGCCACTTGAACTGTGAGGAAACAGCCCAAGGGGAATCATTTTTGAATTTTGCATTTTTACCACAGCTAACGGCACTGTACTTAAGGGTCTAAGAATAGGTTATTTCCATAGTGTATTTATTCAGCTGCAAATCCTAGTGGAGTGGTATTGGCATGTTACAGATCACCCAGGAAGTCTGGGTTTGTGTAGTAACACATATATATTTACACACAACGTTGTAGCCTGGAGATATAACTGTTGATGGTAGAGGCTCCAACTTTCTTTCCATCACTTGCCACAGTCAGGAATCTCTCCTGCTCTTAATGCTTGCCTTTAGTGTGTGTTGGAAGGTTCTACAACTTGATATCCAAATTTTTCGAGCAGTTTTCATTGTCTATCATGTCCTGGGATGGAAAGTGAAATTGGAACTTCTGGGATCAGAGATACGGACATTACTATCTGTGCAACAAGACTACCTCCCAATGCAGCAAACAGTCATGAATATTTCACAGTTAGAAATTTATATCCATGTACCTATAACATTCACACAAATATCAATACTTATATCAAAAAGCCAACTTTTCTATACAGACCAAAGTAGGGGCAGTGCATTCATTTTGTCTTTTTCTTTTCTCTAGTTCTTTTCCTGTCTCCCATTTTTTTTCACATTCCCCTCTCTCTACTCTAGCTGGAGAGTGAGACAGCAAAAATGAGTTCAGCAATGGAAGCCAATCTATCCCAGCATTCCCTGCCCTAGCAGTAGTCCTGTATTAAAAACATGAATCAGATATAACTCTCCAAGGAGGAGAGCAACAGGAATTAACAGCACCATTCCTACATGGAGAAAAGTACATTATCAGAGAGAATATCACTCTTCAGTACATAAATCCACATTGAGAAGTGAATCTGTGGAATTCGTTACTGCAGAGGGTTGTCGAGGCTGGGTCATTGAGTATATTCAAAGTTGAGACAGACAGACATTTTTAATCAGGAAGAGAATCAAGGGTTAGGGGGTAAAGGCAGGGAAGTGGAGTTGAGGATTATGGGTCAGCCATGATCTCATTGAATGGTACAGCAGATTCAATGGGCTGAATGGCCTACTCCTGCTTCTATATCAAAGTTTTAATTCTGCAAGGAGACTCAGCAGGCGTTTCTGCACCATCAATCTTGAAATAGCGTAACTGCAGCCTGTGTACTAAAACTGTGATATGTCAGGTTACACACCAGGCAACTGCTTATAAAATTATTTGTGCAATGTGCTCATAGTTGTCTGCCTTGTGCATGTGAACAGAAAAAGAAGTTGAATTTATAAATACCTAATCAACCTATTCGGGTGTGTTATAACCCACATCGTCTTACAGTGTGGAAACAGACCCTTCAATCCAACCTGCTGAACAGTTTTCCCAAACTAAACTAGTTCCATTTGACAATATTTGGCCCATAACCATTTAAGCCTTTCTTATTCATGTACCTGCCCAAATGTCTTTTAAATGGTGTAACTGTACATGCACCCACTACTTCCTCTGGCAGTTTATTCCATATACAAACCACCCCTTCTGTGAAAACATTTTATGGACAGGTCACTTCAGCTGTTTAACAGCTGATCAGCTCCTTGCCTGTCCTTTCCTTTGCCTGAAAACACATGGGAATGTATCTTTGCCTCTTTCGTTTTGTTATTTTCAAGACAGAAGTAAGATTACAAATGAATTATATGTTTGCGTGTGAGTGGAAAGGGGAAATGGAGCCTGTAGTTTTGGCTCAAGTTTGGAAAGACTTGGTCTAACACAATGGTTGACCTTCTCAGTTCAAAGAGTTTCCTCAAGATGTGAAACTTTCAGCTTCACACTCTGTCACTGTGGCAGCAATTTATGTGATCTACTTCATGAGGATTTCAATTCCTCACAGTCAGTCAGAGTCTCTGGGTTTGATTCTGGCCTTGGGCAACTGTTTGCTCATGTGGAGTTTGTACATTCTCTCTGTGTCTGTGTGGATTTGCTGAGGTTTCCTCCCACAGTCCAAAGCAATGCAGGCTGGCTGGATTGGCTATGCTAAATTGTCCCACAGTGTCCAGGGACGTGCAGGCTAGGTGGGTTAGCCATGGGAAATAGATGCTCTTTGGAAGATTAGTGTGGAGTCAATGGGCTGAATGGCCTGTTTCAACACTGGGGATTCTGAGAGCTGGGGAATTCTGCCTGAACTCTCATCACAAAACTGGGGAACTCGGATATTGCTGGATGTGGGATAAATCTTATTTGCTACATTACAACAGTGACTTTTCTCAAAGTGTACTTCATTGGCCATGAAGCACTTTGGATGCATAAAGATTGTGTGCAATATAAATGCAGGTCTTTCCAATGAGTAATTGTCTTTTTTTAAACAATCTAACAGTCTAATATTTATTATTTTCATTTTACTGATGACAGCTTTTTATACCCACCTTCCCAAAATAAATGAAAATTTCAACTCTAAAGGTGTTGTGGTGGGAAGTGAGCTGCCGGGGATGGATTGCTGGTCCAGAGCTAGTAACCACCAGGAGACTTGTGCTGGGATAGTTGTGTATATCAGTGTGTTTTGTGGGCTTTGGGTGAGATCCTGAACAAGTTAGCTGCATTGCAGTCTGCCTGCAACATAACAGCAGCAGGATAGGTGCTGCATGTCATCCCAGATTGATAGTTACATTTTTGCGGCAAGTTGCTGCAGTGTGCAGAGAAATAAAACGCGCCCAAGAGAGAAAAGGCAGCTGAAGTCAGCCTCTAACCTATTCAAATGCAGAGGTTTCAATGAGCGGCTTCCCTCCGTGGACTGGGACGATTGGTGCATCAAAGACTGCATGAGATTCTCTGCTGAAAATAGACATAACTTGGAGCTCACATGGGATGACCCAGTTGGAAACCGCTTGAGGGAAGAAGCAGACTTCACGCAGCTTGCATTTTCAATTGATGAATGATGTGAATACTAAAAATGTACTGGGAGGAATATGAATTGTCTTCCACAATTTATGTAGTGGGCTGTAAGGAAACACTGGACAGATGACTGGAGCAAGGTTTACAGTCATAGAACTATGCTGCATGGAAACAGGCCCTTCGGCCCAACTCATCCATGCTGACCAGGTTTCCTAAACTGAACTAGTCCCAATTGTCTGTGTTTGGTCCACATCCCTGAAGCACGATTGGCACTACAACACACTTTTAAAAAAAAGCACACAGAAATTAAATGTAACATTTCAGATGGACAAGGGTCACTAACATAGTCTTCTACTTGCACTTTGCCTTATAGTAATCTTCTTTTTTCCTTCTCTTCCCAATATTTGTCCTTTGCTCATCACACCTCACCTGACTGCAGGAGATGGGAAAGTTTTCACTTGTTCTCCCACAGAAGTAGCAATGGAGGTAGAACTGTCCCAGCATTCATAGCAGTTGAGAAAGGCCTCTACTGAAGCTATAGACCAGTGTGACCCAGCAAGGAAGAATAATGGGAACTGCCTATGGAAAGTGCTTACAGGAACAGTCACACATCTGAATCTGGACAAATGTTACTTCAACAAAGTTAGTTGGAGATATGTATCACTGTCCTCTTTAATATTAGTGTACAGTGGGACAGGGTCATGCTGGTAGAATTCACATCACAGAATTGTTATGGTTACAGAAGGAGACCATTTAGCCCACTGTGTTTGCACTGGCCCTCCTAATATGCATCTCAATTTGCGCTATTCTTCTGTTTTCTTCCTGTAATCTTACACATTATTTCTTTTCAAATAACCATCCAATATCCTGCATGCTTCATTTGGCCTATCTCTATTACACTCTGTCAGTGTGTTCTAGACCCTGGCCATTCCCTACATGAGTAAGTTTTTTTCTCATGTTACTTTTGCTTGTTTTGCCTAATACCTTAAACCTTGCCCTCTTGATTTTTATCCTTTCATGACTGAACACTTTCTGACCATCTACTCTGTCCAGACTCCTCATGATTTTCAATATCTCTATTTGATTTCCTCCCAGCCTTCTCCTCTTGAAGTAAAACAGTCCTGAATTCTCCAATCTATCTTCATTACCAGACTTCCTTGTCCCTGGAGCCATATTTGTAAAACGTTTCTGCACACTCTCTAATATGACCACATCCTTTCTAAAGTGTCGTGCCCTACACTAGATACACTACTCCAGGTGAGACTGTGCTCGTGTCTCATACACGTTTAACAGAACCTCCTAGTGCTTTAATGTTATGTCTTTGGTAATAAAGCCCAGGACATCATATGCATTATTAACTACTCTCTCAATTGTCTTGTCACCTTCAATGACTTATGCATGTATACGTCCAGGTCCTTCTACTTCTGAATTGTTCTGCTTGTTCTACATTGTCTCTCCATGTTCTTCTTCCTGTCAAAATGAATCACCTCACATTTCTTGCATTGAACTTCAACCACCTGTCTGCTCATTCTGCTAACTTTTCCGTGTTGTTTTGTGGTTCCACACTATCCTCCTCGCAGCTTACAATGCTTCAGGCTTGAGATGGTGAATAGGGATAGGAGGAAGCTTGTGTGGGTTGGAAATACAGGCATGGCTCAATTGAATGGTCTGTTTCAGTCCTAGCTCAGTCCTCCGTATTGACCTTTAACAGTTGTGTTAAGACACAGGGTGAACGGTTCAGGTTTTCCTGTAGCTTGTCAAAGCATCTGAGTATCCAAAATCCTTTCTGAGAAATTAAATGCAGTTTTGTATGTAGAGCGGTGAGGAGCAAGTTTGGATTACAGGACTGTGCAGAGCTGATTGAATTCACATGGAATTGCATTGAAAGCAAAGGCATTCACCTCACATTAACCAGTTTGCGAAGAATCAGGTGGAGGTTCTCACAGCACGGTCTAGTCAGTCCTATGGAAAAGCTTGTGTGGTTGAATTTGAAACTCCCATCACAGTAGAATCAGACTTTAAGAAACACTGTGCAGACACTGTTCCAGGAGGGCTCACTACACCCTGATCAGGTCTGCGATTGTCAGTTTCCCATCTCAGGGAATTTTTCCCATCTGTAGCTGCTATTCATTGTAGCTGCCTCACTGCTTCCCAAACTGAGAACAGGTCAAGGATTAAAGCTGGGATCTTACTGCTCTGTAAAAGCAATGTAATTCTGAGCAGAGAGCTGCAGGGCTACTTATTGATGTCTAGGCTTAGTAACCAAGTGCAGGGACTAGAGTCACATAACAGCCATGGTTTCATGACTAATATTCAAGATTATATTAGCTCTATTTAATATAAACTTTATTTCTCTGGATGTCTTGGTTGGATTGGTTGTCATCAACGCTCCCTCATAGCTGCTTGGAGGATCCTGTGCACTGCTACTGAGGTACTGACTCCATTTCTAGCATTGATGCCTGTTTTCAGGAGCTGAGGTCATGCACAACGGAGTAAACAAAATAACAGTTTCAGGGAAGGTCAGTAGTCACCCTCAGTGCATTTGCCATTTTATTTATCTGTGTATACATATATGTATATAGCTGGGAAGGGTGTGTTGAGGAAAAGGCAGGGTTGATGTTGTGCAAATATAAGGTGAATGCACTGACGGAGAGTCTTCCTCCATATCGATCTTGGAATCAAAATCACAGATATGAGGCAGTGCGGATTCAGCCCATTGCATCTTCACCAATTCTCCAAACGTTATAGGTTGTGGTTGATAACAAAGAAGATGGTTGTAGGTTACAGGAAGGTATAGGTGGGTTGGTCAGATGGGCAGAGCACTGGCAGATGGTATTTAACCCTGATACGTGCAAGGTGATGCACTTTAGAAGAAGAAGCCAGATGAGGGAATATGTAATGAATAGCAGGACACTGGGTAACTCAGAGGAATGGAAGGATCTTTCTGTAATTGTTTACAGATCCCTGAAGTCGGCAAAACACGTGAATAGGATAGTTAAGAAGGAATGTGGGACACTTGCTTTCATCAGTTATGGTATAGAGTATAAGAGCAAGGAGGTAATGCTGCAGATGTACAGAGTATTAGTCAGGTCGCAGCTGGAGTACTGTGTGCAGTTCTGGTCCCCTCACTACAGGAAGGATGTGATAGCACTAGAAGGTGCACAGGGGAGGTTCACCAGGATGTTGCCTAAGATGGAGAAATTGAGCTATAAGGAGAAACTAGATAGGCTTGGATTATTTTCTTGATAGCAGAGAGGCTGAGGGGGACATGATTGAGGTGTATAAGGTTATGAGGGGTATAGTTTTAGGGTAAAGGAGCAGGAGATTCAGAAGAAGGTTGAGAAAACATTTTTTCACTCAGGGTGGTGGGAATCTGGAATGCACTGCCTGGATGGTGGTGAAGGCCAGAAACCTTACAATCGTTTTTTTAAAAAAAAAGTTGATGAGCACTTAAAATATCACAACATTCAAGGATATGGGACAAATGCAGGAAATGGGGATTAATGCACTTTTAGAGGTAGTTATGTCAGTGCAGACTTGATGGGCTAAAGGGCCTGTTCTGTGCTGTATGACCCTTGACCATGACCTGGTGTCATTCTCATGGCTTTTGCCCAGATCATTGCTAAAGATCTTTGGTGGGAATCTGTATGGATCCCAGCTACAAAAGTCTCTGATATAATATTTCCAGCATCCCAAGTTCTCCTGGGAGAGAACAGGAATTGACACTTAACTGCAGTATGCTCAGTCTTCTGAGAATGCAGCTGAGGTGCTGTTTAATCCAGGATAGATGTAGCTCTTACAGGACATATTGTACTTGACTAGGAAAGCTTACTGGTTTTTATTAGAGACAGCTTCACTCTACATCTTAAACAATGTAGCAGAAATAAAAAGAAAATGAGTGCTGGAGAAACTCATCAGTTCTGGCAGCAACTTTGGAGAGAAAAAGTATGACGTTTCTTCGGAGTTCTGATGAAGAGTCATACAAGACTTCAAATTTGATTCTCTCTCCACAAATGCTACCAGAAATTCTCCAGCACACTCTCTTCTATTTTTATTTTAGCTTCTGAAGTATTGTGCTATTTAATGTTGTACCAGATGTGAGAATGCTTAATGCAGCACTGAAGAGAAAATTGAACTCTGCATCTAATCTACTCTAAGTTTCGCTGGGAGTATGTGATTTTAACATCATGTGAAAGTAGTCTGGACCCTAACATTGATAACTCTGATCCTGAAAAGCCCAAAAATAATTAACATGAAAGACAAAATTGAAAGCATGAATGCAAAATTGGTCATGCCAAATCCTTTCAAAATGACCCCATATGTTCAAGTGTCAGAATCTCTAACTTAAAAACAATTTGTAAATTCATGAGACATACTTCTCTGAAATTCTTTCTTAATGCTCCACTTGCCAATTTTGCATATAAGATTAGCCATTTATTGATTTTTTTATGTACTGAACTTGATTTAATGGCCCTACAGTTAACAAATAGATTACTGTAGTAAAATTTAATTGTCCTTTTTAAAAAGAAAAATGATCTGACTTAATTAATTACAGAAACTCAAACACAGCAGACTGGATTTCTGTCAATAGATCTCAAGCGTCACCAGGACCCAAAGGGCCCAAGAAACACAATAAGGCAACCTTAGAGACTGTTACTAACAACTACTAAACCAGTTTCACAATGAACATTTAGCCCAGAGTTTCCCTTCTGGACTTGACTGTCAATATTTCGAGCTAAACTGTGTTTTTGACTAAGTCCAAAATGCATCCAGTATTTTTAAGGGATTTCCATCATGAGGCCTAGCAAATTCTTTTGCCATATCTCACCAATCCTGCACCCATGGTGTCCGTCATGGCCAATCGCAGCTATACCTTAGCACATGCCATGCCTGGAAGAACTCACTACTCGGCAGATATTCGGAAATAACTGGTGTCCTTTGCTTCTAGCTATACTTAAAACCCATTGTGTACTCAGACATGTACAGTCAGTCCAGAGCTGTCCTGTGCAGTTCCAGAACATGGCAGGCCGGGGAAAATTGGCAACCCTTTTGTAGGCAAGGTGTTGGAAGTCTTGCTGGATGGGGTGGTGCACAGTACTCCTTCCCCATGACCAGAGGTGGAAGTCATGACACCAGACTATTGCCAGCCTAGACTAATGAATGAATGTCATGTGAATTTTACAGTAAAATACAGTGAAAAGCTTTCTCATTGTTGCTGCCCCCTACACCGCACCCACCAATGTCTACACCGCACCCTCTGCCCCTACACCGCACCCTCCGCCTCTTACATTGCACCCTCTACCATCAACACCGCACCCTCTACCATCAACACCGCACCCTCCGCCTCCTACGCTGCACCCTCCGCCTCCTACGCTACACCCTCCGCCTCCTACGCTGCACCCTCCGCCTCCTACGCCGCACCCTCCGCTTCCTACGCCGCACCCTCCGCCTCCTATGCTGCACCCTCCACCTCCTACGCCGCACCCTCCGCTTCCTACGCTGCACCCTCCGCCTCCTACGCCGCACCCTCTACCATCAACACCGCACCCTCCGCTGTCTACACTGTACCCACCGCCCCCTACACCACTCCCACCAATGTTGAAGCAGCCAATCATCAGGCACCATATTGTGCAGCTGGCTTGCTTCTCCTCCACCAATGACTCCTGCCATTTGCACCGGATGCACCAATGTTAGAGTTACAACTCACCCTACTGGGTCCACCTTAACAATGTTCTGTGATGCCCTTCCATCAAGGCTTCACCACCAGGGCTGTACCCAACCAATGAAGACGTTGCCCACCCTCCAGCACCCCCATCTTTCACCAATGTCACCTCTACCGATTATAGCAGCTGCTGATTCTGATGCCCAGTCCTGTGCTCACTGTGGAAAAATAAGTAAGGTCCCACTCGAGTCTACACTGGGCCTCCTCGCTGCTCCCAGAAGGTCCACACTAGGCCCACTCGAGTTCGTACAGGGCTACCTGCATCTGCACTGGGTCCACTTGAGTCAGCGCTGTGCCAACTCGGAATCGAACTAGGTCTACCCAACTCCACTCTATGTTCGCCAGTGCTGTCCAAGCTCAGTACAAAGAGATAAGTAAGAAGAGAAAAGAAACTAAAAGTGGTTGGAGTGGTTGGGCACCAGCTTAGAAGCCCTATCCTGCTGCCATCTTGATGACGTTGCTAGTCTTTGCCATATGGAGGAATGCCCAGTTGGAGGAAATCAATGAGCTTTCTGCTCCACCAGCATAAGTGCCACCATCTTCTCCAAAACCTCACCCTCACTCCAGCTCTGCGGCTGCACCCACATCGCACCAAGGTTCATGTTCTACCACTCACTAGTGCCAACAACATCTTTCCTCACTCACTGTCACCTACCCCAACACCTTGACATAACTAACCTGATCTCCTGCTCCAACATATTCCATGACATTAGCACTATGGAGCTCCAAGCCTCTCCACCTGGCCTCTTGCCTGCAATCTTCAGGCTTTTAAAAATCAGAGCTTGGCACTGCCCAACCACTATGACTTGATTTGTTTAGTCTTTCCCAGTCTTTGCAAATTTGCTGATGTCCTCTACAGTGACACTTGCTCATTCTCATGGGTTTAGCTCTAGTAAAACCCATGAGGCATATATTGAACTACCCAACTGTTATGGACTGGCCTCCAATCATATCTAGGACAAGATGGTTTTCTTTAGTTCCGCTACATATTCCTTGAACCATTGTATTCCAGAAAAGCAGCAAAACTTTCCAAGAATGTAAAAACATGAGAAGTTGAATTGTTGGGAACACAAGAACAGGAGTTGGCCCTTCGGCCCATTGAACCTTTCCCGCCATTTAGTACAATTGTGGCTAATGGAACTCTTTTAATACCTTTCATTCAGCCCATCCCCATTATCCAGTATTCCATTGGTACTCAGAAATGTATCTCTACTTTAAACATAGGCAAAGACTGAGTCTCCACAGCCCTTTGAGTTAGAGAATTCCACAGGTTCACAACCCTGAGTTTTCTGTAATTTCCCCCACTCCTCTCCTGAAATCCCTAATGGCTAAGGGATTACGGTTCAAGAAGTGCCAACATTTTCTTCAATACTTCATGAAAGTGCTTATTCTTCATGTGTTGGCAGAGTCAGAGAAGATCAGTGGGATATTTGACCGTGTAGGGCATCACTGCTGAAATCCAAGTCCACCACATGCTCGTGGTGCACACATGTTCTTAGGCAAGGTTTCCTCTTTCCTGCTTGGGCAGTTTTTGGGCAGAGAATAAGGGGGAAATTGGACTGCAGACTGGCAATAAAGCACACTCCTCCTGAAGAAATTACTTATGCCAAGTGTAAAGGTGGTACATTTCGCCTTAACCTTTTAATCCTTCTGCCCAAAAACTGGGTTCTGATTAACACAGCACAGCAGGGATTAAATATGACATCTTTCTGTCCTTATTGGGCAGTTCCTTCCTGAATGGGGCATGTTGAAATGGCAGTTGGGCTGAAAGGGTCAAAGTAGAAGGTTTGAATTAACTTCACCCATGGATATTATAAATGACTGTGTCTCTTTTTTGGGGAGAGCTAGTCAGTCAGCTCTAGTTTGTTGTTAGTTGTTAAGTCAGATCTACAGGCGACAACAATGTAATTTAGGACATAGAATACTGTAAGATGGTAACTGCGCAGTTGTGGTCACCCTATTGTTGGTAGGATATTATTAAACTGGAGAGGGTTCAGAAAAGATTTACCAGGATGGTGCCAGGAATGGAGGGGTTGAGATAGAAAAATAGACTAGACAGACTGGGACCTTTTTAACTGGCAAAGGAGGTTGAGTGGTTAACTTATTGAGGTTGAGAAAATGATGAGGGGCATGGATAAGGTGGATGATAAGGGTCTTTTCCCTAGGGTGGGGATGGAATTAGAAACTAGCAGGCAAATATTTAATGTGACAGAAGAAGAAAATTTAAAAAGGACATTAGGGGCAACTTATTTACACAAAGTGGTTCATATCTGGAATGAACTTCCAGAGGAAGTGGTGGATACAGGAACAGTTACATTTAAAAGATGTTTGGATAAGATATAGGCCAGGAGTAAGCAGGCCGGTCTAATTTAGTTTGAGAACATAAGCATGGACTGGTTGGACTGAAAGGTCTATTTCCATTTTGTATGGCTCTGACTCTGGGGAGATAACAATGTTCTTTACCTACTGCTAATGGAGGTAACCAGTCTTAACTGAATGAAACCTGTTATCATCTTATTATTCAATGCTAAAGACTCATTAGTGGTTAATCTTTCTCCAGTATTACTAGCAATTTTTGTGGTGTGGTATTGAAGGAAGGGTAGTGATAGCAAATCTACCTCAGGAAGGTCCCAGTGCCAGAAGCAGGCATCTTACAACAGGACACTTCAGGACGAAACTAGGAGGGGAGCTGGACAATGGGTGTATAAAGCAGCCTGTGTCCAATTGTCCACAGCCAACCTTCCCCTGTGACATCATTGAATAGGCTAGGGCTGTATCCACTGGAGCATCAGAGGCTGAGGGGTGACCTTATAGAGGTTTATAAAATCATGAGGGCATAAATAGACAAAGCTTTTTCCTGGGTTGGGGGAGTCCAGAACTAAAGGGCATTGGTCTAGGATGAGAAGGGAAAGATATAAAAGAGACCTAAGGGGCAACTGTTTCACGCAGTGGGCGGTGTGTGTATGGAATGAGCTGCCAGAGGAAGTGGTGGAGGCTGGTACAATTGCAACATTTAAAAGGCATTTGGATGGGTATATGAATAGAAAGGGTTTGGAGGGGTATGAGCTGGGTGCTGGCAGGTGGGACTAGATTGGGTTGGGATATCTGGTTAGCATGGACAAGTTGGACTGAAAGGTCTGTTTCTGTGCTGTACATTTCTATGACTCCAATGTGTTGACAGGAGGCCAGTTAATCTCCAAACAGAGGTGGTACTTGTACCTCCCACACCAGGATATTAGAGATTTATAGTTTGATACCTGGTTAGAAAATGAAAAAGTACAGGGTCACCTAGCATATCATTTCGAGAAGTTAAACAATTCATAGCAAATTACAAACCTGGGTGCCTCCTATTTACAATACTGTACATGACCAAAGGCAACTGAATGGCAATATTTACTGCTGCGTGCATTTGTGTGCAAGTTAAGATTTGAATTAAGTACGTGAACATAAAGGCACGCACCATGTGAAATGTGGAGAGACAGACTGCTGGTCTGTGGCCAGATCCAGTCGCTGAGACACTCTCAAAGTACCCCTGTAAATCCACTGCATTTAGGATATTGTAGAAAGAAGTTCCATTGGTGGTTAAGCATTGGATCTTGTCCTCGCTTCATCCGTTCCTTTGGTGCCCCGATGTGTGCTGACTGCTTCAATTCATTGTACATCAATATCGCAAGTGTGCAGGAAGAGCACATGTCAGCACTGTCACTAAGTCTTCAATTCAGGCTGTTCAGCACCAGGGCTGTTCCACACTGTACAAGGCCCCTGCCTCTGCCCCTGATGCCACAAGTTCCACAATGTGGAAAGTTAATATCCAGTGGTAGGAGACTTTTTTTTGTGACAAAGCCCATGAGGAGTTCGGGCACAGTCCAGAACAGGTCCCTGGAGCTGTGGGGCAGCAGTGCTAACCACTGAGCCACCAAGACTTTGACTACATTGTAAACACTGGCACTTGTATTAAGATTGCCTTCCTAGAGTTTGTCTGGCACAGTGAGCCTTTCTGGGAGTCGGATTGCCAGTTCAGTGACCACAGTTTTAAATTATTTTTAACTCCAAATTGGCTCACCACACAAAATACCAGCTAATCATGTGGATGACAGCTTTAAATGGATGCAAATGCACATTCAGTTTTCATGAGAAACTTGAAAAGCTCACTGTTTATTCAAGGTGACCGGGAGATGTTTAATTGATGAACAGTATTTAATCGCTTTTGGCTGAGACCTGATTATAATTAAAGTGGTGCTGTCCTTTGATAACCTCTAAACTGCCATATATTTTTGTGACACTGAGCAGCCTTTTAAATGTGTTTTTTTTAATTAAAAAGATCGTTTTTGCATCTTAAAATTTAAAAGCATAAATGGAGAGCTGCAATAGCAAAATGAAAGGAGAACACATCACAGATACACAGCAGGTTTATCAGAGTTGGAAATAAAGGCTGTTTAGTGACATGGGAATAGGGTGGCCAACTCTCCAGGACTCTCCTTGATTAAGGTTTCATCAACAGGACGGTGTGGTGAGAAAACACAGGGGGAAAAGGTTTGGCGGAATAAAAATTATATGGTTCTTTTTGTTCCCTTTGAGCACTGAGAGTTCTTAGCTATAAAAATATTGAAGATAGGAAAACAGTCAAGAACTGGCCCAGTTGATTAACAATTGGATCATTTTATCTTTCCATAAGACCATAAAACTGTAAGAATGGGAGTAGGCCATTGGGCCCCTTGAGACTGTTGGAGTATTTAATAGGATCATCCACATTCCTCTCTTTTCCCATATAGTTGATTTCAGTATTGGTCAAGAATTCATCTCAGCCTCAAAAGTACACAAGGATGCTGCCCCCTGCTCACATCCCCCCTCCCCACCTCCACCCCCTCCACCATGCTCTTTGGCCCGGAGTTCCAAAGACTCAAAGCCCTTTTGAGAGAAATAATTCTTCCTCATCTCTGTCTTAACTTGGCACCCCTTAATTTTGCAACCATGCCCTCTGGTCCCAGACCCTCATGTGGGGAACCATCCTCTCAGGATTCAACCTTTTGGTTCTGTAAGAATCTTGTAGGTTTCAATGAGATCATTTTCCGTTCTTCTGAACTCCAATTATTAAAGTCCAGAAGGATCTTGCTATTGCTGGCACCACTTGGTCAAGGGAGGTCCCAGCCCTTTGGCTGATGGGTCTCAGATGTGGGATGTCTTCTTGAATGGACATGAAAGCGCATTCATCATAAAATGGCCACAGAATGAACTGGCTCATCATTAACTTGTACGTCGGAGAGTGAGGACCCTGACTCAAGCAACAATCTGCTCATGGTGGGAGGGAGGCAGCTGAAGATAAGGAGTCAGGTGATGAATTCTGCCAGCATAAACAATTAGGAATAGCATCTCCAGAAATATTTTAGGCAAAACATGATTCATTCTGCCCTAATGCAGGATTTTACATTTGTTCCAACCATTAAATTCATATATCGCTTCTCTCGGGATTTTTTAAGAACATAGAACATAGAACAATACTGTACAGAAACAGGCCCTTTGGCCCATCGTGTCTGTGTTGACTCTGAAACCATTTTAAACTAATCTCATCTGATACATTCCAATCTAGGCAGCATCTGGTAACCACTTTTGCACCCTCTCCAAAGTCTCCACATCCACCCTGTAGTATGGCGACCAAAATTGCACGCAATACTTCAAATGTGGCCTGACCAAATTCTTATACAGCTGTGACATGATTTGCCAAATCTTATACTCTGTGCCACAACCAATAAAGGCAAGTATGCCATAAGCCGCCTTTACCACCTTATCCACATGTGTTGTCACTTTCAGGGAGCTATGGACTTGGATCCCAAGATCCTTGTATATATCAGAGCATGTCTAGCCATTTACTGTATACATTCCTCTTGCATTTGACCTCCAAAAATTCATCGCCTCACACTTGTCTGGATTAAACTTCATCTGTCATATCTTCACCCAACCTTTCAGCTGATCTGTATCTTGCTGTATCCTTTGATACCTTTCTCACTATCCACAATTCCACTAATATCAATGTTATCTGTAAGCTTACTAATCAGATCACTGACATTTTCATCTAAGCCATTTATATCTGTTATAAACAACAGCACTGATCCTTGTGGAATACCACTGGTCATAGACTTCCAGTCAGAAACACACCCCAACACAACTACTCTCTGTCCTCTATGGAATTTTGTATCCAACTTGCCAACTCACAATGGATTCAATGCCATTTGACCTTCTAAACCAACCTACCATGAGGGACCTTGTCAAAGGCCTTGCTAAAGTCCATTGCCTTCCCCTCACCAATTGTCTTTGCCACTTCCTCAAAATGCTCAACCAAATTTTTGAGACAAGACCTCCGCTGTAAAAACCATGCTGACCCTCCCTCATAAGTCCATTCTTCTTTAAATGCAAGTAAATTCTGTCCCAAAGAATCTTTTCCAATTATTTCCTGACCACTGGTGTAAGGATCCCTGACCTATAATTTCCAGAACTGTCCTTGTTGCACTTATTGAACAAAGGAATGACATTGGCTATTCTCCAGTCTTTGATGAGGAGGAGTTCAGAACTAGAGGGCATAGGTTTAGGGTGAGAGAGAAAAGATATAAAAGAGACCTAAGGGGCAACATTTTAACACAAAGGGTGGTACGTGTATGGAATGAGCTGCCAGAGGAAGTGGTGGAGGCTGGTACAATTGCAACATTTAAAAGGCATTTGGATGGGTATATGAATAGGAAGTGTTTGGAGGGATATGGACCAGGTGCTGGCAGGTAGGACTAGACTGGGTTGGGATATCTAGTCGGCATGGACAGGTTGGACCGAAGGGTCTGTTTCTATGCTGTACATCTCTATGACTCTATGAAAGATCTCTGTCAAAACCTCAGCAATCTCCTCCCTTGCCTCCTTCTGTATCCTTGGATAGATCCCATTTGGCCCTGAGGACTTAGCTACCTTAATGTTTTTCAAGCCAAACAACACCATTGCCCCCTTAATACTGACGTGCTTTACCGTATCAACAAAGCCTTCTTTAAAAATCCATGTTTTTATCCTTGGTGAGCACCGATGCGAAGAACTCATTTAAGGGTCTCACCCACTTCCTCTGGCTCCACATTATAAGTTCCCTCCTAACCTTGAGTGGACTGACCCTTTGCCTAGTTACCCTCTTGCTTTTGGTATATGAACAAAATTCCTTTAAATTCCAAGCATATTTAATGGCCCCATCTAAACCTCCTAATTTATTTTTAAAGTTCTTTTCTACTTTCTTTATACTCCTCAAGGACCTTGTTTGATTTCTGTTTCCTAGACCTTACACTGGCTTCTTTATGCAGGAGAAAGTGAGACTGCAGATGCTGGAGATCAGCGTCGAGGTAAACATGCAACATCCTCACCATCTAAGCTTCCTGAATCTTGCCATCCTTATCTTTCATCCTCACAGGAAGATGCTAGTCCTGATCCCTGGCCTTTAGCGGCTTTTGGAAGACTCCTACATGTCAGATGTTGATTTATCTTCAGCTGCTCCCAATCCAATTTTTCCAGTTCCTGCTTGATACTGTTGCAATTAGCCTTCCTCAATTTAGACTTTCACCCAAGGACCAGTCTTATCCACCTCCATAAATATCTTAAAACTTGTTAAATTATGATCAATGTTCCCAAAATGCTCCCCCACTGAAACTTTGATCACCTGGGCAGGCTCATTCACCAATACAAGGTCCAATACCACCTCTTCATCAAAATGTGTGGCGCTGGAAAAGCACAGCCGGTCAGGCAGTATCCGAGGAGCAGGAGAATTGACAGTTTGGGCATAAACCCTTCAACTCTTCTCTAGTTGGACTACCTACATATTGTTTCAACGATCCCTTCCGGTTCTACCAAAACATCTGCCCATCAAAGCCCCTGCACTAAGTGAGTCCCAGTGAATATTGGGGAAATTAAAAACATGCGCTACCACAACCCTGTTGTTTTTAGATTGTTCCATGATCTACATACAATCTGTTCCTCCAATTTCTGCTGGCTATTGGGAGGCCTATAGTGTAACATCATCATAGTGATTGTAACTTTATTCCTAAATCTGTGCCCACATTGCATCACTGGATGAGCCCTCCAAGATACACTCTGTTGGTAAAGCTGTGACATTCTCCTTAATCAATAGTATAACTCCCACCCTCTACATCTCATTCTACCTTGCTTGAAACATCTAAACCCTGGAATGTTGAGCTGTCAGTCGTGCCCCCTTCTCTCAACCAAGTTTCTGTTGTTTCCATCATATTGTAGTCCCATGTAATAATCCAGGTCTAATCTCATCTGTTTTACATGTAATAACCCTTATATTAAACTAAATACCCTTCAGATTACCTATCCCATCGTGTTCATTAACTTGGCCCTGCCTAATCTTCCTACTAAACCTAATTGATTTAGCCCCTCTCTTCTCTTCAAACACTCTACATTAGTTTAAACCCTCCTAAGTGGCACTAATAAGCCTTCCTGCCAGGATATTGGTGCCCCTCTAGTTCAGATGCAACCTATCCCTCTTTCTTGCAAGAACTCCCAATGATCTTGATGGTTGAATCCCTCCCTCCTATGCCAGTTCTTTTAACCACACATTCATTTAGCTGCATTATCTTTCTATTTCTGCCTCATTAACATGAAATACAGGAAGTAATCCTAAGATTACAACTCTGAAGGTCCTGCTTTACGACTTCCGACCTAACTCCCCAAATTCCCTTGACAGGACCTCATCATTCTTTCATACCAATATGTGGCCCATGCCCTCTGGCTGCTCACCCTCCTCCTTCAGAGTATTGGGTGGAACTTTGACCCTGGCACCAGGGAGTCATGGCGTATCAGTCTTTAATCCCCAATTTTATCATTTTGAGAGGCTCGAAGGTGTAGAATTGTCTGGGATGGACTTTTCTCTTTATCTTTTTGGATGGTTGGCTTCCAAAGATTGGAGGCAACAGCTTTGATCAGATGGAGCTTCCAGTTTTAGACACTGTATTTTATAGAAGCCACTTGTTTCCATGCTGTTAATTTTACTGGATCGTATCTTGAGTGCATTTATTAAAGGATGGGTGACTTAGTGGACTCCTATTCCATCTGGGTAGTGAAGAGAACATTTCTACCCTGTCATCTCCCTGTGTCTCCCATTTCTAATACAATCATGAAGCTTTTAATACTCCAGCTTGCTGCATCTATCCACTCTCTTTCCTGATTAATCATTGTCTCTTTTACCTTATGGTCTCCCATACAATTGTCCCTAGCCCTTCAGCTATTTTTCACAAAAGAGGCTATGTCATTTCTATCTCTTCATGGGTAGGGCAAATGTCCAGCACAGTTTACATGTGAGGCAATTGATTTTGTTTTGTCTTTGTATTGCACGACCTAAGATAATCTGAACTATATAAAGCAAAATCTATAAGATAAACTTCACAAATTCCTCTTTGAAATTAAATGTTAGCAATGCTGTTTTCAGGTGTCAACCTGAAATAGAATGAGAAATCGTCACTATCCAGTCCACCATCTCCATGTGTCCATAGACCAGATAATCCCCTCTTCTTGAGACTACCCACCTACATGTACCGCCGTGAGGAAATATTCAGTAAAGATGATTCCTGCTCCTTGTAAAACTCCAGAATTTCTAGCATTGCACAGTCTTGACATTTCCATGGTCCCTACAGAGCAGCATCATATTCCCCAACTATTAAACAAAGCTAAGATTTTTTGTTTGCTCATGGGATGTGGGATGATGTGTTGTCTCCCTGGTGCCAGGGTCAAAGTTCCACACAATATTCTGAAGGGGGAGGGGGAGCAGCCAGAGGGCATGGGCCGTATTGATATGAACTTCTGGCTGGTTGGGCTGGAAGTTACTGACCTTCTCTAATTGTCCTTGGCAAGATGGCAATGAGCTGCCTCCATGAAAAACAAAGCTTAATCCCCAGTTGTGTGGCACACTACATGGTTCATTGTCAACTATTCATTCTAACACTGAGCAAACTTAATGAATTTAGTAGCACATAAACAAGAATAGGCCAGTCTGCCCCTAAAGCCTGTTCTGCCATTCAATGAAATGGCTGATCTATGACCTTAGTCTATGGGTAGAACCTTTATGGAGGTTTGAGTGATGTGAGCAATGACGGAATTTGTGAGAAATCCAGTGAAGCTGATAGTCATATAGGTCAATTTGTCAATGCTGACCAGATATCCAAAATTAATCTAGTCCCATTTGCCTGCATTTGGCCCACATCTCTCTCAACCCTTCCTATTCATGTACCCATCCAGATGACTTTCAAAATGTTGTAAATATACCCACCTCCACTAGTTACTCTGGCAGCTTATTCCATTAATGCACCACTCTGTGCTTGAAAAAGTCACCCCTTGGATCCCTTTTTAACTTTCCTCTCTCACCTTAGACCTATGCCCTCTAGTTTTGGACTCCCCTACCCTAGGGAAAGGACTTGGCTATTCACCCTCTCCATGTCCCTCATGATTTCATAAACCTTTATAAGGTCAACCCTCAGCTTCCAACACTGCAGAGAAGATAGCTCCAGCCTATTCAGCATCTCCGTCCATCTCAACATCAGGCTTCACTCTTTTTACAAATGATGCAGAAATCCCTCTAATAATTCAATACACTTTTATTTGGCCAAAAATTTAAGATTCAGCCCATAATGTCCTTTGTTTTTTAACTGCATCATTCGCGTATCCTTAGTACCTTTGGTTACGAAGAAGTTACCAAATCCAGTTGGAACACACAGACTAAAATCTTTACCTCATCTAAGTTCAAGTGTTCATCCACTGCCATGAGCTCACCAAAAGGCATCTCAAATCCCTGTAACATTTTAAACAAAATAAGAAGATGCACAGTATTCAGTGTCTAAAAGTAAATCAAGTTACTTATTGTCATGAACCACATTGACCTAGTTCCACTTATACTGAGGCAATTATGGTCGTGAGCTGTCCTGAGCTAGGAAATGCTCTAGATTGAACTTAAATTCATCTGTAATCTTTAATGTAGAAGTTGCATTGAAGAGCTGACCAAGAGAATGTCTGAACAGGAAGATCAAGCTAATGATTAAAGAACATAAAGATATAAAACACAACAGTAGACCCTTTTGCCCTTCAGTCCTGTTCCCCCTATCACTAAGATCATGACTGATCTTGTACCTCAATTAATTACACTAAATGAATGAATAACATCTAAAGGATGATAATAAATGAATAAGTCATTAAACAATGAAATTTGTTTTGGAAGGAAGCTTTCCAATTTACAGATGTAGGTTGGAAAGGTTCCAATTGCCTGTCCTTCCAAACATTAACCATGTTGGGAATCCCAAGGATCCTAGTGCCAAGTGCATGTTATTTGCTTACTCTTTCTCTTTGAAGAATAGCCCTTCATGTCAAGGTCTGGACAAGAACTACTGAACATCAATTCAGGTGCACCTGAAAGTTTACAATGACAAAGTGTCAACTTTGATGATTGATGGTAAGACTGTGATTTGAGCACTTTACTCACATGCCACTGGACCCTTCCCAGGATTAACAAAGGCTGACTGATTACAAAGAACAGTGTGTTCTCCAGGTTTACATTGGCACTGGCTCCATTACTGATTTGGCAACACAATATTGTAGAAGAGAAATATTACCTGGGATTAGCTTCTACTCTTCCAGGGCAGGCTGTCACTGCCAATGTTTGTACCTGCAGCTTCCCTGACTCAACAAACAAAAAGTACAGGGGATGGTAACTTTCTAATATAATTCTGGAGTCTTTAAGAACAATGAAACTATTTGCCTTAACTTCTTTTGTGCCCAGAACAGTTCAATATTGCTGCACTTAATTTCAGAATTCTGTGTAGGCTATAGTTCATTGGGTAGCACACTCTTCTCTGGATCAGAAGGCCGTAGATGCTATGTCTTGTATAAAATCTAGGCTGACAATCCCAGTGAAGTACTGAAGATATGTTGCACTGTTCTATACAGTCTCTTCAAGTAGAATTTAAATTGATACCCTGCGGTCATCTTGAGTGATCTCTTGGCACTACGGGAAGTAAAAGCAACAGAGATCTTCCTAGTATCCTGTCCAACATGTATCCGACAACTAACAGCATTCTGTTGAAGCTTACCAGTTCATGTTAGCATTGCTGCTTATGGGATCTTGCTGCATATAAATTAACAGTCATGTTCCTTACATTGCAACATGACTTCATTTTTAAAATATTTCACTAGAGAGAAATACTTTAGATATCCTGAGATTGTGAAAGGTGCTTCTAAATGCAAGTTTGTCCTTCTCTTTCTAACACCTTGGATTCTAATGATATAACTTGGGTACAGTGTTCCTCATTTTGGTATTTTGTTTGCATCAATTAAAGCATGCAATTAGGAAGATGGACTCGGGTTAGGGGACAGGTTGAGAAGGAGGGTACTCCTTAGTAATATCAGTTGGTGTAGGAATTGAATTCATGCTTCTGGCATCACAAACCAGTTGTCCAAGCGATTTGAGCTAGTTCTTGACTGACTAGACTACACTGAACACACAAGCAAGCCCAGATAAGAGCTTTAGAAAGGTGATGACATTTAGGTAGGGATAGGAGGATAAGAAAACAACTTTTCTTGCAAAATACACAAACTTACTAGTTGAAAAAAATATAGAACAAAAAACAGACTGTGTGCATATTGTAAAAGAATTGCATTTCATTCTAAGTTGTTATTTTCACGGGAAGACCAACCAATCCATTTCCCAGAAAGTATATAACTTTCCTTGTTTAACAGAAAATCCAATCTTTTTCTTAACCAAAACCTAAAGGTGGCTTAAGAAACTTAATTATTCATCTCTTAATTATTTTTAACCTTTTGAGACATATACATTTCTCAGTCAATTAGCCTTTCCACAAACACACATGTACAGCTCTCAGGCACGTCATCAAGCGTTCCTATAGCAATGGCATTTTGTACTAGAGTGTCCTGGCTTTTCTACTGAAATGTAACATGGCCCCAGTGGTTGGGTCCTCTCTTGGGATTGGTCTATCTGGGCGACGCACTATATTAATGAAGGCAATGACTTACATGAAGGAAAAGGAAACCAATGAGGAAGTCAACCTCTATGGTGCTACTCCATCTAACTGCCTTTCTGCCCTCTACATTCTTTGCCATTCTCCAATTCTGACCACTTTTGCGTCCTTGATTATGGTCACTCTGCAACTGAAAGCTGAGCCTTCAGCTGCCTTAGCTGTAAAGGTCAGAATGACCTTCCTAACTCCTCGTCCTCTCTAACTAGCTCACTCTTCCTTCAAAACCCTGCTTTAAATCTACCAGTTTGACATGTTCCAATATCTCCCTATGCATCATGTTTTGTTTGCTATTAGTTCTTTGGAAACACCTTGAAACAATTTAATATGTCAATGATGCAATTTAAATGTAAGTTGTTGATGTTGTAGTTGTTGTTTAGCAGTAGTAGGTATGTTTCCCAGTAACTTGGTTATTCTCTTGACTTAAGTATGTTTATGGTATATCTCCTGGGCAGGAGAGAGTGCCAGTTGGTGAGGATCCAGAATAGTCTACATGATAGAGTAATGGAGGTAGATTCAACTGTGACCTTTAAATAATCTTTGGATAATTACTGAAGAGATAAATAATTGCAGAACTATGTGGAAAGACTAGGGAGGATGGGACTAACTGAGCTGCACTTGCAGCTCAGGCATGATAGGCTGAATGGTTACTTTCTCTGTGGTGATCATTCTACAATTCACTCAGAATATCAAGGGTCAGATACAATAATAAAGGACCAGGAAGTAGGGCTTCTCTCATGGCTTCTGGAGCATGTGCAGCATTTAAGTGTCAAGCTGGATTATACCCTTCAGGAAGGCTCCAAGTATTTCCACCTGCGTTGACCTCAGCACCTCCGTGTTTGGGTGGGGAGAAAGTAGGGGTGATTGATCACAATGCACTAACTTTCCATTAGACAGAGGGAGAGGGAAAATGTGTGCATGTGTCTGTGTATATCTGATGTGTGGGTTTGTGAAGCACAATCTGTGTGTGTGGGGGGTATGATATGTCTTTTTTCATTCATTCATGGGATGTGCATGTCATTGCCTAGCCAGCATTTATTGCCTGCCCCTCGTTGCCCCTTGAGAAAATGAGGATGAGCTACTTTCTTGAACCACTGTAGTCCATGTGTTGTAGGTAGACCCTCAATTACATTAGGGAGGCAATTCCAGGCTTTTGACCCAACAACAGGGGAATGGTGATATATTTCAAAGTCAAGATGGTAAGTGGCTTGGAGGGGAATTTGCAGGGGGTAGTGTTCCAAAGTATCTGCTGCCCTTGTCTTTCTAGATGGAAAGATTCGTGGGTTTTGAAGGGTGCTCTCTGAGGATCTTAGGTGAATTTCTGCAGTGCATCTTGTAGATAGTACATACTACTGTTAGAGTATCGGTGTTCGATGGAATGAATGGTTGCTAATCAAGCGGGGGGCTGTTTTGTCCTGGATGGTGTCAATCTTCTTGAGTGTTGTTGGAACTGCATCCACCCAGATAAATGGGGAGTATTCCATCACACTCTTGACTCATGCCTTGTAGGTGATGGACAAGCTTTGGGGAGTCAGGATGTGAGTTATTTGCTGCAGTATTCCTAGCCTCTGAGCTGCTCTTGTAGCCTCTATGTTTATGTGGCTAGTCCAGTTCAGTTTCTGGACAATGGTAAATCCCAGGATATTGATAGTAGGGGATTCATTAATGGTAACAGCATTCAATAAGCGGGGAGGTGGTGTAATGGTCATTGCCTGCCATTTGTGTGGCACATGTGTATATGTGTGTGTGCATGCTTGGTATGACGTGTATGCAAGATGGTCATCAGAGTTCAGAAATGTTCAGACTAGGATCTGCAGATCTCCTCCTGGGGTGGTCTAAATTTCCCTGCTATAAGTATTAACTACCCATTAGTACATCTCATGATGCGTTAAGGAGAAATCTCTTCACTCAGAGTTGAGAACTTCCATGGAGTAGTTAATAGCAGAGATGCATTTAAGTAGTAATGGATGAGGGAGAAAGTGTTTGAGGGTTAATGCTGAAAGGGTTAGGTGAAGAGGAATGGAGGAAGTTAGGTGTTCTGCACTGTAACTTCAACTTTGGTTTTCTATCCTGTCGAGCTGCTATCAGATTTCTATATTGTCTGGCGATTTGGTAATTGGTTAAAATTGCACTGCAACAAAAGCTGTCGGAAATTGAGAGAGTCACAGTATTTGCTGAAGATCTTCTGAATTTGTAGAGAGTCCCTTGCAAGCGCTGATCAGGGGGTACTTGGAAGAACCCACTGGGGGGAAAAAAAAGGAAAATGTAGCACCAAGTGTATAACCCACCTTTAACTGAGGAAGGAAATTTGTGGGGAGGAGATGGTGGGAGAAGAAAGTTAGAATGGAGCAATGGGTGGACTGATGTTATTTGAGAGGCGGCAAGCTGCTTGATTTTGCCAGCTCAGTGGTGCTGCAAGGTAACTCACCCATGGTAAATTATGGAGCACAGTTCTTCTGCTCTAGCTGCAGAACTGAAGTCACCTCAAGTCACCTTGTCTGGCTAGAACTCTGTGGTTGACTGGCCATAATGAATCATATCACTTATTGGCTTTGCCACGAGGTGCAGGGGTTCCCAGAAGCAGACTGCTCCCGTGGAAAAGAAAAAGAAGCAGAATCTGAGATGGCTATCTCTCCTCAATGCAGGCCTTCCAGGGGAGTGCAAAGGTGAATAAGCACATTGTTTGGCAGGTAGCTTTAACAATAGTTCATTCCCTGGGAGGTAGTTGCAAAAAAAGCTGAGGGGATTATTCATTTTAATTTTTTTTCTCTATCAAATTCTGATATTAAATTTCAGGATGGCTTTGGGTCACTGAACCAGCTATTTAAAACAAATGCTCCTGCCTATCAAATTTCCCATATATTAGAGTTGATATTTCTCTGCACCTTCTCTGTAGTTGTTCCTCTGTATTCTGCATCCTGCTACCATCCATAACCCCACCACCTCAGGGGATCTCCCATCCACCGCCTCCAACCTCATAGTCCCACAAACCCGTCCCACCCATTTCTACCTCCTGCCCAAAATCCACAAACCTGACTGCCCCGGCCGACCCATTGTCTCAGCCTGCTCCTGCCCCACCAAACTCATCTCTGCATACCTCGACACGGTCCTGTCCCCCTTAGTCCAAGAACTCCCCACCTACGTTCGGGACACCACCCACGCCCTCCACCTCCTCCATGATTTTCACTTCCCCGGCCCCCAACGCCTTATCTTCACCATAGACATCCAGTCCCTATACACCACCATCCCCCATCATGAAGGCCTCAAAGCCCTCCGCTTCTTCCTTTCCCGCTGAACCAACCAGTACCCTTCCACTGACACCCTCCTTTGACTGACTGAACTGGTCCTCACTCTGAACAACATCTCTTTCCAATCCTCCCAATTCCTCCAAACCAAAGGAGTAGCCATGGGCACCCGCATGGGCCCCAGCTATGCCTGCCTCTTCGGATATGTGGAACAGTCCATCTTCCGCAGCTACACTGGCACCACCCCCCACCTTTTCCTCCGCTACATTGATGACTGTATCGACGCTACCTCATGCTCCCACAAGGAGGTTGAACAGTTCATCCACTTTACTAACATCTTCCACCCCGACCTAACATTTACCTGGACCGTCTCAAACTCCTCCCTCCCCTTCCTAGACCTCTCCATTTCTATCCCGGGCGACTGACTCAACACGGACATTTACTATAAACCGACCGACTCCCACAGCTACCTAGATTACACCTCCTCCAACCCTGTCCCCTGTAAAAACGCCATCCCATATTCCCAATTCCTTCGCCTCTGCCACATCTGCTCCCAGGAGGGCCAATTCCAATACCGAACAACCCAGATAGCCTCCTTCTTCAAAGACCACAATTTCCCCTCAGATGTGGTTGACGATGCTCTCCACCGCATCTCCTCCACTTCCCGCTCCTCTGGCCTTGAACCCCGCCCCTCCAATCGCCATCAGGACAGAACCCCATTGGTCCTCACCTACCACCCAACCAACCTCCAGATACATCATATCATCCTTCATCATTTCCGCCACCTCCAAACAGACCCCACCACCAAGGATATATTTCCCTTCCCTCCCCTATCAGCGTTCTGGAAAGACCAGTCCCTCCGCGACTCCCTCGTCAGGTCCACACCCACCACCAACCCAACCTCCACTCCCGGCATCTTCCCCTGCAACTGCAAGAAATGCAAAACCTGCGCCCACACCTCCCCCCTCACTTCCCTCCAAGGCCCCAAGGGATCCTTCCATATCCATCACAAATTCACCTGCACCTCCACACACACCATTTACTGCATCCGCTGCAGCCAATGTGGCCTCTACATTGGGGAGACAGGTCGCCTATTTGCGGAATGTTTCAGAGAACACCTCTGGGACACCCGCACCAACCAATCCAACCACCCTGTGGCTGAACACTTTAACTCCCCCTCCCACTCCGCCAAGGACATGCAGGTCCTTGGACTCCTCCATCACCAGACCATGACAACATGACGCCTGGAGGAAGAGCGCCTCATCTTCCGCCTAGGAACCCTCCAACCACAAGGGATGAATGCAGATTTCTCCAGCTTTCTCATTTCCCCTCCCCCCAACTTATCTCAGTCCCAACCCTCGTACTCAGCACCGCCTTCTTAACCTGCAAACTTCTTCCCGACCTCTCCGCCCCCACCCCCTCTCCGGCCTATCACCCTCACCTTAACCTCCTTCCACCTATCGCATTCCCAATGCCCCTCCCCCAAGTCCCTCCTCCCTACCTTTTATCTTAGCCTGCTTGGCACACCCTCCTTATTCCTGAAGAAGGGCTTATGCCCGAAACGTCGATTCTCCTGCTCCTTGGATGCTGCCTGACCTGTTGCGCTTTTCCAGCAACACATTTTTCAGCCAAGGTATAAAATGTCTGGTTAACACACAAAACAATACTTTTTGCTGCATCTCAGGACAATAATAAGATAAATCAAATCAAAATTATTTTTAAATCCACGACTGCTCTGGTTCTTTCAGTGCAACAACTGATAGCATCATAGGTATTGTATGCCACGCATGACGTGTGAATCATGTGATGACACCACATCTGCCCCTCTCCCAGGGTTCGATTTCTGCCAGATTGTTTCAGTAAGTAATACTAACTTGATGGCTCAGGGTAACTGAGTCTGAGTTCAGTTAAAAGGTGGGCAGTTAAAAAGCTCAGCATTTGCTCTTTCTGTTGACCATCATTCCCACCGATTGCATGGCAAAGCAATTAGAATTACACAGTGAAAGTGGGAGAGCTATTTCCACAGGCAGACATTCAAGCAGTAGAAGTGACATTTTGAGAAGGATCCAAGAATATCTGAGTGTTTGATGAAGGTTGTAGGCAATTAGGAGTGATGATTCATGAAGGGAATTTGAAAGTACACTTTAGAAAACGTTTCAAGCCTTTTGTGGCAGTTTAAAAGCCTCTCACATTTAAATATCTTCCTTCTGCCCACATTACAATGGCAGGAGCTGTGTACCAGAGGCACTTTTAATCAATCTGTTCAGCAGTGTTATAACACACCTCTGGTGCAGGTGGGACTTGAATCCAGGCCTCCTCGCTCAGAGGTACTGACACTACCACATGTGCTACATCAGCCTCTTAGCTGCAGCTCCCTGCAGTGACTCAACTTTGTCAATAGTACTTCCCAAACCCGTGACCTTTACCACCCTGAAGGGTAAGGGTAGGTGGGTGGCTCAGTGGTTAGCACTGCTGCCTCTCCACAGATATGGGGTGACTGTCCGTGTGGAGTTTGCACATTCTCCCCGTGTCTGCGTGGGTTTCCTCTGGGTGCTCCAGTTTCCTCCCACAGTCCAAAGACATGCAAGTTAGGTGGATTGGTCATGCTAAACACAAGGTTATGGAAATAGGGTGGGATGCTCTTTGGAGGTTCAGTACAGGCTGAATTGTCTCTATCTGCTCTTTGAGGATTCTATGGAATACAATACCATCACTTTCAAGATCCCCTCTGGGCCAGACAGCATCCTGAGTCAGGCAAATGTTGCCATTTCTTCATGGGTTTCTGGCATTTAAAAAAGTTTGTGTATGGGATTTGGGAAGGCCAGAATTTACATCCCATTGATGAGAGACTATCCAAGAATTTTGTCCGAAACATTGATTTTCCTGCTCCTTGGATGCTGCCTGACCTGCTGTGCTTTTCCAGCACCACTCTAATCTTGACTCTAATCTCCAGCATCTGCAGTACCCACTTCTGCCATATCCCTCTGGGTCTTTCCTGGTCATGCACTTGTCTAAGCATCTTTAGACCACTGTTGGTGGTTTTAATAGGCTCTCTCATTTACATGGGAGACTTATTTTGGTAAGGTTGAAGGTGAGCTTGACAGCATAGTTTGAATTTGCCCGATTACTTCAGATACGTAGGCTATCTTTGTAAAATATGCAGTGCACCAGATATGTGCTCAGATAAGCTTCATCCCAATAGCAAAGTGAAATTCTAATGGAGGGGCAAGAGGGGTTTAGTAATATCTCCCTCGACAGCAACATCAAGGAGCACATGGTTGCTACGTCCTCCAGCAACATCCTGTGTCCCGTTATGATGGAGGTGGGGTGGCCTTCCCTCTGATCCCAGTGTTTCAGGATCCCATCCTGTTTCCACGGTAACCACTGAAACATGGAACAAACCCTATTCACTGATTTGCTGCTCCTCTTGTCGGCTCAACACCCATAAGGTCAGACAGATGGGCCAAAGGTTTCAGCCTCTCTCTGGCCCAGTGCGTCTGGATGTCCTGTCAAGCATCTGCTGACAACTTTTTGTTTTCATGTGGGTTTGTCAGCGTGAAAACTTGTCAAGTCTAATTATTGGACACTTAGACTGCTGAAATCAATAGTTTCTGTCTTCTATTTTAAAAAACAGTACAAGCCCATTTATTTAAATTGATTTAACATTTTTGAATATAATAGCAATTTGATATAGGCCTATTTACACTGGAGATGACTGCCTGTATTCTGTATCGGGGTCTTATGTTTTGCTTCAATGCTTTGAGGTTTAATTTTGACTAGTAGTGCTCTGTGTTAATGTGCTCGACTCCAGTTCCATTGTGTGCTATGTTAATAGTCATTAGACCGGTTAGTGACTGCTGAATGGTTGATGTATTAACCAGTGCACCATCAGACAAAATTAAATCTCTGCATATTGCAGACAAGTACAGGTTAAGTTGCCTCATCTTCGGAAATTTTATAATTTAAAATAATTTTGGGAATTGGATGAGGAAGAAAGAGAAACAGGGCTGTACTCAGCAGGTGATTTTGTTTTTTTTTCTGTTTGTGCAGAAATAACAAAGTTTAGCACATGTTGCCTATAAATCTCCTGTCCTAATGTTTCACGAAGAAATCCTATCCCCCTCCATCCTTAGCTTATTGAACCAAATCTACTGTTTTTAAAGAAAGATACTATGAAAGCTGCAAATATGTTTAAAGCTGCAAATATGTTTAAAGCTGCTGTAATTGCTCAGTTGTCTCCTGGGACCTGACATTTATTGTCACATCACCATCCTAGACCAAGTGACAGAGTTTGTCAAATAAACGCACCCAGCTTTGGAGTGGTTACAAAAGCAGATTTTGAGAAACAATGAATCTTGTGTGTTGTCAAAACACACACACACACACACACACACACATTCTCACAGTGATTTGGGTTTGTAGGGTGCAGTCTTATATCTGCCCAGTCTCTGATCTTGTAATTTCAGGCTTTTTATGGCAAGTCGCTTGAGGGGAAAAATCTAGAACTATTGTTTAATCTTCCCCATTGAAACTTGACTCCCATGAGCTCAGCTCGAGATTTATTTGTCCAGTGGCTGTTTAGCTGAAACTTTTTTATTTGAAGTGGTCACGTTTAATGTTTATAAATTGTGTTCCATTTATTTTCGATCCATGATCTTTCTTAAATGAGGAAAAGGGGAGGAATGCGAGACTGAGGAATGGTTTGGTTGTCTGGTTCAAGCGCAAGTGGCAGATAGAGTTTAATTCAGATAAATGTGAGGTGTTTCATTTTGGTATGGCAAATCAGGACAGGATTTCTACAGTAAATGGTAGGGCCCTGGGGAGTGTTGCTGAACAAAGAAACTTAGGGGTGCAGGTGCATAGTTCCTTGAAAGTGGGTGGTGAAGAAGGCTTTCAATGGTCAGTGCATTGAGTATAGGACTTTGGATGTTATGTTGCAGCTATTCAAGACATTGGGTTAGAATACTGCATTCATTTCTGGGCTCTCTGCTATTAGAAAGGTGTAGTTTAAAAATGAAAGGGTTCAGAATAGATCGACAAGGATGTTGCCAGGATTGGATGGTTTGATCTATTGGGAGAGGCTGAGTAGGTTGGGGCTGTTTTTCCCTGGAGTGTCAGAGGCTGGGGGATGACATTATAGACGTTTATAAAATCATGAGGTGCCTGGATAGGGTGAATAGCCAAGGTCTTTTTCCAATGGTAAGGGAGTCCACAACTAGTGGGCAGAGGTTTAAGGAGAGAGGGGAAAGATGTAAAAGGGACCTGAGGGGCAACTTTTTAAGCAGAGGGTGGTGCATGTATGGAGCAAGCTACCAGAGGAAGTGATGGAGGTGGGTACAATTAGAACATTTAAAAGTCATCTAGATGAGTACATGAATAGGAAGGGTTTAGAGAGAAATGGGTAAAAACAATGACTGCAGATGCTGGAAACCAGATTCTGGATTAGTGGTGCTGGAAGAGCACAGCAGTTCAGGCAGCATCTGAGGAGCAGTAAAATCGATGTTTCGGGCAAAAGCCCTTCATCAGGAATAAAGGCAGAGAGCCTGAAGGGTGGAGAGATAAGCTCGAAGGCTGGTATGGTGGAAGGTGAGCACTAGGGGTGTTCTGTCCTTGTTACGGTTGGAGGGGTGGGGTCTGAGGGTGGAGGTGCGGGATGTGGACAAGATGCGTTCCGAGGCAGAAGATGAGGCGTTCTTCCTCCAGGCGTCTGGTGGTGAGGGAGCGGCGGTGAAGGAGGCCCAGGACCTCCATGTCCTCGGCAGAGTGGGAGGGGGAGTTGAAATGTTGGGCCACGGGGCGGTGTGGTTGATTGGTGCGGGTGTCCTGGAGATGTTCCCTAAAGTGCTCTGCTAGGAGGCATCCAGTCTCCCCAGTGTAGAGGAGACCGCATCGGAAGCAACGGATACAATAAATGATATTAGTGGATTTGCAGATAAAACATTGATGGATGTGGAAGGCTCCTTTAGGGCCTTGGATGGAGGTGAGGGAGGAGGTGTGGGCACAGGGTTTGCAGTTCCTGCGGTGGCAGGGGAAGGTGCCAGGATGAGAGGGTGGGTTGTAGGGGGGGCGTGGACCTGATCAGGTAGTCATGGAGGGAACAGTCTTTGCGGAAGGCGGAAAGGGGTGGGGAGGGAAATATATCCCGGGTGGTGGGGTCTGTTTGGAGGTGGTGGAAATGTCAGCTGATGATTTGGTTTATACGAAGGCTGGTATGGTGGAAGGTGAGCACCAGGGGCGTTCTGTCCTTGTTACGGTTGGAGGGGTGGGGTCTGAGGGTGGAGGTGCGGGATGTGGACAAGATGCGTTGGAGGGCATCTTTAACCATGTGGGAAGGGAAATTGCGGTCTCTAAAGAAGGAGGCCATCTGGTGTGTTCTGTGGTGGAACTGGTCCTCCTGGTAGCAGATACGGTGGAGATGGAGGAATTGGGAATACGGGATGGCATTTTTGCAAGAGGTAGGGTGGGAAGAGGTGCAATCCAGGTAGCTGTGGGAGTCGGTGGGTTTGTAAAAAATGTCAGTGTCAAGTCGGTCGTCATTAATGGAGATGGAGAGGTTCAGGAAGGGGAGGGAGGTGTCAGAGATGGTCCAGGTAAATTTAAGGTCAGGATGGAATGTGTTGGTGAAATTGATGAATTGCTCAACCTCCTTGCGGGAGCACGAGGTGGTGCCAATGCAGTCATCAGTGTAGTGGAGGAAGAGGTAGGGAGTGGTGCCAATGTAATTACGGAAGATCAACTGTTCTACGTAGCCAACAAAGAGGCGTAGCTGGGGCCCAACGTGTGCCCATGGCTACCCCTTTGGTCTGGAGGAAGTGGGAGCATTCGAACGAGAAATTAAGGGTGAGGACCAGGTCGGCCAAATGAATGAGTGTGTCGTTGGAAGGGTACTGTTGGGGACGTTGGGAGAGGAAAAAACGGACTTGGAGGCCCTGGTCATGGCGGATGGAAGTGTAGATGGACTGGATATCCATGGTGAAGAGGAGGCGTTGGGGGCCAGGGAAAAGGAAGTCTTGGAGGAGGTGGAGGGCGTGGGTGGTGTCTCAAACGTATGTGAGGAGTTCCTGGACTAGGGGGGATAGGACAGTGTCAAGTTAGGTAGAAATGAGTTCAGTGGGGCAGGAGCATGCTGAGACAATGCATCGGCCAGGATGGTCAGGCTTGTAGATCTTGGGATGGAGGTAGAACCGGGCAGTGCGGGGTTCCCGGACTATGAGGTTGGAAGCTGTGGGTGGGAGATTTCCTGAGGTGATGAGGTTCTGCATGGTCTGGGAGATGATGGTTTGGTGATGGGGGGGTGGGGTCATGGTCGAGGGGGCGGAAGGAAGAGGTGTCCTCGAGTTGGCGATTGGCTTCAGCGGTGTAGAGGTCAGTGCGCCAGACTACCACTGTGCCCCCTTTATCCGGTGGCTTGATGGTGAGGTTGGGATTGGAGCAGGAGGATTGGAGGGCTGCGCGTTGTGAGGGTGAGAGGTTGGAGTGGGGGAGGGAGGTAGACAGGTTGAGGCGGTTAATGTCCCGGCGGCAGTTGGAAATGAAGAGGTCGAGGGCAGGTAATAGGCCAGCGCAGGGTGTCCAGGTGGATGCGATGTGTTGGAGGTGGGCGAAGGGGTCCTCGGAAGGTGGGCAGGAATCCTGACTGTGAAAGTAAGCTCGGAGGTGGAGGCAACGGAAGAAGTGTTCAACGTCACGGCGTGTATTAAATTCATTGATGCGTGGACAGAGGGGGATGAAGGTGAGTCCTTTGCTGAGGATCGATCGTTCGTTCGTCCTCAGTGAGGGGGAGGTCTGGAGGGATGGTGAATACTCGGCAGGGCTGGGAGCTGGGATCTGGTGTGGGTGTGGAGCTGGGAGTGGGGGCGAAGCCAGTAACTGGAGTGGTTGTGATGGTGGGGGGAATAGGGGTGGAGTCATGAGCAGGGGTGGTGTTCCCCTCAGGGTTCTGGGGGCCGGGAATGGTGACAGTGGGATCTGTGGGGGGCGTGTCAGCAGAATGCAGGTGAGTGGCATTGGTGGGGGCGGAAGTGGTGGTCGACATAATAGTAGGGGTGACGGAGGTCACTGAGCATGCGACATCAGCAATGATGTGAGGGACGGAAGTGATGTCACGTGTGATTGGCCAAATGCCGGCAAATGGGACAAGATCGGTTTAGGATATCTGATTGGCAAGGACAAATCGGACCGAAGGGTCTGTTTTCATGCTGTATAACTCAATAACAATGAAACCATATCATGTGAAGTTCTGATAAAGATACCTGCCTTGCCTTAAGTCACACTCTTTGAATACTAGAGTCATAAGTTGTATTTTTATAATGTAGAGTTTCATTACTGAGCACAGAACCCAGGCTCTGTGTATAAGCCTATGACATTGTAATCTTGTAAATAATGTGTTACAAATAAACTTCAAGATGTCAAGGTCAACGAGATCCCAATTATCTGTCATAAATGTTAGGTAGGCTAATGCAGAATAAGATCAAAGTCAGCATCACGGAGTACGACAAAATGTTCCACAATTCATGATGGTGAGGCAAAAGAATTCAAGTCTGTCAGATCCCATTGAAACTTAAAGGGTAGTTCTTCACCTGTATGTGTTAGGTGGGTTCACTAAATCTCCAACATTGCACATTCAAAATTCCATTAGGTAATCTTTTAATATCAGAGTTAACAAGATCCCAACTAATCCCTTGATTAGATGATCATCCATTTAACACCAAACTCCTGGATGAGTTACCCTTTGAATACATGGCTGAACCCTACTACTCTGATCTGATTGGGCACAAACTGTGCACAATGAGGCACCTGAAAGTGGCAGCCAACATGGGGTTCATGTAAACTGGGAAGACATGGGACCTTGGAAAAGGTTGTTGAGAAGCACTGAAGGTTACCATGTCGAAGAATAAAAATTAGTTAAAGAAAATGTAACTATTTCATCAGGACACTGTTTTAATCATGCAAATTTATAGAGCTATTAACATGACTCTAAAACATCAATTCAGGAGAACAAGACCTCTCTAAGCAGAGCAAATCTAGCAATAAAATTGAACATTTCTATTTGTCAAGTCAATGTATTTCGCAATTGTTTCTTTCTGTGCTTATGAATAATTCAGTTCATTAATATATAGCATAACTGTACATTTTCAGAGCTTAGACTAGCACTGTTCAAACCCAGCAGTTACATTGCTCAGTGGTTTTCCTTTCTAGCTCAGCTTTGTTTAATTGGATTCTTATGTAAGACTTCATTCCAGTTGCTACAAAGAACTAGGCTGAACTTTCAAGATAACAGCTGTTTATGCTCCAAGCAGTGTTTAGAACATAGAACATAGAACAGTACAGCACAGAACAGGCCCTTCAGCCCACGATGTTGTGCCGACCACTGATCCTCATGTATGCACCCTCAAATTTCTGTGACAAAGTGTGATTTGGGGGTGTCTTGTATTCTGATGAAGAGTCAGGAAATTAATTCTAATTCTTCCTCCACAGGTGCTGCCAGAACTGCTGTCTGCACTTTGTTTTCATTTAAGATTTCTGACATCTGCAGTATTTTGCTTTTATTTGTTGGGGCGGGTGGGGGGTGGAATCTTGTTGGGCTACATAAACTTAATATGTCTAATCTGAAAAACATTGATGCCAAGATGGATGAATAACGTGTGATAAGTAAACCTGAAGCTTTACCCCTGCTGGACTGATCGATGCTAACCAGCCTGCCATTTTGGCCTGATTAAGGTAGAGGTCAACAGGGGTCATGAGTTAGCAGATCAGCCATAATCCTGCAGGGTGGCAAAATAGGCTCAAAAGATTTACGCATGCTCATATATTTTTGTAATTCATTCACAGGATATGGATCTCATTGGTCCAGCATTTAATGCCCAGCCCTACTTTCCCTTGAGAAGTCATGATTTGGAGATGCCGGTGTTGGACTGGGGTGGACAAAGTTTAAAAATCACACAACACCAGGTTATAGTCCAACAGATTTATTTGGAACCCTAGCTTTCAGAGTGCTACTCCTTCATCAGGTGGTTGTGATGCCTATAACCACCTGATGGAGCAGCGCTGTGAAAGCTAGTGCTTCCACATAAACCTGTTGGACTATAACCTGATGTTGTGTGATCTTTAACTTTTCCCTTGAGGAGGTGGTAATGAGCTGCCCTCTTGAACTGCTGCAGTGCACCGGTGTAGCTGAACTCTCAATGCCAGGATTCTCACCCAGTGATAGTGAGGAAACGATGATATATTTCCATGTCAGTATGGCATGTGGCTTGTAGGGGAGCTTGCAATTGGTGGTATTCCTGTGTATTTGTGGACCTTGTCATTCTCAATGCTCAAGGGCATGAGTTTGGAAGGCCCTGGGTGAGTTGTTGCACTGCATATTTGGACAGTACACCATGTGCCACTGTGCATCAGTGGTGGAGGGAGTGAATATTGAAAGTGTTAGGTAGGGTGCTAATCACGTGGGGTGCTTTGTTCCGAATGTGTTAAGCTTCTTGAGTGTTGTTGCACCTGCATCCATCCAAGCAAGTGGGAAGTATTCTATCACATTTCTGACTTATAGATGGTGGACAAGCTTTGAGGGGTCAGGAGGTGACTTACAGCCGGGTTCCCAGCCTCTGATTTGCTCATCTTGTCATCGTATGTATATGACATGTTCAGTTGAGTTTCTGGTCAGTGTTAAAGGGGATTGACAAAGTAGATGTGGAAAGGATACTTCCTCATGTGGGGCAATCAGAAATGATCGGTCATAGTTTTATGATAGTGGGAGCAGATTTAAAACAGATGGAGGGAAAGTATTTCTCTCAAATGGTTGTGTGTCAATGGAACTCACTACTCCAGAGTGCATTGGATGTTGGGATATTCAGTAAACTTAAAGAAAAGATAGATTTTTAAAAATCAATAATGAATCCCAAGGGTTATGAGGAGCAGGCAGGAAAGTGGAGTTGAGGGCTAGGTGGGATCAACCATGATCATACTGAATAGTGAAAGAAGATCAAGAGACTGAATGGCCAACTCCTGTTCCTAGTTCTTCTGCTCTTCCTTGAAGAGGAGTAGAGTTATTCTCCTTTGTTTGACTAACATTTATTTCTCATGCAATAACACAAACAGCTTAACTGTGTGTGCAAATTGGCTGCCACATTTCCAACATTATAACAGTAGCTGTGCATCAACAAGCCATGTCTTGGCTGTGAAGCACTTTGAACTATCTTGAGGTTATGTAAGAGATGCTGCATAAATGCATGTCTCGTCTGAGAGATGCCACATGACATTTGCCAAGCTGTGAAAATAAATCAACTGAAACAATACTGCATTTCGATTGGAACACCCCCAGCTTTAGAAGCCAGCTCGGTTTGCTTGTGCTGCAGCTCTGTCAGGGCACTGCAGCAGAAAGGTCCCCTTGGGATGAAGAATTATTCCATATCGTGCTCCAACCACAGCCGATCCACTTGAGCATAATTTGTCATCCAATTTTCTCTGCACTGAATAATTTTCTGAAATGAGGAGAATCCATTGATGGACATAAGAAATCTACTTAAAATACCTTTTCACAACTATGACGATGAAGAGAAATGAATCCCAGGAAGGGCTCACTGGCTACTTCCTACCACCTCTACCCCCACCCCCCCTCCCCATCTCTCTCTCAAAGGGTCGTGCTCTGCCAGGAGTGATTTTTCAAAAATAGCCAACAGCTCTCCTGCAGCGCAACTAATTAATAAGCACTTATGTGAAGTTAGACAATGAGCTAAACTCTTCAACCATGGGAGGCTTCATCGCCAAGGCTGATCCTACCTTCACCTAACTTCGCTCGTGTCTGTTTGCACAAGGAGTTATTAAATGGAAAGCAAGAGGGGGATCCCAGGATATTTCGCATTGCTGAACCCAGGGTTGTTTAGACAAATGGACACAATTCACCTGCAGATCCAATGTTTATTCACCTCCCTAATTATCCTGGAGAAGACAGCGATGAGCTGTCCAGCTGTCTCCCTGAACTGCTGGAATCGTCGGAAGTAGGTGCTGCCCCAATGCTATTGGGAAAAGAGTTCCAGGTCTGTGAAACAGAACAGTAGAATCAGCTAAGATTGAGAGTCACCTCTCGGACAGCATGCCCTTTATGATTGCTGATCCCATGATTACTATGACCGAACCCAAAGTTCACTTGAGTACAGAGGAAGGAATTAGGTAGGGTACACAAAAAAATACATATTTCCACTCCCACTCTAGCTGCTAACCCCGCCTTCCTCCCATCCTGTGAAAGTACCCTGATATCATGTAAGGCCAGAATCCGTATACGCTGTTATTGTATTTTGCTCATTTGTTGTATAATGTATTTATCTCTGAGCAATGCAGAGATGACATCAGTTTAAGTATGCAACAAATTAATTTACAATTCTTTTAAAATATGGCCACAATCATCATATGTCTGCATTCACATTTGTAACTCAGCTTCTGGGTCTCTGTATAATTGCCTTGAGTCTATGTCCAGGTTTAACCAATCAAGCACAGTGGGCATACATCAGTTACCAGACTCTCATAATCAAGCTGAGAACAGCTGTGTACTTGTTTGACAACAGCAGTTGTAGTGCCACTGATTGAATAGCAAACTGAATGCAACTGTCTGAGTTCAATATTATGAAAAATATTCAGTTGTGTTAGGTGTGGAAATGGAAGGGTAGAGCTGTGAAATTGCTCACCTCTTCAGAATGGAACTGGGGGAACAGGAAGGGCTTGCAATCATTCCAAAACACGAAACGCTGTCGCATGTCGAAGGAAGGCTGTCACTGACACATCCGAGTGAGCGTTTCACAATATGCTTAATTCACAATATGTCTGTATTCCACTAAGTAATGGAAACATACAAATGTTTTCTATCCGAGTTCCATGAAAACTAAGAAACCAATCATCTCTGAAGAGGATCAAGGAGAAGATATAATTTCAGAAGTACTAAAATTATCTTTGCTCAATTGTAAAGGCAAGATGCAAGAGAAAAAACACTTTTTGAAATAAGGTACATTAATCTCCATCGAGTCAGTTAACACAGAAACCTACAATACAGGAGCAGGTGTAGGCTATTTGTCCATTGATTCCTGATGAAAGGCTTTTGCCTGAAAGGTTGATTTTCTTGCTCCTTGGATGCTGCCTGACCTGCTGTGCTTTTCCAGTACCACACTCTTGACTCTAATCTCCAGCATCTGGCTGTTCACTTTTGCCTATTTGCCCTTTGAGTCTGCCCCACCATTCAATACGATCATGGCTGATCATCCAACTCAGTCCCCTGTTCCTGCTTTCTTCCCATACCCTTTGATCCCTTTTTGCTCTAAGAATGTTATCCATCTCTTTCTTGAAAACCCTAAAATGTGCTTCCTCTTGATATTCGATGACGTTACCATGTCCTTACCGACACCATCCGCATCTGGCAGTTACCACTGATTAGAAACTTCACAAGACCAGCCATGAGGGGACACCTTTCCAGGACAGAGATATGGATAATTCTTTTTCATTGAGGATTGAACAACTTTGGAACACTCTGCCTCCGAAGATGGAGCTCACTGGATATTTTTAAACAGAAGTGCATAACTTACTACTGGGCAAGGGAATCAGTTTAGATGGTAATATGGAATTCAAAGTGCAAACAGATCTTTGTGGGCGGCACGGTGGCACAGTGGTTAGCACTGCTGTTTCACAGCGCCAGAGACCCAGTTCAATTCCCGCCTATGGCAACTGTCTGTGTGGAGTTTGCACATTCTCCCCGTGTCTGCGTGGGTTTTCTCCGGGTGCTCCGGTTTCCTCCCACACTCCAAAGATGTGCAGGTCAGGTGAATTGGCCATGCTAAATTGCCCGTAGTGTTAGGTAAGGGGTAGATGTAGATGTAGGGGTAAGGGTGGGTTACGCTTCGGCGGGGCGGTGTGGACTTGTTGGGCCGAAGGGCCTGTTTCCACACTGTAAGTAATCTAATCTAATCTAATCTAATCTAAACAAAAATAGAAACTGGTGGAGAAACTTAGTAGGTCAGGCAGCATCCGTGGAAGGCAACATTGAGGTTAAGTATCACATCCAGTGACTCTTTGGACTCAAAATGTGAACTGTTTCTCTACAGATGCTGCCAGACCTGCTGCGTTTCTCCAGCACAGTTTGTTCTTGTTTCAGATTTCTACATTCAAAGTTCTTTGTATTTATATCAACCATGATCTTATTGAATGGTGGAATAGGCCTAATGGACCAAATGGCCCATATCTTCTCTTAATATGCATATAAGGACATGAGGCCTAGGGGCAGGAGTAGGCCATCTGGCCCTTCGAGCCTGCTCCACCATTCAACACGATCATGGCTGATCTTTCTGTGGCCTCAGCTCCATTTACCCACGCTCTCACCATAACCCTTAATTCCTTTTGCTGTTCAAATAAATTATCTTAGCTTTAAAAACATTCTATGAGGAAACCTCAGCTACTCCACTGGGCAGGGAATTCCACAGATTCACAAACCTCTGGGTGAAGAAGTTCCTTCTCAATTCAGTCCTAAATCTGCTTCTCCTAATTTTGAGTCTATGCCCTCTTGTCCTAGTTTCACCTGCCTGTGGAAAAATCCTCTCTACTTCTATCTTATATATTCCCTTTGTAATTTTATATGTTTCTATAAGCTCCCCCCCCCCCCTGCCACATACACACACACTTCTAAATTCCAATGAATATAACTCCAGTCTACTCAGTCTCTCCCCATAAGCCATATGTTCATTTAGAAATACTATGGCTACAACAGTAAGTCAGAGATTGGGCATTCTGTGATAAGTAATGTACCTCTTAAGTCCCCAAAAACTGTCCACAATCTGCAAATTACATGTCAGGAGCAATAATGAAATGAACACTTCCCATTTGCCTGGATAACATTCAAGAAACTTGACACCATCCAGGCCATAGCAGCCAACATGATAAATATCTCATCCTCCAAGTTAAAATATTCACTCCTTCCATCACTGATGAACAGTAGCAGCAGTGTGCACCATCTACAAGGAACACTGCAGCAACTCACCAAAGCTCTTTTGACAGCACTTTCTAAACCTGTGATCTCTACCACCTGGAAGAAAAAGGGGATCAGTTACATGGGAGCACTAGCACTTGCATGTTCTCCTCCATGCTGCACGCCATCCTGACTTGGACCTGTATTGCTGTTCTTTTTCTGATGCTGAGTTGAAAAGCTGGAATCCCCACTCACTAGCACTGTTCATGGACTTACACCAGATGCACTCCCGTGACTTAAGAAAGCAACTCCCTCACCACTCTCTCAACAGAAAAGCCAGGATGGAAAATAAAATGGCTTCACCAGTGACACTCATTCCATGAAAAGATGACAAAGAAAAGAGCACAGGGAGTTCATTACAATGTTTAATGATTTTGAAAATATTGTATCAGCTGCTGACTCAGCTCCTCAGATAGAGAAAATTGGTATTCTGCAAAGATGAGATCAAAAGTCATGGGTTTTCTTCGTCTGAACTAATTTGCTGATGTTGCAAGACACCTTTAGGAACTGAAAGTGCTGTACTAGATCTTCTGAATTGCACAGACTGAAAGGAAAGCTAATAGAACAGCATTGTACTATTGAGGTCCAGTGATCAGCTTCCACAATGGGGCACAGGAAAACTCCATATTTGGTCTTTGGTCAATACAGAACTAGTTGATCTTACCTGGAGCAGAAATTGGGAATTACTCATTGCTTATGGTAAATGCAAGATTGGAAAGGGGAAGGAAAGTGGGCCATCATTTCATCTCATACGATCATAATTTTAGGAGTGGGGGAATGCCAGTTGGTCCCTCTCATCTGCTCCACTATTCAGATTTTGCCTGATCTGATGGTGAGCTCAACACCACATTCTGCCTACCCCTGACAACCATCGGTTCTCTTGTCAATTGAGAATACATCTACCGCTACCTTTTAAAATATTTAGTGACCTTGCAACCATCACTCGCTGGAGAAGACAGATCCACTGAGACCACCCTCTGAGAGAAAAACACTCCTCCTCAGAAACCATATGCTTTTAAATGGTCTCCTCCATTTCAATTTATCCCACAAGAGGAAAAGTCCTTTGAGAGTGCACCTTGTCAATTCCTCTCAGGATCTTCAATGTTTCAGTAAGATCACCTCTTATTCTTCCAATGGATGCAGTCCCAGCCTGTCCAACTTTTCTGAGATAAACCTTTCCCCGCCTGCCTCTTCCCATCCCAGCTTCCCAGGTATCAGTTGAATGAACCATCTCCTGTAACCAATGGATGCATCTATGAGGGAAGTGAGTATTGTGTTTAGTTGTGATAACCTCCATGGCCAAGTCTGTTGAGATATTTTGCCTTAGGCTTAAAACTGGAAAATGAATGGTTACTTGGAAAATATCATAGAGCGCAACCAGCTCTCTGAAAATCATTCCCCAGAAGGAAGTACACTCCATTCAGAGAGGATGAGAGGTAGAGAGAAAATCTGAAGCAACAAAGTCCATTAAATTAAGTGGCTATACCATTAGGTTGAATGCATCAAGTATATGTAATAGGAGAGAGCCCATAAAGGTTAATTTAGCCTCCTCCTGTCTATGCAATATCTCATGGAATTTACCTCATCATTGCTTAGCCCCATGAGATAAAGTTCAAACTCATGCAGAGAAGTGGAAGTCCTCACCCCCACTGACTCTCAGATAAATTCTTACAGTCCCAGGAACAACAGTGGGTATGAGAAAATTGTCAGTATGTGGCCTGGTCTATCGTAGCTTGAATCCTCACATACAGCTTCCAGTCATCTGCCTGCTTGTAAGTCCTGACGGAGGTTATGTGCGGTCAGAAAGCTGCTTGCCTCCTGCCACTCAGGGTGGGCAGTGAGTTGGGGCAGGAAAGGCCCAGAGCAGGATCAGTCCTGTTCCTCCGGGTTCCCAACAAAGGAAACATCTACACCAACCTGTGTAGGGCAGTCATTCCACCCAGCCAAGGGAAAGCGGAAATAGGTTTTAAGAGATGATTTTGAATTGCACAGATGCTCTGTTTTTATCTGGCTGGATGGTTGAAAATTAAACCCAGTATCTGCGGATGCATGTCTCCCAGATTTCCCTGGTGGAAATATTTACATCTCAACTTGGAATGGGGAATCATTAGGTAGAGCTGGAATGGTGTTCTCACTGGAATACTGTAACCATTGAAATGATGTAGCTGCTGAGATAGTGTGTTCAGGAGAACGGTACACTCATTGAAATTATAAATCTTCTGAAATGGTGTAGTCTTCATAATAGAGTACCTGCTGCAATGATGTACTAATTGGAATGGTGGCTCCAGTAGAATGGTGTACCCACTAAAATGACGTATCTTCTGGAATGATATAGCTGCTGGAATGGTGTGTCTACTGGAATGATGTACCAATTGGACAGATGTACACCTAGAATGGTGTACCCAATGTAATGATGTACCTGCTGAAAAGGTGCACATGTGGGCATGGTGTACATGGGATTGGTGTAGCTGCTGGAATTGAGTACACGCTTGGTTTCAACGATGGGAATTGCGAGAATTTGTAGCAACTGCATTGCAAGCACAGTGACGGAGCAACTAGAACAAATATGCAGATTTGCTGCAGGTGAAATTTCCCTGGTAAATAAATGAACTGGGATCCAAAGTGACTGGAACAAAGCCAAATTCAACTGCTCACATGAATGCCTACAAAATACAGGCATTATGCTGCAACAGGAGGTTGCGTGATAGATAAAAGTCAGATACATGTGTTTGCAAATAGTGTAATATGAACTAAACCAATACTCAATCGTTCTCAGCAATCTTTTTGTGTATTTCCTCCTTTACTGAAGATACAAAATTACATTGGAGTATGGTTCCTATTCTCCGGCACTTTATCCAAACAGCCATTCCTTATGTGTGACCTTGGAAAGTCAGGATGTGTGAGAGGGGAAGCTGTACTGGAGCAGGAGAACCTACAGAGGAAATTGGTGGAATATGAAAGAAGCAAATGCCAAAGATTTCCTTAAAGTAAAGATGAAGAAAGGCAATGGTACTTCAAGTTAACTTTGGATGAACTTACTGAAGCAAGTGTGTGCCTCTCTTTAAGATTCGCATTGCTCTCATTATCAAACAGAGGTTTACTTGAAAATCTTCTTTTTCAACCTGGTTAGTCACGTGAGTATAATAACCTCAGCCAGCAAAATATTAAATACGCTTCATTCCTGTTTTGCTGATGACACTGTTTGAAGTAGGGCAGCTACGTAAATTCATGGAGGAGGACAGGGCTGTGAAATTCAATCTCACTCACTGAAAGATCGTCGATTTCTCTGAAGGCTGATCTGGTAAAGGTGATGAGTAATGGGCTGAAATATTCCAAGCCTTTTCCCATTGTGACTGCACTTTGAGGCTTTACAATTGTCAGGATCCTTTGGTGAGAAATTTTGAGAATTTGAATGGGATACGGAGTGAGGGTTTGAAGGGGCTGTTGGAATACAGATGGGGGTGGTGGTGAAGATTTATGAGGGGAATGTGCATGGAAGCGATAACCTGTATGTGACTGAACTCCACAGTAACCATTACTCTATTAGAGCTCGCAAAGCCAAAATATCACCCATCGGGTGTCCCAACCCAACGGCTGACATAAATGAAATAACCTCCAGGTTCAATCTTCGATTTTCCCTAAATTGCTGATCTCGGTTTGGGTTAATTTTCCCAAAGCTTGAGGGAGGGAAGAATCATTCAGGCCTCCCATTATCAAAGACTCGCTCACAGAATCACAGAATTGTTGCGACACAGAAGCAGGCCATTCGGCCCATTGTGGCTGCACGAGTTTAATTGAGAGTTCAAAACAGCATTCGGGAGAAGTCATGTGATTTCAAGCCAAACACTGGCTCAGCAAAGCAGGTTATGTCAGATTACAACAGGATCTAGACCAGATGGGCCAATCAGCTGAGAAGTGGCAGATGGAGTTTAATTCAGATAAATGTGTGGTGCTGCATTTTGGGAAAGCAAATCTTAGCAGGACTCATACACTTAATGGTAAGGTCCTAGGGAGTGTTGCTGAACAAAGAGACCTTGGAGTGCAGGTTCATAGCTCCTTGAAAGTGGAGTTGCAGGTAGATAGGATAGTGAAGAAGGCGTTTGGTATGCTTCCCTTTATTGGTCAGAGTATTGAGCACAGGAGTTGGGAGGTCATGTTGCGGCTGTACAGGACATTGGTTAGGCCACTGTTGGAATATTGCGTGCAATTCTGGTCTCCTTCCTATCGGAAAGATGTTGTGAAACTTGAAAAGGTTTCAGAAAAGATTTACAAGGATGTTGCCAGAGTTGGAGGATTTGAGCTGCAGGGAGAGGCTGAACAGGCTGGGGCTGTTTTTCCTGGAGCATCGGAGGCTGAGGGGTGACCTTACAGAGGTTTACAAAATTATGAGGGGCATGGATAGGGTAAATAGACAAAGTCTTTTCCCTGGGGTGGGGGAGTCCAGAACTAGAGGGCACAGGTTTAGGGTAAGAAGGGAAAGATATAAAAGAGTGCTACAGGGCAACCTTTTCACACAGAGGGTGGTACATGTATGGAATGAGTTGCCAGAGGAAGTGGTGGAGGCTGGTACAATTGCAACATTTAAGAGGCGTTTGGATGGGTATATGAATAGGAAGGGTTTGGAGGGATATGGGCTGGGTGCTGGCAAGTAGGACCAGATTGGGTTGGGATATCTAGTCGGCATGGACGGGTTGGACCGAAGGGTCTGTTTCCATGCTGTACATCTCTATGACTCTATGACTGGCAAAACATCTGAGGAGACAATTGATGATGGAAATGATTGACATGAGTGAGAGAAGTACTGGGCAAGTGGGGTTTGGAACTGAAGCAATTTCTTGCAAAGATAGAACATCCATGAAATAACTGTGCAGAGACCAGTATCTCCTCACCAAGTCACACTTTATTTACACATACACACTAATGGAGTCTAACCAGCTAAATCAGACCCAGTCCCTGGAGTGAGGAGACTCTCGAGATTCCGGTTCCTGTCTGTCAGCCAGGACTCCCCAATTGACCCAGGTTAACAGCCCCAATCAGGGATCTCATACTCAATGAGATCCACCTGGCCAACCTTGTTTCAATCATTACGGTCAATAACAGCACAGGTTCTGTATTAGTTGTCTCCAAGCAGTCAGGGCTGGGGAGAAGTCTGGAGGTTTTGTAGTAAGAAAGACAAGGCTGGTGTGGAGTTGTCAGAGAGGAAGACAGGTCTTTTGAGAACATGAGTTTTGGGAATCCATGTTAACTCATGAGTGAGTTGAGGTTAGCCGGTGGCTTAAGGCTCTCGTTTGGAGAAACTTGAAGCAGAAGTAGGCCATTCAGCCCTTTGAGACTGCTCTAACATTTGAAAAAATCATGGCTATCTCAATACCATATTCCTGCTTTCTCCCCATACTCCTTGATGCGTTTAAAATTTAAAAGGCAGTCATCTCTTTATTCAATATATTCAGTGACTTGGCTTCCACAGCCTTGTATGGTAGAGAATTCCACAGGCTTACCAACCTTTGAAATGAAGAAATGTTTTCTTATCTTAATGCTAAATGACCTATCCCATATCCTGAAATTCTGACTCCTAGTCTGAATTAGGGAAAACATTGTCCCTGAATCTTGTATGTCCAGTCCTGCTAAAATATTATACATTCAATCAGATCCTGCTCATCCTTCTAAACTCGGGTGAACACAGTTCTAGTCCAACCAATCTCTCCTCCTATATCAGTCCTGCCACTCCCAGGATCAGCAGAGAGAATTTCAGCTGCACTCTTTCTATGGCAACTATATCCTTTCTTAGGCAGGGAGACCAAAGGTGTGGTTGCACCAAGGCCCTGTATAACTGCAGTAAGACATCATTACTTCTGAATTCAAATCTTCTTGCAATGATGGTCAAAGTACCATTTGGCTTCCTAACGGCTGGATGACAGTAAGTAAATGTCAATTAGCCATGCATGAAATCAGCTGGGTCTGAAAAAAAATACATGTTAGGTTCATGTCATCCAATTAAAATACCACCTGATTTATTTCCAAAACCTATACCTCAGTTTACAAGCGGAAAGACATTATGGATGCTTAATTAATCCAGCAAGTTGCATCACATACATGAAAACTTAATGCAGAATGGATCTCAAGAACAAAGTAAATCATACTACTTGACATGTTAGATCTTCCACAGATCTGGCAAAGAAGCTTCTTACAAAAATTCCACAACTGCACATACTGTCCTGGGTGCATACAGAAAGCATACGACAATATAATTCATACATGAAAAAGGAGCAGAAGCAGACCATTTGACCCCTCATGGGTTTCATATATTTACATTTCACACATATTTATATAACACACATGTATTTAATGAGATCAGCCCCCACGCTTACCAAGAATCTATCACCTCTGCCTTAAAAATATTGCAAGACTCTGTTTCCTTTTTAGGTAGAGAGTTCCAAAGATGTGAGACTCTCAGTGAGAGATAAGTTTCACCTCCCCACCACCCCCACCCCCGTTTTAAATGGACAACCTGTTATTTTTAAATAGGACCTCCAAGTTTTAGCTTTTTCCATAAGAGAGATCATCCTCACCACATTGATCCTGTCAAAACAGGAAAGATGTTTTAGATATTGTTACATCATGCTGTGCATTAGGAACAGGGGTATGGAATGTATACACAGATCACTAATAATGAAACCGGTCTTGTCACTAACTGGAACACTAGAATATTTTCATCCAGTGGATATATGGAATTTTTCTGTGCGGGTGAGTTTTATCCAGAGCCCTATATTTCACTTAGTGAATCTGAATAGAGTTTAGAAACTGGGATTGTTCTCCCAAAGTAAAGAGGGTCATAGAAGATTAAGCAGTTCCAAATCGTGACGAGTTTTGATAAGAACAAATGGAAACTCTATTCACTGGCACAAAAGTCACTAAACAGCTTCTAAAAAGTGTCAAAACAACAAAAGGAGAAATTAGAAGTTTTTTTTACTTTTCAAGTGTGTGCTGAGGGGGAGGTCCAGTCAAAACATTCAAGAGGAAAATGGATGATTATCTGGAGAGGAGGAATGTACCAGGTTATGGGGAGAGAGCAGGCAAGTGACACCTGGTGAATTGCTCCTTCAGAGAGCCAGCACAGACACCACTGTCCGTGATTCTATAAATCAAAGTTACATGCACGTAATGCGTGGTGGAAGGATGGGTTAGGGTTAACTTCCAGAAGACCAGCCATGATCTCATTAAATACATGTGGGTTATATAAATTAGATAATTATTTACATGGCTACATGACAAGTGCCAGGAAGTACTTTGTCTCTCAAGAGCTAGCAAATGCACAATAGGCTGAATGTCCTGCTTTTGTGCTGTTCTGATTTAATGATTAGAGAACACACTCTATTAAAATATGATAAGATATTGGAAATTCAGCATTTCCTTGGTTGTGTTAAAAGTCCTACATTTGTGTTGAAAGGACTATGGTAAATAATTGGCCATCCCGCTGCCTACTGGAATTGTTTTGTGAAACTGCACTCCTCTGAGTATTTGTTATGCATAATTTCACTGCATTACACACGTCACTTACTCTGATGAAGAGTTAGAGTTGGCACTAAACTCCTATTTTATTGTCCTGCTTAAAAATCCCTGAGTTCAACTGGGGAAGTCTCTGTTTTTAGGTTAGCACAAGTTAAGTTGAATCCTGAAACTGTTGCTAAATCCAGGGCGATCTCTGCTCCTCTGACAAAGCAAATGTTGCAGTCAGTCATAAAACTGACAAAACTAGCAGCTTTATGACCATAGACCTGTAGGTCGTGCAACACTTAGATTTGGGCGATATTGAGCTTTCATATTGACTTCATCAAGCTACATATTACTGATGAAACTCTTCAAGTGTGCCGCACTTATCCACCAATTCTGAGGCTGTGGAAGAGTGCAAAATGCTCTTCCTCTCATCTCCGCCTCCTCCTGGGTATGTATGAGAAAAATATTTCATTGAAAACATTAGACAAGTGGCCCAGTAGTGGATTAAACACTAGCCTTTGAAGAAACTGGCTTTGAATTGGAGGGTTATTTGAAAGGCCAAATAAAAGCACTGGACCTTAGTTGTGAGGGGAAAAGCAATTTAGGGCAGGCTCCCTTGATGAGAGATAAATGTAGGGGAATGGTCTGGGTGGGTTGCTCTTCGGAGGGTCGGTGTGGACTTGTTGGGCTGAAGGGCCTGTTTCCACACTGTAGGGAATCTAATCTAATCTAATCTAATCTAATCTAATCTAATCTGGGCGGCACGGTGGCACAGTGGTTAGCACTGCTGCCTCACAGCGCCAGAGACCCGGGTTCATTTCCCGCCTCAGGCAACTAACTGTGTGGAGTTTGCACGTCCTCCCCGTGTCTGTGTGGGTTTCCTCCGGGTGCTCCGGTTTCCTCCCACAGTCCAAAGATGTGCAGGTCAGGTGAATTGGCCATGCTAAATTGCCCGTAGTGTTAGGTAAGGGGTAAATGTAGGGGTATGGGTGGGTTGCGCTTCGGTGGGGCGGTGTGGACTTGTTGGGCCGAAGGGCCTGTTTCCACACTAAGTAATCTAATTTAATAGCAGGGCTACCATCTGAGCAGGTCATGGTTTAACTAGCTCTACCCATATAAATGTTGACAGAATACGGATATTAGTCTGTGATGCTCACACAAGTGGAAGGAATCTGGAGTCCTGTTTGCAGTTCTGCTTGCCCTGTTATAGGAAGAATATTGTCAGAGTATGGTGCTGGAAAATCACATCAGGTCAGGCAGCATCCGAGGAGCAAGAGAATCAACATTTTGGGCAAAAGCCATTCATCAGGAATGCAACATCAGGCATATTCCTGATGAAGGACCAATGTCTGAAAGGACTACCAGCACCTGCAGTTCTCAATTTCTGATAGGAAGAATACTATTAAACTGAAGAGGGTTCAGCAAAGATTTACCAGGATGTTGCTGAGAATGGAGGTATTAAGATTTAAAAATAGACTGGAAAGACTGAACGTTTTTCGCTGGAGCATAGAAGGTTGAGGAGTGACTGTTTTGGGGTTTGTAAAATAATGAGGGGCATAGGTAAGGTGAATGTAAAGGGGCTTTTCCCTAGGGATGAGGAATTCAAAACTAGGGGCCATTTTAAGGTGAGGGGGGAAAGATTTAAAGAGACCTAAGGGGCAACTTCTTCACGCAGAGGGTGATGCATGTATGGAATGAGCTGCCAGAGGAAGTGGTGGAGGCTGGTACAATTGCAACATTTAAGAGGCATTTGGATGGGTATATGAATAGGAAGGGTTTGGAGGGATGTGGACTGGGTGCTGGCAGGTGGGACTAGATTGGGTTGGGATATCTGGTCGGCATGGACAGGTTGGACCGAAGGGTCTGTTTCCATGCTGTACACCTCTATGACTCTATGAGGGGCAACTTTTTTTACACAGAGAGTGGTCCATGTGTGGAATGAGGAAATGGTGGATGCAGGTAGTTACATCATTTATAAGAAATTTGGATAAGGACGTGAATAGGAAAGTTTGGAGGGATATGGGGCCAAATGCAGGCAGAAGTGAGACTAATTCATTTTGGGCACATGGTTGGCGTGGACTGGTTGGACTGAAGGGTTTGTTTCCATGCTGTATGACTCTATGTCTTTCTGAATGTAAGTCCAAATCAAAACTCCCCCTAATTTGAGATCTTCACTCAGGGATGGCACAAAATATTCTGTGTGGGACACAGAAAACTATGACAAAGATGTAGCGAAGGGTATGCTTTAGTTGAAGTTGAAACCTACCTGCAGAGCATAATCAATTGATTGCCTCATAGAAAGGTATGAAATAGAGCAGAACCACACTATTTGGCCCCACAGACCTTGCTTCATCATGCAACATGGTCATAGTTGATCTGTTTGCATTCAAATTCCATTCCTATCGAGCCCGGGTAACCTTTGATTCCCTTGTCAACTTTGAATCTATCGATCTCTGCCTTAAAAATATTGAGTGACCCCATGTCAGCCAGTTTCTGAGACAAAGAATTCTAAAGTCTTACAAACCTTCAAAAGAAAATAAATTATCCTCATCTGTCCTAAAAGGGTGACCCCTAATTTTAAAACAGTGTGCTCTAGTTCGGGACTGACTAGCAAGAGGAAACATCCTTTCCACTCCCAATGTGTCAACACCATTCAGGATCTTGATACTTCAACCAAGTCACCCCTCACTTATAAAGCCTGCGAGCCGTGGGTATTTATTGAGTACAGCGGAAACTCTTGGTGGTGGCGTGCCTGAAGTATGGACTCATGGAATCGGTGGGTCGTCGTCCTTGGTGATGGTGGTGCCCAGAGCAGGGACTCAGGGGCAGTGGGTCACTGCAGTGGTGGCAGTGCCCAGATAGGGGACGCCTGGTTGTGGTATGTCTGAAGTGTGGACTCTTGGCAGGATTGTCATTGCTGTGCCCGGAATGGGGACTCCTTCAGACTTGGGACACCTTTGTAGAGACCTTGAAGAAGTGTTGGAGGTGTGTTGAAGACCATTTGTAGAGACGTTGAACTCTGTTTATGTAATTTCTTTCTTTTTTGTAACTCAAAATGGCGCTGGATTGTGGACAAAACACTTTTCACTGTATTTTTATAAATATCTGTGACAATAAATAACTCACAACTTTGATTCTCCTGCAGTGGTATTATTTATATGGTTAAATGAAGAAAGAAACATGCGACAGTGATTTTGTGTGGGGTACTGTTTTGTTCACAGGTTGAATATTTTCTGTACTCAAAGCAAGTAAAATCATGTCAGTGCTAACCTTTTCACTAATCTACACATCTACAAATCTGCAACGTCATCAATGCTTCTGCTATTCAGTGTCATAGAGCCATACATCCGCAACATGACCTCCCAACTCCTGTACTCAGTACTCTGACCAATATGCTGCAGGAGTGTTTCATTGTCAGAACCGCTGCCTTTCAAATGACATGTGATGCAATCGTTTGCATGTCTATAAAGCCCCTCAGAATATCCCAAATATTTCAGAGCCAATAAAAATGTTGTCACTGTTGCAATGGAGGTAAATGCAGCAGTCAGTTTCCTTACAGCAAGGTCCCAGAAATCAAGCTGCTTTAGTGATGCAAGCTGAGGGATAAATGTTGCCCAGGATATTATGAAGAGTCAATAAAATGTGGAGCTGGAAAAGGCACAGTAGGTCAAGCAGCATCAGAGGAACAGAAGAGTTGACATTTCAGGTCAAAACCATCTCCAGGATATTACGAACTCAGCCAAGACTTTGAGAATAGGACTGAGTGAGTTGTTAAATATGAATATTTTCTTATCTTTTCCTAGCAGACTCCCTCTTTTGGTATGTGTGTATGATCCCTCCAATGTACAAAATGTACAATAGGTTTTCAATGCACTACAATGAGAATGAGAACCTCTTCTTCAAATGGTATAATGGGATCATTTGCGTGCAGCTGAGTATGCTCAGTGAACACATTCCTTGGAAATCAGTACCTCTGGCAGTGTCGTGCTCCCTCAGTACAGCAATGAACTGTCAGCTGAGGTTGTGTGCTCAGGTTCCTGCAATTGGGTTTTGACAGTACAGCATTTCATCTCAGGCAAAAAGATTACTGCTGAGCCACCGGTGACACCATAGACACCAATATGCCTATTCTGGTGGGTCATAAAGATCACATAACTCTAACTGGCAAAGATCAGGGAAATTGCTGAAGTCTTAAACAACATTTGGACTCTTACCCAAGAAAGGGCATTTTCAAAACAATGTTGAAATTAGGGAATATATTGCCTTAACAAAGCAGCTTGTCCATAATGTGAGGGAGCATTTGCCCTTCATAACAGCTTGGTGCAACTACATTTCATTTAAATAAATATTTTGACAGTTAATATCACAAACCTATGGCAAAACCAATGCAGGAGGAGAGGTTAAGTCAGTTAGGATTGTATTCGCTGGAACTCAGAGGAATGGGGGATGGTGGGGGGGGGGAAACATTCTCATAGAAATCTATAAAAATCTAACAGGAGTCATCGGGTTAGATGCAGGAAGGATGTTCCCAATGGTGAGGAAGTCCAAATCTATGGGGCACAGTTTAAGGATAAGGGGTAAGCCTTTTAGGATTGAGATGAGGAGAAATGTCTCACCCAGAGAGTGGTGAACCTGTGGAATTCACTATCACAAAGTGGTTGAGGCCAAAACATTGGATTAGGAAGAAGGAAGTACATATAGTGACAGGGATCAAGGGATACAGGGATACAGGGAGGGTGGGATTAGAGTATTGAGCTCAATGATCAGCCATAAGCATAATGAATGGTGGAGCAGGCTCATGTGGGTCATAGAATCATGGAATCATACAGCACAAAAACAGACCCTTTGGCCCAACTTGTCTGTGCTGACTGGGTTTCCCAAACTAAATTAGTCCCATTTGCCTGAATTTGGCCCATATCCCTCTAAAACTTTTCTCTTCATTTATCTGTCCAAATTTCTTTTAAATGCTGTTACCCAACCTGCATCTATGGCAGTTCATCCCACATAAGAACCACACACTGGATGAAAACGTCTCTCGGGTCCCTTTGAAACCTGTCTCCTCTTACCTTAAATCTATGCTCTCTAGTTTTAATTCCTCTACACCTCTGCTATTCATCTTATGATTTTATAAACTTCAATAAGGTCACCTCTCAACCTCCTATGCTCCAGGGGAAAAGTTCCCAGCCTATCCAGTCTTTCCCTATAACTCAAACCCTCCAGTCCCAATAACATTCTTTTTTGCACCTTTCCAATTTAACAATATCCTTCCTATAGCAAGGTGATCAGAATTGTTCACAATATTCCAAACGTGCCCTCACCAATGTCCTGTAGAGCCACAACATGACATCCCAACTCCTATACTCCATGGTCTGACCAATGAAGGCAAGCATGGTCAACGCCTTCTTCACCACCCTGTCTACCTGTGATGCCACTTTCAAGGAACTATGTACCTGTACTCCTAGGTCTCTCTGTTGAACAACCCTCTCCAGAGTCCTACCATTAAATATGTAAGTCGACCCTGGTTTGTCTTGCCAATAAGGAACACCTCTTAAATAAACCCCATCTGCTACTCTTTGGCTTATTAGCTAGCTGATTAAAATCCTGTTGTACTCTTAGATAACCTTCTTCACTGTGAACTACACCACCAATTTTTGTATCATCAGCAAACTTACTAACCATGCTTCCTATATTCCCACCCAAATTGTTTTATACAAATGACAAACAACAGTGGACCCGGCACCAATCATGCTGCTGCTCCTATCTTCCATGTTCCTATAAGACATACATTTTGCTGGTTATGTACTCCCAACACAAAATTTTGATTCCTTGCTCAAGAGACCAGAAAGACCTATCAGGCAGGGAGGAAAGGGTCGTGTGAGGGAGCCGTGGTTTAATAAGGAGTTGGAATCCCTTGTTAAATGGAAGAGGGCGACCTTTGTAAAGATGAGGCGTGAAGGTTCAATAGGGGCGATTGAGAGTTATAAGGTAGCCCGGAAGGACCTGAAGAGAGAGCTAAGAGCAGCAAGGAGGGGACATGAAAGGTCCTTAGTTGGTAGGATTAGGGAAAACCCTAAGGCTTTCTATAGGTATGTTAGGAATAAAAGAATGACTAGGGTAGGAATAGGTCCAATCAAGGATAGTAATGGGAAGTTGCGTGTGGAGGCTGAAGATATTGGGGAGGCACTGAATGAATACTTTTCGTCAGTATTCACTCAGGAACAGGACATTGTTGTCAATATGAATACTGAGGCACAAATAAGTAGAATGGATGGCTTTGAGATATGTAGAGAAGAGGTGTTGGAAATTCTGGCAAGGGTGAAAATAGATAAGTCCCCTGGGCCTGATGGCATTTATCCTAGGATTCTCTGGGAAGCAAGGGAGGAGATTGCAGAGCCATTGGCCTTGATTTTTGTGTCCTCTTTGTCTACTGGAGTAGTGCCAGAGGACTAGAGGCTAGCAAACGTGGTTCCCTTGTTCAAGAAGGGGAGTAGGGATAATCCTAGTAACTATAGGCCAGTGAGTCTCACTTCTGTTGTGGGCAAAGTCTTAGAGAGAATTGTAAGGGATAGGATTTATGCACATCTGGATAAGAATGATGTGATCAAGGATAGTCAGCATGGTTTTGTGAAGGGCAGGTCGTGCCTCACAAACCTTATTGAATTCTTTGAGAAGGTGACTAAGGAGGTAGATGAGGGGAAAGCGGTAGATGTGGTATATATGGATTTTAGTAAGGCGTTTGATAAGGTCCCCCATGGTAGGCTACTGCAGAAAATACAGAGATATGGCATTGAGGGTGAGTTGGAGGTTTGGATTAGGAATTGGCTGGCTGGAAGAAGACAGAGGGTAGTAGTTGATGGCAAAGGTTCATCTTGGAGTGCCGTCACTAGCGGTGTTCCGCAAGGATCTGTTTTGGGACCATTGCTGTTTGTCATTTTTATAAATGACCTGGAGGAAGGGTTAGAAGGTTGGGTGAGCAAGTTTGCGGATGATACGAAAGTCGGAGGAGTTGTAGACAGTGAGGAAGGATATGGCAGGTTACAGCGGGATATAGAGAAGCTGCAGAGCTGGGCAGAAAGGTGGCAAATGGAGTTCAATGTAGCTAAGTGTGAGGTGATTCACTTTGGTAAGAGTAATAAAAAGATGGATTACTGGGCTAATGGTAGACTACTTGGTAGTGTGGAAGAGCAGAGGGATCTTGGTGTCCATGTACACAGATCTCTGAAAGTTGCCACCCAGGTAAATAGTGCAGTGAAGAAGGCATATGGCGTACTGGCTTTTATTGGTAGAGGAATTGAGTTCCGGAGTCCTGAGGTCATGCTGCAGTTGTATAAGACTCTGGTGCGGCCGCATCTGGAATATTGTGTGCAGTTTTGGTCGCCATACTATAGGAAGGATGTGGAGGCACTGGAACGGGTGCAGAGGAAGTTTACTAGGATGTTGCCTGGTATGGTAGGAAGATCCTATGAGGAAAGGCTGAGGCACTTGGGGTTGTTTTCATTGGAGAAAAGAAGGTTTAGGGGTGACTTGATAGAGGTGTACAAGATGATTAGGGGGTTAGATAGGGTTGACAGTGAGAACCTTTTTCCACGTATGGAGTCAGCGATTACAAGGGGGCATAGCTTTAAATTAAGGGGGGGTAGATATAGGACTGATGTTAGGGGTAGGTTCTTCACTCAGCAAGTCGTAAGTTCATGGAATGCCCTGCCAGTAGCAGTAGTGGACTCTCCCTCTTTATGGGTATTTAAGCGGGCATTGGATAGGTACATGGAGGATAGTGGGTTAGTGTAGGTTAGGTGGGCTTTGATTGGCGCAACATCGAGGGCCGAAGGGCCTGTACTGCGCTGTATTCTTCTATGTTCTATGTTCTATGTTCTATAACAAAATTATGACAATCATTATTATATTAACATTGTTCCTTTTCAATTTTCCAGATACAAATTCTATTAAATTCAAACTGACGGCTGCTGTTGAAAGTAGTCCCATCTGCAAAAGTGTGTGATTTAAGCAATTCACAGAATGCTGTTTCAAGCTTTTATCACTGACACACCTTCTGCTGAAGGGATTTCGTTTTCATGAAGACAAAAATTTAATCATTGGCTTACAAAAAGATGAATGAACACATTGCCTCAATCCAGGTACAGTGAAGCTATGGAAGAAATAAACAAGTCTTTATCCACTTTTACCCAATGACAATGCCGCTTTAAAGAAATGCAAGGATAAATTCACATTCACAGCCTATTAGATTTGCTTAGTACAAGATGAGGTCCCCTGAGGGGACCAAAGCATCGCCTGCTAGCACTCATTCAACCTGTGCTTGGAATAAGACACGGTAAATTAATTCTCAACTGTGTCTAGCTGATAAGCTTCTAAAATTAATCTGGTTTGTAGCCTTTTTACAAAAATTGTCAGTTTTCTCTATTTTATGGCTTTATTGCAATCTTTGATAACTATCAGAGTTGAATGAATTCTCATTGAATGAGATGCTCAATACAAATACATACTCTCTCAATCTGAACTATTCTTCCAACCTAAAGATTTGCTTCTTTCATAAGCCAAATCTGAATTTCTACTCAAGCCTATAAATCAGGCCGTAGCTTATTAACACTCTGCCAGCACTGTTCAATTCCCATGGAGGCTTTCGATATAACCCAGGTCAATGTTTGTGATCTGCAGTCTATCCTAAACAAATTCTTTCAAAAATCTGCCTGCTGTAATATTGTCTCCATGTTCAGTTAAATATGTACCTCCTAAGAGAGCTCAGTAGTCAGTGTATGATGTACCAACAGATATAGAATTAATGACCCCACCACAAATATCTCTTACTGTATATTGTGATCCATCAGGGAAATTAGTTAGTCAATCAGGCTACTAAGTTGAAGAGGTGCAGGTAGCACAGTTGACTGGATAGCTGGTCTGCAATGCAGAGTGAGACCAACAGAGTGGGTTCAATTCCTGCACCAGACTATTAAGGTCCCATCTTCTCAACCACTCCCCTTGCCTAAGCTGTAGTGAACATCAAGTAAACTCACTAGCAATCAGCTTTCTCTGATAAGAGAGAGAGTTTCCCTCTGACACTGTGGCAACTTTATCTTATTAAGTGAAAAAGCCCAGACCATATCAAACTCTGTGATTGAGTTGGAGTGTATATAATTGCTTTGTGAACAAATCTTCTGTTGTCAGAATTACCTCATTGCAGGATGAAATCTTCACAGGTACTGGACGACATGGGATTTGGCATGAAAGTTGGGAGAATTATGTGAGATCTGCAATAAGGAACTTCTCATTGTCAACAGCAAAAAGTCCCATTCTCCAATCAATTGTTAAACAGCTAGACAGGATTTTGACTAGTGAGCAGCAAGAGGTCTATTTACTGGTTATTACATCATCTCACCTCAATGATACGCAGTTTCCCGATCTCATACCTACCAGAGAGAAACAACCAATTCCCAATATGAATGTCAGAACGGCTATCTGGTGACTAACTCACTGGTCACTCCCTCCAGACCTCCATCTCAGAGCACACAATATGGTCTCAGACTGTATGCTCTCCTCATCCAGCAGAACCTCTAGGTTCCTTTCAACAAAGACAATGACCCTATGTTCGACATGTCTGGGGCAAATAAAATGAATTCTGCAGGACCGTCTGCATGGCTGGGCTTTAAAGATGGCGCCAATGCCAGGAATCCTGGGAAATATACACTGCCTGTACTTCCAACTGCAGTGAGTGATAGAACAGGATGACAGGGGAGTAATGCAAAGGTAACAAGACATGTTTGGGAAGGTCACATGAGAAACTCACTTGGATTCTTGGAAAGAAGCCTTCGTGTAACTCACCAAAACTGACTCTTAGCCAATTTCCAGGAAGGATCAGCCCTATGTGCTCACTTAACTAGAGTTAATGGGATATCAAAGAATACATCACTGCCTAAATGCTTTCTATTCAATATTCAATATTCTCCATACTCAGCATTTCCAGCCTCTCCCTATAACACAATAATTCCATTCCCACCAACATCCTGGTAAGTATTTTCTGAAACCTCTCTTGCTTAATAATATCCTTTCGATAACAGGGCAACCAGATTCTGTTAACAGTGCTGCTGCGTTAAATGTCCGATACAACCTCAATGTGACGTCCCAATTCCTATAATCAATGATCTGAGCAATGAAGGCAAGCATGCTAAACACCTTCTTAACCACCCTGTCTACATGTGATGCAAGTTACAAAGAATTATGTACCTGAACCCCTAGGTCTCTCTGTTAACAAACACCACCCTACTATTAATTGCATAAGTCCTGCCCTTGTTTGTTTTACCAAAATGCAATACCTTGCATTTATCCAAATAAACTCCTTCTGCCAGTCCTTAGCCCATTGACCCAATTGATCAAGATCTGTTTGTAACTGTAGATATCCTTCTTCACTGTCCACTACACACCAATTTTGGTGTCATCCACAAAGTAACTAACCATGCCCCCTATATGCTCATCCAAATAATTTATATAACTGACAAACTAAAATGGACCCAGAGCCAAGCCCTGTGGAACGCTGCTAGTCACAGGCCTCCAGTCCAAAAACAAACCTCCACCACCACCCTCTGTCTCCTACCATGAAGCCAATTTTGTGTCTAATTGGCAAGCTTTCCCTAAATCATGTGTTATCTAACTTTACTACTTAGTCCACCATGGAACCTTGTCAAAGGCTTTACTAAAGTCCATGTAAACATTGTCTACTGCTCTGCCCTCATCAATCTTCACGGTTACTTCCTCAGAAAAACTTAATCAAGTTTATAATACACACTTTCCCTCACACAAAGCCATGCTGACTATCCCTAATCAGTCCTTGCCTCCCCAAATGCATGTAACTCCTATCTCTCAGTATCATGTCCAACAACTTACTCACCACTGATGTCAGGCTCACGGGTATTGAAATAAAGGCACAATATTAGCTACCCTCCTGTCCTTTTGCATCTCACCCATGGTCATGGATGCAACAAATATTTTTGCTAAGGACCCTACAATTCTTCCCTAAACTCCCATAACGTCCTGGGATCACCCTGATCTTGAAGCTGGGGTCGAACATCAGAGGTCAGGATAAAATAAAACAAAATTCTGTGGATGCTGGAGATTTTGGGGCTCTCTAAAAAGTAAAAAGCATCTTCCCAGTCATTCAGAAATTGTATGAACATAAGATCAGCACTTAAATGAACAATGGAGATGAAGCAGGAAAGTAATGTTACTGGGAAAATATTGTAAAATTGAATTTGAAATGGAGAAGAATGAATGGAGAGGGAAAGACAAAGCAATCAGCCAAAATGATGTATATATATTTTTAGGATTGATGTATTTATTTCATGACTGCTACAGCAACAAAACTAGTATTGTTCTTCAAGTGTTGTCACATCAGTCTTCAGTACCTTGGGAATGAGATGATAGATTCATCGCTCCCTGGACAGTCAAAGATTTCCTATCAGCAATTTAACAGTTAAGGCTGCATTGTCTGAAGAGCAGGCCATTATCACGCTGTCCTTGTAAATCCATCTCAGAGTGATGTGCTGCAAATTATCCTCTCACTGTCAATAGTAATGTTGTGATGTCAAATGAGATTCGACAAGTACAATCTTGTTCCTCACCGGCTTGAGTCCACAGTCTAAACCCACTCCTCACTTGGAGGTGAATTGGCAAAGCTCCTCTCAAGAACAGACCTAATACTTCACACCACTTTGGAGTCCGAGTTGGTCCTACCTTATTACATAGTTCATATTTTCTCACTTCCAAACTTGACCAAAACCCTAGGTTAACAAGGGTTTGTGGCCATATACATCTCAATTATAAATAGCAGTCCTAACTCAGCTGATTGCTCTACTTCGAAAAGGCTTGCTTAGGGCCCATTTGGGAATTTGGCGTCATTGTCCTGGTTCAGAAAGAGGTGATTTTCTACATACAGTAGATTCACTTGTGTAAGGAATTTAGGTCCTGAAGCAAATTTGTGATGATGTCATCAAAGTACAAATTACTGAGCATAAGTAGTACATTGTGGCCAGAGTTTGAAATGACTAAACCAGACTACATGACACCCTAGAATGAGAGAGTCTGAAGAGCAGTTGGACATGAACACAGGAGGATGATACATTAGTCCTTACTAAATAAGATTAGAGCCTGGTATATTTATGATTACCATGTATGGCAGTATTTAGTATTAATATACAATAAATCGTGCTACTTTGAAGCCTACTTCTGAAGATATTTTTAACTTTATCTTCTTCTTGACCAGTCTGAATCAAACCCAAACCTAATATAGCATATAGCAAATGATAAAAGAGACTTGGGAGTATAATTGTCAATAGCCGTCTCCCTACCTTTGATGTAGAAATGCTTGATGGTACTCTGCAAAGAAAGCTTTGCCATGTATCTAATCCATGCTGTACCTGACTAGATTGACCAATGGAACAATGCAAAAGCTACTTTCCTCTACATCCAATCGATACTGTACCCGACTTGGCTATGCCTGATCAGACAGTGTAAATTATGCTTGCTCTGCACCTAACCTCTGTTTTTATCTGACCCAGGAGTGCTTGATGCTGGGAACAGAGATCCAATTTTTGGCACCCACTAGTTAATTAAACACAAGAAAGAAAGAAGCCTATCTGCTTAAAACCTTTGCAGGGATTAAAAGAAAAATCATGTTTCTGACTGTTAGTGTGCTGCCCCCATCTTTACCCTTGGAGTCCTATCAAGCTCACAGCCAGAACCTGGGTCAAAGAGCAGAGGTCAGTGGTGTGAGTATTGGTATACAATTTGCATAATTCTGACATTATCTGGAAATTGTAATGAATTACAACTTTTAAAGGTTTTGATACTTGCACTCTTCAAGTCTCAGGATTTTCTGGGCTATGGTAAATTTCCACATGAGAGCCAAGGTTGTACCAAGTAAGACGCCTTACTGCAAGTCTTCTCTAACTCTGACCAGGGTGATTGAAGCAACGCACATTCTGTCAGTCCATGCTGCCTGTACATTTTCTGCAGGTGCAATGTCACGGCATTGGTTGGTTGCTCTTTTGCTTGATTTCTACTCAGGACATCAAAATGACGTGAGCCCTTTATCTCATTGTTGAGGCCACTTTTGGAGTACTGATCACAGTTTCAATTGCCCTGCTATAGGAAGGCAATTATTAAACTGGAGAGGGTTCAGAAAAGATTTACAAAAAGTTGCTGGGTCTAGAGAGTTTTAATTACAAGGAGAGGCTGGATAGGCTGGGACCTCTCTCACTGGTGCCTAGGAGGTTGACGGTTGACCCTGTAGAGGTTTATAAAATCAGGAGGGGCACAGATAAAATAAATAGCAAGGGTCTTTTCCCTGGGGTGGAGGAGTTCAAAACTAAGGAGCATATTTTTAAGGTAAGAGGAGAAAGATTTAAAAGGGACTTGAGGGGCAATGTTTTCACACAGAAGTTGGTTCATATGTGGAATATTCTGCCAGAGGAAGTGATGGATGCACACTCAGTTACAACATTTCAAAGACATTTGGACAGGTTCATGAATAGCAGGGTTTAGAGCGATATGAGCCAAATGCAGGGAAGTGGGACTGCTTTAGTTTGGGAAACCTGGTCGTCATCATCCAGTTATTTCTGGGTTGTATGACTATGAACCCTTCAGATTGGTTCTCCTCCTAGAACTGACACACTTTGTGCCAACTACCAAATCCTGCTTGAGTTACCTCGCAATCATCTTTTATGCTTGAAGTCTTTGCCTTTGATTTCTCTAAAAATAACATTTCAAACTAAAATTCCAACTGGCAACTCTTCAAGAAGAGCTGAACTGATTAAAATGCTGGTTATAATCATGTGATTTGTATTTCCTTGGTGAGAGCAAGGCTCCAACATTCTTTCTGTTGGCTCTGAATTAAGCTTTTGTTTCCATTATCTGAGTCTCGAGTACTGCCTGTGCTACAGCACAGTCAGGGAACATTTCACAGAGCTCTTCCAGAGGTATGAGAGTCAAGCGTGAGCTGTAGCCCATTGTCAATTTGCCCTACCTGAGTATCTGTCTTCTGCAGCAGCTGGGTAGGGCTGAACATCTGGGAGTTACAGATGTGTCTCTGTCAGTGGCACTGTTGCTCCCGAGTTGGAAGCTTATGGGCTCAGATCCCACTGCAGTGACCTGACCATGTTGTTCCATACTGGCAGCCTCCTACAGTCACGACAAAATATTGTACTGCCATGATGTGGCATCTTCTGAATCACAGAATTGTTACCATGCAGAAGAAGGCCACATAGTAAATCTGATATTAACCCAAAACTATCTAATTTGTACTCTCTCTTTCTGTCCCTATATTTCCTGCCTCTTAGTGATGTATGAATTAGGAGTGGGCCATTCTGATCCTCAAACATGCCGTCCCCCATTCAGAAAGATCATGGTGAATTATGAGCTTAAATCCACTCTCCCACTTACTCCAATACTCTATACAAACACACAAAATGATCAATGTGGGCAGGCTGTAAAATAGCCCTCAATACTATTTCGAGGCAGAGCAATGGGGTTATCCAGGTGAATATCTACCACACAAAGAGTTCAAAACAAGGGGGCATATTTTTAAGGTGAGAGGGGAAAGATTTAAAAAGGACATGAGGGGCAATTTGTTTCCACACAGTATTTCATGTGTGGAATGAACTGCCAGAGGATAGTGGTGGACGCAGGTACAGTTACAACATTTAAAAGATATTTGGATAAGTAAATAACCCGCTGGTCCTCCCATTCCACCCCACCAACCTCCACATACACTGCATCATCCTCCACCACTTCCGCCACCGACAAACGAACCCCAATGCCAGATACATTTTTTTTCCCTCTCCACCCCTATCAGCATTCCGGAGAGACCATTCCCTCCGCTACTCCCTCGTCAGATCCACACCCTCCCCAGCAGCCCACACCCCACTCCCCTTACCTCTGTCCAAAGGCCCCATAGGATCCCTCCACAGCAAGCAGAAATTTACCTGTATATTCACCAACGTTATTTTTTGCACCCAATGTGGTCTCCTCTACATCAGGGAGACAGGACGCCAACTTGCGGATCATTTCAGAGAACATTTCTGGGACACCCGCACCAACCAACCTCACTGCCCCATAGCTGAAAACTTCAACTCCCCCTCCCACTCCACCAAGGACATGCAAGTCCTGGGCCTCCTCTATTGCCAAACCCTTACTACCCCATACCTGGTGGAAGAACGCCTCATATTCTACTTTCGGACCCTGCAACCACAGGGATCAACGTGGATTTCAACAGTTTCGTCATTTCTCTTCCCCCCACATTATCCCAGTCCCAAGCCTCCAACTCGGCAACGCTCTCTTTGCCTGTCCATCACTTTCCCATCTATCCGCTCCACCCTCCTCTCCGGCCTATCACCTCCCTCACCTTCATCCAGCTATCACATTCTCAGCACCCTTCACCCCCGCAACCCTACCCCCCTACCTGCTGTGCTTTTCCAGCACCATGCTCTCGACTCCTAAGTAAATGAATAGAAAGGGTTTGGAGGGATATGGGCCAAACACAGGCAAATGGGACTGGTTTAGTTTGGGAACACTGTTGGCATGGACTTGATAGACTGAAAGGTCTGTTTCCATGCTGTATGACTCTATGCCTCTATAACCAACATCACTAATAAAAGGATTATCTGATCATTACCACATTGTTGATGGGAGTTTCTTTGTGCAAACAGGCTGTGGCATTACTGTGGCTACACTTGCAAAAGAACTAGTCAGGTATGAGATCAGAAAAGGTGTTATGTAAATGTAAATCATTTCAGTTTATTTAATACATGAATATTTAACCTCTCTCTATCAAATTAACTGCCTCTATCACTCGCAACTTCCACTAGGCCAACTTTGAAGAGGACTCATTCTGCCTCTGTATGAAAACACATTGGTAAGATACTTGCAAAACAATATCCCTTGGATTAACTCCCTTAGCAGGGAGCAGTCATGGTTTTTGATTTTATAAAGCAACTTCAACATTGCGAAATGTCCCAAGGCATTCACAGGAGGTGAATTTAAAAATAAAATGAATTCTGAGGGGAATTTCTCCCCAAGGAAACATTTGGTTGGGCGACCAAAGACTCAGTCAAGGAGAGAGGTTTTAGGAAGCACTTTAAAAGAGGAAAGAGAGAAATGGAGAGGATTAAGCAGGAGATTCCAACAGGAACAGGCAGATGGTGGAGCATTTTGAATCATGAATATGCAAATGAGCAGGATTGCAGACTGTAGGGATGATGGTCAGTAGTAGGGCTGGTCGAAATAGAGAGGGACAAGGACTAGTCAAGGTGCCATTGGGCATGAAGTCAATGTAAGTCAGCAAGCGTATGGTGGACTTTGTATGAGTTAAAGTACACATAGCTGAATTTTGGAGGAGCTAGTTTACCCAAGAACTCTTTCGCATATCTGGCTGGCATGGATGAGTTGGACTGAAGGGTCTGTATCTGTGCTGTAGAGCTCTGATTGTAATAGGTAGTGAACGTTTATATGTGAAGGAAGAAAAACTGTCAAAGTTTAGACATGAAGGGAATGACTATTTGGATGAGGTATTGGAATATTAGAACATGTAGAGGTAAAGTAGGCCTGAGGGAAGCTCAGTCATTCAAATGGACCATAGCTGTTCTGAACTTCATTTTCTATTGCTGTTCCATTCACTTCGATGCCCATAACCTATGAAGATCTACCCATCTCTGTCTTCTTCTGTGAAACATACAGATTTTTACTACTATTCTTTTGAAGAAAGCATTTCTAAATTCACTCTTCAGTGGTCTGGCTCTATTATAACTTGATGCCCGTCTCCACCTCAACCTCTGCTGGTTCTTGATGTTGCTCATCAGAGGAATAGGTTTCTCAAATCTACCCTGCCCTCAATCATTTCAAAAATCATATTTGGATCATCCTACAATCTCCTGTAAATCAAGGGAATATAAACCAAGTTTATGTTCTGACGATTTGATCCTCCATGTCCCTTGATCAGCAAGGTTGCTGGCTTCTTTATGGATGCACTGCTTGGAGATCAATCCTGTCTGGATCTTTTGTGGATGGACTGCTCGGAGATCAATTCTGTCTGGATCTTTTGTGGATGGACTGCTCGGAGATCAATTCTGTCTGGATCTTTTGTGGATGGACTGCTCGGAGATCAATCCTGTCTGGATCTTTTGTGGATGGACTGCTCGGAGATCAGTCCTGTCTGGATCTTTTGTGGATGGACTGCTCGGAGGCTGATCCTGTCTGGTCAGCTCTTCCAGCCCTCTGTAAAAATATCTGCTCAGCGTTTCTCTACAGCAGAGAGTGTGAAGGACAATAGGGGATTGGATCCAATTTGAAATTAAAATAAAAGCTTTTAGCACTCAGGGGATTTTGAAAAATAGAAACAAGCACAAATATAAAGAGCATAAGAAAGCAACAGAAAGGGAGATTAGAAAGGTTACAATCACATCTGAGTGCTAACGAATAATAGAAATGAAATGCCTTCAGAGGTCTATTAGTGGCAAAAGGATAGGAACAGGCACACTGTGCAATCAAAGCAGCAAATCGATGGCAAAGATGAAAGATTATGTGCCAGTGATGGAATGTAGCAATAGCAGAGGCTGTTCAGCCCCTTGTTTTCATTCCACTATTTCGTATGATGGTGGCTGAGCTACATTCTAACTCCTCCTGCATTCCTTGGTTCCATTGACCTTAATATCCTTAGCTCATGAATATCATTCAGTCTCAAGTCTGAAATTTTCAACTGACTCCCAGCCTTTAAATTTTCAACTGACTGCCAGCCTTTAAATTTTCACTACCCTTTTTGTGTGCTCACTCCTGGAGGGTTAAGTCTAACTTTAAGATTAGGCCCTCCTATTCCGGAGGAAATAATCTTTATCTCCCCTATCTAATTCTGCAATCATTTTAACCAGCTCGATTAGTTCATCCGTTTAATATGCTTCATGAAAGGGGACAGATCCTGGTCTGTACTCATGTAATATCAGCTACTGTTAAGACTGTCAGTTTATTATGTAGCACTTATTAACGAGTTACATTCCATTGACGATGCATGAGGGTGTCATGTGAGCCTTCAGGGTCAGTTTAAGAGTAAATTCATATTATGACTCATTACACTGACTTAGCACAAGAACATCCCAAACAAACTAGAACATAGCAACTCACACACTATCACATACACACACATACTCTCTCTCTCACACACACACACACTCTCTCTCTTTCTCTCACTTTTTTACTCTCTCTCACTGTCTTACTGTCACTCTCTCTCTGATTCTCTCACTCTCTCTCACTCACTCATACACACACGCTCCTCACAGGAACATCCCTGTTTTGCAGGTGAGGAACTCAAGCTGCAGCTGCAAGGGGTGGTGCAGAGAGGGTGAGCTTCCTCCTCCCCTAAGACCAGCAGCAGATGCCAGAACACCAGACTATGCCAACCTCCCGCACCCCCACCACCCCCCTACTCCCCACCCCTTTCCGGTCCAAGGTTGCCACTGGCTCAGTGCAATTTCTGGACAAATGCCCAGTACTGCAGGAAGGTCAATGTTTTTCTCCACTCTGCCAGCGCATCACCATCTTCTCTCCAATACCTCACCCTCACTCTATCTCTGCTGCAGTACCCACCAAGCCTAATGCTCTCCTACTCTCACTATTCCCTGCAACACTTTCCGTCACTCGCCCTCACCCACCTCAACACCCACCACCACTAACCCTGCATGCCTTCTGCACTGCCCACTCACTCACTCAGGCTACCTCTCCACCTGCACCCATCAGTATTAGTTGGGTCACCCACTTTCATCTCTCTGTTAGCTGCCTCTCTCTGTATTGTTACAAAGTTGAATGAGTGTTTAAAATAGAGAGTGTTTTCTGAATTTTGGAGTGAATTTGAAGTGCAGGTTCAGCTGCCCGAATGGAAAGGCTGCCCGAATGGAGATGGGCTGTTCCAAAATAGATGCATATAACAATTGACTGTTAAATGGATACCTGAGTTTTGGTTGCTGTTTGGACAACAATTCAAATTTAACCAATTAATTTAAATTATGACCAGGATACTAAAATCCAATTGAGTTTGAATTTATAATTTTGACAACATCAGACCACTGAGCGAGTATGATGTTGCGTGGGTATAAAAACACGGGCATTCTGAAAATTGGTCAGAGCAACTGCCACCGAAAAGCAGATCAACTGCCAAAGAGCCAGAGAGCTAACTGCCTATCTAAGATCTCGCTCTCAAAGAAATTAGAAGACATTCTCTATCAAAAGGTACCTTTTCCTGTAAAGTATACAGTGAAAAGTAAGAAGACGACCCAGGGAGATCAGTCGACAGATGAGTGAAGGCAGCGGTGAAGAAAGAGAGGCTATGTGAGTTTGAGATTAAGTTAGAGTTTAATAAGCATGTGTTTAAACAGCATGTTAATAGGATTGTGTTCAGTTAGGGGAAAGAGTGTTCCGTTTGTTAATAGTTTTGTTTAGTGTTCTGTTAGGAGAATAAATTTTTCTTTAAATAGTGGAAATCAGGGGTTCTCTGTCACTCACTCACATTTTCACAGATTATGAAGTTAGGTGAGCTTTCTGGGTTATTGGTTTTAATTAACAGAGGGATTCAACCTCTGTTATAACAGTTTCCAGGATAAAAACGAAACATTGATAAGGTGGGGAGATTCCAGATAGACACGTGTCGGCCTGATATTTGGCTCCTTGCCTCTTAAGAGGATCCTGACTCTGACTGTCGTGAGTGGCTGATTGACCATGTCCAAGCCCTTTTACTGGTATCAGAAGCTTCCCTAGCCTTACTGTCCCAGGATGCTCTGAGTGAAAGCTAACTCCCTTGCCTAGATTGAGGACCACTGACAACCACAACAAGCTTTGTAGCTGCACTAAACAGCAAGGCAATAGAGCAATAGTGAGAGTCTGGTATCTCTGGCTAAGGGGTTAAGCACAAAAAGGCAAGGAAGAGAAAGCCAGGGATGCAGTAAGCATAAAGGTAGGCTCAAGGGGATGCCATGGCCTAGTGGTATTACCACTGGACTGTTAAACTAGAGATCCAGGTAATGACCTGGGGAGCCAGATTCAAATCCTGCCATGGCAGATAGTGGAATTTGAATTCAGTAAACATCTGGAATCAAGAGTCTACTGATGACATTGTTGGAAAAACCCATCTGGTTCACTAATGTCCCTTGAGGGAAGTTAACTGCCCTCACTACCTGGTCTGGCCTACATGTGACTCCAGACCCACAGCAATGTGGTTGACACTTAACTGCTGTCTGGGTAATTAGGGATGAGCAATAAATGTTGCCAAACTAGGGATGCCCTCATCCTGTGAATGAATAAAGGGAAAAAAGAACAGAGTGAGTGATTGGAGAGCCAGTCAACAACTTGGAGATACAGCCTGACTCAATTGTTAAGCGAGCTGTGTGTCCCTGAGTGCACAGTGTCCTTGCTGTAGCATTGCAGTGAGAGTTACCGGGCCAGCCCAAGGTGCAGACACACCCTGAAAGTGGATCACAGATCCACCATTAGGATTCTGTCCGAAGTCTCCCTCCCTTTTTGAATAAAGGAATTACCACCTGATTTTGCATACAATTGGTTTGTCACTTTGCTAGTGCATTATACTAAATTACACAGTGACAGGAGAATCAGTAAACTTTAAAAGTCAATGCCTCAGTGAGTTTATCCAGGGAGTATTGAGGCTATAGGCATTAATATTGCTCTCCTATTCACAATCTTCTCCTCTTCATTGAGACCAATCCTCGGACTTGTGCAATTTGCCATCTTCTAATCCAATCTCACCATCCCTGAATCCAGAAAGGTTCGGAAAATTAAAACTAATGCATCACTATCTCACTAGTCACTTCTTTTAAGACCCAAGGATGAAACCCATTCGGACTCAGATGCTTGTCAGCTTGCCGTTACAAATACTTAAGCAGTCATACCATTCTGGTGATTGTGTTTTTCCTGAATCTCTCTGTCCTTTACATTTCGGGACTAATCACTGCTCCTGGGATGTTACTTGTATCCTCTATCGTGATGACTGATGAAAAATACCTGTTCAAATTCATCTCCCATCTTTTTGTTTTCTGTTATTAATTCTCCAGATTCCCTTTCTGTAGGACCAATGTTCATTTTGTTAACCCTTTTCTTTTTCAAATATTTATTGAAACTCTCAGTATCTGTTGAGTGCTCCCCTCTGCTCACGGTTATTTGCAACCTTAGCACAGTGCAGTGGTCAGTCCCACAATAACTAGCCTAATATTGGGCTCACACAGTGAAAAGAGTCTCTCAGTTGATGTTAGTGCTTGGCTTCCATCCACGTCGTTGCAACCCCAGCAATAGTACACTCCCTGGGGAGATGAGAGACACAACTGAGAACTTTGGTCAGTGACGTAATTCTATTTACGATGAATTACCACCTGATTTTGCACACAATTGGTTTGTCACTTTGCTCGTGCATTATACTAAATTACACAGTGACAGAAGAATCAGTAAACTTTAAAAGTGAATGCCTCAGTGAGTTTATCCAGGGAGTATTGAGGCTATAGGCATTAATATTGCTCTCCTATTCACAATCTTCTCCTCTTCATTGAGACCAATCCTCAGACTTGTGCAATTGTTAATGAGTCGAAAGTAAAAATGGACTCAAGGCCAAATGGTTACCTTGGCTGTTGGAAGCATTCTATAATATCTCTTCTACAAGACGTTATTTGCCATTTGGAAACTTCAAAATCAGATAGATGTTTGTTAAGTAAGGGTACCTGCATTAGAATCATAGAATCGCTACAGTGTGGAAACAAGCCATTTGGCCCAACAAGTTCACACTGACCCACACCCTCCGAAGAGTAACCAACTCAGACCCATTCCCCTACCCTATTACACTATATTTCCTCTGACTAATGCACCCAACCTAAACACCCCTGGACACTACAGTCAATTTAGCATGGCCAATTCACCTACCTGCACATCTTTGGATTGTGGGAGGAAACCGGAGCACATGGAGGAAACCCACGCAGACACTGGGAGAATGTGCAAATTCCACACAGACAGTCATCTGAGGCTGGAATCGAACCCAGGCCCCTGGTGCTGTGAAGCAACAGTGCTAACCATTGAGCCACCATGCCACCCCATGGACCATTCAGCCCATTGAGTCCAAACCAACCCTTCCGAAGAACATTGCACCTAGATCCGGCCCGTACTCTATCCCTGTAACCCAACATTTCCCATGGCTAATCTACCTCGCCTACACATCTCTGGACATAATAAGTAATTTACCATTATTAATCCACCCTGATCTGCACATCCCTGGATACTATGGGTAATTTACCAGGGATAATCCACCCTAACCTAAACATATTTGGACTGTGAGTAAAAACTGGAGCACCTGGAGTAAACCCACACAGACACAGGGAGAATGTGCAAACTCCACACAGACAGTTGTCTGAGGGTAGATTTGAACTCAGATTCCTGGTGCTGTGAGGCAGCAGTGCTAACCACTGAGCCCCCAGTTATGGAACCAAGACAGCCAGATGGGAATTACGCTACATGCCATCTACAATCTAACTGAATGGCAGAACAGCTTGAGGGGCTGATCGGCTTAATTTTATTTGCAAATGGGTTTACATCCCCTGCTCTCAGTCCAGATTTGGAACCAATGAATCCAGCAGCAGTTCACTACTGGGTATCTATGGCTGACAGGAAAAGGTAGACCAAATGCATTGATCACAAGTGAAAGTGCATCCCTGTGATATATATTGCAAGGAACAATCTGGTATACTCCTTTTTTTGGATTTTTTCACAGTCAACAAATGCTGTGTGTGAATGATTGCAGCTGCTGTGCTCATGGAATCTGTCCTGCATGATATAAACAGCACTGGGAGCTCCAGCCTATTATAGAAACCTTCTTATTTGGAGCTGCTCTGTTTTATACTAGAGACATTAATCAGCACTGTGTGTACAGCAGTGCAGATATCAGCCACCAGACATTCAGAAGCCACTAGCACTGAGGCATTAAATGATCATTTAGCTCCTGGAAGATGAAGAAGAAGGAAGAGAACAAGTAATTTAGCATCGCAGTCGAAAAATACATCTTCAACACATAACAACGTGAGGCTCCAAACTTAGCACTAAATCCATTTGCACATGAAGGAAATGGCTCGAAGGAATTCAGCTGAACAGAAGGACTCAGAATAATCAAAGTCAGTCATTAAACATCTGAGTAAACCTTTACTGGCTCAATACTATCCTTCTCATCTTCATCCTTCTTCACTCAACTTCACACAGACTGGAATCATTTTCACTTCAAGAAAATCTCCACGTAATAGTCATCCATCCCACCCAATCACTGTCCCTGAGGATATGACTGAAACAGAGGAAATTATTCAAAGGCACCCAGAGCTTTCATTTCCTTCTTTAAACCTGTCAGTCTTCTTGGGTGAGCTTTAGTAGTGAGTTATGAGAGGCAATTGGACCTTGGATAGCCCACTAGCAAATCCAGTGAGGTCTTCACTCAGTCAGCAGATTATGGGAGACACTAGTCACAAATATTCATTGTTCACAGTGCCACAATTTTGGTTGCCATGCTATTGGGATCGTGGGATTGTACTGGTGTGGGGGCAGAGGAGATTCACCAGGATGTTGCCTGGGATAGAGCATTTCAGTGGTGAAGACAGGCTGGATAAACCTGGGTTGTTTTCTTTTTAAAACGAGAAAGCTGGGGGGGGGGGGGGGGGGTACCTGATAGAGGTGGATAAAATTACAAGGGGCACTGACAGGGTAAATGGAAAACTGTTCCCCTTGATGAAGGATCAATAACAAATGAGTGTAATTTTACAGTGAAAAGCAAAGGTTTAAGAGGTAATTTGAGAAAATAAAAGAGAGGTTAATGGAGGTCTGGAAGAATAGTTGAGAGAGGAAACCTCGCAATCTTAAATTTGAAGTGTCATACCATTCAAAGCAATGGGAAATTGGGACTAGTGTGAGACTAGGTTGTAGTGTAGTTTTGATAGTATACACTTAATGGGCTGAAGGGCTTGTTTTGTACTGTACGATTCTATGATTCTAAGTCAGCTGATCTTTGACTGCAGGGCTCACTGAGTTTTAATCACAGTGACCCCTCTCCTCCAGCTATAACCCAGCCCAAAGATCCTTTTGTACAAATGTGAAAGCCAGTCTGATCACATACAAAGGCATTTTTTTTATGATTTGGAGACATCAGTGTTGGACTGGGCTGTACAAAGTTAAAAATCACACTACACCACATTATAGTCCAACAGGTTTATTTGGAAGCACTAGTTTTCGGAGCGCTGCTCCTTCTTCAGGTGGTTGTGGAGAATAAGATTGGAAGGCACAGAATTTATAGCAAAAGTTTACAGTGTGATGTAACTGAAATTATATATCGAAAAAGACCTGGATTGTTTGTTAAATCTCTCATCTTTTAGAATGGCCATGTTGGTTTCAGTTCTTTCATATGTAAATTGCAAAACTTTTTAAAGTTGCATTCCCAAGTGAACTTTAGCAATTGGTGTCATGTCAGCCCAGATAACGTATTGAAGGTGTTAGCTTCCCTCTGTGAGGCTGTCTGTGCCACAATGGTCAGACTGATTCTAATGTAAAAAAAATGGATTTACAGAATCTTACATGGATTCATGCAGTTTTTGAGCAAAGTAAAATGTAATTCTGTGAGTACAAACTCACCCCATATTTCTTTACAGCTTCCCATTTCTTTTTCAGTGCCCACCTCCTGGTCATTTTGAACTGTGGAGGTTCAAGTTCCCTTTCAAAGCAAACAAAAATTTGCGACGCACATTTTGTTCTGCACTTTTCTTAAACCATCGAGTGGGATTTCAGTGAACTTTTGGTCTTGTTTATAGCGGGACATACATGGGATGAAGATGTCAGGAAGGGAGAGGCAAGTATAAACATACCTTTCCCTCAGCAGTTGCCATGAGTGATGCAAGTGATGGATTTTATCATTGTGTGAGCATTTTTAACAATTTTATCCTCCTCGCCCACAATAAATAGTTATCAAACAATGCAGCAATTTAGCAAATAAGGATATAAAGAATAGGAACAGGAGGAGGCCACTCAGCCCTTTGTGACATTCTGGTATTCAATGAGATTATAGCTAATTACTTTAGTAGCATTTTCCAACACTATCTCCATATCCCTTGATGATTTTAACAAACAATTGGTCTCAGTCTTGAGTATAGTCAGTGACAGTGCCTCCCAAAAATACTGCACTCTCTGAGTGAAGAAATTTCTCCTCATCTCTGTTTCAAACGTCTGACATCTGATTCTGATACTCCACCCCTAGACCAGAATTCCCACTAATTCTTTTCCCTTCTGCATGGAATTCTGAGGTCTCTGTGTGGCGGAAGCTTCCGGAATCAGAAGTCAATGCTGAAAACAGGGTTGTCACGTTGATCGCCGAGCGCAGATGCTTGGGGTGTGCAGCTTAGAGGATTGTGTGGCGGTGCCGGTGTTGGAGGTGCTCAGAGGTGGAGGTGCCGGTGTTGGACTGGGGTGGAGAAAGTCAGAAGTGACATGCCGCCAGGTTAGAGTCCAACAGGTTTATTTGAAATCGCAAGCTTTTGGAATGCTGCTCCCTTGTCAGGTGAAGTCCCCCGATGAAGGAGCAGCACTCCAAAAGCTTGTGATTTCAAATAAACCTGTTGGACTTGAACGTGGCGTTGCGTTACTTCTGACTCAGCTTAGGTGAAACATTGTTGTAGATGACACCGTTCCCTTTCCCCAATCCCCCAGACCCCAAACAGTGATAGCATCCCTCCTACGCTTACCCTGCTGAGCTCTAATAATTTCAAATATTTGAATGAGATCATCTGTCATCCTAAATTCCAGAGAATATAGGACCAGACTGTTTAATCTTTTCTTATGGGACAACACTCTTGTTCTAACATTTGACACACATATAAACAGCTGGGAAATGCATTTGCATTTGGAAACCAGTCTTTTAATTAATTCTTTTTCCTAGCATTGTGAAACAGACTTCCTCAAGACCAGGCTCTGAGTCACAGCTTATAGGTTGGCTGTTGTTATAATTGATAATGATATATTCGATCAGAATTGCTTGCTGTAACCGCCAACTCCATTAATCAAGATGCAGAAACAGCCATGATTAAAGAAAACATTTTTTTGACAGATTGTGTGGGTGTCTATTGGAAACTATGCTTTTGTTTTATTATCTTATCAAATCTATTGTCTAAAAAGATTAGTTGCCACTCGGAATATTTATTCAGCTCAGCAGGAATGTCAGGATCTTGTCAATGCATGGAAAATCCCGCATGATTTTTGAGCATTAAACACATTGACCTACAATCCCACCACTCCACGAATCCTCACAGCTTTGGAAAAGCAGACAATTTATCCATTTATTCGAGGACCTCTAAGATACAAAATATTTTATCTGAAGCTTCTCCTTCCTTCTAATTATTTTTAGTCTTTAAATACTAAGGTTGGAATGTTTTAAATTTATCTCATCTTTTCTTCTTTTCCCAAACCTATCCATCTCTATAGCTCTTGCCCTTTGATTTGGGTTTCTGGTGCAGTTTCTATGTTCACCCTTTGGAGAGAGACTGATGTTTGTCTTTTTAATTTTGCTTCTTGTTGTTCTGAGATATGGTTATATTGTGAGTAGCTGCTTTGTAACTTTTTTTCTTCATCTCACAATTCTGTAACTAAGGATTGTACTCTGTACCTACAATGGTGCTGTAAGTGGCAACTTATAAACCTCTCACTGGACTAATTTGAGTAAATGTGACAATAAAGTTAATTCAATTCAATTCAATTTGGAGAACATATTCCACAGATTGTTAGATTCTTGTTGACACAGATATCTTGAATTTTGAGAAGATTTGTAGCTCAGGTTGAGGTTCTGGATGTTGGTTTGCTTGCTGAGCTGGAAGATTCGTTTTCAAACGTTTCATCACCATACTAGGTAACATCTTCATTGAAGATGTTACCGAGTATGGTGACAAAATGTCTGAAAATGAATCTTCCAGCTCAGCATGCAAACCTACATCCAGCTATCTTGAAGTTTATTAACAATTATTTGTGGAGCTACAATGTCATAGACTTACACATGCAGTTTGAATTCTGTGTTTACTGATGTTATGTCATATTATATACATATAGTTGACTGAATGTGTTACACAGGCTTCAATACACAGAGGGAATAATTGTAGACAAGGCAAATATCTTCATACAAGAATATCATATATTGTGAAGACATATAACTGTCTTAAAGGCACAGTTCCTCCATGGTCTGGAATCTATGCCATAATACGCTTTCTCTAGTGAAAAATCCAATGTTTGAATCTCATTGGGAGACTGTCTTGATGCCTCTTTAGTTAATATCAAAGGAAAAAAAAATTCAGCAAGGTTCCTGTTTCTGATCTCGTTGAGCCTCAGTTCAACTCCCATTCTGTCTCCTTACTGAACTCTATGACATTATCATGTCATACAACAGCCATCCATATGGTCTCTGTCAATGAGGTTTGCAATTTATACTTAACACTGTCCTAAGATCACCTAGGAACTGAGCTGCCTTTATGTTTGGTCGTCAGAAGAAAGCAGATTGTTCGGCAAATGGGATTTCCTCTTTCTCAGCTTTCACTAGTCAATGTAATTGCATGATTGAGATAATGGTTGACTCATATTCCTGCACAGTAATTCATTATTTTCATGAGGAGCTGCCTAGTCATGGAATGTCACACTGTTTTATCCCAGTTTTAAATCAGTATTTTATAGAAACTGGCTGTGTGTATATACTGGGCAAGCTTATACCTGATTGCAAACATTTTGTGGATATGCCCCATAAATTAGATTTTTACCACCATTCTTCAGTTTGATGATAATGTTTTGTACTGTAGGTTGCTGGTGGTGCTGACTGATAGTAGCACAGCAAGGGCAATGACTCATCTGGGACCTTGGTGAGTGATTGGAACAATACATCACCCTCTTAATGTTAGGATTAAGAAAGAAACATTGGTACTGGGAAAGTGGAAGTGAAGTAAAAGCCACAGAAAGTCCAGAATGAGAAACTGAGGGATACACTGGATTAAGAGAGATAAAAGGTACAGGAAAGTAACATTAATGTTAAATTTGATTTTTTTTAATAAATCGCAAAGAAAAAATTACTGCACACAGAAATGCACCAGAAGAATTTAAATCGTTGGCAAAAACAGAGGGAAAGGTCAGCTGGTCTGGCAGCATCTATAGAGAGAAATCAGAGTTAATTTTTCTGGTCGAATGACCCTTCCACAGAAAGGAATTCTAACAAAATGTTCACTCTGATTTCTCTCCACAGATGTGGCAGATCTGCTGAGCTTTTCCAGCAATTTTTATTTTTGTCTCTAAATTACAGCATGCACAGTTCTTTCAGTTTTTATTTAGAATTTAAATCATTCCCAGATTAATTAGAGTTGCATTCAACATATTTAGCAGTTAAATATAAGGGCCAGTATCAGTGGTGAGCAGGAGAGTGACATAGAGAAATCAAAAATGGAGGAAATGAAGGGCAGACAGATGGTGAGCAAGAGCATTTGATACAGAGAATTTGAGTGATAACAGTGTTCACACACAAAAGATATTTTAATGAGAAAGGGAACATAGAAGAGAATCAGTACAGGTGACACTCAACATTGGAGGGGTGCACAATGGGTTATAACATGTTAACCTGGTTAACCACATTGTTAAATTTGTTAATGTTTTTACTTAATGTTAAGAAGAAACAGTGGTGGTTATTGTTTGAGCACATATATACAAGAAGCACTAGGTGCAGAATCAGAGAGGTGAGATGAGGAAGTTAATAAACTCTCTTTGCAAAAGTTAAAACTATAATGTGTCTTGAGTGCAATTTTCCAACTGTCATAGAATTAATTAATGTAGAGAATCAGTTATTAATATACTAGCTCGCCTTTCCGTGAAGATATATAAAGGGAAGTTCAATTTTATTCCGAAAGACAGAGTACATATGCTTGAGAGAGTGGAATTGAAGTGTGAGAGGTGGACTTGAGAAAGCTTGTAGCCTTAGATGTTACACCTCTGATAAGAACATCCGGGAAAGCGCTTGGCCACAGGGTGGGGGGATGGGAGGGGAGGGGTCGGCATTTGTTCAGAAGCTTTGGGGACATCTGTTCTCAGTGTCAATGGATCGATGTAAATAAGGTGATAACATTTGTTCACTTATGGAATGTGTGGCAGTACTTCCTTCCACGCCGGGGGCTGGAGGTGCGCATATTTCACAGTAGGATGTTGGATAACTAAAATTCTGGTTGTATTGAAGACTCTTAACAAAACTCATACTCAACAGGAAAAGAACTTGTAATTTAATAAGCTGAGTGGAATATGCACGTAATAGAACAATCCTGATACGTTTTCATGTGTACCACACTGAGCTGATTTGAATTTACGAAGCTCCCTGATCTTGACTGTTCTGGAATGCAAATGTCTCAGTAACCTTACAGGCTAGGAAACACAGGCTGGAATCTGACATGGTAAGAAAGTTGGAAGATGTTCATGTGTGAGTGAGAGAGAGAGAAAACATTCTTCTGTAAATTACATTCACTGATTGAAGGGTTCCAGGGACACAGACAGACAGAGAGAGAGAAAGACACAGACAGGCAGACAGGACGGAAGCTGCTGGAAAGACCTCTTTGTGGTCTGATATGAGTGAGCACTTGCTTGTCATGGATTGCATGTTTGTATGTTGTCCACTGGAGCTGGAGATCCATGGAGGTTATGAATTTAATTTGCATTCGAGGAATCTAAGATGATTTTACAATAAAAAGCCATTTTGTAGGACAATGATACTGGACATGATGGCTGAGTGAGGTGACCCCATGACCTTTTCCACATAGTTTAGACCAGTCCCTCGTGATGATGTACTGTTAAAAGGGAAGGTTATCTAGCCAAAGCAATTGGCCAGTTGATCAAGGTTTCCCACTTTGATGTGTATGTAGCTTAATTAGTCAGGTGAACACAGACCTATCAATGATATCCAATATCCAATATCCAATATCCTCCTCCTCTGCAAACTTTTGCCATCTTATTGCTGCTTATCTGATTAAAGACATGTGGCACTTTTGTAATTTTAATACCAAATTCTGTATAAAGACAGCTTGTTTGCAGCAATAAGGAGAGCTGCCTGAAAGAGCTCTTAGGGGTAAGAGCTGGCGACGCTACCCTAATGGGTTTAGAACCTTAGCTCAAGCCTAGCTTGTCAGTGTCCATGTTATAGTATAACATTGATGCCATTGGTAAATAAAGGTAATAATTTCAACTAAACTGCCTGTAAGAGTTTATATTCCAGACGATCACAGAGAATGACCTTCAGACGAACCAACAGAGCCTTAAATGTTGAGTCCATCAGGGATTCCCTGAGTCGTCTCAAATAGGTACTTTAACAGACTGGAGGTGGAAGACAGCAAGCAATGTATAAGAAGAGAAAACTTCCATCCTATCAATTTGCTTGGTACTAAATAGATTGTAAAATCGCTGGACTTGTCCTGTAATCTGTTTTCAAATTAGATACTCCCAATTGTTTGATGAGCTGAAGGAATGAATTGTGGCTGTGCCATTGTATGTTTGACCCATTTGTAAATTCAACAAAAGCAAGGGTATATCAGTGTTGAATGACTAGCCATGAACAGCACAACAGAAACAAAGCCAAAAAAATCATCCTTAAATTCTGAGGACTGCAATGTCATTTTCAGCTTGGAAAGATAACACAGTCAATGGCATGAAGGTAAATATTTTATCCTCAGATGAAAGGGAAAAAAGAAACTGGATTATCTGCAGTTGCCTGGCTTTCACTCTCTTGCCACTGCTTCTAGTGATAGAGATGAGAGAGGAAAAAAAAGCATGAAAATGGATCAATAGTTGTTTGAGTTTGTGTGTTCAAGGATATGAGAGAAAATATAACAAACAGCATCTCTTCCTTATGTACGTTGAGGAATTTAATATCAGTTCAAGAAATAAAATCTAGTTTATGCAATATCCAAAATGAATTAGGCAGCATCTGAAAAATATTTGCAGCTTAGTATTGAAGACTTTGATGTTTCCCAAGGGACTGGCTTGCACGTTTGACAGGTTCTGAGCTTAGAACGTCCTAATTTGCATTAGGGAATATAAAGTGTGATATGACCTGCTACACAGTATTAACCTGTGTTCAGACCTGCCCAAACTTCTGCCTCACCACCAAAGTATGTATTCATGTTGAGCTCCGAGCTTTGGCAAGAGAGGATATATGGAATGATATTTTTGAGTGTTTCTGCAAAGTACTTACAGTCATAGAGTCATAGAGATGTACAGCATGGAAATAGACCCTTCGGTCCAACTCATCCAAGCTGACCAGATATCCCGACCCGATCTAGTCCCACCTGCCATCACCCGGCCCATATCCTTCCAACCCCTCCTGTTCATATACTTATCCAACTGTCTTTCAAATGTTACAATTATACTAGCCTCCGCCACTTCCTCAGGCAACTCATTCCATACATGTACCACCCTCTGTGCGAAAAAGTTGCTTCTTTTATATCTTTTCTCTCACCCTAAACCTATGCCCCCTAGTTCAAGACTCCTCCACCCCAGGGAAGAGAATTTGTCTATTTACCCTATCCATGCTCCTCATGATTTTGTAAACCTCTATAAGGTCACCCGTCAGCCTCTGACGCTCCATGAAAAACAGCCCCAGCCTATTCGACCCCTCCCTATAGATCAAATTCTCCAACCCTGGCAACATCCTTGCAAATATTTTTTGAACCCTTTCAAGTTTCACAACATCCTTCCGATAGGAAAGAGACCACAAATGCAACAATATTCCAAAAGTGGCCTAACCAATGTCCTGTACAGCCGCAACATGACCTCCCAACTCCTGTACTCAATACTCTGACCAATAAAGGAAAACATACCAAACGCCTTCTTCACTATCCTATCTACCTGTGACTCCACTTTCAAGGAGCTTTGAAGTGCTTCAAAGACAAGCCAATCCAACAGCAGAAAATTGCTATCTAGCAATTTTTTAAAAAATCACTGTCAGGTTTATTGAACCAAATAGATCTGCAGAACCATAGATTTTTGCCATATGAGGTGCACATAGAGTCAGAGACTCACACAGCACAGAAACAGGCCTTTTGGTTCAACTCATCCGTACCAACCAGATATCCCAATCTGACCCAGTTCCAATAGTCAGCATTTGTTCCATATCCCTTTAAACCCTTTCTATTCATGAACCCATCCAGACACTTTTTAAATATTGTAATTGTAACCCCCCCCCCCCAACTTCCTCTGGTAGCTCGTTCCATATGCTCACCACCTTCTGTGTGAAAAGGTTGCCCCTCAGATCCCTTTTAAACCTTTCCCCTCTTCCCCCTAAAGCTATGCCCTCTAGTTCTAGACTCCCCCACCCCAAGAAAAAGACTGTGGCTATTTATCCTATACTTGTCCCTCATGATTTTATAAACCTCTGTCAGGTCTCCCCTCAGCTTTCGACACTCCAGAGAAAAAAGCACCAGACTAGTCAGCCTCCAACAACATCCTTGTAAATCTTTGCTGCAGCCCTTCAGTTCAACTATCTCCTCCAGGTTCCCCATTCAGGATTCTGTGCAGACGGCCTGTGGTATTGCTGCTGAGAGGGCTTATCCAAGCAAAGGGTTAAATATTGGGATACAGATCCTGTGGAACTGGAGGCTTACAAAAGGAGCACGGCTGATTCACACACCCATGGGGTTGCGATTAGTGGAACAATTAAGACTAAAAAAGAGCATTCTGGGGAAGCAAGAAACACAGTGAAGACGGCCTGAGAGAGTTGAACAGTGAAGTGTTAGAAAATAACAGAAGACACTCAAGGTAGGAATAAACAGCAGCAACTGAGGTTAACTGTGCAACAGCATGGTAATTAGGATTAATGGGGATGCTATATGGAGTGCAGAATAGTTTGAGCAGAAGCACAGACTAATAACTGTACTGGGACCTTGGGTGACACAATGTCTGAGAACATATTGTGCTTCAGGAGGGCTGAGGGTGAGACATAATGGTGAATGTATCTATTATATTACTTAAAAACAAATGCCTGACATGATGCAATGTCTCCTTTCTCCAAAGTATAAGTGAACATTAAATGTAAAATGGCTTGAGATGACAGTAGGAAATTTAATGTTGGAAAGTGTCAATGAATATTTATAATGGTTTGGTTATTCTTTTTAATGGTGTTTGAGTGGTGTCTCATTTAAAGGAATTTCTCAAGACTAACAGAGGAAATGGCTGAGTTACAAAAAGTCACTCAAACACAACATTAACTGTTAAAGACAACCCTCATCCCTTTCCTGTTTATGTGACAAAGGTGAACAAATGTAAGTGGGGGGGTATTGGTGATTAGTGACTGAGTTAAAAGAACCAGGATTCCTTCCTAAATCACAGTGGGATTGGAATCATCTCTGCTGTCTGAAGGAAAAGACATCACAGAGAGGTTTAGAGAGGGTATTTCTCGAGCTTGGGGTTTAGATAGTTGAAAGCATGCCTGCCAATGGTGGAGCAACTAATATCTGTAAGGTGCACAGGATTAGAATTGGAGATTGTGGAGGGTTGTGGGTGAGGAAGACCTCTTGGAACTAAGGAGGTGTTGAAGTCTTAGAGAGACTTCTCTCGTTTGCAAAGAAGTGATTGTGGGCTCAGATTCTCATCAGAAAACAAACTTTCGTTATGTTCTCACTGAACAGTCACTATTTTCCTTCTAGTTAATGCCTTGGTAGCATCAGCAATGAAAGATTATATGTTTAAGATGTGAATGAGCAGCAGATTGAAAAGAACACCAGGCATTAGAAGTTACATTGTATCACAGTCATTATAGATTATCAATCATAAGTTATACAGTTCAACAACTTATTCGGCAGTACAGATTTTGAATATTGCTGAAAAAAAGAAATACTTTATCAACATTTATCATCTTGTCCTCACCAGAACAATTTGAAGGCAATGTCAAAGTAAAAGGAAAGCAACAGATATACAGTATGGGAGGAGAGTATTGATTTGATTGACAAGTGAACTCAGTGATAGAAGTATTGTTGTGGAAAATGCATCAGTTGACAATGACTTACAGTTAACTGCCAAGCTTTGTTTAAATTTTGGACCAGGCAGGGAAATTCTGCTTGGTTAAGTTACTGCCCTGAGAAATGAACCAGGAAACAGCTGCCAGCTATTTCGTTGAGTTGAAACAGGCACAATGCATGTACATGTTCTTTCTGTGTGCGACAAAGACCCTGTGTATTAGTGTATATAGTAAACAGTACACGTGAGCCTGACTGACAATTTCAAATTCATTGTCAGTGCAATTTTGCACACATGCAAGATTACTCAGTAAATGTTGTCCAATAACAGAACTGCATCTATATTGGGATTGCTATGTTGTGAGTTTACAAGTGTAGGCTGGTTGGGTACAGTCAGTAAGCCAAAGGGATATGCTGTTTGATATGATCTGCCAGTCTTTGTGATGTACAGCCTACATACCTGGCATCACATAGGAAGTAAAATTCATATACCACGTCACCCAATTGTCTGATTGTGTGTTAGCTTCGCCTGTTGGTCAAACCTTTGAGATATATTATTTTTGGGGGTAAAAGAGACAGGCGAGGCACTTTCTAAGACCATCCATAGACAGCCTTAGATTTGTTACTGAGTCCAAATGATATACAGTGGGGAATTATCTGTTCAGGGAAGCCTTTATCCTCATCACGTTTTGATGTGCCTTGATTCAGTATCAAAATCTTACAGTGTTCAAATGCCTCAGGCATGTGGAATAGCAGGAATTTTAATATATATATTGACCAGTGAAGCAGGTTTGCAGTAGACTCCAGCAGAGACTCCCGTAGATGATGATACAGCACCATCGAAAGACCTAGACTGATGTTGTTCAGGGACTGAATGTCCTTCAGTTTTTATACTTGCTGATAAAATATTCAGTTCTTTTAGAGGTGATTGCTGAAAGAATTGCCACATTGGCTTGACAGAAATAATCAGTCTCAGTCAGGGCTGGCAAATTAAATACAATATTAGCAAGCAGCTAACATGGAAAATGAGAGATGTTAGTGCCAGACTGCACTTTTATTCTTCAGTCAAGAGTTGATTTCTGATACAAAAATATCAATTTTAATATTTTATCCTTGTTTTCAAATTTCTCCAAGTTTTGTATTGTGTTCCTAACACCATGCTCCAAGATCTCTGCTGCTCCAGTACCTCCCACATTTTTTAATTGCTTCACCATTGGCAGGCTTGCTTTCGGCTACCTAGATCCGAAGCTCTGAAATTTCTTCCCAAAACCTATCTCACTTTCTCTCCTCTTTTAAGATGGTTCCTGCGAAGCTGCTGGTTTCTGAGGGATAATGGGTGTCAACTCTCTCATTAATGAGCCCAACTGACATGTCACCACCAACAATTCTACAATAACCCCTTCAAGCCATCTTGACTTCACCAAAGGAAGTTTTACCACACTGGCATGGGGCATTTCCCGCAATTAAGTAGACCCGGCTCTTGTGGTTCCTACTACAAAATCAGAAATGGCTGGAAAATCTCTGCAGGTCTGGCAGCATCTGTGGAAAGAATCAACGTTAATGTTTCAGATCCAGTGACCCTGTATTCTGTAGAAGCGTCACTGGACCTGAAATGTTAACTTTGCTTTCTCGCCACAGATGCTACCAGACCTGCAGAGATTTTCCAGCAATTTCTGATTTTGTTTCTGATTTCCAGCATCTGCAGTTCTGTGGATTTTTTTTGTTTATGGTTCCTACTACATCCTGCCCTGAATGTCCTCTTGCCGCTCAGTCTCAAATCTGAGCTATTTCATTATATTAAATTCTCCATAGAACTGCAACCTTTTTCTCCACTTCCATCCCATTTCAGACCTAAAAGTCTCATCGTGTGTAGCATTGGGTTAAATACAGAGTCACTTACACTTCAGATTCCTGATGAAGGGCTTATGCCCGAAACATCGACTCTCCTCCTCCTCGGATGCTGCCTGACCTGCTGTGCTTTTCCAGCACCACACTCTCGACTCTGATCTCCAGCATCTGCAGTCCTCACTTTCTCCTACACTTCAAAATACAACAGTATATAAACAAAATTCTAGTTCAAATTTTTATATGAGAGCTTTATTTCAGTTGACGGCATTCTATACTCCTCACCTCATTGATTACTAGCTCCCCATGTTTACACAAGCAATTCACATACAGTTAGCCCTTAATTAATGTATCCATTACCTGCATATTCATTCCATTAGGTTTTAGGCATTCTTTCAGATTTTATTAGATGATAACACATATGACCAGGAGCCCAGCATTGAGCTTTAACCTCAATCACAGGGACCCACCCCTATTACAGCAATGAGAGAATCCTCCCCTACTCCGCTTGTAAACTAACTGGGCCTCTCCCTCAATGGTTGACACCATTTAGTGAAAGCTGAGGGGTAGTTTCTTTGATTGATCAAAATGATCCTATACCTTATCCCAGAACAGAAATAATTAGTCGTGGTCAGGGCTGGTAAGTGGCGTGGTGGCTCAGTGGTTAGCACTGCTATCTCATAGTGCCAGGCCACAGGTTCAATTCCACCTTGGGGTGACTGTTGGTGTGGAGTTTGTACATTCTCCCTGTGTCTGCATGGGTTTCCTCTAAGTGCTCTGGTTTATTCCCATAATCCAAAGATGTGCAGGATCTACAAAATCATGACGAATATAGACAAGGTAGATGGAGATAAGTTTCTTCCCAGGGTGAGAGGTCACACGTTCAAGGTGAAAGGTGAAACGTTTAAGGGGGATATACGCGGCAGAACGCGTTGCCAGCAGGGATAGTAGAGGCAGGCACGGTAGATTCATTTAAGATTCGTCTGGATGCATGAGTAGGTGGGGAGCAGAGGGATACAGATGCTTAGGAATTGGGCAATAGGTTTAGACAGTACATTTGGATCGGCTCAGGCTCGGAGGGTCAAAGGGCCTGTTCCTGGGCTGTAAATTTTCTTTGTTCTTTCTTAAGTGGATTGCCCATGGGAAATGCAGGGATAGCGGAGGGTCTGGGTGGGATGCTCTTTGGAGGGTTGGTATGGACTCAATGTGCGAAATGGCCTGCTTCCACACTGCAGGGATTCAATTCTACTCCAGGGACTCAAGCACAGGGGAGTGATCTACTGTTGTTGCTGCTACCCCTCACATGAAACTAAGGCCTTATAAGTTCTATTTGGTTAATGTAAAAGACTCCATTGTTCAATTATGATAGATTCCATACGAGGTTAGTGTGATGAGAACCGCTTTTAAGAGGGGTTTGTTCTGTCCTGTTTCTCTTGAAGAGCGATGTTGTAAATCTGGTGCCAAGGTGTCTGCTCCATGGAAAGCAGAGTAAATAGCTTTGGGGTTTTTTTTAAGGTAGACAAAAGAAACATGAGTGGATGGAGTCAGGCTCACATAGATCCAGCTGAAATAACTCCACAGAGACCAGTATCCTGTCAGTAAGTCACCCTTTATTTATGCTCCAGGTCTCTCCGAGCTAGCGACCTGGGTTCAATTGGATGGTGTTCCTTCTTCTGGAGCGAAATAGATAAGAAGTAAGAGAAATCAGTTTGACTGAATTTGCCTTTGCCAAGGGTGTGTTTCTGGGATGCTGCTATATTAGAAGAACTGATCAGTAGTAGTTAAATGATGTATTAGTTTGTTGAATATTTCAACAGAGTTAAAGTACTTTTTGTTTTGTTTGTATTTTAACTGCAATGTAAGAATAAAGTGTGTTTTGCTTAATGCCGAGTAGTTTGGCCAATCAAATCTCATCTGGAATGCAGCACATACACTTGCCTCTAAATAAGATAAAATTTAGGGTCTAGGCTATCTCCTTGATATATTTGAGGTGGTCTATGACAACAGCCTGTACCTTTAAGAGAGTCACATGACATCACAACATGAGATTTTCCGGTACAAAAATATCTGTCTTACCTTCAGCCACTCCCTGTGCAATGATGTGCTCAGTCAAACAGCTATGTGCATGTAATTTTAGTGACTTCAGTATGTACAGACACCAGACTCTGTGTGAAAGTCTGTGATATTATAGCTATGAAATGAATTAGTGTTGTAAGTAAACCTCGTGATATCTAACTCAACAAAAACACAATTCTGTGGTTTATATTATACAAGTTAACATATAGAAAGCCACAAAACTATTCTGAATAAGAACATAGAAGTCATCCCAGTGAGCTAAGCAACATTTATCACTCAATCAATATCAAAAAACAGATTATTGAATCATTATACCTTTTGTCGATTGTAGGAGAGTGCCATATGCAAACTAGTTACTGCATTTCCTTATGCTACAAAAGCAATCATACATCAAAGCTACTTTATTGGCTGGAAAGCACTTTGGAATGTTCTGGGGTTGCAACAGGTGCTATATAAATAGAAGTCTTACTTTTTCTCAGATCTGCTTTATGTAGGTCCCCTCCAGGCTGGAAACTTGTACCATGAATGATTTATATTGGCATATACGATAAAGTGTGGCACTGGAAAAAGCACAGCAGGTCAGGTAGCATCTAAATGACAAGAAAGTCGACGTTTTGGGCATAACCCTTCATCAGTCCTGAAGGGTTATGTCCAAAATGTCAACTCTCTTGCTCCTCAGATGCTGCCTGACCTGCTGTGCTTTTTCCAGCACACTTTACCGATTCTGACTTCTCCAGCATCTGTAGTCCTCACTATTGCCTAGTTACACTATCGCCTAGTTACACAGGCATAGTATTTTCAAACGGCATCTCCCAATGTGAATTATGACTCCGCAGATTTCCAGTTGTGTTAGTATTCTCCCACGAAAAAGCGTCTTCCATTTTATGGTAGCTTCATAAAGAAATGAATCTGCACTGCTTTTAGAGCCTGTCATGGGCTCCAATCGTTCAGAGTTCATTGTAAATCTGCATATGGGAACGTCAGGTCAAGACATTCCTTCACATGTGGGTCCTGGCAGGTTTATTCCTTATGGGCCTCTGAGGGCCACATTGTACGATTATTGCTGGCTGTCATTAGCTGGGAGTCGGTGTTGTTCCCCTCCAGCATTAAAAGGAAGGAAATGCTGCTGGATATCTGAGCAATAGCATGTGAAAGGGCTATAAATTACATCAAATTATAGGCCCCTGCAGTGTTCTGCCTCATTCTGTGGAGGGCTAGCTCGGCTAGGAAACTGCCCATTGTTTCCGATGTTGGAGACCATAGCATGGAAGTCACAGATGCTATTCGCTATCCTATCATCCTATCCCATTGAGCAGCGTGTAGTGTCACATTGTTCTTTGGCAAGGTATTAAGTTGTATTCTGTTGGCTGTCAGTCAGTTGGGAATGATGCCAGTCCATCACAGAGGCACGGCCATTGCTTTGGCACAAAGGAGACACTTCAAAAAACATTCTGTTCCCATCACAAATTCTTTCTGTTGCCAATTGCAAGTGTAAAGCAAATCAATGACATCTCCTCTGTTACATTAACATCAGAGAAATATTTGCAGAGTGCAGGCTAAATAACAACCCAAGAGTGTACCTGATTCAATGATTCGCAGAAAATTGTCGACCTTGCAGCTTTCAGGATGTTTGAAAGTGATGCTCATTAGGTCTTTGTCCCAAAATAAGCTCGAGTGGAGAGAAATCACTGGTTGACCGACTTTCAATTCATGAAACTCACCTGAAATTGACAAGTAGCTGTTTGGAAAGAGGATATCGCTCTTTCAAAATCTGTTTAGACTTCAGTGATTACATTTAATCAAAAGTGTGAAGCTGGCAGTATTTAGTTAATCCTTTTGGACCTTCAGTGTAATAACAATGCAGAGGCTGGTGCATTGTGAATGCTGAATGATCAGTCCATTAGAATCCCTTTCAAACATTTCCTGTAACATACAGATGACTTCTTTTCCCTTCAAGAAGAAAGCTCTCCAAAGCATTCAGAGCCCATATCTTCACGGTAGCATGGTGGCTCAGTGCTGCCTCACAGCACCAGGGACCCAGTTTGATTCCACCCTCAGGCAACTGTCGTTGTGGAGTTTGCACATTCTCCCTGTTTCTGCGTGGGTTTCCTCTGAGTCCTCCGGTTTCCTCCCACAATCCAAAGATGTGCAGGTTAGGTGAATTGGCCGTGCTAAATTGCCCATAGTGTTCAGGGATGTGTAGGTTAGGTGTATTAGTTAGGGGTAAACGTAGGATAATAGGGGAGGGAAACAGGTTTGGGTGGGTTACCGTTCAGAGGGTCGGTGTGGACTTGTTGGGCCGAAGGGCCTGTTTCCACACTGTAGGGATTCTATGATTCTTTATTGATAAATGGACCACCATGTATGGCACAGCAGGAGCCATACATGACAGTTGATTCCATGTTCAGTCCATTGGCTGTGTTGATATCAGATGAGATGGCTGCATTATGTTGGGTCACTACACCACTGGGCTAGGGATAGGAGCAAGTAAATAAGAATCAGTCACTGTTCCTGTGCCTGCTCCTGAATGGTACATGGGAATCCCTGTTGTAAAGGTGGGTTTTAATTTCAGTCGTGCAACCACTCCCTTGACATAAAGAAGATACGTTAAAACATATCCATCCCCAATTTACATTGCTTTACCACTGGCAACCATGATTTCAGATGCTTGGATCCTACCCTCTGGAATTCTCTGTCTAAACCTCCCCCATCCACTCCAAATCTCCCTGTCCTCCTTTAAGACAGTCCATTAAAGACTACACTTTTGACTAAGCCTGTCCTAATATTTCCTTATATATATCAGTGCCTTGTTTGATAAGGTTCTTCTGATATGTTTTCCTCTGCTGAAGAGGCCAAATAAGAAGGTATTTGGATGTTTGTGTGTGTCAGTGTCTGTAAATGTGTGCATACATACACACATTGTAGGTTTTGATGAGTTGTGGAAAAGTGATTTATTTCAAGTTTTGTGGAAACATTTAGAATGGTTTCTTTAAAGAGGACACAGCAAGTCTGGGCTGTGTAAGCAATGACCGGGTTGGATAAATTTATGTTTTATCTGGTTCAGTTTGAAGGAAATCAGCTAAGAACCAGCTGAGTTGGAGGAAAGCTTGCTAAGAACAAGATGCCCAGCTGATTGCTCTCGTTTTTGAAAAGAAAGTTCTCTTATTGTGAAGCTTCTTTCTTCTTTTGAAAGACTGATTGAAGAAACTCTCAAGATTGTATTTCTTGATTAAGCTTGATCTTCAAAATGATCACAGCTGATCTTATCTCAGATTCAAATCCAATTTTCTGTCCAGGCCACACATTGTTAACAGGTTAATAATGTAAAATCTGCCCATCTCTTTAAATTTGTTCAAGGTCCTGATGTCCACCACACTCTGGAATAGTGATGTGTGGGACACCACAGTTTCATGACCTTTTGAGAGAAATAATTTAGTCAAAGAGATGTATAGCATGGAAACATACCCTTTGGTCCAACTCATCCATGCTGATCAGATATTCTAAATTAATCTCAACCCATGTGCCAGCAGTTGGCCCATATTCCTCCAAACCCTTTCTATTCATGTACTCATCCAGATGCCTTTCAAATGTTGTAATGTACCAGCCTCCACCACTTCCTCTGGCAGCTTAGTCCATGCACACATCACCCTCCATGTTTCTGTTTTAAATCTGCTACCCCTCATCCTAAAATTATGCCCTCTTGTTCTAGATTGCTCCACATGAAACATCCTCTCTACATCCACTTTGTCAAACCCTTTCAGAATCCTTTATACTTCAATTAGATCTCTCATTTTGCTTTCAAAAATAACCCAGTGGCCAAAGTGTTTTTTTTTGGTCAGAAAGCCAAATATGCAGCAAGATAGGTTTTGTTTTCAAACTTTTCCAGAAATTTGTGTAGGTGTTTGATATTCCTATTTAATTTCTATGTATGTCAACTAGTTATTGCATCCTATTGAGTAAGTTTTATTTTGATGATATAACTCTCATTGTGTTTATGAATAAACTCAATTGTTGTTTAAAACCTGATATAATTGATCATCTTGAACACTGGAAAAGGTGTTTATATTTTATGCTGTAAGTGATAGAATAGTGGAATTAGAACAACAGTGTACTTGTCCAACCTCAGTGATTACAGCGTGTGCATTTATGTGTGTTTGTGCATACACAGTTGACTGGCAACAGTGTTTCCAAACCCAGTGTTTTAATAGCTTATCAATACATCAGGTTTAAGTATGCCGTGGAGGTGCTGGTGTTAGACTGGCGTGGACAAAGTCAGAAGTCACGTGACATCAGGTTACAGTCAGGTGAAGTGACAAAGGAGCAGCATTCCAAAAGCTTATGATTTCAAATAAACCTGTTGGACTATAACCTGGTGTCGTGTGATTTCTGACTCAGGTTTATATATTATAACTGGTCTCTTGAGCACCCTATTGAAAGACAAAAATCTTTCAAACTTTGCTCATTCACAGCGGAATTAAGGTATGAAATAAATAGCTCGAGGATGATTTTCTTTCAGAAAGTAAAGGTCGTAGGTTATTCTGCACAGATGAATGGAATATGAATTCGACATGACGACTGCAGACTGCTAAAAATATTCCAATATTATTTTACAGATAGAAATGACTCAGAGCACCACTAATTTCCTATTCGGTAGTGCATTGGTGACAATGGTCCCTAAGGTTCCCATTTAGCTCCCCAGATAGAAATAAATCAACTGCATAATCACAACTCCATCCAATACTGAGCCATCATTTTTGTCCATTACTAATACACAAAACATTACATTAAACTAAAAGCTCATTTAAGTTCAGATGGTAAAAAGGAATCAAAAAAATGATAGCAGGCAATCTGAATAAAAATAGTGAAATATTATTGAAATGTAAAATGAGCTTTTCTCCATCTCACTATCTCTAAGTGTGACCAGATAAAGAAAATTCCAGCAACAAAAACAGAAATTGCTAGAGAAACTCAGCAGATCTAGCAGCAGAGAGAGAAACAGAGTCAATTTTTGAGGGCAGTGACCCTTCATCGGAACTAGACTCAAAATATTAACTCTGCTTTCTTAATGTGGACAGCATAGTGGCTCAGTGATTATCAATGCTGCATCACAGTGCCAGAGACCCAGGTTTGATTCCACCCTCAGGCAACTGTCTGTGTGGAGTTTGCACATTTTCCCCATGTCTGCATGGGTTTTCCTTCCACAGTCCAAAGATGCGCAGGTTAGGTGGATTGGCCATAGTGCCCAGGAATGTGCAGGCTTGGTGGATTAGCCAGTGTAAATGTGGGATTATGGGATGCAGTGGGGGGGGATGGATCTGGGCAGGCTGGTCTTCAGAAGGTTGGTGCTGACCCAATAGGCCAAATGGCCTCCTTCCATACTATGGAGATTCCATGGATGATGCCAGTCCTGCTGATTTTCTCCAGCAGTTTCTGTTTTGTTTCAGAGTTCCAGTAGCCACAATTCTTAGTTTCATTTTAAAAAAATTCCAGGTTTGATCTGTGGTTTATGCTGAGCTTGAAAATGAGGGGGCAGCAACTGAGATCTGATAATGAACAAATCACCCCACAAATAATCAACAGAGAAAGCAGACTATGGCTTCAATCCTATTGACTGTCCCGTGACTCACTGCTGGAAACAGTTTGGGGAAAGATTCAAACTCTGCCGTGAATCCAAATTGCCTCCTTTATTATCACAAATAGTCAAGGCCAGGTCACAAAGGAAGAATTACAATTTGAGTGATCGTCAGTCCCTCTGCAACCGCAGCCCACAACATTCAGCATTGTCAGGAAATAAGGACCAAGCAATAAATGAAATTCCCCACTCATGGGCAGAAAATTTCAGATCTCCGTTGATTATTAATATGATGAAAATTCTCAATCTGTTGAATAAAAGATGTACTTTAAAACAGCCTATCACATCTGTCAAATGTTTCGACAAAGTCTTACCTACAACATTCCAGAAAGACATTAATGTGCATTGACTGTTACTTAACAGACAGAACCCAGTAGCCATTTTGTATTAAGCCATCTCCTACAAGCAGCAATGAATTGAAGAGCCCATTAATCTGATTTCGAAGGCTTTTGTTGCAGGAGGGATAATGACCCAGACATGAGACAGTGTAATATTTACCTGAGCCAGCTAACATTGCCTTGATTTAGTACCTCCATCAAATAGTCTTCAAAATAACAAATATCCCAAGTACTTAGTTTGTGCCAATGGACCCCTGATAGCATACCTCTGTGTCAGATAATACACTGTCCATAAGCACAGATACACTGCACCATGTAATACTTTTATCAACCTCCATTGATATATTTACTTTAACAACCCACACCCATCTCCAGCCTTAGCCCGAAAGGCTGCAGCAAAAACTTGCATTAGTTGAGTTTTTAAATGTAGTAAAGTATTGCAAGATGTTTTATATGAGTGTTATCTGTTCGTACCAAATAATTATTACCTGCAAGGGTTAACAGACATCATGAGATAAGCTCCACCTATCAAAATTTGAAGGACTATTTCTAGGAGGAGTTAATCAGTGTTCAGGTTGCTCAACTGTCTCTTAGGGGTATACCAGAGTGTTTCAGTCATGGAAATGTGGACTTACTCTTAAGAATAGCTTGAGATCTTACAATGGACTCTCATGTAGTTCAGATATGATGTAACTAGCTACTAAGTATGATGCAGTAAACATATTCTGCTTGTCAAGACTGAGTCCATCTTCTCCATCCTTCTCCACTTGGTGTCAGTAACTTTGACAAATACCAAGATGGTCTACCTAAGGCAACTCAAATGGTTCTGGTGGACATGGCCAAAACTATATATTATCAAACACATATGACACTGGGAGATAGCAGGAGAAAGTGAGACTGCAGATGCTGGAGATGAAAGTCAAAACGTGTGGTGCTGGAAAAGCATAGCATCCGAAAAGCAGAAGATACAATGCTTCAAGCATCATTCCTGATGAAGAGCTTATGCTCAAAACATTGACTCTCCTGCTCCTTGGATGTTGCCTGATGGCTGTGTTTTTCCAGCACCACACATTTTGATTTGGGGAGATATTAGGACAGGAGACGAAAAGCTGAAACTAAGCATCAGGTTTTCAGGAGCATTTTGAATGATGGAAAGAATTGTGATGCATCTCACAGTTAGTGCATCATTCTAAGAGAAGAGACAAAGCATATAATCTAGCTTTAGAAGACATGCTCTTCTGACATCACTATATTGAATCATATAAGCTCAAATTCCATCCAGACTGTACCCACATGGTGCATGAGATGCTGATGGAAGCATCTTGCCCTTTGTAATTGAAAAGCCCTGACACCAAAATATCTGTGAATGTAATATTTGTATTTATCAGTGAGTTGTAACAAACATCTATTGGATCTTTCATTACCACATTAGTCATGTCTATGATACAGGAGAAAACACTAGTGCTGCACATCAATTAAAGGTAGCCTGCTGGAGGGAACACACACATTAGGAACTAATTTATTTGTTCTTTTCTGAGATGTGGGCATCACTGGTAAAGTCCGTATTTATTGCTCATCCCTAATTGCTCTTGAACTATGGTCTTGTGACGAAATAGCAGGCATGTGCACTACTAAGATCGTGGTTAGCAAATAGCTATTCAAAGGTTATGGGTTTGAATCCCACCAGAGTACAGTTCAGGGGCAGCATGGTGGGTCAGTGGTTAGCCCTGCTGCCTCACAATGCCAGGGATCCAGGTTCAAATCTACACTTAGGCAACTATCTGTGTGGAGCTTGCACATTCTCCCCGTGTCTATGTGGGCTTCCTCCCACAGTCCAAGTATCTGCAGGTTAGGGTGGATTGGCCATGCTAAATTTCCCATAGTGTCCAAGGATGTGTTGGCTAGGTGGATTAGCCATGGGAAATACAGTATTACAGGGATCGATGGGGGTGTGGATTTGAGTGGGATGCTGTTCAAAAGGACATGATGGGCCACATGGCTTGCTTCTGCACTGCAGGGATTCTATGAGTGACTTGACAGACCATTTCATTATGGGGTTTGAGAAGATTCATAGCTCAGGTTGAGGTTCTGCATGTAGGTTCACTCGCTGAGCTGAAAGGTTCATTTCCAGACGTTTCATCACCCTACTAGGTAACATCTTCAGTGGGCCTCCAGGCGAAGCACTGTTGATAATTCCTGCTTTCTATTGAGATGTTTGGGAACGAGAACTCTATCAACAAACACATCGAGTTAGACCCCATCTACCACCCCCTGAGAAAATGAATGGGAAATGATGTCACCACATGAAATGATATCACCATAGGAAATGACATCACTAACCCAAAGAAACCCAAACATATAAATAGAAAGCAGGAATTATCAACAGTGCTTCACCCAGTGGCCCATTGAAGATGTTACCAAGGAGGGTGACGAAACGTCTGGAAATTAACCTTTCAGTTCAGCGAGCAAACCTACATGCATTTCATTAGAGGTTTGAATCCCACCACAAAAGAAAATGAAATTTACATTCAGCAGAAAGGAATAAGTCAAGTTGAAAGTGATTCTAAGTGTAAATATGGTCAGGGTTGACTCAAATACCTGCCTGGCCCAGAGGCATGCCTGAGCAGGCTGATTTAAAAATAGACTTAGGGGAGACTTGTGGTGCAGTGGTAGTGTCCATAACTTTGGACCAGAAGGTTCCAATCCCACTTTCATGGAGGTGCCTCCTAACCTGTCCAAACACATGCTGATTAAGAATATGGTGCCAACTACATTCCTCTACATCTAAGGATTGTCCTCTGAGATGGTGGTCATGCCCCTACCTCTGGGTCAGAAGTCCAGATTGAAGACTCACCCACCTTGGATCTGTGTCATTATCCATTAGAACAGGTTGATCGAAAATAAATAAAGTTCTTCACTGTGTAATGAGGCACAATCTGGGCAGCAAGGAGCATACATGTGATTCATACAAGTGATTCATTTTATTTTGAAGGAATACAACTTTGAACAAACCTCCCGGGTTAAACAAAAATACATGCAGTTCATGTCTAGACTGGTCAAAGAAGGAGTGAAGTAACAAAACAGATGAACGCGAATCAATTTTTTTTTATTCGTTCGTGTTCGTAGGACATAGATATCGTTGGCTAGACCAGCATTTTATTGCCCATCCCTAGTTGCCCTTGCAAAGGTGGTGGTGAACTGCCTTCTTGAACCACTCAGATTGAAATAAGCAACTGTAACAAACTTAAGGGAATATAGCTAATCAGTGAAGTTGGACAACCTACTCCCATAATATTTTACACAGATGAATTAATAATAAATAATAAAATAAGTTACTCTTTAGGGCTAAGAATGAGCATAATAGCTTTACAGAAATAGCAGAGGACAAGGATAGGCAGACCACAGCCTTCACAGTTTGGTGATGTCTGATTTCCATCTGGGAGAGAGGGAGACAGAGATTGGAGGCTTTGACAGGTAATGCTGCCAATTATCAAAGCACCTAGCTCCCCTGTGCTGCAGTCAGGACGTTTGAGCAGACAGTGTCTGTGTCCTTTGAGCCAAGGACATTATATAGGCCAATGCTGTCCCATTGCACACTCCTCATGCATGTCACACAAACACAACAGCATTAACTTTCACCATGGGGAATGTAAGGCTAGAGCTGTATGGCTGAGAGAAATAAAACTGGAAAGCTGATGATAACAGGCAGCAGTAGAGATCTGGAGGGAAGAATGTGTCTAAATACACTTGCATGGTTTCAAAATAAAAAGAAATTCAAGCAAATAAATCATCTCATTGTTGGCAAATTGCAAATAACAGCCTACAGCAACTGAAGCCTGGTGACAGCAGTGTGTGGGAACAGGGTGGAATAATGTTGACCGGAAATGTACAGAACTGTTAACATTTCAGCTGCCTACTTCATAAAATGTGATCAGATTAAATAAGGTTTCTCCAGGATCAAAACGGTCTGGTAGCCGCGACACTTAGAAATAACGAGAAAGATGATTTTACGTTGACAGGAGCAAGCATCCTCCACAATATACTTTTCTTGCTCTCTGGCCCCCTTTAACCCTTCCAGCTTCTGTGTCACTTGTTTTGCTGAAACGCACACTCGTTTAGGAAAAATAATAACAGGGAGAGTGTGTGGTGCAAAGGGTTAACTATACTGATACACTGACATTACCTACTGAGCATGTGTGTGACGAGCTATGTCTTCATGATGTCACAGTAAATGGGATTGAGATCTGATAGGAGATGGTTCCTGCTAACGTCTGCTCTATCGTGTTTATGGACATAGTTAATGGGCAATAAAGATTAAAGTTTTGTGTCTGGTCTTTGTATCTTGAGCTTCTAACAATGTTTTTGCAGGGCAAATACCTTCATTTGTAACCTGTACTGCTCTGATATAATGCAATCTGATTATGTGTTTGGGATTAGGAGGATGATTTTTATTTGGTCCATTTCTCAGTGTAACTATTTAACATCAGACTTTGACATTTAAGGGCTGCATGCTGAAACTTACAGCTCTTTAAAACAGAGAATGACGTTTCTGCCATTAATATTTCACAACAGTGTGCTTTTTAGTTGGACATCTTAACTTAGTGGGCGGCACGGTGGCACAGTGGTTAGCACTGCTGCCTCAAAGCGCCAGAGACCCGGGTTCAATTCCCACCTCAGGCGACTGACTGTGTGGAGTTTGCACGTTCTCCCTATGTCTGCGTGGGTTTCCTCCGGGTGCTTCGGTTTCCTCCCACAGTCCAAAGATGTGCAGGCCAGGTGAATTGGCCATGCTAAATTGCTCGTAGTGTTAGGTAAGGGGTAGATGTAGGGGTATGGGTGGGTTGCACTTCGGCGGGGCGGTGTGGACTTGTTGGGCTGAAGGGCCTGTTTCCACACTGTAAGTAATCTAATCTATATCTGAGATTAGCTGAGGCTAAATGTACCACATCTCCATCTATGAGATACCACAATTAGTTCAATGGTGTTTGTATGTGAATTGAATCGCACTGTGCCAGTTTACTGTAATGTAGACTTGTCCGGTGGATTTTGGGCATTCACCATCCATTTTAAAATCTGAATCTTGGTTACATTGCCTTGGGAAAGTAAAAAAAAAGATGCCAGGAACTTTTTAAAGTGCACAGAAGATACCATAAAGAAAGAGTCCTGTAAGGTGGACCAAAGAAAAGAGACTTTTTGTGACTGGATCTGAGGTCAAGGGAAGATGAAGGTTTTCTTCCTGTTGTAGGAGAATGTCGAATTTGGGGTCTCTATTTAAAATAAGGGGTCATCTACTTAAGACAGAGATAAGGAGTAACATATTGTGAGTCTTTGGAACTCTCTTCCTTAAAGCGGAGCCTTTGATTATTTTTAAGGTAGAATTAAATATATTCTGCAAAGTGGTCACCCAGTTTGCGAATCATTTCTCCAATGTAAAAGAGACCGCTTCCCCCACCCACAGACCCCTCCATCCACCTCCAGCACACTGCCTCCACCTGTACCCCACTCTCTGGGCTTTTACCTGCACCCAACCTGTTCATTGAGAACTGTCAATGTGACATCAGTCACCTCAATTTCTCTGCCCGCCTTACTCATTCCAACCTAACTCCCTCTGAATGTCTCTGACACTTCCCCCCCCCCCCCCTTCCTCAATGTCTCTGTTTCCATTTCTGGGGAAAGGCTAGCCACCAATATCCGGTACAAACTCACAACTCCTACTGTTACCTTGACTATACATTGTCACACCCTCCTTCCCGTAAAGACACTATTCCATTCTCCCAGTTCCTCCATTTCCATCGTATCTGTTCTGATGATGCCAACTTTGATAAGAGGGCCTCTGAAATGTCCACCTCCTTCCTCAACTGAGCAATTCCCAGCACCATTGTACACAGGATGCTCAGCCAGGTCTGAACCATCTCCTGACTTTGGGCCTCAACCCCCTCTACCCTCCCACAACAACGATGGGGTCCCCCATGTCCTCACCTACCCTCCACATCCAGAGGATCATGAGACCATTTCAACCACCTCTAGCAGGATGCCATCACCAGGCACATATTCCCCTCCCCTCTCTTGTCAGCCTTCCACAAGGACAGTTCTCTCTGGCATACTCTGATCCACTCCTTCATTTCAACACTTCCCCCAATAGCCACACAGCACTTTTCCCTGCAAACGCAGAAAGTGTAACACCTGTCCATTTACTTCCACCCTCCCCAGTACGCAAGGGCTCAAACACACCTTCCAGGTGAAGCAGCACTTTATCTGCACTCCACACAATCTAGTTTATTGTATTCGCTGCTCACAATGTGGTCTGTTCTGCACTGGGGAAATAAATTGCAGACTGGGTGACTGCTTCGCAGACCACCTTCGTACTGTCTGCACAAAAGACACTGAGCTTCCAGTTGCTTGCCATTATAACACACCACTCTGTTCAGTGTCCAGCATCTTTGTCTCAGGCTTGCTGCAGTGCTCCAGTGCAGGCTCAGCACAAGTTGATTTTCCACTTGGAAAGCCTGGTGCCTTCATGACTCAATATCGAGTTCAACAATTTTCGGGCCTAAGCACCTTTCCCCATGTTTTTCTCCACCCCCACATACCAGGCCTTGTCATCAAATGGGCTACAACCACACACTCCCCATTGTCAGCCACAGAATGGCCTTTAATCATTCCTTTGTCTGTCTAACTGTTTTTCTCTCTCTTTGGGCTCTACTTCCATCTATCGTTTACTCTCTCCCACCCAGTTCTGCATAAAACCCATCCTTTTCCTCGCCACCATCAGCTCTGAAGAATAGCTACTGGCCTTAAAACATTAACTCTGATTTCTCTCCACAGATAATGCCATATGTGCTGAGATTTTCCAGCAATTTCTGTTTTTGTCTATTTAGCCTGGGGTTCTGGATTGCAGGTCCAGTGGCATTATCACACCACCGTCAAATTTATTGAATGGCAGAACAGGCTTGAGGGGCCACATTGCCTATTCCTACCTTGTATTTTCGTGTGGCAGGCAGCATCATCTAGATGTTTATTCCTAAGACAGCAGCTTGGCCATGTATAAGAGCCTTGGTTAATGTGCAACCTAGCTTCAGCACACCATTTTTCCTTATCTCCATAAGATCCTACATTTACTGTCATAATTACTCTAACTGGTTGCCTTTCCCTTCTGAACCTAGAAACCAATCACATTTATCCCACTCCTACACGGGATGAGATATACAAATTGCAAGCAGTGACCATTTCTTTTTTCTTTTATAATGAACGAAAACAGAATTGTCAGAATTGTTCCTCAACCTTAGAGCTCATAAGACCACTCCAATGGAATTAAACTAACAGGGTCATTTGAAATGCAGTCAATGCTGTATACTATCATTCAAAAGCTGAACTAAGGCAGTGACCTGTACTTGAACTGGAGAAACCTTGATTGAGATGTGCTAGGGGTTTGACAAATAATCAAATACACAAGAAGACTGATTGTTAGCAATATATCTAACCACCATTTTGTCCTACACGGCAAAGTCAACAATTAACTTTGGTTGCCCTGGGTGTTGTAATTTAAGAGTAAGTGAAAGGGTTAACAAGGGCAGGAGATACTCTCAATACTGTCTCAGAGGGAGTACAAGATACTAACTGGTCATATTTGATATTGAAACACACATTAGGAAGTGCAAGTGGAGGGGTCAAATCTCCCCTGTATTTCAGAACTCAGAACAAAATATAGAGTTTATGATTTATTCATCCCTTTCATGTGAGTCAGATGAATGGTACTTAACACTTGTCTAATCATTAGTCATTTCAGATTGGACGAAACTGGGGAGGAAAATAATAGATGCTATTTTAATAGAGTTCAATAGTTTTGCAAAGTAGTTAACATACCCCAGAAGGAAAGATATGTATCATTTTCACTGCAACGCCATCAATATGAAATTGCATTTCAATGTGAATTTTGCCATTTGCTTTGAAATGTGATTGTATTCGTTGGGGTATTTACCATGCGTATGTTGGTGTGCCAAAACCTGTACTGATGTTTCTCTCAAGTCCTCAATAGCAAAATGATTTGGAATTCAGTTCTCCTTTTAGAACAGCTTTTCTTCCTGTGGACACCTCCTTGGTGCCATCTTTCAACCTCTCCAGAGTGGAATGATGAGAGGCAAAACTCCATGACTAGAGCTAGGACAAAATTGATATGTGTACCCATGAGCTATATTGAAAATTCACTTAGTTCAGGAAATATATTGACATTAACCCCATCACAGGGGCTGCTAAGATCTGATGTGGATCAAACTGAGGACACAGAAATATTTATGTCACTGATGGAGATCATTTGGCCCATAAAGTCCATTTGAGCCAAAAAGAGTTACACAGCCTAACTTCACCTTCAGCTCTCAGTCTAGAGCCTTGTAGCTAATAGGTTCATGAAACAAGAGTTTTTTTTAATACAGTGAGAGTTTCTGCCTTTGCCAGGCTTTCAGGCATTCAATTCCAAACTCCCCAACACCTTCTCGGTCCAGTGTAGGGTGGCATGGTGGCTCAGTGGTTAGCACGACTGCCTCACAGTACCAGGGTCCCAGGTTCGATTCCAGCCTTGGGTAACTGTCTGTGTGGAGTTTGCACATTCTCCCCGTGTCTGCCTGGATTTCCTCCCAGTGCTCCGGTTTCCTCCCACAGTCACAAAGGTGTGCAGGTCAGGTGAATTGACCATGCTAAATTGCCCATAGTGTTGGGTGCTTTAGTCAGAGGGAATGGATCTGGATGGGTTACTCTTCGGAGGGTCAGTGTGGATTTGTTGGGCCAAAGGGCCTGTTTCCACACTTTAGGGAATCTAATCTAATCAGTTCCAAGTTTTCACCGAACCAAGACACAAGACTGTCATCAATCTGAAATCTCACTTAGGTAGGCCACAAGTAGGTTAGGTTCTGGATTAGTGGTGCTGGAAGAGCACAGCAGTTCAGGCAGCATCCAAGGAGCTTCAAAATCGATGTTTCAGGCAAAAGCCCTTCATCAGGAATAAAACCTTTTATTCCTGATGAAGGGCTTTTGCCCGAAACGTCGATTTCGAAGCTCCTTGGATGTTGCCTGAACTGCTGTGCTCTTCCAGCACCACTAATCCAGAATCTGGTTTCCAGCATCTGCAGTCATTGTTTTTACCACAAGTAGGTTAGGTGCCAATTAGAAGACATCACTTTGGTAGAGTAAGTGGCACTGTGCTCAAGGTCAGGTTGGTCTTTCGATTGTTCAAACGAACAAGAAAGGGAAGGCTTTGCAGTTAAACAAGCAAAGCCTGATCTTGGAATGCTTGAGCCTGAGACTGGTCATTCAAAATTTAGTGTGTCCCCTAACTGTACTATCCTTCCCATTGATCAGCATATGAAAGAAGCAAATGCATTAAATAATTGGCTGGAGCTGGTCAAATGGAATAACCATAGCAATGTAAACATGCATCAGGGAAATCTGATTGCGGCTTCAGTTCAGTGCATTACTGTGCTGAAATCATTGTCTAAGTGATCACAAAACACGCTTGAATTAAGTAGATTATGTAATAGCACACTAGATCATATCCAGTTCCATTTCATTACTTTGATTTCTTTTTGTTTAATCATTCACTAGCTGACCGCAGCATTCTTTGTGGTAGGCAGACATAATCAGGTTGAAAATGGTGCAGCCATAAAGAGGACTCTCAGCTATTTAATGTACATGAGCTGGAGCATCAAATTAAGCATCTTTCTCTGTTCACCAAAGTGTTTGACAGCACAGTACCAAAGGCAGTTATCCCAGCTCCATTATGGTCCTTTAAAATGACTGCTAAACCTAGGTGAAGTGTCAAAACCCAATGTACAAGAGACCTCCTCTTTCCTGCTTTTGTTTTTAATTGAGGTAAGCTAAGTCACTGTGACTCTAAGGTGACAACTTGAATTTTGTTAGCCTCTTATAGTTCTTCTCCCCTCACTTGTAGGGTGCCCCAGTGGCTAGCACAGCTGCCTCATAGTGTCAGAGTCCCAGTTTAATTCCACGCTCAGGTGACCATCTGTGTGGAGTTTGCACATTCCCTCCATCTCTGGGTGCTTTGGTTTCCTCCCACAATCCAAAGATGTGCAGGCTAGGTGGATTAGCCATGAGAAATGCAGGGTTATAAGATGTGGGGGGGCATATAGGTGGGATGCTCTTTGGAGGGTCAGTGTGGACTGAATGGGCTAAATGACCACACTGTAGGGATTCAGTAATTATTTAAGTCAGCAATTCCTCGCTGGAAAAATTTGGATAGTAAGCAGTTCCCTCTAGTTTCTCACCTATTGTTCATGTGAGAATTAGTAGGCTCTTTAATCATAAGGGATTTCACATTCAAAACTCATCCCTACTCATTTTGATGTTCACACTCCCTGCAGTTGTTGCCTGATAGCTGGGGTACAGGTGGATTTCCCTTCTCTCTGAGCAGGAATGCTGAGATAGATCCTCAAGCAATGTCACCATCAAACTGGCTGGGAGTAACCATCCAATCACAGATGGCAACTGAACTTTTAGCCTTCCCATTTGGAGAAGTATACAATTGGGCACCAGTGGAGCGAAAGGAACATCTCACAAACGTATTCAGTGCAACCTGTTCGAAGTTGCGGTACATTCCATAAAAGCATCTTGGAACATAAATGTCACCAAAGGTTGGCATCAATAAAATTGCTGTTCAGAATCTGAAACTGCAATGACATTTACTCAGAGAGACTTAACATTCCACTGAAGAAAAGTAGAAATGTGTAAAGGTGGAAGTTGGAATGGATAAAGATTAGGATCAAAAATCTATTTGGATTAAGTTCTATTTTTAAAGTAGAAATAGAACTCTGCAAATGCTTAATCATACAGTTTCAGTATAGGTGTCCTGAATGGCTTGTATCTTGGATGGGCTATGCAGTGCTTACATTTAAAGCTCCATTTATTTATTGCTAACCGTAACAATATATTTTAAACCTTACTACATTGAAACTCTCTCTGCTGTCTGATCTTCTAGCTTCCACTGTACATAACATTGAACTGATCTAAAACTCTAGTGCCTGTATTCTAATACGTACCCAGTCCCATTTCAGCCACCATTCATTGCTCAGTGATCTACAATAGCTCCTGCCCTACCAGTTCCTTAATTTTAAAATCATCATAAGACAGAGGAGAAATAGACCGTTCGGCCCATCAAGTCAACTCTGCCATTCAGTGAGATCATGGCTGATCTGATAATCCTCAACTTCATTTTCCTGGGAGACAGTGAAGACTACAGATGTTGGAGATCAAAGTCGAGAGTGTGGTGCTGGAAAAGCACAGCCAGTCAGGAAGCATCCGAGGAGCAGGAAAATCAACGTTTCATTTTCAAATCTGTCTGTTTCACCCTTGGATACCCTTAATTACTGAGTCTCAATAGCCTTCAACATAAAGAATTCCAGATTCACTACCCTCAGGGAGTCAAAGTTCCTCCTCATTTCCAGACATGTTTTCAAGTACCTTTCTGGAATTGCCCCACTCTGTTTGTGAGGCCACCTTCAGCCCTTTAGGGGTTTGGGTTCCTCTTCTTGAATGTGCCCCAATTTGAATCAAGGTGGCTGTGTCTTCACATGTGATGTGATAATGCTTCCGGGAAGTGCCTTGGGCCTGCTTTACTACTATGTTAAAGATGCTATACAAATGCAAAATTGTGTTCTTGTCATTGCAATCCCAGAATTATGGATGTTAGAGTAGAGAGATAAAGATTTTCCTACCCTGGAAAATAGGCCCTGTTCCAAAACTAGGATTACATATGACATTGAATGCAGACGGTTATGGGTCAGTGCTATTATAAATTGGGTGAGATCCAAGTGATAAGGAGTGGTCCCTTGCCCAAATTCCTGATTCCATTGTCCTGGCAAACAAGCACTCGACTCCAACCTCAACTTTCAAGATCACTGCCAGCAAGGCTGGTCACACAGATTTCCTTTCCTCATTCATAAGTGAAGGCAGTTCTTCTTGATGATGTACATAGCTCACAAACCAACTCTTGGTCCTTTTAGTCTGGGCCTAGACCACAATCTACTATGTCATGTTGTGTTATTTGGCCAGATGTGGAAGTATTCAGATAAACTTGTGCTTCGTGCACTTCAGAAGAGAATGCGAAAACACTCAAATTTATTGTTTACAATAAGTATTGAAGAGAATGCTGCAGTTGACAGAAAGATAATTAAACAGGACCTGATCAAGTGTACCCGAGAACTCTGTGGGAAGCTACAGAAGTGATTGCTGGGCCTCTTGCTGAGATATTTGTATTATCGATAGTCACAGGTGAGGTGCCGGAAGACTGGAGGTTGGCTAACGTGGTGCCACTGTTTAAGAAGGGCAGTAAAGATAAGCCAGGGAACTATAGACCGGTGAGCCTGATCTCGGTGGTGGGTAAGTTGTTGGAGGGAATCCTGAGGGACAGGATGTACATGTATTTGGAAAGGTAAGGACTGATTCGGGATAGTCAACATGGCTTTGTGTGTGGGAAATCATGTCTTACAAACTTGATTGAGTTTTTTGAACAAAGAAGATTGATGAGGGCAGAGCAGTAGATGTGATCTATATGGTCTTCAGTAAGGCGTTCGACAAGGTTCCCCATGGGAGACTGATTAGCAAGGTTAGATCTCATGGAATACAGGGAGAACTAGCCATTTGGATACAGAACTGGCTCAAAGGTAGAAGACAGAGGGTGGTGGTGGAGGGTTGTTTTTCAGACTGGAGGCCTGTGACCAGTGAAGTGCCACAAGGATCGGTGCTGGGTCCTCTACCTTTTGTCATTTACATAAATGATTTGGATGCTATCATAAGAGGTACAGTTAGTAAGTTTGCAGATGACACCAAAATTGGAGGTGTAGTGGACAGCAAAGAGGGTTACCTCAGATTACAACAGGATCTGGACCAGATGGGCCAATTGGCTGAGAAGGAGTTTAATTCAGATAAATGTGAGGTGCTGCATTTTGGGAAAGCAAATCTTAGCAGGATTTATACACTTAATGATAAGATCCTAGGGAATGTTACTGAACAAAGAGACCTTGGAGTGCAGGTTCATAGCTCCTTGAAAGTGGATTTGCAGGTAGATAGGATAGTGATGAAGGCATTTAGTATGCTTTCCTTTATTGGTCAGAGTATTGAGTACAGGAGTTGGAAGGTCATGTTGCGGCTGTACAGGACATTGGTTAGGCCACTGTTGGAATATTGCGTGCAATTCTGGTCTCCTTCCTATCGGAAAGATGTTGTGAAACTTGAAAGGGTTCAGAAAAGATTTACAAGCAAGTTGCCAGGGTTGGAGGATCTGAGTCACAGGGAGAGGCTGAACAGGCTGGGGCTGTTTTCCCTGGAGCGTCGGAGGCTGAGGGGTGACCTTATAGAGGTTTACAAAATTATGAGGGGCACGGATAGGATAAATAGACAAAGTCTTTTCCCTGGGGTCGGGGAGTCCAGAACTAGAGGGCATAGGTTGAGGGTGAGAGAGGAAAGATATAAAAGAGACCTAAAGGGCAACTTTTTCACACAGAGGGTGGTACGTGTATGGAATGAGCTGCCAAAGGATGTGGTGGAGGCTGGTACAATTGCAACATTTAAGAGGCATTTGGATGGGTATACGAATAGGAAGGGTTTGGAGGGATATGGGCCGGGCGCTGGTAGGTGAGACTAGATTAGGTTGGGATATCTGGTTGGCATGGACGGGTTGGACCGAAGGGTCTGTATCCATGCTGTACATCTCTATGACTCTATAAGTTTGTTGCTGTCCAGTGCATAACTGCAGGTGTGCAAAGATGCAAGTTGTAGATCCTAAGAATTTTAAGATCCAGGGAAAGTCCATTTGGCCACAGAGCGCAGTGGAGGCCCGGACGTTAAATGTCTTCAAGCAGAGATTGATAAATTCTTGATCTCGCAAGGAATTAAGGGCTGGGGAAAGTGCAGGTAAGTGGCATTGAAATGCCGATCAGCCATGATTGAATGGCGAAGTGGATTCGATGGGCCGAATGGCCTTACTTCCACTCCTATGTGTTATGATCTTATGGCCCAGTAAGCGATTTTTGTTTTATTGATTTCAACCACCACCTTCTCTCAACTGCATGGATATTGTGTACGAGAAATACGAGGTGCTGAGAGAGCCAGCAAGCTGCTTGATCATGCTTATGTTAAAATCAATGTTGATTGTGACTTCAGCTGAAGTCTTATTCCTTTTCCAATTGGTACCTATGGTAATTTCAATCGATCTGATCCATCTGAAAGGTCAGGTAGGAGGTTAACCTCTCTCCCATTGAATGACCTGACCAGGAACAAAGATTAATGAGGAATTGTCAGAGAAAAAAAATCAAAAAAAGATGAAGGGGAGAGGGGTGAAGTCGGGGTGGTGGAAAGAAAGGGAAATCATACAAAATGGAAAGCACACTCTCAGCAGCTCAGTCAGATTGTCCCGTGTGTAATTTAATCCTGCACACATTTCTTGAAATGCAATCTTGGTTCCTCAATGACACGAGTGAATTTTCACAAGGGTCTCCCACTGATCTAACTTAGTCTCAACCAAAGAGATGGGACACCCATTTAATTTGCAATAATGCACCAGTTTAAACATGGCCCTTTAAACAGTAATTTACAATGGCAGCAGTGCACAACACATACAAGATGTACTGCAGCCACTCGTCAGGCCTTGTTCACCTGGTCCCTGCAAACCCCCAATCCCTCTTTCCAAGAAGAACAGGCACAGCAGATGCATCACCTGAAAGTTCCCCTCCAAGCTATTCACCATCCTAACTTGGAAATATATCACTGTTCCCTCACTGTTGCGAGGTCAAAATCCTGAACTCCATCGCTAACAGCAATGTGCCAAAATCCCAACAACTGCAGCAGTTCAAGAAGGCAGCTCTCCACCACCCTCCCAAAGGCAATTAGGGATGGATAATAAATGTTAGGTTTGCCCTTATACCCCAAAAATGCATCTCACTGGTGCAATGCTCTTCAAATGGCCTTAAAAATGATGGGAAAGGGATTCCTGGTGGTCCATTTTGATTGCAATAGTGCCACACATCATCAATTTTATGAGGTTCCTTTGTGTAATGCTGTCACTCAAGCTTGTCCCCAAGTTCTCAATAGATTGCTTGTTAATATTGCCCATTCTGTTACAAAAATAGAAATTGCTGGAAAAGCTCAGCAGGTCTGGTGGCAGCATCTGTGAAGAGAAACCAGAGTAATGATTCAGGTTCGATGACCCTTCCTCAGAACGGACTTCCTGTTAACTCATTTATCATTGTAAGCAATACCCTCCCATACAAAGAAATACCTTTACAAATTCACTTTTTCTATTGAGGATAAACTCACTGATCCTGTACCCTTACAGGGGAACCTACCTCAAAGGGAATTGGACAATTGGGTCTCCCATGATGTTGTCCTGTCAGTAATGTTAATTCTAATTGAGTGCAGATCCTCCGTGGGGTCATGGATCCTATATTACCAGCTGGTCTAAGTTTATGAAGTATTTGCCAGGGTGACAGATATACTTTGATCCTGCCTCAGAACTCAAGCCAAATTTGGAATCCTCCAGTGATATAATCTGCCTCGTCCATTATTCCCTTCACAGCATCTGTGAAATTTCCTTTCTGGAAAATGGAAGTAAATCCCAATTGACATTAAATATCTTAGAAAAGAGAAGTTTGGGTTGAGGTTAGGGGTGGGGGAGCGGTTGTGTAATCTGATGGAGTTGTCAACATTTATCAGAGATTTCAATGGGTACAAAAGAGAAAATGTTTCCACTTGTGGGAAAATCCAAAACTGGGGTCGGAAACAAACGAGAATCATCAATAAATCCAAAATTTAGAAATTTGGAACTGTTAACTATAAAGAGTTGTGACAGATCATTTTAAGGAAAGGTGGGTGAACACATGAAGGAGAAAGGAACAGAAAGTCATACCAATAAAGTTCAAGAGTGGGAGCATCCTTGTGGAAAGAATAAATACTCCCAGTAGAGCGGTCTGTAGATTCTACATAATTCAAATTTAATTTTAACACAAATTTGAAACCCCAAAATATGCCAATGGAAAAGGCTATGATGATTCAAATGATTTTAAATTAAAATGGTCTAAAGCTATGTTTAATCTCCTACAGGCTCCAACTTACTGGCTAAAAGAGGATGTGAATGTTTTGTAATGTCAACCAACTCCTATTTCAGTCAAGAAACCTGGCTTCATTTCTCAGTTAGGAGGCACAAACATCTCATGAGCAAAATGAGTGATGGCAACTTTTACTGATCATTGGCCTCATAATTATTTCACCAGACAAGTATAACATGGTTAGAGCATCATCAAATTGAATACCTTAGTATATCTTACCAATATACAGGGAGGAATCCTTCCTTTGGACATGATCATCTATGTAAGACACACCAAGAGGTTGGACTGGTGTAGCACCAATACCTAATAGGACTTGGGCTCCAATTAGTAGAAGGTACATCATGTTGGTAGAAGTCCTGTTCCTGCAGATTATCTTGGCCTCCTGTTCTTGGCTGCTTGCTGATACATTTGCAACACACAGGTCTCGGCCTTCTAGTCCCCAGGGAATCTCCCCAGATTCATACTTGTACTGGTGAGTTAGGAACTCCGGCAGGGCGGATAGCAAAGCCCCCAGGGCCATTACGATGCCCCCACATCCTATCAGGCGCGGCCTGTGCCCTCTTGCCCCAAAGTAGCTCACAAATAATATCAGGGCTAAATTTCCAATCTCAAAGCTGCTGGCAATAACACCAACGTCAGCGCTCTGTAAGTTAAATCTCCTCTCCAGAGTGGTGAGCACGCTAACCTGCATAAAGAAAGAAGTTCCAGAGTTACATGGAATTGATCATTCAACAGCAAGGCATTAATCAGTCATCATACAATCAGGTAAATTTTACATGGCAGGCTAGGCCGGAATCAAAATGAAGCAACCGCCAGCATTCCAAATTACCCTCTGTGGAACTCCATGCAATAATGGTGTATGGGATTAAGAGCACGAAACAAAATTTTTTTGACTGTCTTCTTCCCTGCCAAAGCCCCCGTAAAAGAACTTGTCATAATTCCACACTACGCAGTGCCAAACTGGCACTCTTACCTCCCCTGGCATTGGAGATCAGTTAGCTCAGTTGGCTGGGCAGCTGGTTTGTGATAGAATGATGCCAACATTGTGGGTTCAATTCCCACACGCACTGAGATTAACCATAACGGTCCCACTTTCTCAGCCTCACCCCACGTCTCAGACCCTCAGGATAAATCCCCATGAGTCATCTCTTTCCAATGAGAGAACAGCCCTTATCTTTTACATTACCCTTTGAATCTGGTGTTGGGAATTAAAAAAAAGAGACTGGTTACTGAATTTTTGCCATTGTGCCTTCGAATTGAGCCTAGACTAGGATGGAAGCCTATTAGTAGCTGGCTGTGGTTTCTAGTGAAAGATGACTGATACTCCATTGCTGGGCAGATTGAGACTTGCATTGGTGGACGTGCAATCTTTCAGAGAGGCAACTGATGTTTTGCCTACCTGTTCCCGCAGTAGGGCGTTAAAAGATTCCATGGCACTACCTGAAGAACAGAAGTGAGTTTTCCCTGAGTCTGGACTAATACTTATCCCTTAGTGATCCATTCTGATTTGCATTCAAGAATCAGAACATGTAATCAATTTGAGGCAGAATTTTCACCCAGAGGGTGGTGAGTATTTGGAACTCACTGCCTAAAGGAATGGTAGAGATGGGAATCCTCACAAAGTATTTAGATGAGCACTTGAAATGCCGTAACATACAAGGAAACGGGCTAAGTGCTGGAAAATGGGATTAGAATAAATAGGTTCTTGATGCCAGGCTTGGACACAATGGACTGAAAAGCTTCTTTCCATCCTGTGAAAAATCTACAACTCTGTAACAGTAGTGACAATGCTTCATACAGTCGTTCCTTGTTTGTAAAGTATGTCCTTCTATGTTAGTTTGCCATTGGGTGGAACAGTAAAACTGGAGCCTAATCATTGCACACTTTTCACTTTCATTTACAGAGATACACTTATAAACATTGTACCTCTAAATCCAAGCACCACAACTTCATCTGCTCTTGTAGATAGCAGCATAAGTGAATCCCCAGGAAATAGTCACTACTTGATTTTATAAAACATTCATTCATAGGATGTGGGCATCGCTGGCCTGGCTGACATTTATTGCCCATCCCCAACTGATCTGCAAAAAATGCTGGTGAGCAGCCTTCTTGAGCGATATAGTCCTTGGGTCATAGGGGCACTCACAGTGTTGTTAGAAAGAGAATTAAAATTAAGTACTCAATTAATATACAACAGACATATATTGGGATGCCCAGCGGTTGTGCCAGGTGGTATAGAAATGCAAATCTTTTGTTCTCTTGGGGTATGACTAATGCCCCTGCACTCTGGACATGCCCTAATGTTAACGACATGGTTCACCCATATTCAAGTTTGATGTAAAAAGTCATTATGAACACTTCAGTTTATGCCAAATGTATGTATGCCATTTGAGTGGGAGCAGCGGCCGAGGAAAAACGAACCCGGGAGACTACAGCTAAGGTAAGACAGTTTGTTTCAAAATTACTTACCTGTAGCGGGCAGCGGTTTTTTTTTCTCTTCACAAAAAGAGCGGGAGCAGCAGAGGAAGTGACGGTAAACAGAGGGGCAGCCGGGAAGGAGAACGGTGAGTATAAATACTCCCCCTTTAATTCACCAACGGTCATTTGAGTGGGAGCAGCGGCCGAGGAAAAACGAACCCGGGAGACTACAGCTAAGGTAAGACAGTTTGTTTCAAAATTACTTACCTGTAGCGGGCAGCGGAAGTGAGGTTGGAGCGCATAGCTGGGCGGGAAGGCAAGTGATTAGTATTTGAGTGGGTGTGTTCTAGACCCCAGGTCCTACTTCCATAGGGCCTCCCTCCCACCCTCCTCCTCTAACCTAACTTTAAAGTCCACAGGTTATTGACTCAGTGTTCTTGTTTTTGGAGACAGTGTACAGTCATGGCAGCACAGGCGGTGGAATGTTCCTCCTGCAGGATGTTTGAGGTAGGGGTGACCACCGATACTCCTGCCGACTTCGTGTGCAGGAAATGCAGTCAGATCCTGATCCTCACCGAACGAGTTAGGGAACTGGAACTGGAACTGGATGAGCTGAGGATTATTCGAGAGGCTGAGAGGGTGATCGATAGAAGCTACAGGGACATAGTTACGCCAGAGAACAGAGGTAGCTGGGTAACAGTTAGAGGTGGGAAGGGGAAGAAACAGGCAGTGCAGGGTTCCCCTGTAGTCGTTCCCCTAAAAAATAAGTATGCAGCTTTGGAAACTGTTGGGGGGGACAGCCTTGCAGGTGTAAGCTGCAGTGAAGGGGTCTGTGGCTCTGAGATTCAGAAGGGAAAGGGGGAGAAGAAGACAGCGCTAGTTATAGGGGACTCTCTAGTTAGAGGGACGGACAGGCGGTTCTGTGGACATGGGCGAGACTCTCGGATGGTTTGTTGCCTCCCGGGTGCTAGGGTCCGAGACGTCTCGGACCGTGTCTTCAGAATCCTTAAGGGGGAGGGTGTGCAGCCAGAAGTCGTGGTACACATTGGCACCAACGACATAGGTAGGAAGAGGGGTGGGGAGGTCATTCAAGAGCTCAAGGAGTTAGGCTGGAAGCTAAAAGCTAGGACAGACAGAGTCGTCATCTCTGGGTTGTTGCCGGTGCCACGTGACAGAGAGGCAAAGAATAGGGAGAGAGTGCAGTTGAACACGTGGCTGCAAGGATGGTGTAGGAGGGAGGGCTTCAGATATTTGGACAATTGGACTGCATTCTGGGGAAGGTGGGACCTGTATAAACAGGACGGGTTGCACCTGAACCAGAAGGGCACCAATATCCTGGGGGGTAGGTTTGCTAGCACTCTTCGGGGGGGTTTAAACTAATTTGGCAGGGGGATGGGATCCGGACTTGTAGTCCAGCAAGTAAGCTAGCTGTGTGTCAGGATGTCCAAGACTGTAGGGAGGCTGTGGAGAAGGTAGCACTGACAGGGACTACTTGCAGACACAGAGATGGGCTCAAGTGCGTATACTTCAATGCAAGGAGTATCAGAAATAAGGTGGGTGAACTTAAGGCGTGGATCGGTACCTGGGACTACGATGTTGTGGCCATCACGGAAACATGGATAGATGAGGGACAGGAATGGCTGTTGGAGGTTCCTGGGTACAGGTGTTTCAGTAAGATTAGGGAGGGTGGTAAAAAAGGAGGGGGGGTGGCATTGCTAATTAGAAATGGTATAACGGCTGCAGAAAGGAAGTTTGAGGGGGATCTGCCTCTGGAGGTAGTATGGGCTGAAGTCAGAAATAGGAAAGGTGCAGTCACCTTGTTGGGTGTTTATTATAGGCCCCCCAATAGCAGCAGAGATGTGGAGAAACAGATTGGGAAACAGATTTTGGAAAGGTGCAGAAGCCACAGGGTCGTAGTCATGGGCAACTTCAACTTCCCAAATATTGATTGGAAGCTCTTTAGATCAAGTAGATTGGATGGGGCGGTGTTTGTGCAGTGTGTCCAGGAAGCTTTTCTAACGCAGTATGTAGATTGTCCAACCAGAGGGGAGGCCATATTGGATTTGGTACTCGGTAACGAACCGGGACAAGTGGTGGGCTTGTTAGTGGGTGAACATTTTGGTGATGGCGACCACAATTCTGTGACTTTCACCTTGGTTATGGAGAGAGATAGGTGCGCACAACAAGGAAGTTTCTACAATTGGGGGAAGGGAAATTACGATGCTGTAAGACAGGATTTGAGGAGCATACGTTGGGAGCATAGGCTGTCAGGGAAGGATGTGGTGGAAATGTGGGACTTTTTCAAGGAGCAGATACGACGTGTCCTTGATATGTATGTACCGATCAGGCAGGAAAGAAATGGTCGTGTGAGGGAGCCTTGGTTGACGAGGGAGGTTGAATGTCTAGTAAAGAGGAAGAAGGAGGCTTACATAAGGTTGAGGAAACAAGGTTCAGACAGAGCAGTGGAGGGATACAGGATAGCCAGAAGGGACCTGAAGAAAGGGATTAGGAGAGCTAAGAGAGGGCATGAAAAATCCCTGGCGGATAGGATCAAGGATAACCCCAAGGCATTCTATGCGTATGTGAGAAACCTGAGAATGACGAGAACGAGGGTAGGTCCGATCAAGGACAGTGGTGGGAGACTGTGTATTGAGTCGGAAGAGATAGGAGAGGTCTTGAACAAGTACTTCTCTTCAGTATTTACGAACGAGAGGGACTGTATTGTTGAAGAGGAGAGTGTGAAACGGACTGATAAGCTAGAAGAGATATCTGTTAGGAAGGAAGATGTGTTGGACATTTTGAACAACTTGAGGATAGACAAGTCCCCCGGGCCTGACGGGATATATCCTAGGATTATGTGGGAAGCAAGAGAGGAAATTGCAGTACCGTTGGCAATGATCTTCTCGTCTTCACTGGCAACGGGGGTGGTACCAGGGGACTGGAGAGTAGCGAATGTTGTGCCCCTGTTCAAAAAAGGGAATAGGGATAACCCCGGGAATTACAGGCCAGTTAGTCTTACTTCTGTGGTAGGCAAAGTAATGGAAAGGGTACTGAGGGATAGGATTTACGAGTATCTGGAACGGCACTGCTTGATTAGGGACAGCCAGCACGGATTTGTGAAGGGTAGGTCTTGCCTTACAAGTCTTATTGAATTCTTCGAGGAGGTGACCAAGCATGTGGATGAGGGTAGAGCAGTGGATGTAGTGTACATGGATTTTAGTAAGGCATTTGATAAGGTTCCCCATGGTAGGCTTATGCGGAAAGTCAGGAGGCATGGGATAGAGGGAAATTTGGCCAATTGGATAGAAAACTGGCTAACCGGTCGAAGTCAGAGAGTGGTAGTAGATGGTAAATATTCAGCATGGAGTCCAGTTACAAGTGGAGTTCCGCAGGGATCAGTTCTGGGTCCTCTGCTGTTTGTAATTTTTATTAATGACTTAGATGAGGGAGTCGAAGGGTGGGTCAGTAAATTTGCAGATGATACAAAGATAGGTGGAGTTGTGGACAGTGAGGAGGGCTGTTGTCGGCTGCAGAGGGACTTAGATATGATGCAGAGCTGGGCTGAGGAGTGGCAGATGGAGTTCAACCCTGCCAAGTGTGAAGTTGTCCATTTTGGAAGAACAAATAAGAATGCGGAATACAGGGTTAATGGTAGGGTTCTTGGTCAGGTGGAGGAACAGAGGGATCTTGGGGTCTATGTACATAGATCTTTGAAGGTTGCCACTCAGGTGGATAGAGTTTGTAAGAAGGCCTATGGAGTATTATCGTCCATTAGCAGAGGGATTGAATTCAAGAGTCGTGAGGTGATGTTGCAGCTGTACAGGACTTTGGTTAGGCCACATTTGGAGTACTGTGTGCAGTTCTGGTCGCCTCACTTTAGGAAAGATGTGGAAGCTTTGGAGAGGGTGCAGAGAAGATTTACCAGGATGTTGCCTGGAATGGAGAGTAGGTCGTACGAGGATAGGTTGAGAGTTCTCGGCCTTTTCTCGTTGGAACGGCGAAGGATGAGGGGTGACTTGATAGAGGTTTATAAGATGATCAGAGGAATAGATAGAGTAGACAGTCAGAAACTTTTTCCCCGGGTACAACAGAGTGTTACAAGGGGACATAAATTTAAGGTGAACGGTGGAAGGTATAGGGGAGATGTCAGGGGTGGGTTCTTCACCCAGAGAGTGGTGGGGGCATGGAATGCGCTGCCCGTGGGAGTGGTAGAGTCAGATTCATTGGCGACCTTTAAGCGGCATTTGGATAGGTACATGGATGGGTGCTTAATCTAGGATAGAAGTTCGGCACAACATCGTGGGCCGAAGGGCCTGTTCTGTGCTGTATTGTTCTATGTTCTATGTTCTATGTTCTATGTTCTATGTATGTGAAAACCAGAGTTTTTTTAAGAGTAAAATCTTCTTTAGATTACTTCCTGTTACTACTTGATTTCTAAACAACAATCTCTCTTCCAAAGAAAAAAAAGGTAAACAGGGTAAAAAGGTAAAAGGAAAACTTATGCAATTTAAAATTTGCAACTATGTCACCTCTGTGAATAATTGTTTGGTAGTAACCTTTCTCAACCTGCATCAAGTCAAAATGGACAGATTAGTGGAAATCCAAATAAAGATTTTGCCAAATTTGTTTTCAGGAAGCTGTAGAGTGGTCTCATGAGACCTCACCTTTTGGTTCTCTATTTAACTGGGTCAGTAAAGCACAAATAACAATCTTTTGGAACACAGACAGGGACGTGTTCAGATGCGCAGTGCTAAAGTCTCATCCTGTGAAATTGCATACCTGATGTGTGTTGCCAGCTGTGACAATGCCTCATTTAGACTCATACTAATGACTTCCTGTCCATTCATATTAATTGTAGTGAACCAACTCCTAAGGCTCTAGTTGTGCAAGCTCTGGAGAATACACACATACAGATTTGAATTTAGTCAATACTGGTTATCTGCTGCTATTAGCTTGTGAGCTATCTATGGAGTTTAATCCTAAATTAATCTTGCCAATCTATATCAATCTCAAACACATCTTAACTGCAAATTAAATCAGCAAACAATGAACATAGGATTACTGTAATAGAATAAACTGTCTTTGCAACCTGTGTTATTTGTTTTATCAATAATCTCCAACTACTATTTACACACTCATTAAGGGATACCTTTTTAGGTTTTCACATAATCAAATTTATTCCCAATGAAGGAAAAGAAAATATAGATCAGGGACGGGCATGTTGACATTCCTCTATAAGGAACATTAACTCCAGTGTCAAAATCAAAAGCAGATGCTGGAAATTCGAAACAAAACAGAAATTGCTGGAAAAGCTCAACAGACCTGGCAGCATCTGTGGAGAGAAATCAGAGTTGACTTTTCAGGTCCAGTGTTCCTTTCTTAGAACTTCAGTCTTTAGATTTAAGTGTTGCTAACTATCACTCTAAGCTCTTTTATCTGACTCTTTTGGTAACGGGTGGGAAATAGTTAATTCATTCAACCGCTTGTGAGGGCCGTAAAGGGAGACTGGTCATGTAAATGCAAATATATTCCAAATTGGTTGAAAAATGACAGTCTGCAGATTCCAAACGTTAGCATTATTCACCCCTAGTCATAAACAAGGTGGTACAATCCTGACAGATCCTTGATGAGATTTTACAGTGAAGTGGGTTCAAGGCTTATTTGATGGACTTTAACAAATACTCTTGATAGGTTATCTATCTCACTGGACTTCAGTCTCAAGGGTGTAATTAAAGACAATAAGCTGGATGGAGTACTAGCTGTACCAAAGCTATTGACAGAGCAAATGTAGCAACTGGTAAAGGGTAAGGTGGGACTCATGTGTCACAAAAAGTGATTAATACCTTGAATAGTCTCCAGATGAGGATGAAGGAAAACATTGTGCAAACAACTTTTATCAAAATCCTCGGTCTTACAATTGATCATAATTTCAACTGGACTAGCTATGTAAATTCTGTGATGACACCAGCAGGCCAGAACCTAGGAATTCTGTTGCAAGTAACTCACCTTCTATCAGGAGTGTGATAGCATAGTCTTCACTTGCCTGCATGAATGCAGTTCATTACCACTTAACTTACTCAACACCATCCAGGACAAAGCAGTCTGCTGGACTGGGACCCCACTCACCATTTTTTGACTCATTTCATTCACCATTGATATACATTGACAGCCGTATGTACCATCTACAAGATGCAGCAACTCACCAAGGCTCCTTAGACAGCACCTTCCAAATGCAAGATCTCTACTACTTATAAGAAGGGCAAAATATGCGTGGGAACACCACCATCTGTAAGTTCCTCTCCAAGCCATACACCATCCACCCTTTGAAATCTATCACCATTCCTTGACTGTCATTGCCTACCGAACAACACTGTGGGTCGACTAACACCTCTAGGACTGTAGAGGTTCAAAAATACAAGATTTCAATGTCACCAATGCCTACATCCCATGAAAGAAGAAAAACTCTGAGTAACTATCAGTGATTGAGAGTATGGGGATATTGTGGAGTTGGTGAGGGGAGGGTACTCCTGCTGCCACTGGTTTCCTTAGTACAATGATGCAGATGGGTCAAATGGCCTCCCTAATCTGTGCTTACAATTGTAATGAACACTATGTTCCTCATGAGGGAAGATTCACAAAGTTAAAGCTTTATAGTCTGTGAGAAAAAGTTGACATGGATCTGGAGGACGTTTGGAAGAGTGAGGAACATCACTGTTATATTTAAAAGGATATATGTCACTGATGAAGTTACTTCTCGGCACAACTTCAAGAGAAACAAGAATAAAATTTGAACTGGGGAAAGACAAACAGTGTTTCAATTTTTTTATGCTGGTACTTCCTTCTGGTCTGGAAAACCCAGCTCAGAAGCATGGCAAAAGCAGACTTGACAGTATCTTTAAAAAGGGAAATTGATATACATTTGAAATGGACAAATTTGCACAGCCTAGGTAAATAATTTGTAATATGAAGTAAATGGATAGTTTTTGTCAAGGATCCAAATCTCTTATTCTGTGCTGCAGGTTCAATGATATTAAGTGAAAAACCTTCTTTACTCAAAGGTTGATAAATATTTGAAATGATTTACCAGATTAAGTAGTGAATTGAGAAATCCATGAATTCACAATATAAAGCAGCATGCTGGGATGTTGAGTAGCAAAACAAGAATGATACATTTCATTGGCTGAATCACTTGCTTCCCATCTTTACAATTTAATACAATCCTTTAATGATGACTGTCATCATTCAAAGATCGAACAGCTGACTGTACCAGTTACTCCAGTAGGTCAGGCTGACACCATAAGCAATGCTAAAAGCCAGAAATAAACTTTATCCAGCTTGAATGAACCAACACACAGCAAAGGTAACTTAAAATGCAAGTTCTGTCTTTCTTAAAAGAATGCTCAAGCAAATTTGTAGGCAGCCAGTGGTTTACTGATTTCCCAGCATTATCACCCACTCCCATTTGGAACATCAAATAGAAAGCTTTTGTCCCTGGAACTGGGATCTTGCTTCTGATGTCCAACCCCACAAGCTTTATGAAGAATATTATGCAGAAGTGAGATGAAAAGGAACGAAGCACTTTGCCTCTAAATGCCTCATCAATTGAAAGGGCTAGGGCAGCAGCAGTACCAATTCTTTCCTTAGCTGCTCACCAGCAGGAACAGCACAAGAGATCTGTGCGCTGTTATTCACGGATTACGGAAATGTATGTAAAACAATACTACATTTCTTACTGTGACCTCACAAATCAATCCGATTACAGCAATAAGCATTCATGACTGTAAAGGGAGGAAATTTGCCATTAATTGTGTATGTACCATGGTAGAATGTAGAATTGCCTTTCACTGACAAGGATTTGGAATCAATGAATGAAATTGGTTTTAAACTATCTGTGTGAATTAAACATAATTTTAAAAAATAACTCAAATAGCACAAGAAACTGCTTTTCCATCACCATAAGCTGTGTGAATTCTGTCGTAAAGAACGACATAGAATTCACAGCACAATGTCAGGCTACTCAGTCCAACTGTTCCATACGAGCAGTGATGCTCCATTCAACTCTGCTCCCAACCTACACAATCCCTCTAACTCACTTCCTTATCTTTGCTTTTCCCTTCTATTTATGAAGCTTCCTCTGAAATGCATTTATGTTATTCAGCTCAGCACTTCCATGTTCTATATCCTTATCACTCTTGAGTTAAAGAAGTTTCTACTGAATTTGTAATTGGATTTAATAGTGACTTTCTTGCATTTATCATCCTTTATGTTTGACTGCATATAATTGAAAATATCTTCTCTATACTGAAGCTATTGGGCTTCTTCAACATTTAAAGCCGCCTATAAGGTCACCCCCTAAACCCTTTTTTCTCAAGGTGATTGCATCATATGAAATAGGGACAGGAGTAGGCCATTCAGCCCATTAAGACTGCTCGCCATTCAATAAGATCATGATGATCCAATCATATCCTTAACTCCACCTTCCTGACCATCCTCAATAATCCTTGACCCCCCCTTATAGATCAAAAATGTGTCTAGCTCAGTCTTGAATATATTCAATAATGCAACCTCCATTGATCTCTGGGATAGAGAATGTCAAGACCTAATAGGCTTCCGAGAGAGGAAGAAAATGTCTTCATCTCCATCAGAAATAGGAGGCCCTTTATTTTGAAACATAAACATATTTGATCCCAATTCTTTTCAGTCTTTTCTGATTGTCTTAAGTTGAGGAATTTGTTTTGTTGACTCTTTTTGTATCTTCTCCAGTGCCTCTATATCCTTTCTGTAAGAAGACGACCAGAACTATCTACTACTTATTATGGTAAAAATAAACAGTCCTTTCCTGGAATTATTAATGAGCATCTCCCCATTCTCACCTTCCTCTTCTCCCTTCAGTACAAGCTTATCTCAAGTTAAGGCTACGGGGGCAAAAACTATTGGGTTCATTTAAGAAGCAGTTGAATTATGTGATTGAAAGGGTACTGCCTAAATGGTTAAACTGGGTCAGCTAAATAGTCTTCCTTATCATATCCACCTCTTACTTTATATTGGGGCACAGGTTATTGAACAAGATTTAATACAGCATGATCCTTCATCATTGTTGCTGTTCACAAAATGTGAACAGACCTGCTGTGCATTTCAACTGAAATTCATGGCAATCTCGGGTTTTAATTCTCCACTTCAACCTGTTGAAGATTGTGTATTGTTCTAATAATCACAATTACAGGGTTTATAGCAGCAATTTTTGATATCTAGCAGAGGTACTGTTTAGCAGCATGAAGTGTAATTAGATCAGCTGATTTCAGATTCTGAAATGTTAAATAGAACAGCAAGGCTGTCAGATTAGTTAATTGATCCCGGGCATGAGCTAATGGTCCAGCTTGGGGAATTACAGACCTATATTTTTAGGTTCAAACTGCTTTGGTTCACATATTGGTCTGTGTTGTACAATTTTAACTTGGAATTCCCTCTCTAAACCTCTCCAGTTCTCTACCTACCTCTCTTCTGCTTTAAGGTATTCCTCAAAAACCTCTCTCCCTCTGTTCAAGATTTCCAAAATTTCTTTACTTCATGCAATGTCAAATTTTGTGAAGTGCCAGGAGAATTTTCTCAACTTCTAGATAATATAGGAAATGCAAGTTATTGTTGATATTTTCCAGAGAGACAAGACTTGGGAATGTGCAGATACAGATAATGACCATTATGGTCCTTCTGTTCATGTCCAAAGTTCAAATATACACTGTACTTCTCTCCAGAGTGTGGATTTTATTAATTCCAGTGCTGGAATAGAAGACAGTACTGAAGAATTGGTAAAATTATGGGATAAAATAATTCCGTGGACCCAACAGAGCTCTTTACCTGAATATCAGACAATGCTTCCAACTGCTGAGGCACCTCTCCAAGATGGCTAGAATGCAAAGTGTAGTGTTATTGTGGTGCTGGAAAAGCACAAGGTCAGGCAGCATCCGAGGAGCAGGAGAATTGATGTTCTGGGCAAATTTGTTGTATGTGCATTGTTATTACCTGTCTGAAAGCATGGTAGTGTCAAGGTTCAGTCACTAGATGACTAATGCAGGCAATACACAGTCAAACGCACAGCTTGCTAACTGGAATTCTGTTTTAAAACTGTTACTATCTAACTCTGAAATTTCTTCATCCATGTTTACAGTTTCTCAATGGACTGCAATTTGCCAACAGTTTCAGCAGGCAGCCCCACATCTTCTGTTTTTATTTTGGACAGCAGGCAATTGTGGTTCTTTCCTCTTTTGGTTTAGAGACTTGAATGCATCAGCCTACAAAATAAGATGGTAACTGATACCAGCAGAGATCTATAACTAAATGGAAATGCCCCACCAAGGATGGCAGTGACCCATACCTTGATCTGTTTTCATCGTAAGTTAGGGCAATCGAATACCATTTCATTTCAATTGTGTAAATAAAGCAACCAGGGCACAGTCGGAATTTGTCTCCATGGGTGGTCTCGGGAGTGATATTAAAATAAGCAAACTGAAAGGTCTTGAGTTTGATCTCTGACTTGTAACAATTTCATCCAGTGTGGAAGTAAAGGAAACCTAATGACCCTGATACACGTGAGGGAGGAGAATAAGGTAGTGCGGGGAGGATTAAAAGGAAGACTTCCATTTCTTTAGCAATTTACACAACCATTGGATGTCTCAATGCATGTTATAGGAAATTATATAGGAAATTATGCCCTAACTTAAGATGAAAACAGATCAAGATATAGGTCATTGCCATCCTTGGTGGGGTATTTCCATTTTCATTTAGTTATAGATCTCTGCAGATATCTGTTACCATCTAATTTTGTAGGCTTTTTGACTTGCATTCACAGATGTAATACAGGAAACACAGCAGCTAATTTGCAGCCCACAAGCTCCCTCTGACTGAAATGTAATGATGGCAAAATAGTCTGTTTTTCAGATGCTAATTTGAGGAGTAAATATTGATTAGAATCCTATGAATAACTCTTCTCCTGCTCTTCAAAATAATACCACATGGGATTTTTTCCATTTATCCTTCTATTAGATGTGGGTGTCATTGTCTGAGGCAGAATTTATTCTCTATCCCTAATTGTTCTTCAGAAGGTAACAATGAACACCTGAATACTTTCTCAAAGTATTTGCAATCAATGCTGCAGGTAAAAGCACAGTGAGCAAGAGAATCCCTGGGTTTTGACCGAGTGATAGCGAAGGAGCTTTGGCATACACCTGAGAAGCAGATGGGCCTCAGTTTACTAGCCCATGCATTGGATAGCACTTCCACAATGTAGTGCACCCTCAGCACTATACTGGAATGTCAGTCTTGCTGTGTGTTTTGTGCTCAAGCCCTGGAGTTGGACTTGAACTTGGGGCTTAGCGCAAAGAGGTGTTGCAATATGAATGATCTCATGTTGGGTTAGGATTGACAAATCTACGTGAGTGGAAGTTTGACCACATGAACTCCTGACTGCATCAATCTCATCTCCATACACTGCCCTTGCTTGTCTACCACTGTCTCTCGCCACCCGGAAAGTGAAAGGACTTTTTAATACCCTGTTAGTTGACTCTGGACTGTCAAAAAAACGTTGTTTTTCTGATCTTCAAAATATTTATTAATGATGAACAAATTTATTCATAAGAAATGAACAAAAACATACACAATGCTGTTCAGTGATCTGATGATTTTTCTCTTTACATGAGTATGCTGGAAATTAATTCCAGGTCACTCCCAGAGAGTTGGTAACTGTACATTAAATACACAGATCTCCCCCTATGTATTCTCCCATTCTGGAAGATTGCACTTTACAATGAACTGCACCAAAAGTGCTTTTAGCAACAAAAGTAGGTCAGAGGTTAGGGAACCCCAGAATGAGTAATTCACCTTGTCTTCCCAAAAACTGTCGACCATCTACTAACACAGGTGACGGGTGCGATGAAATACCCCCCCTCATTTCCTTGGGTTCAGCTCCAACAACACCCGAGAAGCTTGACACCATTCAGGTCAAAATATCACTTTTTCGGCACCACATCAATGAATGTTCAGCCCCTCCACCGCTCACATTCAGTAGCAACAGTGTGTGTTATCTACCTAAGGCAGGGCAGAAATTCTCCAAGGTTCTTTCGACAGCACCTTCCAAACCCCTAACCACTGCCATCAAGAAGGACAAGGGCAGTTGAGACATGGGAACACCATCACCTGCAAGTTCCCTTCAAGACACTCACCATCCTGATTTGGAAATATCTCTCCAGCCCTTCGGTGTCGCTGTATCAAAATCCGGAAACTCCCTCCTTAAAAGCAATGTGGGTCTATCTACAGACATGGACTGCAGTGGTTTAAGAAGGCTGCTCAGTACTACCTTCTCAAGGTCAACCAGTGATAAGTCAGTAAATGCTGGCCAGTCCATATTGTCCATATCTCATGAATGAATTGAAAGAAATGAAGGTTATATCTCGTAAATGTCTCTAACCTGTCTTTAACCTGTCCATATGATCCTAACTAAGTTTGGACATACCAGTAACAAGCAACACACATGTTCCAAGAATGAACTAAATAAAAATTGTGGTTAGTTAACAAAAACTTTATCTTTGAGCCTGTGGGTTAGAGAAGGGGGGAGCTGCATGAGGTTAGAGCAGGAGAAAGTGAGTTAAGATGAAGGTTCAGCAAATTGTAGAAATGTGAAGCGTGCTTTGTTCACTGGATCAATGCCTTGTGGAAAATGTTGGCAAACACTTGATTTTGTTGAATGAGGAGGCAGATAAATTGTGTCCTGCCATCAGCTGATTGCTAAATAATGAGTTTTGTGGTGCAGCGGTATGTCACCCTACCTCTGGGCTAGGACACCTTGGTTCAAGTCCAAATCTGCTCCAGAGGTGTGTCATAACATCCCGAAGCAAGTCGACTTCATAAGAAAAGGACGAATAATGTGATAGTGCCCAGAATTTAAGCAAAATGATGTTCCCACTCTCTCCCTGCAGGGGAGAAAATTTCAGTGTGTGGCAGTCGCAATAGTTGTGGGGACTTGGAGTAATACAGGCAATAGATTGTTAAGATTACATTTCTAGCGTCGATTTACTCAGGAATTGTAATTTTCAGACTGAAGCGCTCGGTAGGAATGCACTGAAAATTATATTTGAAGTGATAACTTTAAATAGTTGCTAATCTTAACATATTGTCTGTTTTCAAAACAGAGTTGATTAAAATAATTTGAAAAGTTGCATTTTGTCTCTGCTGGTTGTGACTAGGACCGAATCATGTCTTAATTATTCATGATTTTATGGAAACAAAGGAGAAGCTAATTCTATTAAACTGCAGTTTTGAGCCAACATGTATTTACATCCAACAGTCAATTACTAAAAAGATAGAAACAGGAATTAATATTGAATAAATATCGCTGCAAGAAAAAATAACTTTTCCCTCATTGTATCACAAGGCTCTACCTGGAGCTGTACATTTCAAGAATACCTCACCCATGATTGACATCAGAAGTAATGCAGCAAATAATTACCCTAAGAGTTAGTGTCACACAACATTTCAAGGACTGTCCAACGTTTTTCTTTACTGATTGCAGCAATTAGCAATGTGAGAAATAATTACGAACAGCATTTGCAACCTTAAATCTTTAAAAAAAACCTAGGCTCTGTCTTAGTGAGTCTAATGAAGAAACTCTTGAAGGATGATGCCCAGGAGCAACTTTCTCTTGTTTAAATATGTCACTGTTATGATTCCTGTGTCCTCAGTCCACCAGCCCTATTCTGCAGCAATCTAACTGCCTGTTGCAACTCTAAGGTTAATTCAACCAACTCATCTTCTCATTGATTTGAATGGAGTCAGAGCCATAACCAGTAGCTGCTCACCCATTTCAGAGAGGGAACTAATGGAGACAGTATCTTATATCAGGAGAATTTGGTGTCCTAATTTCCTGTCAAACTTTATGACATGGATATATATTTTCAGCAGGTTCCAGCCCATTTAATCCATTTCAATGTGGTTTAAGCCATTCTGTTTGCAAGGAAACAAACATAGTTTTGGCTAATTTTCTCAGAAGGCTTTTGTACTTTTTAATGTCGGCTTGATTAAATGGATCGGGGTGGATTACCACTCCAATTCTATGCTGCCTGTGACCATATTGCTTTCACTGTGCCCAGAATTTGCTATTAAATAAATGGCTAATTTGATGACACATTTCTCCGCAATGTATGAATTCTCAAGCAATGTGAGGCAAGGAAGGCAAACCCTAGAATTGTAAATTGTATGTTTGGATGATTTTCATCAATGATACACAAGTGAACCCTTGGTAGAACAACAGTCATTTCGAAGCCAATATTACAGCCTGCTACAAAACTAAGAAGTTCTCAGTAATAAAATATTGTATAGTGTAAGATTAGGTAGGGTTTAAAAGGATATGGGCCAAATGCTTGCAATTGGAACTAGATTAATTTAGGATATCTGGTCGGTATGAGTGTGCTAGATTGAAGGGTCTGTTTCTGTGCTGTCCATTTCTATGTCTCTCATATATAGACTCACTTGTCTTCTACACAACGTATCAGTGCTCCAATACAACCAGTTCATTCATTTCCAAGTGTTACTGTTTTTCTACTTGGTTTTCCCTCTGGATTGTTCATTCCTGTCTATCATTAGACATGCTGAGAAGGACCTAATGCACCAAAATCCATCTTCCGGTACATTGGCGGACTTGGCCCATCATAATTTATAAATAGAAATCCAGAGATATTAGCAATGCTTCACTGTTCATTTGTCAAGAACACAAGTGCCAATTCAGATGCAACTCAACACACTCCATTCACCGGGAAAATTGACATGCAATACTGGTAGAGAAATTCACTCATTTTTCTGTTTCTCTTTTCAACGCAACACTCTCCCAAACACTTTCCCCACCCGGACTTCAATTTTTTTTGTTAAAGTTATAAGGTAGTAACAGCTATCATTTGATTACCAGGATTTCCTGAGCTAACGGTTTGTTCGTACCTGGATTTATCTGAAACATCGGAAAAACAGTATGCTGTTCAGCTCCTTGTTGCTGTTCTGCCATTCAATTATATTGACTTCAACTTGAGTACTACTTGCAGTTCTGGTCACTTCATTACAGGAAAAATGTAATTCCACTAAAAAGGCTACAGAGGAGATTCACAAGGATGTTGCCAGGTCTGGAAAATTGTAGCTATGAGGAAAAATTGGATGGGCATAGTTGTTGGAGTAGGGGAATCTAAGGAGAGCTTTGTTTGAGATGTACAAGATTGTGAAGAGCTTGCAAGAGAGAATTGGAAAAGCCTATTTATCTCATCAGAGAGGTGAGTGACATGGGGATGTTGATTTAATGTAATTGGTGGAAAGGTTAGAAGGGAGATTAGAAAATCTTCTTACATCCAGAGGGTGGTGGGGATCTTGAACTCCTAGCCTGAAAAGGGTGGTAGAGGCAAAACCCTCATCTCCTTTAAAAGTGATTTGGATAGGTGCCTGAAGTGCCATAACCTGATGTAGACCAAATGCTGCAAAGTGTTATGAGACTAGGTGGTCCACCTTTGGGATGGCAGAGTATAACGGGCTGAGAGGCCTCCTTCAGTGTCGCATATATCTGTATGGCTGGCCTGTGCCCAATTTTCACCTACTGCCTTTGCTCTATTTCCTTTGATAATCTAACCTAACAAAATCAAATGATTGTGATTTTGGAGAAGATTTATAGCTCAGGTTGTGTATCAGGTTCTAAGTTGGTAGATTTGAGCTGGTAGATTTGTTCTCAGATGTTTCATCTCCATGCTAGGTAACATCGTTAATGAGCCTCTGATGAAGCGCTGGTGTTCTGTCCCTCTTGCTGCTTATGTGTCTTGGTCTGTTGTGGTGGGTGATATTATTTCTGACTCTGTTTCTGAGAGGTTGGTAAATAGGGTCCAAATCGATGTGTTTATTGATGGAGTTCTGATTTGAATGCCAGGCCTCTAGGAATTCCTGTGTGTCTTTGTTTAGCCTGTCCCAGGATGGACGTATTGTCCCAGTCTGGTGTCCCTCATCATCTCTATGTATAGATACTAGTGATAGCTGATCATGTCTTTCGTTGGCTAGTTGGTGCTCATGTATGGAAAATGGCCTTAAAATCAAATGATCTCAGACTTAAATTTTTCAATAGACCCAATATTGATATTCTTGTTGGAAACAAGTTCTAGATTTCCACTATCCATAATGTGGAATGATATTTCTGAATTCACTTGTAATTGGTCTCCTTACTTTTAAGGTTCTATTCTTTTGATGGATATATCCATCAACAAAAATAACTTTTCTACCTATCCTATTGATTTCATGAATCAAATTAAATACATTGTAATGCAAGTGAGAAGAAAATGTTCAAGCAACTGCCCTCATAAACTAACCCTCTGAGACCCTCAGTGAGCAGCAATAATCACCAGGCCATATGTGGTCAGCATCTGTCCTTATTAACTTGCCTTCAGCTGCATCTGATAACTATGTGCACAATATTTACGGCTGGCAAAAGAATCGGCTGTGAAATGCGAGAACACTGTCTTGTGCAGTGAACAGTTATGATCTTGACTGCACAGACTGAAAATGTGGCAAATTCAGTTGTGGCTTTTGAAAGGGAATTAGATCAGCTCTTGAAGGGGGAAAAGTTGCAGGCCTACGGGTAAAGGACCAGTGAGTCAGGCTCAATAAGGTGCTCGTGCAAGGAGCCAACATAGACCTGACAGGCCAATGACTCCATTCCGTGCTGCAACTGTTTCAAGATTCATGATTCACTAAAGTTACAACCCTACAGACTCTATGAAAATCTGCAAATGCTGCAATTGAACTTCCATAAAACTGCTTTGACAGTGATGAAGAGTGAAATTAAATATCTTCAAACATTAGCTGAGATTTTCCAGCTCTGACATGTGCTAGAAATGCAGGTTTGGAAACAGCATTTTGCAACCCGTGGGTTGAAGCGTATGGATATAGAGTCTGCTGCTGAACAGTGCTGCATACTGCTGAAATGAGAAATGTATATTTGTAACTTGGTCAGTTTTAATGATTTGCGAAGCACTAAGTTTCCAAAGGAACTGCATTCTTTACTTAAAATGCAGGATTTGCAGGACTATGAGCAGAGGAGTGGGACTTTACTGTTAGCTCTTTCAGAAGGCTGATTAGGTTGCTTGAATGCCAATGATTCAATCAATGTAATTCCAAACTGGGTACTTTAAGTATAATGGGGATGGATAGTACAGTGAGTTGAAATCCACCTTTCATCTCTTGGCACGTCTTGGGCAGTACTTCCACCATCTCTTGCTGAGATTAAGGACTGCACTGTACTTTCTGATGTCTGCATGTAAGGCAGGAGGACCATTGGCCCGTAAGAGAGGCAAACAGATTTCTTTGAACTTCCTACAGTTTATATTGAGCTTGACAGCATTGTATGTTTTCCTTTGCACTGGGACTAGGCTCCTATATTTACAAACACATTACCTAAATATTCATCTGTTCATGACAAGCCCTGCAGCATCACTCTACAACAGCTGTATAAATTGATCTTTCTGTGCATAAATCCACAATGAAAACAATACCTCCTAGCCATGGGAAATTATTAATCTTGATAAAGAACAATTTCTCTACCATAAAAGACCTGCAGGGATAATTTGGAGGAGCAAGCAATATACAACGGAAAGGACATTTTCTAATTACCACCTCCTTTAGTGGTGACTTCTTAGATATTTTTACGCAGGATCATGATTCGTAAGTAGGAGACCAACATAAGGCTAGAACATTGCTAAATGCATTAGCTTCAAGCTGGTGTCAGATTCTGCGATGAAAAAATTAAATTTCTAATTCAGGATGAAACAGACAAACTTAAAACAGACAAAGGTGAATACCCCTCATGCATCTCCAGAACAGTTTCCACAGAGAGAGATGGAGACAGCGGTAGATGGGACAACAATAAAAGGTGCACACAGAAAGACAGGGAGAAGCAAAGGCAAAGCATAAATGCAGAAAGGCAGAAACAGGGAGAGCAAGGAAGAAATGAACAGGGATAAATAGACAAACAGAATATAACAACCTGAATATAAGTAAGTGAATGACCCTCATGTAATCTGAATATTTAGTCCTTCTCCCAATGTATACTGTGAACTGAGGCAAGGCGAACAGAGAGCAAGATTGAACAAACTGATGAAACACAATCCTGAGACCCTACTTAGTAACTGATTGATAATAGTTATGCAAGAGTCCCCAGCAACCACTGTATGTTTCCATAGAAACAGCAATCTATCATGTTTTAGCTCATGGTTATTCTGATTCTTTGTTCCAAACGCTTTTGCTTCCACACGTATGTATTCGACAAGTGCACATATACATGCAGACATTACCTGTAATACATACCCACACACACACACATACAGCGACAGTCTGACAGAATCACATTTCCAACACGAGGTAAATTTAATCAGTTCTGCCTCTCCGCTCACTGTATTAACGCATTTGGGGCCAAAATGTCTTAAAATCAATTTTCCACGGAGTCTTATAAATTAATGGGGGGAGGGGGGTGGATCTATGTGGAAGGTGCTATCTAAATGCTTGACAGATTACACAATCAGAAGCTTCATGTCTTATCAAGCACTGAACTGCAACACATGCAGGTTAATAACCGGATTTAACTGCAGCCTACAGATAATTAATATATCCAATTGTTGCAGTGGTCAATTTCTGTCTACATTTTTTTCTATTGTAAAAACTTACACAATTTCATTTCCATCTGGACACGGTCCGTGATCTCAGCTGATTAATGCAAATTCACAGGGTACTGGATGCATTTACAAAAACCATATTGCCTCGGAAATGCGTAACATGTTCATTGTAAACGCGCTCATAAATTGCGGCGTAATGTATCTAAAGTCTCAAAGTCTCTGCCAAGATCAACTTTATAACAAAACTGGAATTAAATTGTTCGTTAATATCCGGCGTTATCAGCAAATATTCAGCCTGCAAGAGCTAAATTCGCCTTACCAGATAAGCCCCCACGGTTCCCTGTGCCAGCATCAGTGCGCACTCTGATATCAGGAAGATTTTGATGTTGGAAAAACAGGATTTCTTCTCGTCTCGCTGGACGTTGCTGGCGCCGCTGTTTCGCGGTTGTCCGCTCTGCATTCTTTCTTCTTTATCTTCAGTGCCTCCCCCTCAGCCAGACAGAGACACAGACACAGACACACACACACAGAGAGACTGGAGTGGGAGAAGTCAGTCTAGATCCTGTGTCTATCTCACCCTCCTCCTCGCCTTCAGCAAGACCGGCTCCAACACTTTGCTCTTCATCACTGTCCTCATCAGTCCAGCTCCCATTGTCACCTCAGTCAGGACCTCCCACCTTCCTGTGTCTGAGTGAGCAGCAGACTGGACGCTCTCTTCCTCAGGATGGAGCCCCTTCTCCTTCCTTCGTCCTCCCCACGGGGGTTAAAGGCCCTCGCATTGACGGCGAGAGCACCGACGTCTTGACAGCCCAGCGGCAGGCTGTGGGGCTGGCTCATTCTAGACTGCATTTCCACTGGAAACTGGGGCTGGACAGGCCGCCAGGATCCATCCCCGCTCCTTAATCCACCAATCCACACACACAGACACACAGACAATAGTCGCTGCAGCTCAACAAACAGATAAAACATTCACCTGTAACACGAGTATTCTATGCGACAGGGGAAGTTCTCCTGTGTGATAAATCCCCGTATAAAGAGGACAGCTTTCTTCTCCCTAGACAGAGTCTGACAGGAGAGTGTATGTGTGTGTGTGTGAGAGAGAGAGAAATAGAGACTGGGGAAAGCGACTCTGGTTAAAGCTGCATTTTAAAAAAGTAAAACAAACACACGCCTTCTCTTAATCCACTGGTCTGGTCTAATCGAGGTTTGACATTTAGATTTACACAAACCTCAAATATACCAACATTCAAACCTGCATCTGTGGCAAAGACAGTGCAAATGATTTCTCAAATTCACTTCTCACCGTTTACACCGTGTCTTCTGATTTAATATTTAAAAAGAATGGACTCGAGATTGTACCAGAATATTATTCTGTGAATTAAACACTCAATAGTTTCATTCCAACGTTAAGTTTAAAACAAAACGCTCGTGTTCTGTTACAAAGTCAGTGGTTCGAAAAGTCATCTGCAGAAAATATATTTGGAAATGTCCAACATTCACCACCCCATCTGGGTGTGTTGGGGTCGTTCCTAGATTCTCGGTTACTTTAACTGAATTTTGGGTTGTGAGATTATGCAGATAAGGCAGCTCTTTATAACACCGGCTCCTCTCTGCAGTGCGTTAACCTACCTCCTCCATCTAGTACAAGAAATGTCGGTGTGGAGCTAAACACTGGGATAGGTCTTTTAAATGTGTAGAGAATTGAACTTTTGAAAGAAATATTTCACATCCTTCACCTATATTTTGTAGACAGCCTGTTCCAAAAACAATTGGTTATATGTCGCACGCAGGTTGGTTAAAATACATACTCAGCATTTGCAATTTTTCACCTAGGGATTTTTCTTTGCATTCGATACGGGGGGGTGTATTCAGTAGGACATGGAAACCAATTTAAAGGAATTGTAAACAATCATTAGTTTCAAAAAATGCAGTTTTCTCCAAATTGCAAAGATATATCTACGCAACTGCAAGAATGGTGACAAAACACTATGAACAGATTGCTCGCACCGATTCCGCCCAGTGATCCGTGTGATTTGTGTGAACTGAAAGTGACCAATCGCCTGAACACTGAGCAATCTAACAGCAGTTCAGGAAGTTTGCATCAAAAGATGGCGCTGTAACAAGGAGGGAGTAGGCTAAACTGCGAAAAGGGCAATTTTGTACCACTTCGTAATCATTTTTAAACTGAAACCGACCTCTTCACTTTTTTACTCACTTGCGAGGTGTGTTGTCCGGCGTCTATATTGTCCGTCCCTAGTCTGCCCTGAGAAGGTGAGGGTAAACTGTCTTTTTGAACACCTGCAGTCCATGTGCTGTAGGTAAACGCACATGGGTGGAGTGGAGGGGAACTTGCATTTTGGATGTGTTCCCATGTATCTACTGCCCTTGTCCTTCGAGATGGAAGTGGGCATGGGTTTGGAAGGTGCTGCCTAAGGAGCTTTGGTGAATTTCTTGTGGATGGTACATACTTCTGTTATTGAGCATGTGAAGGTCAAATTGTCTGCCTTATCCTGGATGGTGTCAAATTCCTTGAGTGCTGTTAGAGCTGTCCTCATTCAGGCCGGAGTGGGGGTGGGGGGGGGGGGGGGGGGGGGGGTGTGTGGGAGGAAACAAGAATTCCATCACATACCTGACTTATGCCTTGAAAATAGTGAACAGGCTTTGGGGAGTGAGGAAGTGAACTACTCATTGCAGGATTCTTAGCCTCTGACCTGCTTTTGTAGCCACATTGCTTATTTGGCAAGTCCAATTCAATTTCTGGCTAATGGTAATCCCAGGATATTGAGAGTGGGAGATTCAGTGATGATGATACCATAGAATGTCAATAGGTGGTGATTAGATCATCTCTTATTGGAGATGTTCATTGCCTGGTACTTGTGTGCCACTTGTCAATACAAACCTCCATATTGTTCAATTCTCACTGCATTTGAGCATGGATCAATATTTTGAGGATTCACAAATGGTGCTGAGCATTGTCCAATCGTCAGTGAACATCCCCACATCTGACCTGGTGTTGGAAGGAAGGTCAATGGCAAAGCAGCTGAAGGTGGTTGGGCAAAAGATCTTAACTGAGTCTTTTTGATTTGATTTATTAGATTAGATTTCCTACAATATGGAAACAGGCCCTTCGGCCCAACAAGTCCACACTGACCCTCCAAAGAGTAGCCCACCCAAACCCAATCCCCTACCTTATATTTACCCCTGACTAATGCACCTAATATTATGGGCAACTTAGCATTGCCAATTCACCTAACCTACACATCTTTGGATTGTGAGAGGAAACCGGAGCACCTGGAGGAAACCCACACAGACACGGGGAGAATGTGCAAACTCCACACAGAGAGTTGCCTGAGGCAGGAATTGAACCCGGGTCTCTGGCAGTGGGAAGCAGTAGCGCTAACCACTGAGCCATTGTGCTTCCCTAAATTATTGTCACATGTACCGATGCACAGTGAAAATCATGTTTTTCGTGCTAACCAGACAAATCATAGCTTACATAAGTACACCAGTGTAATAGAACAGAATGCAGAATATTGTGTTACAGCTACAGAGAAGGTGCAGAGAACTCTACTGTATGAAAGGTCCTTTCATAAATCTGATAACAGAATGGTTCTTGAATCTATTGGTATGCGTTTTCAAACTTTTGTATCTTCTGCCTGATGGAAGAGGGTCAAAGAGAATAAAGCTGGGGTGGGAGGGGTCTTTAATTATATCAGGGGTTTTCCTGGGGCAGTGGGAAGTTTAGATAGAACGCTGGTTTTTGTGGTGGACTGGACTGTGTTCACAACTCACTGTAATTTCTTGTGGCCGTGGGCAGAGCAGTTGCCAAATCAAACTGTGATGCACTTGGATAAGATTTGCTTTCAACATACCTTGACTCTCTACTTACAGTGTCAAAGCCATTTAGATGTAGTGAAAGATGGACCAGTGGCTTCACCCTGATTGTCACAATACTTGTCCACTGAAAAAGAACGATAAACTATATTATGATTAAAACACCACTGAACGCCATGGTATCTGTTGGCATTATTCCCCCTTCCTTTTTCCCTACTTTCTCCTAAAGATGCTAACTAATGTTGAGTTACAGTCATATGGCACAGGCTGACACCTGGAGACTGCCATTCTTTATTTGTGAACCTAAAAGGTTGACTGTTGAGTTATTTGACAATAAAGCCAAAAGATCCTGAGAATTACATTTGATGCTGTCTTCCAGAAGATTCACAATTCCAGCACAAGTTCAGATGCAAGGTCTCTGAGCAACTTCTCAATCTCCTTCACTGAGAAGTCCTAAACCAGGTGATTGTCCCAACCTAATTTTGGAGTTTTACAGTCTCCAACCTTCCATGATATCTGTGCTCCATTATATAAACTCCTTTTAATCACTGCCCCATTGATGGTCACACCTTCAGCACATAGACCCTAGATTATGGAATTACCTCACTAACCATCTCTTAATACTCACTTTACAAATGTTAATAATTTGTTCTATTAATTAATTAATAGAATGTGCCAATTAATTTTTATAAGGTAAAAACAATGACTGCAGATGCTGGAAACCAGATTTTGGATTAGTGGTGCTGGAAGAGCACAGCAGTTCAGGCAGCATCCAAGTAGCTTCGAAATCAATGTTTCGGGCAAAAGCCCTTCATCAGGAATAAAGGCGGTGAGCCTGAAGCGTGGAGAGTTAAGCTCGAGGAGGGTGGGGGTGGGGAGAAAATAGCATAGAGTACAATGGGTGAGTGGGGGAGGGGATGAAGGTGATAGGTCAAGGAGGAGAGGGTGGAGTGGATAGGTGGAAAAGAAGATAGGCAGGTAGGACAAGTCCAGACAAGTTATGGGAACAGTTACTGAGCTGGAAGTTTGGAACCAGGGTGAGGTGGGGGAAGTGGAAATGAGGAAACTGTTGAAGTCCACATTGATGCCCTGGGGTTGAAATGTTCCGAGGCGGAAGATGAGGCGTTCTTCCTCCAGGCGTCTGGTGGTGAGGGAGTGGTGATGAAGGAGGCCCAGGACCTCCATGTCCTCGGCAGAGTGGGAGGGGGAGTTGAAATGTTGGGCCACGGGGCAATGTGCACAATAAAGTGCAAAATGAACTAATTACCTCTCTCTGCAAGGACTATCTCCATTAGGTATATTCCAGGCTGGAGCACCATGAGTCAAAACCATGACTGTGTTTACCCTTCCAGGAATGTACAAAAGAAGGCTTAAAAACCAACAGTAACTCTGGTCTGTGTGTGTTAGTAGACAAGGTCACTGTGAATGTCACCTTTGTACTGCAGATTGTTACGATACAGTGGTGAACCCTTCAGCTAATTAAACCAAAACCCAGAAAAGTTTGCCTCACCTCGTAATCTGTTAAAGTGTGAGTGACAGAGAACTCCCAGCTTCCACTATTTAAAGAAAAGATATCAATTTATTCTTTAACTCTAAAAATGGAAATTAAACAACAGCTATTTACAACTCTAAGCCTCCTTTCTCTTAAATGTTTATTATCTGCCTCCAACTCTACCATAATATACTGTTCCACTAAAAGCCCATATTAAAATTACATCAACTTAATTTCAAAACCACACAGCGGCTCTTGTCGGTGTCTGTCTCCCTCTGGCTGAAGAGTTCCCTGCGTCATCTTTGGTCTTTTGCTGCAAAGATGTCTCATATGAAAAAGATACCTTTTGATAGAGAGTGTTTTGCTGGCAGTTACTTTGTCAATGGCAGTTGGTCTCACTTTAACTGTCAAAATATCTGCTTCTTTGTACCTCAACATAGGAGTGTATCATTGGTTCAATGTTGGCAAAACAATAAATTCAAAATCGAATAGTTTTTATTATTCTGGGGAATAATTTAAATTGGTTCAATTTGATTTGTCTTAAAAATAACAACCAAAACTGAAGTATTTGTTTCACAGCCAAATGTTGCATATTTGCAATTTTCCAGTACACTCTGAGACTGCTAGTCAGTCACATGACAGGTGCCTGCAAGCTCTCAGTGCAAAACAGCTTTCACTCTCTCTTAAAGGTACAGTGCATGCCTTCAACTTCATAACAAGATGAAAATGAACATATGGTCTATCGCTCTGAGTGCCACAAGCCAGCCAGTGTGGAATAGAAACGGGACAAAAGAATTTAGGTTGACCTGCTAATCCAAGCATTTTAAAATCAACTAGTCGTATATCAATATCCACATTAGTGATTCAGTTAGGAAGGTAGAATTGTTCAGCTCTTTGGCCTGCTCCACCAATCAATACAGTCAAGGTTGATTTGGTTGTAATCTCAGTTCCATTTCCTGTCTGCACACCATTGACATTGACCACCTTATCTGTCATATATGTTTTTTCTGATTTTGGTTATAGTGACCTTGTGACTGATTGCCTGCCTCCAATCACTGAATTGGGAAGGTTGGGCTTGACACCCTATGGATCACCTTTCTGTGGTGAATGAAAAGTGAGGATTAAAAAGGAAGCTAAGGGGAGCCAGAAGCTTTTCTTTTTAAGATTAGATTCTCTACAGAGTGGAAACAGGCCCTTTGGCCCAACAAGTTCACACCGACTGTCCAAGGAGAAACCCATCCAGACCCATTTCCCTCTGACTAAAGCACCCAACCCTATGGGCAATTTAGCATCACCAATTCACCTGGCCTGCACATCTTTGTACTGTAGGAGGAAACCAGAGCACCCAGAGGAAGCCCACGCAGACATGGGGAGAATGTGCAAACTCCACCCAGACAGTTGCCCAAGGCTGGAATTGAACCTGGGACCCTGGTGCTGTGAGGCAGCAGTGCTAACCACTGAGCCACCGTGCCGCCCAAATGGGCCGTCCGATCCGATCAGCCATTGCTTATTTCTGAGTCAGAAAGTTGTGGGCTCATGTCCTGCTCCGGCTGGACTTGATTCCAAGATATGGACTGACACTTTAATAAGATAGGGAGGGATGCTGTCTTTGTGGGATAACTGTTGGCTGGCATGTCAAGTAAAACACCTGTGTTCTTATTTGAATGCTGCAGTGGACTCTTTCATGGCCAGCTGAATGGGCAGATGGAAATTTACAATTTAACTTGTCAACTGAAACCCATCATTTCCAGCAAACAACATCACAGAAAACAGATTATGTAGTTATTGTCACATTGCTGCTTGTGGGATTTCACTTTGTGCAAGTTGGCAGCAATGTTCCTTACATTACGACTACTTCAAAAATACTTGTTTGTTGTAAAGGTTTTTGAGATGTCTTGAGAATATGAAATGTGCTTTATAAATCTAAGCCTTTTTAAAGTGCCATTATTGCTTCCTAAATTACTTCACAATTATATTCTGTAGACTACTCCTGTTGCTGACATACAAGTGATTTTCTTTGCGGGTTTAGGAAAAGCAGATCCTCCTACCTCTTTTCTCTTACATTGGGTTGGAAGGTCTGGGGGATGCAGCTATGTTGGATACGATTTAAATCTGCAATATTGCAATGTAATCAGGATCTCTCCAGCTGTATATCTAGATCTAGAGCTCTAACTAATATTGCAGGACTGCAGTCATAAGCTGCTGGGATAAGGTTCTACAAAATGCCTCTTGATCCTTCTAGTAATCAAAAAATATCCACTATACAAAGTCATCCACAAACCTCTCCTATTCAAAGTTATCTCATATTTTCCTGAATTGACCTTACTTTGGCCTCAGGACTTATGTTCCACAGAGTATTTTGGTTTACCCACACCTCTCCCTTTTCCTTTCTAACTAGAAACAATCCAGTTATTCTTTTCTGTGATGTGATCCAAAACACATTTAGAAAAGTTTTGATTTTATGAGCAACATGTCAATTGTATCACATAGGGCTGTTTTTGTATATCTTTCACTTAATCTGAGACAGATCTTGCATGCTGAGTACAATGACTATCTTATCCCATGTGTGGTATTTACTGTATAGCAAGGGTGTCCCAGAGGCGTTGCTCCAGGATGGAACCCCTGAAGGAAAAAGTCTCATTTCACTTTTGTCTTGGCCAAAAAGAAATTTATGTTTGTCTGATGACAGGTTTCACATGGATATTGTCTCTTTTTGCACCCAGTGCTCACATGAAGTAGACCTAGGTTAAGTTTATCAAGCTGACAATTCACATGAACTTAAATTCTGAAGTGATTCTGCTGCTCCTTACGATAAATTTCTTCTATGCAGAACCCATCTTGTGGCCTTGAAGTGAGTTTTCAACTAAATCTTCACAGCTCTCAAGAATGTTTCAACATGCTTTAGATATAATCAACTACTTTGAACTGTAAAGACTGTTGCTCAGTGATAGCCACTCCACACTGTTTCTGCAAATAGGTTTGTGATGAATGGTGTTTGGTTTCGGTAATGCTGCTTGAGTGATAAACTTTGGGCAGGGAACCCAGACAACTGAACGGATGCAGGAAAATGCTGGCAATACACAGCAAATCAAGAGGTTTTTGCAGAGAGAGGAAAGGAGGGAGTTAACATTTCAGGTCAACAGCCATTCAACAGGGCACGAGAAAGAACAAGATTTGTGCTTTTGTTCAAGTAATGGCTTGGAATCATTAATGTACATCTAAATCTCCAGAACAGGACCTCAATTTGATGCCTCATCTGAAAGACAGGATCACTAGTACTGCACTGGACTGTCAGTTTAAATTATATGCTGAAGTCCTTTTGGATCTCTAACCCACTGTTTTGTGATCTAAAGACGAGAGTATTTATAATTGAAGCCTGGATCTTTAGCATTTTCAGTTTTGCTGTGCATTTTCAGCTAGGCAATCTTCTTTTTTTATAAATAAAAAGCACGTAGTATCATACTCTGTATAAAGAGATGTGAAAATTGCTTTTGTCACATGGTGTCAGTGAGCAATAGTCAAATCCATTAATATAATTTGAGCACTTACAAAACTTAATGCATACACTTGTACTTACAGTGGATTACATTTAATTCTCTTCCACTCTATTTTTCTGCATTGTGCCCCTATCTCATTAAATATATTTCTGCTGTTGTTTTTTTTTCCCGTTGCCTAGTGCTAGGACAGATCACACGATTGTTATCTGGTGCAATTATGTTTTATTAAGGCAGAGAATTTAGTGTTTAAACTGAAGGAATAAAGAGAAGATAGACTTTGCCATTTTAACCTGGTATTTTCTGGAATTGTAAAGTTCTCTTGTATTCTGCCTGGTGGCTCAGCACCTACATTTAGTTTACACCCTATTTGTTTATTTATTTGTTTATATCTCCGTAGTTTTGCCTTTCTCTATCCTGATGTTCCTCCTCCTTTCTGAGCAATCTGTTATTTCCTTACTGGGATACAGCATTCCTTCTAATACAAACTGTGGCAACCTTTCTTAATATTCCAGCCTTTGGGTATGGAATGGTGGCTCAGTGGTTAGCACTGCTGCCTCACAGTACCAAGGACCCAGGTTTGATTCCACCCTCGGTCGACTATCTGGGTGGAGTCTGCACGTTTTCCGTGTGTGTGTGTGTGTGTGGTGTAGGTGTGTCTGTGTGTTTCCCCCCACGGTCCAAAGATGCGTAGGTTAGATGGGTTGGCCATGGGAAATGCAGGGATAGGGTAGAGGATGGGTATGTGAGGGATGATCTTCAAAGGGTTGGTGTGGATTTAATGGGCCAAATGGCCTGCTTCCACACAGTAGGGATTCTATTATGGTTAAATAACTGAGCCCATTCCGGAAGTCACACGCGCACACACATGCACGTGTGGGGGTGAGATTACAACAATAGCACACTGACAGTACTCCTTGTATTCCCCCATAATATAAAAGAAAATCAGCTGAAGCATAAAACTGGTTTACCATTCAAAGACAATTTTATTGTCGACAGGAATAGTGCCAGAAGACTGGAGGATAGCAAATGTGGTTCCCCTGTTCAAGAAGGGGAGTAGAGACAACCCTGCTAATTACAAACCAGTGAGCCTTACTTCAGTTGTTGGTAAAGTGTTGGAAAAGCTTATAAGAGATAGGATTTATAATCATCTAGAAAAGAATAATTTCTAGAACCGTCAGCACGGTTTTGTGAACGGTAGGTCGTGCCTCACAAACCTTATTGAGTTCTTTGAGAAGGTGACCAAACCAGATAGATGAGAGTAAACCAGTTGATGTGGTGTGTATGGATTTCAGCAAGGCATTTGATAAGGTTCCCCACAGTAGGCTATTATACAAAATGCGGAAGAATGGGATTATGGGAGATATAGCAGTTTGGATCAGTAATTGGCTTGCTGAAAGAAGACAGAGGGTAGTGGTTGATGGGAAATGTTCATCCTGGAGTCCAGTTACCAGTGGTGTACCGCCAGGGTTGGTGTTGGGTCCACTGCTGTTCGTCATTTTTATGAACGACCTGGATGAGGGCGTAGAAGGGTGGGTTAGTAAATTTGCAGATGATACTAAGGTCAATGGAGTTGTGGATAGTGACAAAGGATGTTGTAGGTTACAGGTGATATATAGATAAGCTGCAGAGCTGGGCTGAGAGGTGGCAAATGGAGTTTAGTGCGGACAAGTGTGAGGTGATTCACTTTGGTCGGAGTAACCGGAATGCAAAGTACTGGGCTAATGGTAAGATTCTTGGTAGTGTAGATGAGCAGAGAGATCTCGGTGTCCAGGTACACAGATCCTTGAAAGTTGCCACCCAGGTTGACAGGCTTGTTAAGAAGGCATACAGTGTTTTGGCCTTTATTAATAGAGGGATCGAGTTCCGGACCCACGAGGTTATGATACAGCTGTACAAAACTCTGGTGCAGCCGCATTTGGAGTGTTGTGTATGGTTCTGGTCACCGCATTATAAGAAGGATGTGGAAGTGTTGGAAAGGGTGCAGGGGAGGTTTACTAGGATGGTGCCTGGTATGGAGGGAAAGTCTGAAGAGGAAAGGCTGAGGGGCTTCAAGCTGTTTTCGTTAGAGAGAAGAAGGTTGAGAGGTGACTTAATAGAGACATATAAGATAATCAGATGGTTAGATAGGGTGGACAGGGAGAGCCTTTTTCCAAGTATGGTGATGGTGAGCACAAGGGGGGCATAGCTTTAAATTGAGGGGTGATAGATATAGGACAGATGTCAGAGGTAGTTTCTTTACTCAGAGAGTAGTAAGGGTATGGAATGCTTTGCCTGCAACGGTAGTAGATTCGCCAACTTTTTTTAAGTCGTCATTGGACAAGCATATGGACGTACATGGAATAATGTAGGTTAGATGGGCTTCAGATTGGTAAGACAGGTCGGTGCAACATCGAGGGCCGAAGGGCCTGTACTGTGCTGTAATGTTCTAAGTTCTATGTTCATCCTTCTAATGTATTCTAGGAGGAATCACTGATAACTTGAGTGAAACTCTGGTTGACTCTTGACTACTTTAGTTAGAGACAAAAAAATTGCAGATGCTGGAATTCAAAGTAGACAAGCAGGAGGCTGGAAGAACACAGCAAACCAGGCAGCATCAGGAGGTGGTGAAGTGAAAATTTTGGGTATAACCCTTCTTCAGGACTGGGAGTGGGGTGACGGGAGCTGCAGATAAAGGGTGCGGATTGGGGGATGGTTTTGGTTGGGGGGAGGAGTGGAGTGGTGAGGAAGGAATAAGTTAACACACATAGAGGGTACAGTCTAGTTGGTCAGTGGGAGAAATGAACCAGGTTGGTGGCTGGAAGAAAGGGTCGGTCAGTGGAATGGAAGGGAGGAGGGTGTTGGGAAGGGAGGTTATTTGAAATTGGAGAACTCAACGTAGAGTCCTCAGGGCTGTTGGCTCCCCCGGTGGAAGATGAGGTGTGCAGTCTGACTTGCTGTGGCAATGGAGGAGGCTGAGGATGTTCATGTCAGAGAGGGAGTGGGAAAACACCTCAAAAAGGGGAATTGAAATGGGCGGTTTCCAGCACTCTTCTTCCCTTCCATTCCTCTGACTGACCTGCCTTCCAGCCACCAACCGGATTCATTCCTCCCATCAGCCAACCAGGCCCTACCCTCTACCTGTGCCCACCTATCTCTACCTCACCACACCACCCCTCTCCAAAATCCACCCCCACTTCCCCTTTATCTGCAGCTCCCACCATTCCACCCTTAGCCCTAAAGAAGGGTTATACCCAAAATGTTGACTTCACCATCTCCTGATGCTGCCCGCTTGCTGTGTTCTTCTAGCCTCCTGCTTGCCTACTCTTGACGACTTTAACCCAACGCCAAAGGAGGCTGATGACAACGTTAGCAGAGCTCCAGTCACGGACCTTTTGGTGGTGAGAAGTGGTTAAATAAAACTGGTAACAAACACCAAAAATTGCCCAGAATGAAATGAACTGTATTAAAATAAAATAAAAGCAGGAAATTAAATTTAAACTGCAGGAACCTGATTGTACTGTACATGTGGGAGAAAGTGAGGACTACAAATGCTGGAGATCAGTTAAAAAGTGTGGTGCTGGAAAAGCACAGCTGGTCAGTCTGATGATGAAGAGCTTATGCTTGAAACGTTGACTCTCCTGCTCTTCGGATGCTGCCTGACCAGTTGTGCTTTTCCAGCCCCACGCTTTTTGAGGTGTATAAAACAAGTTGAACAAATGGCCAAGCACCAGGATGAGGCTACTCCATTCAGTTAGGTCATGGCTGATATGATATTTTTTATTTCTAACCTGTTTTCCCCCACCCCGATAACCTTTCAACCCCTTCTTCAACAAGGATTCAATCTCCTCAACCTGAAACATAATCGAGCCCCCTGCCTCCCCCAGCTTTTCAGATTGAGAGTTCCAAAGACCGTTGAGCCTCAGAGAGGAAAATGTCGCCCAATCTCTTGTTTAAATGGGTGACCCATGATTTTTTAAACAGTGACCCCAAGTTCCAGATTCTCCCAATAGAAGAAACATCCTCTCTACATCCAAACTGTAAACCCCCTCACCACCTTTTATGTTTCAATCAAGTTGCCCCTTTCTTTCCTAAATGTCATTTCCAAGTTTCACTGCGTATTTTCCTTCTGGGTGGTGTTGGACTGGTGAGAAAGCAGTTGGGCAATAATTCTAACGGACAGCCCTGATTGGACAGTTGGCTGGCTGACAAACCAATCAGGCTCAATATTGTGTTTGCAAACTTCGTAAGTTGGGAATCAGGGGCTCAATTCAAGCATAAACCCTGAAGCGTCTCACACAGTGTGCTATGGCACTGCAACCTGCAAAACACCATCTGTCATCCCACAATTGTAAATTATTCAAAGAAGAAGCTGTTGCACCATATTGTGAGTCCACATCCCATTCCACAGTATGGGCACAGTATATCCTGACTTTGTCTTTCAATTGCGATCTTAAACTGAGTTTAAAGTACCAGTTCAGGTAGTACCAGGATTGATTCAAAACAGACTGCTTTATGATTCTATCAGAGAAGGCTGTTTATGCTAAGGATGTAAAAGGCACTATAATAATTTCTTAGTTTTGTACCATGTTTACAGACCAATGGAGTTCAAAGTCCAAACTGGACTGATTCAATAGTTCATGGTTTAAATGATTCTGGAATCTTCACAACCATCTCTAGCAGCTCTGGGTTAGGATGGGGAGAAAAGTTATCAGTCCACCCCATTGAAATTGCTAAACAATAAAACCAAAGAACTGCAGATGTTGTAGATCAGAAACAAAAAGCAGAAATTGCTGGGAAAACTCAGCAGGTTTGGCAGCATCTATGGAAAGAGAAACAGAGTTAATGTTTCGGGTCCAATTCTGAAGAAGGTTCAGTGGACTTGAAATGTTAACTTTGCTTTCTCTCCACAGATGCTGCCAGAACTGCTGAGTTTTCCCGATAATTTCTGTTCTTGTTCTTGTTGAAAAGTAATTTGTGCAGATGTTAGGTGAGACTGTAGTGGACTTCTAGGTCAAATAGCTTTTCATGGCTACCTGGCTGAATTTACGTGTGGCAAACAGCTGCTTGGATGATGTAGGAGAAGAAGCAATTGACATTGCAAGAGTCAACGTGGCCAAGAGAATATTCGAGAGGAAGTTTTATACACTCCACTATGCCAATCAGAGCTTTAACAAATGATACACTTGCTGACAATCTCGTTATCACTATCACATTGGCTGCAGAGTAGTGTGTCACTGCTGGGACTCTTTCACAGTGAATGTGATTAACATTTTCAGTGATTACAGTTTTCATCTAATTGGTAATTACGAATACAATTAGTGAATTTTGTTTCTTAAATTAAAACTGAGAGAATGAATCATCTTAACGTTTAACACTCTGGTGAAATTGGGTTTTTGAATCCTACTTTTTCTAGGTTAATTGCCTATATCCGTGCTCTAACTCCTTTTGTTTCTTGTCCTCCTTTAGTGAAGGAATTGCCAATTGGGATTCTATGGCAACACTGTGGATGTTCTACAGTGTAATTAAATGCTTGAAGCAGATTGTGTCACACTAAGGGTATGTTATTTTCGACAGGTGGACATAGGATGGCATTTAATCTCCTCCAGTGAGGCTAGTTTGGTGGTGTCTGGGGACATTGCCACCTTCACATCTCTAGCCCAATTAAATCTGAAGCAGGAAGAGTCTTCCCATTACCACTGCCAATCCAGGTCAAACAGTTGCCAATTCATGTCTACATAAGGGGAACAGGTATCGGGGAGTTGCCTTTGGGGAGTACCACAAGCCCCCACTGTGTATGTGTGTGGAACTACTTGTGAGATCTGGTGGGAAGGTGATGGTTGATGGTTCACAGTACTCTGTGTCTCATCAAGGGACCAAACAATAAGAAGATGGAGAAGGAACTCACTGACAGTTACCCATTTGCCTTTGCTGATGAGCCAACTCTGACACCATCCGCCATAAACGTCCACCCATTACAGGTAGAAGATCCTTTATCTGAGCATCCAATAACCAAAAAGCTCCGAAATCCAAAAGTTTTTTGTGAATTTGTTTCTCATTAACAAGGTTGTTTGGCGTGCAAACAGTTAACCCGAGTCGACATTCACTCGATGCGTGTCACTCAGATGCGACGTGGTGGGGGGCAGTGTGGCCAAGCGTACTCTTACTTAGAAGTCTGCTCCTCTGGTAAGATTTTTTAAAATTTCACCATTGAACTGTCACTATTCTGAAAACTGAAAAATTCCAAATTCTGAAAAACAGCTGGTCCCGAGCAATTCGGATAAAGGATCTTCTACCTGTACTCACCCATGGCCTGGAATCCCCTGATAATGCTGGATCTGGGTGGGATTCATGGAATATTGGCATTACCATTTGTCAGAAGGGGGATAGAATATAAAGGCAGAAATGTTTTGCTACAGTTGCACAGAGCGATGGTGAGATCATATTGTGTACATTTTTGGTCTCCTTATTTAAGAAAGAATATGAAAGGATGCAAATCAGAGGGCAAGTCAGAGAAGATTCACTTGACTAATACCTGGGAATGGGGGTTGTCTTGTGGGGAAAAAGTGATTGGCTTGGGCCAGTATCCAAAGCAGTTTAGAGGAATGAGAGGTGATCTTATTGGAACATGAAAGATCCTGAGGGGAATTGACAGGTGAATGCTGAGACAATGTGTTTCCTTGTGAGAAAGACTAGAAGCAGAGGACTCACTTAACAATAAGGGGCTACCTTATAAATGTAGATGAGGAAGACTTTTTTTTAATCTCAAAAAGTCATGAATCTTTGGAACTCTTCTCCTGAGAGCAATAGAGTGTTTCATTGAATGTTTTTAAGGCTGAGGTAGATGGACTGGTGAATAACAAGGGAGTTAAAAGAGATCAGGAATTGGTCAGAAAAGAGTTGAGGCCCCATTCAGATCAGCCATGATCTTAGGAAATGGTTCGAGACAAAAAAAACTGCAGATGCTGGAATCCAAAGTTAACAAGCAGGAGGCTAGAAGAACACGGCAAGCCAGGCAGCATCAGGAGGTGGAGAAGTCAACGTTTCAGGTACAACCCTTCTTCATGACTCAAGAAATGGTAAAGCAGGCCTGAAGGGGCCGAATGGCTTACTCCTGCCTTTGACATATAAGCTCACAGTAGAGGCAGTGAATGGGCACCTACCAATTGCCTGAGTGACCCAGGGTGTGGCTAGCCTTCCAAAAATGAGGGCCAAAGGATTCTTGTTGGTTTCCCAGCCAGTGGATGAGACTCTGTTTGCCTCCATCAAATACTGTTCTTGTTTTTCTCTCACTATATCAATAGCTGGAGTTAGTCAGAAAGTGGATCAATGGACAGTAAATGTCAGGGAATCATAAAGTGATATAAAGCAGAGGGAGCCTTTCAGACCATCATGTCTATGTCAGCCCTTCATCAAAACTATTCAACTAACCCAAAAAAACCTCTTCTTTCCCCATAGCTTTGTAAATATTTTCCATTCAAATATTTATCCAATTCAGCTACAAATGTTGCTATTGGATTAGCTGCCATCACTGTGGCAGGGACACCATTCCAGATCACAACCACTCACTGCAAATCAAACTAGTTTTAATGTACTACCTTTGGTTATTTTGCAATAACCAGCTTGAAACTGTCATAGGTTTATGTCAGAGGCAGGTATATGGAGGTGGGCCACAGATCACGGTGCAGCATGGTGGTTCAGTGGTTAGCACTGCTGCCTCACAGTGCCAGGGACTCTGGTTCGATTCCCGCCTCTGTGCAAACTCCAGACAGACAGTTGCCTTTCTCCCCGTGACTGGATGGGCTTCCTCTGAGTGCTCTAGTCTCCTTCCACAATCCAAAGATGTGCAGGTCAGGTGAATTAGCCATGTTAAGTTGCCCATAGTGTTCAGTGATGGGTAGGTTAGGTGCATTGGTCAGGGGTGAATGTAAAGCAATAGGATCTGGGTAGGTTATTCTTCAGAGGGTTGGTGTGGACTTGTTGGGCCAAACAGCCTGTTTCCACGCTGTAGGGATTCTATTGGCCATGATTTCATTGAACGATGGAACAGACTTGAGGAGCTGAATGGCATACTCCAGTTCCGATGTTTCTATAACATTCTGTTAGCCATGTCAGTTATTAGGAATTCCATGACTTATTGCATCCATTGCTCCTGATGTGGTCTCCTCTACATCAGAGAGACTAACCATAAATCTGCGAGCAGTTCAGGGAACATTTATGATATGTAAGCTCCAATCAAATCCACCTTCTGATCGCCATCCATTTCAACTCCTCTTCCCACTCCCCAGATGACATGTCCATCCTGGGCCTCCTCCACCGTCAACACAAGGCCACATGCACACTGGAGGAAGAACATCTCATCTTCCACCTCGGGAGCCTACACCCATATGACCTTAACCTAGAATTCACCAGCTTCGAAGTTTCTTCACTCTCCACCTCATCCCAGGCCCAGAACTTTCTCTCCACCCTTCCCCCTTAACCTGACCCTATCTGTCCATCTTCCTTCCTACCTATCTGCTCCACCCCTCGCACTGACCAATCACAGCCACCTGAATCCACCTATCATCATCCCACCCACCTTTCCTCCAGTCCCACCCCTTCCCTTTATTTATTTTGTAGCCCCTTCCCCTCCCCCAGTCCTGATGAAAGATTCTGAACTGAAACATCGACCACCCCTTCTCCTCTGATGCTGCTTGACCTGCTGTGCTTTTTCCAGCTTTATCCTCCCATTAGGAATCACAATGCCAGGAAATCATACATTTAAAAAATTGGTGGAAGAATTAGAGGGGAGATTTCTTCTTTATTTATTCTTTTATACACCAGCGTTTATTGCCCATCCCTAATTGCCCTAGAGAAGGCTTAATTAGCTGCATTATTGGAGTGCTGTAGTTCTTGGATTGCAGGGATGCCTACATGCTGTCAGAGAGGGAGTTGCAAGATTTTGACCCAGTGACAGAAATGGACCAACAATGTACATAGAACAAAGAACAGTACAGCACTGTACAGGCCCTGGATGTTGTGCCAACATTTTATCCTACTCTAAGATCAAACTAACCTACATATCTTCTATGTGTCTATCCAAGAGTCACTCAAATGTCTCTAAATGTACTTCCAAGTTGGGATGGTGCATTGTGCTCCAATGAATTGGTTGCCTTTGCCCAGCAAGGTGGGAGAGGTTAAGGGTTTGGAAAGTGGAGTGGTAAGGTGCTGGTCTGCCCTCTGGTGTGTTGTTGCTGTGCATCGTGTATTTAATTAGTGCTGCTGCCATGTGAACCAGTGCCGGAAGGGGTGAATGTTTAAGGTAGCGGATTGGGTGCCAATTAAGTGGGCTATTTTGTCTTGGATGGTGTTAGGCTTCCTGAGTGTTAGTGAGTTGCACTTTTCCAGGGAAATGGAGAGTTGTCCACTCTGCTCCTTACTTGTGCCTTGTAAGTGGTGGACAGGCTTTGGGGAGTCAACAGAAGTGTTACTCATCTCAGAATTCCCAGTTGTAACAGCGCTTGTAGTCAGAGTTTATACATAACTGTAGTATTTATATGACAAATAATTTTCTCGACCAAGGGCATGGAATTTTGGAATTTGCTGCCTGAAAGTATAGTAAAGGCAGAAATGCTCATTTGAAAAAAAATGAATATGCACTTGAAATGCTGTAACCTCCAAAGGTACAGACCAAGAGTTGGAAAATGGGATTAGAATGGATGACTCCTTTTCAGTTGATAGAGACACAAAAGACCTCCTTCAGTTCTGTAAGATTTTTACGTTTCAATTTGCTGAGGAGAATCCTTCCTCTTGTATAGAATCACAGGGTCCAGGCGTAGTAAATGATAACCTCCCTGAGAGTGGATGGCACTTCCTGACACAGCTACCCTTATCTGAAGGTCAAGTATTAAAGTGTACCGGTGGTTCTGGTGTGTTTCGTCAACACAAATTGGCAATAATGCGATTGGCAAAATGTAGGCGTTATTTGGATAGTGCAAAGTTTCTATTGAATGGGTATAGTGATTTTCTATAGCCACCTTCTACAGAGGAACACAACTATCACCTTATACTAGAAAGCCCTGTACAAGAGGAAATCATTGAATACAACCATTGTTGTACAATAGATCTGATGATAATCTCACAGACTGGGAACTGTGAGTCTGCTTTTCCCTCTACAGATGCAAACAGACCTGCTGAGCTTTTTCAACATTTTCCATTTTAATTTCATACATCCAATATCCACACGATGATGCAGAGCTTACTACAACTGATGGTCTTGGATTGCTGCCACTGTGGGGTCCTGGTGATAATAGAATCCCTACAGTGTCGAAGCAGGCTATTTGGCCCATCAAGTCCACACTGACCTTCCAAATGTTAATTCGGAAAAATAGGTTAATAAAAATGAAACCCATTCCTGCAGCACGGGGACCTCAACCCAGGCATTTTGACTTGGAGATAGGTCCACTGTGCCACCAGAATCCTACCATTTTCTAACCAACCTGTTCAGAGATGTTATTACTCTCCTCTGGAGCAGATAGGGCTTGTGTCTGAGCCTCCTGGCTCAGAGGTAGGGACGTTACAGCTCTGCCACAAGAGCCCTGATTGCATAGATATGAAGAAAATGGAATTAGATTTTATTGTCACGTGTACTCAAGTATGGGAGTACAGTGAGAAGTGTGCAAAATCACTATTCTCCAGTGACATCTTAAAATACAAAATCAGGATTTAAAAATAATGAGAGAAAAAATGAAAGAAACAGAGCCCAAAGAAAAAAGAAAAACACCTAGATGTTAAAATCCTTATCTATTAAAAAAAAGAAAAGGTCCAGATTTTATAGTCTCATCTCCTTGGGCCCAGCCCTGGCCTGGAGTTTGGGTCAGCCTCCTCCTGGGGCATGCCCGAGCTGCTGCCTCCAGTCACAGGGAGGTGATGGATCTGTTGCTGGTGCTGCCACACATACTTGTGAGGCCAGGCCCACTCTTGCCAAAGACAGATGATCACATTCTAAAGAATGGTGGAATCCTGACAGTGTGGAAGCAGACCATTCAGCCCATTGAGTCCAGACCGACCCACCAGAGAGCATCCCTCCCAGCCTCACCCAATCCCTGTAACCCTGCATTTTCCATGGCTAATCTACCTACTCTGCACACTAGGGGCAATTCAACATGGACAATTCATCTAACCTGCACACCTTTGGACTTTGGGGGCAAACTGGAGGACCGGGAGGCAACCCACACAGATATGGGGATAACGTACAAACTCCACACAGATAGTTGCCCGAGGCTGGAATCGAACCTGGGTCCCTGGTGCTATGAGGCAACAGTGCTAGCTGATGAACCACTGTGCCTGCCCTTAAGAGCAGGAAGGTAGTTGCTTCTTGTTGTTGTTATTGTTGTCATCATCCTCATTCCAAGGATCTAATTGGAGAAGAATGGCTGAAACCAGGTGCAAAGTGTCAGGATATGAATCCTCATCTTTTTGTGAAGCTGGACCCTCTGATCAATGAAAAAGGAAAGTAGATATTTGGACACAGATTACAGCTTCACCAAGCCAAATCTAGCGTATGCTCATAGCACTGTCACTTCCTATTGTCAGCAGGATCAGGTGTAAATATTTTCAAAACTAGAGGTTAAAGAATTGAGCAATGTTTGGATAATCTATTAACAAGTATGGTTGAAATGCCTTACAAAGCTAACTTGTCAAATATATACGATATATGGTCAGTCTTTGAGAAAGCCAGTTGGTTATCTCATAGAAGAATAGACAATGGAATCTAACAGGTTATGTTCAACATTTTTTAAAAAAGCATATATTTGGAGATTCCTAACTCAGTATAAATTATTGTACAGTGCTATGGTGTTAATCAAGAATAGACTCTCATGTTAACTGGATTAGATAACTGTGATTCTGTGAATTGTTTCAAATGGAATAACAAGTTTTCAATGTTATGCACAGCACTGAATGTTCAGTTGGAGAAGACAGTGATATTAATCAGGCAGAGGGATTTGTACCAGTTACAAGAAGCTTCAGCTCAGTACCACATATTTATTTGCAGATTCACTCCATTGCATTGTGTTAGATAGTGGATGCATGTCCACAGTGTGGCATGGATTGGTTAAATTTTACACTGGTTATGTAAATGATAACTTAGCTGAAATAAAGTTAGGGAATTTGACGATTTTACATGTTTCTGATTTGGGGATGACAGAATGCTGATTCCCAGTAAAGTAGCTGGGGTAAATCATTTTGTCAGTGCAGATGTAGTGTCTGAAATGCTTTTACTGTTAACCAGGCTATGTATGAAAAAAGCTGAAATGAAACTGGATTTAGAACACAACAAGGCATTTGTTTTTGGGAGGTCAGTGCTTATACAGATTATGCAATCTTGACAATATTATTTTCCTTTAACAAGATCTACTTTCTCTAATCAAAATATTAAGAAGATATTATTAGCACCAGGAAATAGACTTGTAAAGAAATGAAAGGTCCATAAAGGTGACTGGAAATGAATGTTTTCTTAGTAATTTTTAAAGTCTTCTGACATCTGCTTAAAAGGTATGTTTTTTTACTGCAAATTTAAATCCAATTAACTTGAGAGTCTATTCTAACATTGCAATAATGTTTACCCATCTTCTCAAAGATTAAAAATCCTACTAAATGAGGCAGGAGTCAGGGATGTTGAGTGCATTAAACTTATAGAGGAGATCAGTGTTAAATGTGATATGTGTCAATAGTGTAAAACACCATCATGGTCCACAGTGAGTCAATCACTAGCAAGAGACTTTAATGAAGATTGAAGCTTTGGGATAATGCAGAAAAAGCATTTTGCATATTGTAGACATGGCAAGCACATTTAGTATATAACTAATAGTAAAGCGAAAAGGGTAATAGTTGATAAAGTAATGAAGAAATTAATACAGACTAAGAAAATGAAGTGTGTTAAGCAAATCACACTGTAATAGATGAGATGCTTCATAAAATCTTAGCAGATTGAACAAGTTAGAACTAACATTCACCCTGATATGGGCAGTCCATACGAAGAACACAGTCCTATACTGGGGCTACAGTTTACAGTGGGTTTGGGAGAAATCAGAAAAATCCTTCATGAGTGAAGGATCAGCCCCAGTATGGGAAGGGACTAGTTAGCTCCATATTATTGACCATCCGAGCATCTAACATGCAAGGTGAAAAATTTCAAAGAGAATTATTTTTGCAGCCATTTAAAGAACCAGGTGATGTAGAAAAGAAGCTGTGGAAATTAAAGCATGTTTATGGTTTGATTGATGCAGCAAAGATATAGTATTTCTCAGTTCAGGTCCCAGGACGTTCCCTGGGTCATTTGTTAAGTGATAATACCACGAGAGTTCCATTTCCCCAAAGATGCTGAATGTTTGCTGATTAAGCAGATAGTTTTGTCCTGGATAGTGTTGAGCTTCTTGAGTGTTATTGCAGCTGCACCCATCACACTCCTGACTTATGCCTCGTAGGTGATGGAGACATTCCAGGAGTCGGATGGGGTTACATTTTCCGAATCATTGATTCACAGTTAATACAGCTCACAAGGAGGCCATCCAGCCAGTCTTGTCTGTACTGATTCTCTGAATGAACCAATCACTCATGTGCCACTCCTCCATCTACCATCTGCATGCATCTACTTACCTACTCTACACATTCTTTGTTTTATCCAATCCCTGCCTGAAAGCCTCAGTTGAAGGCATCCATCACATTGTCAGGGAGCACACTTCAGACTGTAACCCCTCGAGGTGTGAAAACATTTCTTCTCAGGTCTCCATTGCTCCTTTTGCCGATTTCTTTCAATCTCTCTCCCCATTTGCATGCTTGCCACGAGCAGTCAGAGCACTGAGTACAGGAGTTGGGATGTTACAGCTGCACAAGACATTGGTAAGGTCACATTTGGAGTACTGCATACAATTCTGGTTGTCCTGCTATAGGAAAGATATGATTAAACTGGAAAAGGTGAAAAAACATTTGCAAGGATGTTACTGAGACTGGAAAATTTGAGTTATGAAGGGGAAATCATGCTTGACTAATCTTCTTGAATTTTTTGAGGATGTAACTCGGAAGATGGACGAGGGAGATCCAGTGGATGTAGTGTACCTGGACTTTCAGAAAGCTTTTGATAAAGTCCCACACAAGAGGTTAGTGAGTAAAATTAGGGCGCACGGTATTGGGGGCAAAGTACTAAATTGGATAGTTTCCTATTAGTTTCCTAATAGTTTCCTATTAGGTTGGCTAATAGGAAACAAAGGGTAGTGATTAACGGCTCCATTTCGGAATGGCAGGCAGTGACAGGCAAGCATGCAGGTACAGCAGGTCGTGAAGAAGGCTAATAGCATGCTGGCCTTCATAACAAGAGGGATTGAGTATAGAAGCAAAGAGGTGCTTCTGCAGCTGTACGGGGCCCTGCTAAGACCCCACCTGGAGAACTGTGTACAGTTCTGGTCTCCAAATTTGAGGAAAGACATTCTGGCTATTGAGGGAGTGCAGGGATGTCACCGCAGGGATCCATGCTGGGACCGCAGCTTTTTACAATATATGTAAATGATATAGAAGATGGTATCAGCAATAACATTAGCAAATTTGCTGATGATACAAAGCTGGGTGGTAGGGTGAAATGTGATGAGGATGTTAGGAGATTACAGGGTGACCTGGACAAGTTGGGTGAGTGGGCAGATGCATGGCAGATGCAGTTTAATGTGGATAAATGTATGGTTATCCACTTTGGTGGCAAGAACAGGAAGGCAGATTACTACCTCAATGGTATCAAATTAGGTAAAGGGGCTGTTCAGAGAGATCTGGGTGTTCTTGTCCACCAGTCAGTGAAGGCAAGCATGCAGGTACAGCAGGTCGTGAAGAAGGCTAATAGCATGCTGGCCTTCATAACAAGAGGGATTGAGTATAGAAGCAAAGAGGTGCTTCTGCAGCTGTACGGGGCCCTGCTAAGACCCCACCTGGAGAACTGTGTACAGTTCTGGTCTCCAAATTTGAGGAAAGACATTCTGGCTATTGAGGGAGTGCAGCGTAGGTTCACGAGGTCAATTCCTGGAATGGCAGGATTGCCTTGTATGGAAAGACTGAAGCGACTGGGCTTGTATACCCTTGAGTTTAGAAGACTGAGAGGGGGGATCTGATTGAAACGTATAGGATTATGAAAGGATTGGACACTCTGGCAGGAGGAAACATATTTCCGCTGATGGGGGAGTGCCGAACCAGAGGACACAACTTAAAAATATGGGGTAGACCATTTAGGACAGAGATGAGGAGAAACTACTTCACCCAGAGAGTGGTGGCTGTGTGGAATGCTCTGCCCCAGAGGGCAGTGGAGGCCCAGTCTCTGGATTCATTTAAGAAAGAATTGGATAGAGCTCTTAAAGATAGTGGAGTCAAGGGTTATGGAGATAAGGCTGGAACAGGATACTGATTGGGAATGATCAGCCATGATCATATTGAATGGTGGTGCAGGCTCGAAGGGCTGAATGGCCTACTCCTGCATCTATTGTCTATTGTCTATTGTCTATTAAACAGAGAGGATGGATAGGCTGGGACTTTTTACCCTGGAGCATAGGTCTCCCCCTTAACTTGCAATGTAAAGCAAGAGTTGGGATGTCGTGTTATGGCTCTGCTGGACATTGGTGAGGCCACTTTTGGAATACTGTGTTCAGTTCCGGTACCCCTGCTATAGGAAAGATGTTGTTAAACTTGAAAAGTTGGAGAAAGAATTTACAAGCATATTGCTATGATTAGAGAGTTTGTGCTATAAGGAGAGGTTGAAAAGGCTGGAGCTTTTTCCCAGGAGCATCAAAAGTTGAGGGGTGACCTTATCAAAGTTGATAAAATCATGAGGGGTACAGTTAAGGTCAATAGCCAAGGTCTTTTCCCTAGGTTAGGGGAGCAGAAGGCATAGGTTTAAGATGAGAGGGGAAAGATTTAAAAGGGACCTGAGGGACAACGTTTTCATACTGAGGGTGGTATGTGTATGGAACAAGCCGCCAGTGGAAGTGATGTAGGTGAGTACAATTATGACATTTAAATGCCATTTAGACAGCTACATGGACAGGAAATGTTTAGAGGGATTATGGGCCGAACACAAACAAATTGGACTAGTTCCATTTTAAGAAACCTGGTTGGCATGGCCACATTGGGTTGAAGGGTCAGTCTCTGTGCTGTGTAACTCTGACTCCGTGACTCTATATTTTTGATCCTTCTAACAAAAGAACATGTTCTCCCTCACTTTTCCATCTGTGCCCAACATGATTTTGAACACCCTTCTCAGATGTCTTTGAAATCTTCTATTAGAGGCGAGTAGTCCCGACTGGTCCAATCTGTCAGTTTCTCAGCACTGGAACCATTCTAATGAATCTTTTCAGCACTTGCCCTTACATCTTTCCCAGAACTGGATGCAATACTCCATTTCACCCTGAGCCACTGTTTTATATTTGCAACAGCTTCTTCTCTGGTCAAGTAATATTAATATTCCCGATATTATTCAATGCCAGATGGAGGGATGCATTTGGCAAGTTAAAAATCACACACTAGGTTATATTCCTCCACTCCAGGGTAGTTGGACTATAACCTGGTGCTTTGTGATTTTTAACTTTGTACACCCCAGCCCAACACCGGCACCTTCAAATCATGTATTTATCAAGTAAGCTATTAGGGGCAATCACACACTACAGAATACAGAGGAGTCTTTTTTTTAATTATAAAAATTCATTATCAAATAGGACCAAAGCAAATTTTCTCTTTTATCTACATGAATTTTATTGCACTGCTACATTCCTCATTAGTTACAATTCTAAAGATGTGCATGTAAGTTGTTGTTTAAGCTGAACATAGTGTTATATTTCGGGCTGACTGCTTTAACTGAGTTGGCAATTGGTGTTTGATTGTCATTATATCTGTTTAGTTTCTGAGGCTTGGTCTCCAGAGAAACAGTGATATATTTATTAATCTCTGGATCATCTGCCATAGAATACCACTGTCAGTCTGAGAACTAATCCAACTGTCACTATAGCAACAACCTAGTTGGATAGAAAGTCAACAGATGGGTCAGTCAACTGTGTCAAACCAAGTTCCTCGATTTTACCCTTTTATTCTTGCATCTGATTTTAGTCAGAGAAATGGCACAAGTGAGTGTGCCAGCTAATAATAATAGCTGATCCTTTTGTATCAGATAGTGGCAATCGGTGAAAGGTTTGTTGTAAATGCAAATCTGGTATTTGAAACATTTCCACTTCTTACCCCTGAAGATGCTCCCTCTGTTCAGAAAGCTCTTTCACAGTTATCGGCTTGCCCCTGAAAAATCTGCCCAAGTATCCAGTGTTCATCTGACTGATTAGACAGGTTGTCCAGACATGTATCACTACTACAGATGGTCCTGTTCTTGATTGATAGTCATGCATGTGAAATAGTGACCCCTACCACAGTGCTGGGCAATTTATGGCAGAAACAGCTACCTTTGGTAACATATTGTGTAATGCAGCAAACTATAACTGTGTGCTGTGTTATATAGTGAAGTGTAGCTACATGTTATATATCAAAATGGAGTATCCGGTCTTCCAGACATTATGGGATTTAACTGCATTTCTGTGGATATTCAATCTAAGAAGTGTTACCCTCCTATTAGCAAGAGAGTGTTGTACAACCAGTGCGAGAGATAAGCCTGGAATGTGGCTGTATAAGATATATTGTGAACAGCCAAGTAAAATTGTGGTTGGGGTGGGGAAGTGTCTGGAAAACATTCTGAGATCTTGGATGACCCAAAGCTGTCAATGGCCTGATTGCATGGCCATATGATGAACATCATTGGATTGGATATTTATGTAATCAATTCAGAATGCAGTTGATTTTTGACTGCCAAGGTTGACTAAAAGTAAACGTGTAAGAAGTAAATGTATTCCTTTATTCAGTAGAGGGTGTCAGTCCCCACCGGTGTAAAGCAGTAAACTATTTGACAATTGAAACAGACCTTGGGTGTTGAGTGATTTAATTAATCGTTCTGCTCCTTCAACAGTGATCGGAGATGTATGTAAGATTAAGACAGGTTTGAATAAGGTGGACAAAACAAAGTTATTCCCATTAACTCATGATACCAGGTCTCGTGACACAGATTTATGGGGCGGAAATTCAGGAATGTGAGGAAGAAACTTTTTTATACAGCGAGTTGTAATGACCCGGAATTCACTGCCAGATGATGCTGGAAGTAGAGACAATTAATGATTCCAAAGTGAAATTGTTTGGACACTTGAGGGAAATAAACTTTGCAGCATTTACAAGGGAATAAGTGTGACTGGGTTGTTCCAAAGAGGATTACATATATTCATTGGGCAAATGACTTCCTCTGTGTCTTTGACTTTATTAGGTTCTGGTGAAAATTGAGTAGATGATCATGTCATTTGCCACTGTGGTCTACATACTTGTGAAGTGTGATAGTATATCGAGGTAGAGAGACAAGTATGATTTAGAAGGCCTGTGTGCAAATCTCATTTAAAGCCTGTAGAAAGCTACATCCAAGACCTGAAAAGCACTGCTGTAAGTCAATTCCCATTTAAGGTTGGACTGGATGCTTAGTCCATTCCATCATAATGGCTCCTCGTCCTTTGCCTGCTTTCATAGATATAACCGGTCCCATGGAACTGTTTCCTAAAAGATTGGGAAATTATTCCAGTGTCCTGTCTAATATTTATCCCACCGTCAACCACAAAGAGACACTATCTGGTAACAATCACATTTCGGTTTGTGAGAGCTTGCTGTGCACAAGTTTGCTGTTGCTATTCTACACCGCTGTGGTGATTGTGAAGTCCCTGAAAGTGCATGGTAAAACAGTCAGCATGGCTTTGCCAAGGGGTGCTCATGCCTAACAAATCTGCTGAATTCTTTGAGGAGACAATGAGCCAGTTTGATTAGATTAGATTCCCTACAGTACGTAGTATGTATACTGCAACACCAACGGTGGGTCAGTGGACAAAGGAAAGCCAGTGGACATTATCAATTTGGACTTACAGAAGGCCTTTGACAAGCTGCTGCACAGGAGGCTGCAAAATAAAATAAAAACCCATGGTATTAAGGGCAAAGTACTGGCATGGGTAGAGGATTGGTTGATTGGCAGAAGGCAGAGAGTAGGGATAAAGGGATATTTTTCTGAATGGCAGCTGGTGTCTAGTGGAGTTCCACAGGGGTCAGTATTGGGTCCAAAACTATTCACATGAAAACAATCTGATGAAGGAACTGAGGGTACTGTTGCTAAGTTCATAGATGGCACAAAAGTAGGTGGAGGGACAGGTATTGTTGAGGATGTGGGGAGGCTGTAGAAGGACTTAGACAGGCTAGGAGAGCGGGCAAGGAAGTGGCAGATGGAATACAATGTGGAAAAGTGTGAGGTTATAATTTGTAGACTATTTCTTAAATGGGGAAAGGCTTCAGAAATCTGAAGTACAAAGGGATTCAGGAGTCTTAGATCAGGATTCTCTTAAGGTGACATGCAGGTTTACTTGGAAGTTAGGAAGGCGTTCAATTCAAGAGGGTTAGGAATACAAAACCAGAGATATACAGCTGAGGATGTAAAAGGCTCTGGTCAGACCAGATTTGGAATATTGTGAGCAGTTTTGGGCCCTGTACCCAAGGAAGAACGTTCCAGCTTGGAGGGAATACAGAGGAGGTTTACAGAAATGATCCCAGGGATGACTAGCTTGTCATTTGAAAAGTGGATGAAGACACTGGGTCTGTACTTGATGGAGTTTAGCGGGTTGGGAGGATCACATTGAAACTTTCAGAATACTGAGAGGCCTGAATAGAGTGGATGTGGAGAAGATATTTCTACCAGTAGAAGGGACTAAGACCCAAGGCCACAGTCTCAGAGTGAAGGAATGTCTGTTTAGAACTGACATGAGGAAGAATTTCTCCAGCCAGAGGGTTATGCATCTGTGGAACTCATTGCTGCAAGCAAGTCATTGAGCGTATTTAAGGCAGAGACAGAAATATCCATGTATAGTCAAGGAGTGAAGGGTTAGGAGGGAAAGCAGGAGAATGGATTTGAGAAACATATCAGCCATGATTGAATGATGGAGTATACTCAATGGGTCAAATGGTCTAATTCTGTTTCTATATCTTATGGTTTTATGGGCATTTTGAAAGTAAATCAGTGGGTTGTAAAGAACTGAGAGACATCTGATGGTCATGAGAAGAACTAGGAAAGTCCAGCCTTTCCTTTCCCTTAAACATGATCTTGCTTCGAAGCTGTGTCAACTAACAACATCTGATCCCCTCCCTCTACCCCCCCCCGACCCCCCGACCCCCTCACATAAACACGCACATTCAAAATTATTTCAAAATACCCTGGAATTTTCTGATTAAAGGCAATGTGCAGTTTCTCAAATCTGCAAGCCCTCTCCCTGTATTTCAGCTTTGCTTCCATGGCTATTGCTCACAGACTGCTGAAGGATCAAGGCACAGAAATGATGAAGAATGCAATCCTAGATTGGAAAAGGTCTTTATGGTGGCAACACGACCTGCTTGTCTTAACCTTGCTCCGCAAAAGCCTTCAGAGAAGTGGAGAAGAAAACCAACCTCAACCAGAGACAGCAGAACTCTTCAGCTACCTGCATGAGTCTGTGAGTGAACGTGCATCTTGTGCTGGCTATTTGTTTGGAATTTGTTCCATGCCATGTTTTGTGGGTCTGAGGAGCAAATACATAGAAATGGCAGCAACAGAGAGTGCAGGGGAGTTCATTTGGAAAGGAGATAAACAGCTTGGCTCAAAGTTTTCCCTCTGTGATACTTCACTAAACTTGCATTCAAAGTGCTACTAATGGATACATTGCAAGGCAAAATTGTACATGTGAAAGCAATTGTGAGCACTTAACATGGTAACTGTCCTGCAATGGGAAAGTATCGGTCATACTGGCTCCCAGGATTTGTGAGCCCCTCTCCCAAGCATCTGAAAACAGAATTCACTAATGTTATGTTTGAAATATGTTCCTGAAAGTACACAACGGGGTTAAATAGAGCTTTTACCTGTTGTCTCCCAATCATCCTAAGCTCTGAAAACAACAGGGAATTTGGAATGCTGTGCTAACTCTGGGATCAGGCAACTTCTCATTTTTTCACAACGTAGCAATACAAAGATTGTGAAAATCTGGATGTAAGTTTGCTCACTGAGCTGGAAGGTTTGTTTTCAGACATTTTGTCACCATACGAGATAACGTCATCAGTGAGTCTCCGATGAAGCACTGGTGGTATGACCCACTTTTTATTTATCTGTTTAGGTTTCTTTGGTGGGTGATGTCATTACCAGTTCTTTTTCTCAGAGAATGGTAGATGGGGTCCAAAGTGATGTGTTTATTGTTAGAGTTCCAATTGGAATGCCATGCTTCAAGGAATTCTTGTGCGTGTCTCTGTTTGGCTTGTCCTAGGATGGATATGTTATCCCATTCAATGTGGTGTCCTTTTTCGTCTGTACGTGAGGATACTAGTGAAAGTGGGTCATTTCTTTTTGTGGCTAGTTGATGTTCATGTATACTGGTGGCTAGTTTTCTGCCTGTTAGTCAGATGTAGTGTTTGTTACAACCCTTGCAAGATATTTTGTAAATGACATTAGTTTTGCTTGTTATTTGTATAGTGTCTTTTAAGTTCATTTAGACTATACAAACAACAAGCAAAATGAATGTCATTGGTTAAGATATAGGGGTAAGTTGTCCAACTTGATTGATTAGCTACATTCCATCAAGTTTGTTACAGTTGCTCTTTTCAGTCTGACACATGTGGACTATGACATGTTCAGGAGTGTGGATCACCACCATCTTCTCAAGGGAACTAGGAACAGGCCCAGCCAGAAATGCCCATGTCCCGTATATGAATAAAAAAAAGTCACAGAAAACAGCATATACCTCTTCAGGTGGGAATATGATCACTTGTTCGGGATGCCTTGTCAAATCTCCAAAGCATTGTGCTGAAGTCTGATATGTTAGCCCTATAAACTCTATTTTGTCTATTTGTATAATTGCCAAATTGACAGCATGTGCCTATATATGGCCATGTATATCTGTTTGGTAAAAAGAGATTGTGTTTCAAGGTTAGTATGTCAGTATACCTATAAGAGTCACACTCAGATATTGCCACTGTATGGTAGCATCTGGCCTGAGAATATAAAGGTCTCATTGTTCTATCTTACTCAGAGATGCCTTAAGTATGACATACTGCTGCTCTGTGTAACTTAAAAGCTTAATGTTAGCCCAATCACTTACATGGCTGGAAATGCAAGGTTTGTACATAATGGTTAGCTATAAATGTTATAAATGTCTGTTGGATTCTTCAATAAAATCATGTTCATACACAGTTTCTTGTCTACAGAAGATAACATAAGTATTGTCACATCAGATAAAATGCACGACTGGAGTCAGAATCACATCATGAAGTACAGTCAATTTGGACTTGAAACATTAACTCTGTTTGTCTCTCCACTGATGCTTCTATACCTGCTGAGATTTGCTTGCACTTTTGTTTTATTTCAGACTTGCAGCGTCCATATTATGTTGTTTTTATTAACGTTTGGGGAGTGCAGTACAAGGTGATATACAGGGAGTAATTACAATTAGACCCATGGGCTATTTGTTTCCACAGAAAATGTAGTTTAACTCTCGAGCTGACTCCAGGATGCTACAGCTGCTGAAGATCATTTGCAAGTTTCAACCCGGAGGTTGTTAAATTTTTGTTAGGGAGGGCATTAAAATATGTAGCAAAACCAGGAAAGTAGAAGGTAAGTACAGATCAGTCTGTGAGATGTATAAGGAGCTAATGGTTTACTCCCAGTCCTACATTTCCAGAACGTGTTTACAATTTATCTCACATAGAGGCCAGGAAAAAAAAAATCAATGATGCATTTAAATTGTTAATATTTAGAAGTTATTATAGAGTGGGTAATGTTGCTGAGAGTTCATAACATTTGATCAAGTGATTACTGTTGCTTTTGACTTCAGTGGATTGACATTTAATGATGCAGTACTGATGCTGTTCATTCCAATTAAAAAGATGATTGCAGACGAGACAAGTAATACTGACAAGCGTTCGAAGATCCATCTTTGTGGTTCACAGTCTCTAGTGGAGCAATCATTGAGAATCTTTTCCATTCCAGAATTTCTCACAAAAGAACAATTCAGGAGTATTCAGGCAATTTCCATCTGCAAATATAAGATTAGTCAAATATTTCTTCCAGAAAGTCATGCCCCTTTAAATGCAAAAGCCTTTTATAACATCTGAGAATTGTCGATGCTATCCAAAGCTGATAAGTTGAAGCTAATTTAAAAATAGAGAAAAAAAATTGCAGCGTAATAGAATTCGTGACCAGATTTTTCCTCAGCTTCACCAAATCTATTTTACTTTAATCAAATTGTTAATATTCCTATGAATGATTAATCTCCTCCAAATGATTGAGGAGCTCATCAGTGTGATGGGAGTTTGATGGTAAATTTCACATCATGCTTAGTGTTCGTCATGTGCATTCACTTCAAGATAAAACATTATTGCCCACAACTAATGGTAAATACATTAGCAGCTTTAGACAGCGAAACACTGACAACAGAAAGAACTGCCAAGACACAATGCCTAAGATAAGAGATTTGCCAGGATGTTGCTGGGACTGGAGGGTTTGAGTTATAAGGAGCGGCTGGATAGGCTGGGATTATTTTCCTTGGAGTGTAGCAGGTTGAGAGGTGGCCTTATGGAGATTTATTAAATCATGAAGAGTATAAATAAGTTTAATGGCTGGTGTCTTTTCCCTAGAATGGGGTATTTCAAAACTAGGGGGTGTGTTTTTAAGATCAGAGGAGACAGATTAAAAAAGAGACATGAAGGGCATTTTTTTTTACACAGGGAGTAGTTCGTGTGTGGAATGAACTTCTAGAGAAAGTGGTGGATGCAGGTGCAGTTATAATGTTTAAAAGACATTTTGTTAAGTATAAGAATAAAAAAAGGTTTGGAAGGATATGGGCCATGTGCAGGCAGGTGAAAATAGTTTAGCCTGGGAAATTTGGTTGGCATGGACTGGTTGGATTGAAGGGTCTGTCTTTGTGCTTTATGACTGTATGACTCTACGCCTTTGACAAACTCAGAATGGCCCAAAACTGCTTTATGGTTGATGAAGTGGTTCTTTTCTCAAGTGCAGTGTTATGCAGAAAATATCAATTTGTGGATTTTCCGAGGTTTCTAGTCATTGGTCAGTGTGAGTCCTAACTCTGGGAAGAGTAAAGTTGCCAGGATCCTAAAGGCCAATGTCGGCTGCTTCACATTAGAGAGATGGTTTAACCTGAGGGTCAGCATGCCACATGCGAGGGGAGAGATTGAGAAAGAGAGTTCCTCTAACCTGGGGGTGAGTACAAAGAAGTGAATTCAAACTTTTTCTCCCGATGTTGATAACATAAATCCAGTGGGTTGTCAAGATTTATAAACAGTGAGTGCTTTGGGAAGAATAGGGACATCAATTCATTTTAAACACATCCTTTTTTTTTTACCTGGGCTGCACCACTTAATTCTGTATGACTGACATTTTGCACAGGTCCATTAGACACTGCAGTGAAGGCTTTAATCTCTCTCTCTCTCTGCAGCAGCACATGGTGTATGCTAGATGGGCAAAACAAGAAGGCCAGCCTCTCATTCTGCCTCAGCTATACCAGGGTGGAACACATATTGTCGGCATGTATCCGTCTATGCTCCAGCCAACTGAGCTAAGTGACCTCTGAAGAGTTAAAATCCTGGTGCAGCAGACTCTGCACCAGCAGCAGTTGCTTCAACACTATTACTTCCACATTCTTCTCTCAGGAGTTGTATTGCATAACAGGTACATCTAAAGAATAATAATATCCATGTTCTACAACAAGGCAGAAAGTGCAGGTTGCACTCAGCAATTATCGAGGTTAAATCTGAGATAACAAAAGCATAACAGTGCCTTGTTTGTTGAAAGACTGTCGCAATTTTATTTGAAGTATTATTGGCTAAAAGATTCTCAATTAATCAAAGTATGATCTCTTCCCTCTCCCCTACCTAGGTGCATTGACATAGAGTCATAGAGTTGTACAACGTGGAAACAGACCATTCAGTCCACTCGTCCATGCCAAACAGATATCCTACATTAATTAGTCCCTTTTGCCAGCATTGGCCCATATCACTCCAAACCCTTTCTATTCATATACCCATCCAGATGCCTTTTAAATGTTGCAATTGTACCAGCCTCCACCACTTCCTCTGGCAGCTCATTCCATACACGCACCACCCACTGCGTGTAAAGGTTGCCCCTTAGGTCCCTTTTAAACTCTCACCTTAAACCTATGCCCTCTAGTGTTGGACACCCGTACCCTGGGAAAAAATACCTTGACGATTCATTCTATTCATGCGCTTCATGATTTTATAAACTTATGTAAGGTCACCCCTCAACCTCTGATGCTCCAGGGAAATCAGCCCCAGCCTATTCAGCCTCTCCCTACAGGTCAAGCCCTCCAACCCTGGCAACATCCTTATAAATCCTTTCTGAACCCTTTCAAGTTTTATAGCATCCTTCCTATAGCAGGGAGACCAGAATTGAGCACAGCATTCTGAAAGTGGTCTAACCAATATCCTGTAAGGCTGCAACATGACCTCCCAACTCCTAGATTCAATGCACTGACCAATAAAAGCAAGGGTACCAAATGCCTTCTTCACTATCCTGTCTATGTGTGACACCAGTTTCAAGGAACTATGAACCTGTACCCCATGGTCTGTTTGCATATATGCGACAATAACTTGCTTTTATAGTGAGCCTTAACTTGTAACATATCACAGAGCAATTTGCAGTTAATAAAATTTGTTGCCAAGGCACAGAGGAGTATTTTTGGGCTGGTGACTAAAGGCTGCTCAAAGAGGAAGCTTTTCAGGGGCCTCCTGTAGGAAAAAAGGGAAGCACAGAGATGAAAAGGCTGAAAGAGAGGATTCCAGAGTGCAGCAACTCAAGGCAAGGTTCCACAAGTAGTGTGTCAACAATCTGAAAAGATAATTTGAATTGACAATGCAGTGTTTTTGAGAGAAAAATGTATTCATTCCAAAAGACTGAGAGAGTAATACTGAACCTGTGACCTCCATTCGCATATCTTCTGGATTGTTCCTCAATTGCATTACTGCTTTGCATGGCAAGTGAAGAGGGAGGTCTTTGCAAAACTGAATATCTGTTGTTTGCATTTCTCAATGATTGACAGTGTCACACAGGCACAGACTAAGTATATAGTCATAACACAGCTCCATCACAATGCAATTTACCACATCCCCAGATCATTTCGGTGACTGTTTGTGTTTTGGAATATTCACACTGTGACACCATTTACACCATATAACATTGCTTATGCATGCATTCAGGGAAAGCTCTATGCCTTCTGGAAGAAGCAAGAGAGGATGGTATTTCCCAGATGTGAACATGGATGCATTGCGATTGGCTGTAAGTTTGCAATATGGCTTCACTGTCAGGAGCACTACATCCCTGCAACAGTCTCACATTCCCAAGATTAAAGCAACTCCGCTCCAACTGGCCAGTTGATGTTTTCAGTTAAAGGACTTCAATTTAGATTTAGAATTTGTGTTATCATTCATTAATTTCCACATGGGGTTGGCTGGTTAAAATCTTGTCAGCCTGATGAACCAAGGTAATGGAAAAAGAATCCATTCCATGCGCCAATAAAGTTTCCATTTATTTGATCCATTTAATAATTTGCAACCTTGTCAGGTTGCAAAGAGGACATAGTGTCATCACCATTAGATTTCTGAGGGCTCAGTAATGATCCTTCTGTGATGTCAGTCCATTGACTCAACAGGGCCAGTCATCCATCAGAGTCGAATGATGACAGCCAACCTCTTTTATAAATTTCCCATTGCTGTTTATTTCAGTGCAAAATTATTCAGTGCAGATTGTTCTGGAGATTTATCATAATTAAGCACAAATTTATACCCTATCATAAATACATTAATCTCATCAGATTTATCAAAGATTTCAATTAATCACAATCATGAGAAAGAATACCTAACACTACGAGACAAATCTAATATAGCTTGGGCAAGATTTCATAGAATCTTGTGGAAGCAGGTTCATGCAGTCTACTTCAACCTTCCCACCCAGACTTATGCCATTCCTGTATTCCCCATGGCCAATCCACCCAACCTGCACATCTTTGGACTGTGGGAGGAAATCAGAGTACCCCGAGAAAACCCACACAGACATGAGGTTGGAATTGAATCTGGGTGCCTGACACTGTAAGGTAAAGTGCTAACCACTGAGCCATCCTGCTGCCTCAATACTGAGCTCTCATTACACTACACTTTGACATTTTATAATATAGTGTCCATCTCTTCTGATCTTTGCCTCTTTCTGTTTAAGCTGCCTAGTGGTGATCACCACTACTTTAAGCTATTCATCTACATGATCTCATTGACCCTTGATGACAAATCTCCATGATTGGGTCTCAGATGGAGTGGTTTCAGCTGTGTTTCCTTCCACAGTTAAATGGCCCGTCACCTCTCTCTGTCTGAAGATTGGAGTGGAGCCCAGTCTAAAGCATGGATTAATACACATTTCAGACATCACATAGGGAATCGCACAACAGAATGCAGAGCAGATGAATGGCTTGAAAAAATCCATCCAATCAATAACAGTTCAGAAATCAGTAGCATATTCTCTGTGTGATTCCTTGGATTGAGAATGTGCAGACGGAGAATTATTCCATATAGGAATATGCACAGAAAGTTAGCAGCATAAAAGCTTCCCTTCTGATTTAATGGATCTCTAAAAAATGTCTTTTGTCCTTCCTAACTGAACAGTCAATGCAAGCTTCAGTTATTCTGAGCCATTCTTAATAACATTACAATACATGTGTAGTCTGCAAACCGGGAACCACATGACTCACATTGTCATTAATATTTAGAAGATTCCTCTGTAACTGAAATTAAAATGCAAGCCTGAATCATATAAACAAGAAGATTTAAATTCAGATGAAATGCCTCTGTTATATTCCCTGTAAAAATGCCAGCGTGTTTTATAAATACTACTTCGCAGCCATCTCATATTGTTGCAACTTCTCAGTTGTCCTCATTTCTATTTTAATTTGATGTAAAGTTATTACAAAAGTGATGAATGGCTACAATCAGGAAAAGGACATTTGCCCTAATGGGAGAAACACTGTTAGTCATAGAGCGTGCTAACATCTGTAGTAAGAAAGAAACTAACTTCCATTGGTCTAACGTTATTGTTCTTCATGCTAGTGCATCCATCTTTTATTTATTTCTTATCAAGGTTCAGAGTATTAATGGAAGGAAATACAATATTTCCTTGACAAGACCCTCAGATCTGGTCAGTGACCCAGCTAGATGCAGAGCTTAAAATGTGTTGCTGGAAAAGCGCAGCAGGTCAGGCAGCATCCAAGGAGTAAGGAGAATCGACGTTTCAGGCATGAGCCCTTCTTCAGGAATGAGGAAAGTGTGCCAAGCAGGCTAAGATAAAAGGTTGGGAGGAGGGACTTAGGGGAGTGGTGTTGGAAATGCGATAGCTGGAAGGAGGTTAAGGTGAGGGTGATAGGCTGGAGTGGGGGTGGGGGCGGAGAGGTCAGGAAGAAGATTGCAGGTTAGGAAGGTGGTGCTGGGTTTGAGGGTTGGGACTGAGACAAGGTGGGGGGACGGGAAATGAGGAAACTTGAGAAATCTGAGTTCATCCTTATGGTTGGAGGGTTCCTAGGTGGAAGATGAGGCGCTCTTCCTCCAGCCGTCGTGTTGCTATGGTCTGGCGATGGAGGAGTCCAAGGACCTGCATGTCCTTGGTGGAGTGGGAGGGGGGAGTTGAAGTGTTGAGCCACGGGGTGGTTGGGTTGGTTGGTCCGGGTGTCCCAGAGGTGTTCTCTGAAATGTTCCACAAGTAGGTGGCCTGTCTCCCCAATATTGTGGAGGCCACATCAGGTGCAGCGGATGCAATAAATGATGTGTGTGGAGGTGCAGGTGAATTTGTGGCGGACATGGAAGGATCCCTTGGGGTCTTGGAGGGAAGTGAGGGGGGAGGTGTGGGCGCACGTTTTCCATTTTTTGCGGTTGCAGGGGAAGGTGCCATGAGCGGAGGTTGGGTTGGTGGTGGGTGTGGACCTGACACCTGACACCAGGTCCACACCCCCCACCAACCTAACCTCCACTCACGGCACCTTCCCCTGCAACCGCACGAAATGCAAAACCTGCGCCCACATCTCCCCCCTTACTTCCCTCCAAGGCCCCAAGGGATCCTTCTTTATCCGCCACAAATTCACCTGCACCTCCATGCACATCTTTTTCTGCATCTGCTGCACCCGATGTGGCCTCCTCTATATTGGGGAGACAGGCCGCCTACTTGTGGAACGTTTCAGAGAACACCTCTGGGGCACCCGGACCATCCAACCCAACCACCCCGTGGCTCAACACTTCAACTCCCCCTCCCACTCCACCAAGGACATGCAGGTCCTTGGACTCCTCCATCGCCAGACCATAGCAACACGACAGCTGGAGGAAGAGCGCCTCATCTTCCGCCTAGGAACCCTCCAACCATAAGGATGAACTCAGACTTCTCCAGTTTCCTCATTTCCCGTCCCCCCACCTTGTCTCAGTCCCAACCCTCGAACTCAGCACCACCTTCCTAACCTGCAATCTTCTGCCTGACCTCTCCGCCCCCACCCCCACTCCGGCCGATCACCCTCACCTTATCACCCTCACCTTAACCTCCTTCCACCTATCGCATTTCCAGCGCTCCTCCCCCAAGTCCCTCCTCCCTACCTTTTATCTTAGCCTGTTTGGCACTCTTTCCTCATTCCTGAAAAAGGGCTCATGCCTGAAACGTCAATTCTCCTGCTCCTTGGATGCTGCCTGACCTGCTGCGCTTTTCCAGCAACACATTTTCAGCTCTGATCTCCAGCATCTGCAGTCCTCACTTTCTCCCAGCTAGATGCAGAACAAAGCAGTTTATACTCTGCCCACTTTCTAAATAGTGCCCACTATCTCCATTCCTTTCTGAATGCGATCATCAAATTGGTGCAGTTCCTTTCCTGAAGGGGATAATGTGTGGTGTTGTGGGTCGTGTCTCTATCTCTGGCATGAGGGGAATGCTTTGAAATGAGTGTGTTGAGTCTGTGGTTCATTGCATTTCTGCCTCAGGGTAGTCTTGACTCTGAGAGCCAAGCTCCCCAGGAATCTTGGGGGTCTATAAATCCTCCAACATTAACCTGCACTCACATAGATGCACACACACACACACACCTGTACTCACATAGACACACAGTCACCTCTACTCATACACACACACATGTACCTGTACTCACATACACACACACACACACATACACACATACCTGTACTCACATAGACACACACATACCTGTACTCACATAGACACACACACATATACCTGTACTCACATAGATGCACACACAACTGTACTCATGTCAATAGACAATAGACAATAGACAATAGATGCAGGAGTAGGCCATTCTGCCCTTCGAGCCTGCACCGCCATTCAATATGATCATGGCTGATCATTCCTAATTAGTATCCTGTTCCAGCCTTATCTCCGTACCCCTTGACTCCACTATCTTTAAGAGCTCTATCCAATTCTTTCTTAAAAGAATCCAGAGACTGGGCCTCCACTGCCCTCTGGGGCAGAGCATTCCACATAGCCACCACTCTCTGGGTGAAGTAGTTTCTCCTCATCTCTGTCCTAAATGGTCTACCCCGTATTTTTAAGTTGTGTCCTCTGGTTCGGCACTCCCCCATCAACGGAAATATGTTCCCTCCTGCCAGAGTGTCCAATCCTTTCATAAGCCTATACGTTTCAATCAGATCCCCTCTCAGTCTTCTAAACTCAAGGGTATACAAACCCAGTCGCTTCAGTCTTTCCGTGTAAGGCAATCCTGCCATTCCAGGAATTGACCTCGTGAACCTACGCTGCACTCCCTCAATAGCCAGAATGTCTTTCCTCAAATTTGGAGACCAGAACTGTACACAGTACTCCAGGTGTGGTCTCACCAGGGCCCTGTACAGCTGCAGAAGCACCTCTTTGCTTCTATACTCAATCCCTCTTGTTATGAAGGCCAGCATGCTATTAGCCTTCTTCACGACCTGCTGTACCTGCATGCTTGCCTTCATTGACTGGTGGACAAGAACACCCAGATCTCTCTGAACAGCCCCTTTACCTAATTTGATACCATTGAGGTAGTAATCTGCCTTCCTGTTCTTGCCACCAAAGTGGATAACCAGACATTTATCCACATTAAACTGCATCTGCCATGCGTCTGCCCACTCACCTAACTTGTCCAGGTCACCCTGTAATCCCCTAACATCCTCATCACATTTTACCCTACCACCTAGCTTTGTGTCATCAGCAAATTTGCTAATGTTATTGCTGATACCATCTTCTATATCATTTACATATATTGTAAAAAGCTGCGGTCCCAGCACGGATCCCTGCGGTACCCCACTGGTCACTGCCTGCCATTTCGAAATGGAGCCGTTAATCACTACCCTTTGTTTCCTATTAGCCAACCAATTCTCTATCCAATCTAGTACTTTGCCCCCAATCCCGTGCGCCCTAATTTTACTCACTAACCTCTTGTGTGGGACTTTATCAAAAGCTTTCTGAAAGTCCAGGTACACTACATCCACTGGATCTCCCTCGTCCATCTTCCGAGTTACATCCTCAAAAAATTCAATACACATATACCAGTACTCACATAGACACACACACACCTGTACTCACAAAGACACACACACGTACCTGTAATCACATATATACACACACAATTGTACTCACATAGACACACACACGTACCTGTAATCACATTGCCGCGCACATAACTGTACTCACATAGATACACACAAATACGTACTCACACACAGACAAAAACACACACACACCTGTACTCACATTGATACACACAACCTGTACTGACATAGATACACATGCATACCTGTAATGACATAGATACATACAAACACCTGTACTCACATAGACACACACATATACCTGTACTCACATAGATGCACACACATACCTATACTCACATAGACACACAGACACCTCTACTCACACACACGTACCTGTACTCACATACACACACACATATCTGTACTCACATAGACACACACACATACCTGTACTCACATAGACACACACATACCTGTACTCACGTAGACACACGCACACACACATACTTGTACTCACATAGACACACACACATATACATGTACTCACATAGATGCACACACAACTGTACTCATATAGACACACACATGTACCAGTACTCACATAGACACATACACACACCTGTACTCACAAAGACACACACATGAACCTGTAATCACATAGACACACATGTACCTGTACTCACATAGATGCACACACAAACCTATAGTCACATAGACACACAGACACCTCTACTCACATACACACGTACCTGTACTCATATAGACACACACATACCTGTACTCACATAGACACACACATACCTGTACTCACATAGACGCACACACATACCTGTACTCACATAGACACACACACACATGTACTTTTACTCACATAGACACACACATATCTGTACTCACATAGATGCACACACACACCTATACTCACATAGACACACAGACACCTCTACTCACACACACGTACCTGTACTCACATACACACACACGTACCTGTACTCACATAGACACACACACATACCTGTACTCACATAGACACACACATACCTGTACTCACGTAGACACACGCACACACACATACTTGTACTCACATAGACACACACACATATACCTGTACTCACATAGATGCACACACAACTGTACTCATATAGACACACACATGTACCAGTACTCACATAGACACATACACACACCTGTACTCACAAAGACACACACATGAACCTGTAATCACATAGACACACATGTACCTGTACTCACATAGATGCACACACAAACCTATAGTCACATAGACACACAGACACCTCTACTCACATACACACGTACCTGTACTCATATAGACACACACAACTGTACTCATATAGACACACACATGTACCAGTACTCACATAGACACACACATACCTGTACTCACATAGACGCACACACATACCTGTACTCACATAGACACACACATATCTGTACTCACATAGATGCACACACACACCTATGCTCACATAAACACACAGACACCTCTACTCACACACACGTACCTGTACTCACATACACACACACATATCTGTACTCACATACACACACACATACCTGTACTCACATAGACGCACACACATACCTGTACTCACATAGACACACACACACATATACCTGTACTCACATAGATGCACACACAACTGTACTCATATAGACACACACATGTACCAGTACTCACATAGACACACACATACCTGTACTCACATAGACGCGCACACATACCTGTACTCACATAGACACACACATATCTGTACTCACATAGATGCACACACACACCTATAATCACATAGACACACAGTCACCTCTACTCACACACACGTACCTGTACTCACATACACACACACATATCTGTACTCACATACACACACACATACCTGTACTCACATAGACGCACACACATACCTGTACTCACATAGACACACACACATATACCTGTACTCACATAGATGCACACACAACTGTACTCATATAGACACACACGTACCAGTACTCACATAGATGCACACACACACCTGTACTCACAAAGACACACACATGAACCTGTAATCACATAGACACACATGTACCTGTACTCACATAGATGCACACACACACCTATAGTCACATAGACACACAGACACCTCTACTCACACACACACGTACCTGTATTCATATAGACACACACATACCTGTACTCACATAGACACACACATACCTGTACTCACATAGACACACACACATACCTGTACTCACATAGACGCGCACACACAACTATATTCATATGGACACACACATACCTGTACTCACATAGACACACACACACACATGTACTTTTACTCACATAGACACACACATATCTGTACTCACATAGACACACACACATACCTGTACTCACATAGACATACACACATACCTGTACTCACATGCACACACACCTATACTCACATAGACACACAGACACCTTTACTCTCACACACACATACCTGTACTCACATAGACACACACATACCTGTACTCACATAGACGCACACACATATCTGTACTCAAAGAGACACACACATACCTGTACTCACATAGACGCACACACATACCTGTACTCACACACACACATACCTATACTCACATAGGCGCACAGGCACCTCTACTCTCACACACACATACCTGTACTCACATAGACGCACACACATATCTGTACTCACATAGACACTCACACATGTACCTGTACTCACATGCACACACACATACCTGTACTCACATAGACACACACACATACCTGTACTCACATAGACACACACATATACCTGTACTCACATAGACGTGCACACATACCTATACTCACATAGATGCGCACACACAACTGTATTCATATGGACACACGTGTACCTGTACTCACATACACACACACACTTACTTTTACTCACATAGACACACACATATCTGTACTCACATAGACACACAGACCTGTACTCACATAGACACACACATATCTGTACTCACATAGACACACATACCTGTACTCACATAGACACACACACATACCTGTACTCACATAGACGCGCACACACAACTATATTCATTTGGACACACACGTACCTGTACTCACATAGACACACACACACATGTACTTTTACTCACATAGACACACACATATCTGTACTCACATAGACACACACACATACCTGTACTCACATGCACACACACCTATACTCACATAAACACACAGACACCTTTACTCTCACACACACATACCTGTACTCACATAGACACACACATACCTGTACTCACATAGACGCACACACATATCTGTACTCAAAGAGACACACACATACCTGTACTCACATAGACGCACACACATACCTGTACTCACACACACACATACCTATACTCACATAGGCACACAGGCACCTCTACTCTCACACACACATACCTGTACTCACATAGACGCACACACATATCTGTACTCAAAGAGACACACACGTACCTGTATTCACATAGACACACATGTACCTGTACTCACATAGACGCACACACATATCTGTACTCACATAGACACACACGCACGTACTTGTATTCACATAGACACACGAACGTACTTGTACTCAGATAGACACACACATACCTGTACTCACATAGACACACACACATATACCTGTACTCACATAGATGCACACACAACTGTACTCATGTTGACACACACATGTACCAGTACTCACATAGACACACACACACCTGTACTCACAAAGACACACACACGTACCTGTAATCACATATATACACACACAATTGTACTCACATAGACACACACACGTATCTGTAATCACATAGACACACACACGTACCTGTAATCACATTGCCGCACACATAACTGTACTCACATAGATACACACAAATACATACTCATACACAGACAAAAGCACACACACACCTGTACTGACATAGATACACATGCATACCTGTAATGACATAGATGTACGCACACACCTATACTCACATAGACACACAGACACCTCTACTCACACACACATGTACCTGTACTCACACACACACACATATCTGTACTCACATAGACACACAAACATACCTGTACTCAGACACACACATACCTGTACTCACATAGACACACACACATATACATGTACTCACATAGATACACACACAATTGTACTCATATAGACACACACATGTACCAGTACTCAAATAGATACCAACACATCTGTACTCACAAAGACACACACATGAACCTGTAATCACATAGACACACATGTACCTGTACTCACATAGATGCACACACACACACCTATAGTCACATAGACACACAGACACCTCTACTCACACACACACGTACCTGTACTCATATGGACACACACGTACCTGTACTCACATAGACACACACACACACCTGTACCCACAAAGACACACACACGTACCTGTAATCACATATATACACACACATACCTGTACTCACATACACACATACACATACCTGTACTCACATAGACGCACACACGTACCTGTACTCACATAGACACACATAAATACCTGTACTCACATAGACACACACATACCTGTACTCACATAGACGCACACACATATCTGTACTCAAAGAGACACACACGTACCTGTACTCACATAGACACACATGTACCTGTACTCACATAGATGCACACACATATCTGTACTCACATAGACACACACGCACGTACTTGTATTCACATAGACACACACGAACGTACTTGTACTCAGATAGACACACACATACCTGTACTCACATAGACACACACACATATACCTGTACTCACATAGATGCACACACAACTGTACTCATGTTGACACACACATGTACCAGTACTCACATAGACACACACACACACCTGTACCCACAAAGACACACACACGTACCTGTAATCACATATATACACACACACCTGTACTCACATACACACATACACATACCTGTACTCACATAGACGCACACACGTACCTGTACTCACATAGACACACACAAATACCTGTACTCACATAGACACACATACCTGTACTCACATAGACGTGCTCACATACCTGTACTCACATAGACGCGCACACACACAAGTACTTTTACTCACATAGACACATATGCCTGTACTCACATAGACACACACACATACCTGTACTCACATAGACACACACATACCTGTACTCACATAGACGTGCTCACATACCTGTACTCACATAGACGCGCACACACACAAGTACTTTTACTCACATAGACGCACACACATATCTGTACTCACATAGACACACACGCACGTACTTGTATTCACATAGACACACACGAACGTACTTGTACTCAGATAGACACACACATACCTGTACTCACATAGACACACACACATATACCTGTACTCACATAGATGCACACACAACTGTACTCATGTTGACACACACATGTACCAGTACTCACATAGACACACACACACACCTGTACCCACAAAGACACACACACGTACCTGTAATCACATATATACACACACATACCTGTACTCACATACACACATACACATACCTGTACTCACATAGACACACACACGTACCTGTACTCACATAGACGCACACACGTACCTGTACTCACATAGACACACACAAATACCTGTACTCACATAGATGTGCACACATACCTGTACTCACATAGACACACACACACAAGTACTTTTACTCACATAGACACACATGCCTGTACTCGCATAGACACACACACATACCTGTACTCACATAGACACACACATACCTGTACTCACATAGACGTGCTCACATACCTGTACTCACATAGACGCGCACACACACAAGTACTTTTACTCACATAGACACACATGCCTGTACTCACATAGACACACACACATACCTGTACTCACATAGACACACACATACCTGTACTCACATAGACGTGCTCACATACCTGTACTCACATAGACGCGCACACACAACTGTATTCATATGGACACACACGTACCTGTATTCACATAGACATACATACCTGTACTGACACAGACACACACGTACCTGTACTCACATAGACACACACACGTACCTCTACACGCATAGACACACACACATACCTGTACTCTCATACACACATACACATACCTGTATTCACATAGACGTACACACATACCTGTACTCACATAGACACACACACATACCTGTACTCACATAGACACACACACGTACCTGTACTCACATAGACACACATACGTACCTGTACTCACATAGAAACACACACACATACCTGTACTCACATAGACACACACATACCTGTACTCACAGTGACGCGCACACATACCTGTACTCACATAGACGTGCACACAAAACTGTATTCATATGGACACATATGTACCTGTACTCACATAGACACACACACACATACCTGTACTCACATAGACACACATATCTGTAATCACACAGACGCACACACGTACCTGTACTCACATAGACACACATACGTACCTGTACTCACATAGAAACACACACATACCTGTACTCACATAGACACACACATACCTGTACTCACAGAGACGCGCACACATACCTGTACTCACATAGACGTGCACACAAAACTGTATTCATGTGGACACACATGTACCTGTACTCACATAGACACACATACGTACCTGTACTCACATAGAAACACACACATACCTGTACTCACATAGACACACACATACCTGTACTCACAGAGACGCGCACACATACCTGTACTCACATAGACGTGCACACAAAACTGTATTCATGTGGACACACATGTACCTGTACTCACATAGACACACACACGCTTACTTTTACTCACATAGACACACACATATCTGTACTCACATAGACACTCACACATGTACCTGTACTCACATGCACACACACATACCTGTACTCACATAGTCACACACACATACCTGTACTCACATGCACACACACATACCTGTACTCACATAGACACACACACATACCTGTACTCACATAGACACACACACATACCTGTACTCACATAGACACACACATATACCTGTACTCACATAGACGTGCACACATACCTATACTCACATAGATGCGCACACACAACTGTATTCATATGGACACACGTGTACCTGTACTCACATACACACACACACTTACTTTTTCTCACATAGACACACACATATCTGTACTCACATAGACACACATACCTGTACTCACATAGACACACACACTTACTTTTACTCACATAGACACACACATATCTGTACTCACATACACACACACACTTACTTTTTCTCACATAGACACACACATATCTGTACTCACATAGACACACATACCTGTACTCACATAGACACACACACATACCTGTACTCACACAGACACACACACATGCCTGTACTCACATAGACACACCCATACCTGTACTCACATACACACACACATACCTGTACTCACACAGACACACATGTACCTGTACTCACATAGACGCACACTCATACTTGTACTCACATAGACACACACACACATACCTGTACTCACATAGACACACACACACATACCTGTACTCACATAGACACACACATACCTGTACTCACATACACACACACATACCTGTACTCACATAGACACACACACATACCTGTACTCACATAGACACACATACCTGTACTCACATAGACATACATACCTGTACTCACATAGACACACATCTACCTGTACTCACATAAACGCACCTACACATACCTGTACTCACATAGACACACACACACAACTGTATTCATATGGATACACACATACCTGTACTCACATAGGTAGACACATACCTGTACTCACATAGACACACACACATATACCTGTACTCACATAGATGCACACACAACTGTACTCATGTTGACACACACATGTACCAGTACTCACATAGACACACACACACACCTGTACCCACAAAGACACACACACGTACCTGTAATCACATATATACACACACACCTGTACTCACATACACACATACACATACCTGTACTCACATAGACGCACACACGTACCTGTACCCACAGACGCACACATGTACCTGTACTCACATAGACGCACACACATACCTGTACTCACATAGACACACACACATACCTGTACCCACAGACGCACACACGTACTTGTACTCACATAGACGCGCACTCACAACTGTATTCATATGGACACACACACATACCTGTAATCACATAGACACACACACGTACCTGTAATCACATTGATGCACACACAACTGTACTCATATGGACACACACACATACCTGTAATCACATAGACACACACACGTACCTGTAATCACATTGATGCACACACAACTGTACTCACATTGACACACACATACATACTCACACACAGACAAAAACACACACACCTGTACTCACATAGATACACACACACCTGTACTCACATAGATACATGCAAACACCTGTACTCACATAGACACACACACATATACCTGTACCACATAGACACACACACACCTGTACTCACATAGAAACACATAGAAACACACACACATACCTGTACTCGCATAGACAAACACATATACCTGTACCCGCAGACGCACACACATACCTGTACTCACATAGACACACACACATACCTGTACTCACATAGACACACACATACCTGTACTCACATAGACACACACACATATACCTGTATCACATAGACACACACACACCTGTACTCTCAAAGACACACAAACGTACCTGTAATCACATAGATACACACACAAATGTACTCACATAGACACACACACACCTGTAATCGCATAGACACACACACGTACCTGTAATCACATTGATGCACACTCACATTGACACACACGCATACATACTCACACACAGACAAAAACACACACACTTGTACTCACATAGATACACACACACCTGTACTGACATAGATACATGCAAACACCTGTACTCACATAGACACACACATGTACCTGTACTCACATAGACACACATGTACCTGTATTCACACAGACACACACACACACACACACATACCTGTAGACACTCACCCACATACCTTTTCTCACTCACCATTCCCATCCACACAATTCATTTATCTTCCTGTGCTAATTCAAAAACTGATTGGATGATTCTTGGTGAGCAGATCCCTGACTCGCACATATACCTGTATGCACATAGACTCACACACACCTGTACTCACAGACACATACATGTACCTGTACCCACATAGACACACACACATGTACCTGTACTCACATAGACACACAGATAAACCTGTACTCACATAGAAACCCACACAAACCTGTACTCGCATAGACACACACACGTATCTGTAATCACATGGACACACACACGGACACACACACATACACCTGTGTTCGCATAGTCACACACACGTACCTCTAAACACATAGATGCACACACACACACACCTGTACGTACATAGACACACACACCTGTACTCGACATAGACACACCCACATACACCCATCTGGACTGACATAGACACACACACCTGTACTTCAACAGACAGACTCACACACACCTGTACTTAAATAGACACACAATCATACCTGTACATAGACACACACGTACTCACATAGACCACACACAGACCTGCACTCACATAGACACACACATACACATACCTGTACTCACACAGACAAAAACAAACTTGTAGTCACATGGACACACACACACACACCTCTACTCACATAGACACACACCTCTACTCACATAGACACACACCTCTACTCACATAGACACATACACACATACCTGTAGACACTCACCCACATACTTTTTCTCACTCACCATTCCCATCCACACAATTCATTTACCTTCCTGTGCTAATTTGAAAACTGATTGGATGATTCCTGATGAGTAGAACCCCGATGAGCAGGGGAGGTGATACCCTAGTGGCATTATCACTAGATTATTAATGCAGAGATCCTGGAAATGTTCTCAGGGCACTGGTTCAAATCCTGACATGGCAGGGAGTGTAATTTGAATTCAATAAATATCTGGAATTAGGAGTCTAATGATGTGTATGAAACCATTGTCAAGAAAAGTCCATCTGGTTCACTAATGTCCTTTCAAGGAAGATACTGCCGTCCTTATCTGGTCTGGCTGACATGTGACTCCAGACCAATAATGATATGGTTGGCACTTAACTGCCCTCTGGCCAATTAAGGATGGCTAATAAATGGCCAATGATATACACATTGTATGAATTAATAGAAAAAAGTTCAAATAATCTATTTTACCAATCTTCGATATTTTTATAATGATCACAAATGTGTTCACCAAACTTGAAAACCGAATGCTTTTAATGAGTCTATGATTTCTTTCCTGAATCGTTTGCAGCGTTGGCCAATGGTGTGTTCTTCAGTTCTTAGAGACACCTGAAAAACAGCTTTTCTCTGGTTTGGTTTGAGCAAGTACATGTAATCATTTTTCTAAGGCTGCTGGTCAAAGAAACAGCTCCATGTAGATTCTCTGTTTTTCTCTCTCTTTCTCTCTCTCTCTTTCTCTGACATCCTGTATCATAGACCCCAAATAGTCAGAGGGAAATTGAGACACAGATTTGTAAGGACATCTGCTATCTATAAGAATATTTAAGATGGTTATGATAAGGGATTTTCATTTTCCAAACATACACTGGGACGCCATAGAGTTAAAGGTTTAGATGGATAGCAATTTGTTAAGTGTATACAAGAAAAATTTCTAATTCAGTATGTGGATGTACCTACTAGAGAAGGTGCAAAACTTGACCTACTCTTGGGAAATAAGGCAGGGCAGGTGACTGAATTGTCAGTGGGGGAGCATTTTGGGGCTAGCAACAATAATTCCACTAGATTTAAAATAGTGATGGAAAAGGATAGAACAGAGCTAAAAGTTGAAGTTCTAAATTGAAGAAAGGCTAATTTTGACGGAATTAGGCAAGAACTTTCAAAAGCTGATTGGGTGCAGATGTTTACAGGTAAATAGATGGCTGGAAAATGGGAATGCTTCAGAAATGAAATAACGAGAGTCCAGAGACAATATATTTCTGTCAGGATGAAAGGTAAGGCTGGTATGTGTAGGGAATGCTGGATGATGAAAGAAGTTGAGGGTTTGGTTAAGAAAAAGAAGGAAACATATGTCAGGTAGAGACAAGTTAAATAGAGTGAATCCTTAGAAGAGTATAAAGGCAGTAGCAGTATACTTGAGAGAAATCAGGAGGGCAAAAAGGGGACATGAGATAGCTTTGGTAAATAAGGTTAAGGAGAATCCAAAGGGTTTTTACAAATAGATTAAGGGCAGAAGGGTAAAAGAGCAAGAATAGGTCCCCTCAAAGATCAGCAAGGCAGCCTTTGTGTGAAGCCGCAGGAGATGGGGGAGATACTAAACGAATATTTTGCATCAGTATTTATTATGGAAAAGGACATAGAAGATGTGGATTGTAGGGAAATAGGTGGTTACATCTTGAAAAATGTCCATATTACAGAGGAGGAACTGCCAGATGTCTTGAAATGCATAAAAGTGGATAAATCCTCAGGACCTGATCAGGTGTACCCTAGACTTCTGTGGAAAACTAAGGAAATGATTGCTTGTCCTCTTGCTGAGATATTTGTATCATCGATAGTCACAGGTGAGGTGCCAGAAGACTGGAGGTTGGCAAACGTGGTGCCACTGTTTAAGAAAGGTGGTAAGGACAAGCCAGGGAACTGTAGACCAGTGAGCCTGATGTCGATCATGGGCAAGTTGTTGAAAGGAATCGTGAGGGACAGGATATACATGTATTTAGAAAGGCAAGGACTGATTAGGATAACCAACATGGTTTTGTGCATGGGAAATCATGTCTGACAAACTTCATTGAGTTTTTTGAAGAAGTAACAAAGTGGATTGATGAGGGCAGAGCGGTAGACATGATCTATATGGACTTCAGTAAGGCGTTCGACAAGGTTCCCCATGGGAGATTGATTAGCAAGGTTAGATCTCATGGAATACAGGGAGAACTAGCCATTTGGATACAGAATTTGCTCAAAAGTAGAAGACAGAGGGTGGTGGTGGAGGGTTGTTTTCCAGACTGGAGGCCTGTGACCAGTGCCACAAGGATTGGTGCTGGGTCCACTACTTTCCATCATTCATATAAGTGATTTGGATGTGAACATAAGAGGTTTGTTAGTAAGTTTGAAGATGACACCAAAATTGGGGCAGCACGGTGGCTCAGTGGTTAGCACTGCTGCCTCACAGCACCACGGTCCTGGGTTCGATTCCTGCCTGTCTGTGTGGAGTTTGCACATTCTCCCTGTGTCTGCGTGGGTTTCCTCCAGGTGCTCCGGTTTCTTCCCACAATCCAAAGATGTGCAGGTCAGGTGAATTGGCCATGCTAAATTGCCCACAGTGTTAGTCAGGGGTAAATATAGGGTAGGGGAATGGGTTTGGGTAGGTTTCTCTTTGGAGGGGCAGTGTGGACTTGTTGAGCTGAAGGGCCTGTTTCCACATTGTAGAGAATCTAATCTAGTGGACAGCAAAGATTACAACAGGATCTTGATCAGATGGGCCAATGGGCTGAGAAGTGGCAGATGGAATTTAATTTAGATAAATATGAGGTGCTGCATTTTGGGAAAGCTAATCTTAGTAGGACATATACACTTAAGGATAAGGTCCTATGGAGTGTAGCTGAACAAAGAGACCTTGGAGTGCAGGTTCATAGCTCCTTGAAAGTGGAGTCGCATGTGGATAGGATAGTGAAGAAGGCATTTGGTATGCTTTCCTTTATTGGTCAGAGTATTGAGTACAGAAATTGGAAGGTCATATTGCAGCTGTACAGGAAATTGGTTAGGCCACTATTGGAATATTGCGTGCAATTCTGGTCTCCTTCTTATCGGAAAGATGTTGCGAAACTTTCAAGGGTTCAGAAAAGATTTGCAAGGATGTTGCCAGGGTTGGAGGATTTGAGCTACAGGGAGAGGTTGATTAGGCTAGGGCTGTTTTCCTACAGTGTTGGAGGCTGAGGGGTGACCTTATAGAGGTTTAGAAAATCATGAGGGGCATGAATAGAATAAATAGACAAAGTCTTTTTCTTGGGGTGGGGGAGTTCAGAATTAAAGGGCATAGGTAAGAGGGGAAAGATATAAAAGAGACCTAAGGGGCAACTTTTTCACAGGGTGGTATATGTATGGAATGAGCTGCCAGAGGAAGTGGTGGAGTCTAGTACAGTTGCAACATTTAAAAGGCATCTGGACAGGTACATGAAAAGGAAGGGTTTGGAGGGATATGGGTCAGGTGCTGGCAAGTGGGACTAGATTCGGTTGGGATATCTGGTCGGCATGGAAAAGTTGGACTGAAGGGTCTGTTTCCATGCTGTACGTCTCTATGACTCTCCTGTAAGAACCTGTGTTTGGTTTTAACTTTTTTGCCAAGGGGTGTTTACGGGGATAGTGCAAGTATTTGGAACAGTATCATTAAGTTGCGATACAATTGATTGGGTTTTCAGATAAGATATGTTATTCTATATTCTGCTGTCTTTTGCTCGTGAATAAATAAATTACGTTTTGTTTGAAACCCGAGTGGTTGGGCTGCCTTAATCACTCCTGGTATATACACTTTACACCTGCTTAGAACAACCAGAAAGGTTAGGGCCTGGGCTACATTCGTGAAATGTTTTGATGGGATCTGGCCTGATCCAAAACACCTGCAGTTTGTTCCATAGATTCAGTTATCTGACCTGTCCAAGCCTGAAGATGATAATTCTATAAATGTAAGATAACTCTTCCACACTATGAATATTTTGGGGCTGCTACATTTGAACATTAATCAGGAGCCCATACACTCAACTTCATGTTGGACAATTTGAAAATCAGCGAAGACCATGATGGTGTGAGGAGTGAGTTGAGCAGTCTCAGGTCAGCCAGTGAACCCAGTCTGATTGTAACCCCCTCCTATCATTGTTGTTAAACAGAGCACAGTTAACATTCCAGCTGAAGAATTAGCAGAATACTCCACCATTAAATGGATACAATCTAAGCCTGGGACACTTTATATACCTACATTCTCCAGAGATTCACTAGCTACCAAATTGGAATAATTGGATTCTCCAATAAGAAAAGGTCAAACAGAGTGGGCTTGCTTGCGCTGGAGGTGGGTTATCAGAGGTAGATGGGAATTCTGAACACAAACAGCCATGGTCTTATTGAATAGCAGATCAGTTCGCGAAGCTTAATGGCTAACTTCTGCTTTTAATTCATTTCTTCACATGGAGTGGGAGCCACGGCTGGTATTTTCACACTCGAACCCTGAAGTCGATTGTTGAGCACCTACAATGTGGCTAAAACTCGGATAATTCAGAGCACATTAAGGATGTTAAGTCTGACACACTCATAGAGTCGATGAGTCCTATGGCATGGAAACAGAACCTGCAGTCCAACCAGTCCACGCTGAACATAATCCCAAACTAAACTAGTCCCACCTGCTTGCTCCTGGCTCATATCCCTCCCAACCTTTCCTATTCATGAACTTATCCAAATGTCTTTTAAATGTTGTAATTGTTGCTACATCCACATTGTTTATTCCACATAAGAACCACCCTCTGTGCAAAAACATTGCTCCTCATATCTTTTTTAAATCTCTCTCATCTCACCTTGAAAATATGCCCATCTCAGCTAAATTCCTTACACATCAGAAACACGCGAAAAGCTGAATAGAAAACAGTCTACTGTTGTAAAAAGCAGATTCTGCAATCGCTGAGCTGTACAGTCTTGATGTGAAGCTGAAGCATGCTTATGTAATTGTTCTGAAATGGATGCATGCTCGATAAAATGGTTAGCCAGAGCAACTGAAGCATTCATGGTTGTTGCACAGAGTTAGCATCAGTCTCTCAGTGTGTTACTGGGGAAATACTACAGAATGGATGTGCTGCAAATGCAGTTGAAATGTTTGATTTTTTTTCCACCTGTTACGACAGAATTTTAGCAAATTGTTGCATGTAAGAACATCCAGTTCTATCAAAAATAAAGAAAAATCTACGTTAGCACACAAAGATAAATTGTGCCTGAAGTTTGCGAGTAGGTAGTGACAGTATGAGATGTTATTTGGCCTGACAGAGTTTATACCAGTCAATCACGTGCTGGTAAAACAATTCCTTCAATTATTTTCCACCAATACAGTGCCCTTTAAAAGTGACTTCTGACAAGTCAATACTAAGATTATATGCTTCATCGTTAGGCCCATTTGAATCAAACAAATTGTATGTATTGTACTTAGCTGCAGAAAATTGTGAGGAAATGGTTTTTTGAGAGTTAGTTGCCCATCAGTTCACCAAACTCAGTATATTGCTAATTCTAATTTAATTTACAAATACTTAATGCAACTAATATCAGTTATCAATGTATATGATGTCAATATATATCCATTTAATGTTGATATGGCATTTGTTTGCCTGGTCTTATGACAGAGACAAGCATTAGGTGTGGGAGATAAATTTTAACCCGGGTGAGTGTCTGTGAGGATACATAGTTAAATAGGAGCAAAAAAATTCCAACATAATAATATAAGATGAAGAGCTGCTTGTAATCCAAAATAAAAACAGGGAGCACTGGAGACACTCACCATGTCTGGCAGCAAAGAAACTGAGTCAATGTTTCAGATCCAGTTACCCTGAATCAGAACTGAAAGCAGCTGGGAAAGGGTGGCACTTATGCTGATGATAAGGAATGTGGTGGGGGGCAGGGAACAAGATGACTAAAACCATCAAAGAATCCTTATAGTGTGGAAACAGGCCATTCAGCCCAATGAGTCCACACTGACCCTCGATGGAGCATCCCACCCAGACCCAACCCATCTCTATGACCCTGCATTTCCCATTGCTAATCCACGTAACCTGCACATCCTTGGACAGTTTAGGATGGCCAAATCACCTAACCCTCACATTTTTGTTAAAAATCACACAACACCGGGTTAGAGTTTTCGGAGTGCTTCTTCTTCATCAGGTAACTAGTGGAGCAGGATCATAGGACACAGAATATATAGCGAAAGATCATAGTGTCATACAACTGATACGATATATTAAACAAACCTGGATTGCTGTTAAGTCTTTCATCTTTTAGAATGGGTTGCAAGTTTCAATTCATTAATATGTAAATCCCAAAACTTCTTTCAAGTCACATTCCCAAGATAACTTAAGGTTTTGTGAAAAGAGGTGATATCTCAGCTCAGACGATGCATTAAAGATGTGAGGTTAGAATCTGTATGTCTTCCAATCTTGAGTCAGACTGGTTCTACTTCCAAAGTAGGAATTTATAAAATGTCACATGGATTGACTACATACAGATTGTGTGCTTTTTGAACAAAATGGAATGTATTTGCAAATACAATTCTACAATTGCAAATTCACCCTATAGACTTATATATGTCTGTGCATGCATGTGAGGGAGAGAAACAATTAGTGTGTTTTTGGGGGGTGTGCAGAGAACAGACTGTATGTATGTGTGTATGTGTACATGTGGTGTGTATATGTGTGTATGTGTATATGTATGTGTTGTGTATGCGTGTGTGTGTGTGTTTGTGTATGTGTTTGTGTGTATGTATGTGTATGTGTGTGTCTGTGTGTGTTTGTGTATGTGTGTGTTTTTGTACATGTGTGTATATATGTGTGTGTATGTGTATATATGTATGTGTATATATGTATGTGTGTATGTGTATATATGTGTGTGTATATGTGTGTGTATTTGTGTGTATGTGTGTATATGTGTGTGTATATGTGTTTATGTGTGTGTTTATATGTGTGTGTGTGTATGTATTTGTGTATATGTGCATGTGGGTGTGTTTGTGTGTGTTTGTGTGTATGTGTGTGTGTTTGTGTGTATGTGTGGGTGTATATGTGTATGTTTGTGTATATGTATACATGTGTGTATGTGTATGTGTGTGTGTATTTGTGTATATGTGTATGTGTGTGTATTTGTGTATGTGTGTGTTTGTGTTTATGTGTGTATATGTGTGTGTGCATATGTGTTGTTGTATATGTGTGTGTGTTTATGTATGTGCATGTGTGTGTATATATGTGTGTGTTTGTATGTACATGTGTGTTTGTGTATACGTGTGTCTATGTGTGTGTGTATGTTGTATATGTGTTTGTGTGTATGTGTGTGTATGTGTACGTATGTGTTTGTGTATATGTGTGTATGTGTGTGTTTATATATGTGTCTGTTTATATATGTATGTGTATATGTGTGTTTTTGTGTATAGGTGTGTGTGTTTTTGTGTGTATGTGTGAGTATGTATGTGTGTATATGTGTATGTGTATGTGTCTGTGTATGTATACGTGTGTATATATGTGTATGTGTGTGTTTGTGTATGTGTGTGTGTGGATGTGGATGAGTGCTTGATAGAGTGTGTGCATGAGTGTGATGGAGTATATGTCTGTGAGAGAGTGTGTGCATGGGTGTGAGTATGGGGTGATCAAGTTCTGGGATTTACATATTAATGAATTGAAACGTGCAACCCATTCTAAAAGATAAACGATGTAACAGCATCTAGGTTTGTTCAGTACATCACGTCAGCTGTATGACACAATGATCTTTTGCTATGATCTTATTTCAGTATCTACCTGATGAAGAAGCAGCATTTCAAACATTTGTACTTCCAAATAAACCTGTTGCACTATATCCTGGGTCCCTGGCACTGTGAGGCAGTAGTGCTAATCATTGAGCCACCTTGCCACTCTACACTGTGGGCAATTTAGCACGGCCAGTCCACCTAATCTGTACATCTTTAGACTGTGGGAGGAAACTGAAGCACCTGGATGAAACCTACACCGACAGAAGGAGAATGTTCGAACTCCTCATGGACAGTCACCTGGGTAGATGTCCAGATAGAGAGAGAAGTGAAAGAGAAGCAGGCAAAGGGATTGTTGAAAATTTCCAACATGTTGGGAAGCTGGCAGAGATTTGCCAACTTCTGCATTTAACTCAAATACATGTACTAGTTCTTAGCAATCCACTTGGAACAGCTTGGTCTGGCATCTGAAATGTCAAAAGGAAACTTGGTGGAACTATAACCTGGATTATGACTTAAACTTTCAACATAGTGAGTTTTCCATTTGTCCAAGTGTTGGCTCAGGTTCTGTCATACTCCCATTCTGTTTGAGAGTGTTACTTTACATAGTTTTGGTAAAGTCGCCATAATCCCAGAGGACCATAGGGCTGCTCTCTCATCAGACGGACGACGGTGGTTTAACCAGAGGGTCACCACGCCTCAGGCGATGGGAGAGGTTAAGAAGGTGGGAGCTTTGTGGTGATTCAGACAGTACGGGAATTAAACTAACATTGTTGGAGTCACTCTGCATCACACACCAGCCATCCAGCCACCTGACCTAACACACCCCTGGGACTCTACAGCACTGTTGGTGTCCCTGCCCGCACAGACATCAGCAGCTTAAGAAGGTCGATCATCAAAAAGGACAATTAGGGATGGGCAACAAATTCTGGCTCAGCCGGTGACATGCACATCCCAAGGATGAACAGCAAAAATTAGTTGTCCCATATGTTTATCTTCAAAGTACCATTTTCAGGGAGATTGGGAACTGCACAGACTTTTCATTATCCAACTGGATGACTCCAGTCTTTCAGTTAAAAACTCTTTATTGCCACATTTTCAATATTTTCAATAATTAATATGTGAAATGGTTCAAAAAATAATTTGAGGGTAAAAACACTTCCTTTTCTAAAACTCCTGTATTTGTTTTTCTCCTGGTTTTCCCTGTAACAGTGATCTGGAGATCAGCCTCAAATCCTGGACACTCCAGGCCACTCTTGGAGACTCCAGGTCGCTCCTGGACAATCCAGGCCTCCCCTGGAGGGCTGTCGATCATTGATCTAATCAGGTGACAAACTGGCTGTCACATCCTCCAATCTCACGGCCGCCAAAGTGATTCAATTTCCGTGAAGAGCTTCAAAATGGTTTGTGAAAGATGCAACCAGATGGTTTACAAATGCGAGTCAAGATTCCTCTATCATGATGAATAAGCACATTAGCGTCAGTAATGAAGGGACGCTTGGAAAAAAGGAGTTGTCATTAAAACCTCGACCTTGACTTTCTGGAGAGCAAATTCAGCCGTGTGACTGAGAGAGACGAACATTTTGTTCATTTCACAACAGTTTCCCTGATGGGTGTTTGCTATGGTAACTGTAATAAAAATCTATGAGTCCAAACAAGAAATGGAGCACGTGAATTGATGTGAAAGCTTGTCACACATGTAGAAATGTGCCTTGAAGAGGCAGAAGGAAAACAATAGGAATAATTGCTTGAGAAGGATTGCTCATCTTTATGGTCGCTAGCTTTTCCCTCTGATGTTTATTCCGTCATTTGTGGGATAGTGCAGCTAGCACCAGCCATTCAGTTAATACCTCACTCAGATCACTGTCTGAATGGTGGGTGCACTGAGCTACAGGAAGTGTTAATTAGAAAGTACCAAAGTGTAGGTATTTCCAATAATTCAGATTTCCCATTGCATTGTGCTTGAGGATTTGGAATAAGACCAGATAGTGCTGGAGAAACTAAGCAGGTCTGGCAGTATCTGTAAAGAGAGAAACGGAGTGAACGTTTCAAGTGCAGTATGACTGTTCAGTAGCACAGCAGGTAGCACAGAGATCAGCAGGAGAGTACAATGAATAAAGTTCAATTCTACATATCCCTTAATAGCTTGACAATCTGGACATGCCCTTGCTTTTCAAAGTGGAGACCTGTGACCAGCAGTGTGCTGCAGGATCAGTGCTGGGTCCACTGCTTTTTGTCATTTATGTAAATGATTTGGATGTGAGTATAGGAGGCATGGTTAGTAATTTTGCAGACAACACCAAAATTGATGGCATAGTGGACAGCAAAGAAAGTAGCCTCAGAGTAAAACAGGACCTTGGTCAGATGTGCTGATGGGCCTAGTAGTGGCAGATGGAGTTAAAACTAGATAAGTATGAGGTGGTACGTTTTGGTAGGGCAAATCAAGGCAGGACTTATACACTTAATGGTAAGGTCCTAGGGAGTGTGCCAAACAAAGAGACCTTGGAGTGCAGGTCCATAGCTCCTTGAAAGTGGAGTCCCAGGTCGATAGGATAGTGAAGAAAGCGTTTGGTATGCTTTCCTTTATTGGTCAGAGTATTGAGTACTGGAGTTGGGAAGTCATGTTGTGGCTACACAGGACATTAATTAGGCCCTTTTTGGAATATTGCATGCAATTCTGGTCTCCCTGCTTTAGGAAGGATGTTGTTAAACTTGAAAGGGTTCAGAATAGATATACAAGGATGTTGCCAGGGTTGGAGGATTTGAGCTTCAGGGAGAGGCTGAAGAGGCTGGAGCTGTTTTCCCCGAAGGGTTGGAGGCTGAAGGATGACCTTACAGAGGTTTATAAAATTGTGAGGGACATGGATAGGATGAATAGTGAAGGTTTTTTTCCAAGGGTAGTGGAGTCCAAAATTTGAGGGGCATAGGTTTAAGGTGAGGGAGGGGGGTAAGATTTAAAAGGGACCTATGGGGCAACTTTTGATGCAGAGAGGATGGAATGAACTGCCAGAAGAGGTGGCAGTGGCTGTATAATTATAACATTTAAAGGACATTTGGATGGGTCTATGAAGAGGAAGGGTTAGAGGGATATGGGCCAAATGCTGGCAAATGGGACTGGATTAATTTAGGATATCTGGTCAGCATGAATGAGTGGACTGAAGGGTTTGTTTCTGTACCGTATATCTATATGACTATATGTTGCATAACAGTAAAATACTGCTGATGGAAATCTGAAAAAAAAAATCTAAAGTGCCGGAGAAACTCAGCAGCTCTGGCAGAATCCCTGGACAGAAAAACAAAGTTAATGCTTCGAATTCAGTATGACTAAGGAATTAAGGGGTACAGGGAGAGTGTGGGTAAGTGGCATTGAAATGCCCATCAGCCATGATTGAATGACAGAATGGACTCGATGGGTTGGATGGCCTTATTTCCACTCCTATTTCTTATGGTCTTATGGACTCCTCTTTGGGGTTGAAAGGAGCTGGAAAATGTTGGTTTTGATGATGTGGACAGGGAGAGAGGAGGAGCAAGTGGAACAGATTATGAAACTTAATGGCAATAAAAATGCTGGTCAAGAAAAAACAGAGGTGTTAAGTAGATAGAAAAGTTAGTTGTGAAAAGGAAGAAATGGTTTTCCACAAATCAGACTCGAAACACTAATTCTGTTTCTCTCTCTCAACATATGCTGCCAGACCTACTGAGTTTCTCCAGCACTCACTGCTTGTTTTGACACAGGGACCCTCCCCTGTTGGCCCAGATATATTGAAGTAGATAGGCAGGAAGAACACAGCAAGCCAGGCAGCATCAGGAGGTGCAGAAGTCAACATTTCAGGTGTAACCGTTTCCCAGGACTCCGGCACAGATCCCCATGTAGAGAGGTTGATGCTGCATGTTGCTGGCTTGACTGTAAAACCATTTGTTTTAATTTAAATTATTGGAAGTATACTGACATTGTGAAGTGTCGGTCAGATACCTACCATGGCCTCCTACTTCTCTCTGACTGGCCCCTTATCATCGAGACTCTAATGAATGGAGGTCCTGTCCTCAGACCATTAATTTGTTGCAATGAGGAAAATCACAATGAGTGGCTCTGTCCCATGCAGTGGTGTTCAGAATCTTGCAGGAAATATCCTGCCCCTAGAATGGAATTTGACCGCAGAACCTCTTACCCATAGGGGAGAGCAATAAAAATTGAGCCAAGCTGATGATTGGAGAATCTTCACAGAGAAGGGATTATCAGGCACCCTACAATTCCAAAAACAAACAAATCAATCATTATTGGAATTAAACCAGAAACATCTGGAAAACAATTAGGCAGCATCCTTGAAGAGAGAAAGTGATTTAATGCTTAAGCCTTTCATCAGAAATCAGTCTCTGGATACTTTCAAGAAAGTGATGGATAGAGCTCTTAGAGATAGTGGAATCAAGAGTTATAGGGATAAGGCAAGAACAGGATACTGATTGTGGATGATCAGCCAGTACATCCCATGGACAAAACCAACATCGTCTACAAAATTCCATGCAAGGACTGCCACAAACACTACGTAGGACACACAGGAAGAAAGTTAGCAACCAGGATACACAAACACCAGCTCGCCACAAAAAGACATGACCCTGTCTCCCTCATAGCCCTACACACAGATGAAAAAAGCCACCATTTCGACTGGGACAACACATCCATCCTGGGACAGGCTAAGCAAAGACATGCCAGAGAATTTCTAGAGGCCTGGCATTCCAACCACAACGCCATAAGCAAACACATAGATCTAGATACCATCTATCAACCCCTCAGAAAACGAACAGGAAATTACATCACCACAAACCCCAGAAACCCCATCCAGGACAAACATATAAATAGAAAGCAAGAGACAACAGCTTCACTTCACTTGGAGGTCGCCACTGATGATGTTACCTAGCCAGGTAATGAAACATCTGGATATCAAACCTACAGCTCAGTGAGCAAACCTACAACCTAAACCTCAATCTGAGCTACAAACCTTCACAAATCTTGCATATATCAGATTAACAGACCCTATCAGGGAACCCATAGTCTATGAGATTTACTTGGCTGACCTCGTTACAAACATTACATCTACGTGCTTAATATTTCAAAGCTCAAAGCTCAAGCTCAAATTAACAGCTCAAAAACGACACCCACAGTTCTGGAATGTGAAGTTTTATCATATTCAAAGTCGATCAACAAGAACATGAGAGAGAAGCAAAGCACAGGAAAGCATGCAGTTTTTATGAAACTCCTTGTTACTGCTCTATCTATACACACAAAAGTTTAGAAAGCCTAGCAAAGCAACTATTAAAAGGCCCTTCAAAATCGACTTAAAAACAGCACCTTCCAGGTGAAACATGATACTGTCAACATCTTTCAGAAACACCTCACTACATGACTGATGCAGAATAATCCTAAAATGCTAAGTGTGTCTGAGCCACAGTTTGATACTGCCAATCTAAGCCACTGTGAAGCACCTTGAAATGTTCTTGATCTTTACAAGGTGCTACTTAAATTGAACTTGTAGTTGCAGCATTTCCCAAGCTATCAAACTGTCAAACATTGATGAACAGGACCTGTGTTTACTTTACAACAGTGAGACTTTGTGAGCTTACAAAGAAACACTGTGGAATGATTTATTCTATCTTGAGAACATGAGAAACCTGTGAATCTGTGTGTAAAAGCGTTGGGCAGGATTTTATCATCTGATGATTGCAGGCCTGGGGGTGAGAGGGTCAGTAGAATTGTGGAGAGCCATGATAGTTGACCTAATCTTGGAAATAGAGAATGTTTGGCTGGGTTGCAGAATGTTCTGCAGTATATGTACAGACTGAGCATACTGAATCTTCCTAGTTTTGTTTTCCCTTCTGGTGTTTCATCATTAGCTATCTCTTTGTTTTCCTGTTCCTTTTATCTCTTGATCTCTGTCTGTCTGTCTGTCTGTCTCTCTCTCTGGGCACTGTCTCAGTGTACTCTCTTTGTTCTCTACCACCTGCCCTTCCAACCCCATCCTTGCCATCAGCATGAATGCACCCCTTTCCTGGCCATTTTCAGTTTTGTTGAAGGGTCACTGGACTTGAAACATTAACTCTGCTTTCTCTCCATAGATGCTGCCAGACCTGCTGACTTTCTCCAGCACTTTGTTTTTGTTTCAGATTTCCAGCATCTGCAGTTTTTATTTTTATTTTAGTATTCATATGTGTCGTTGACCCCACATTTCCTTGGAATCACTATTGCATCCATATTTCCTGCACAATATACAATGCAGAACACAACCATGATACAATTCCATACAATATCCCTCTACGACTCTGTACAGTTTTCTAATTTACCAAGAGTTACTAATTTACAGTACATTATGCTGCGTAGCTCTCTCCTCTCATTTCAGTCACTTGTTAATTTGGGAGTGTTTGTTTTCAATCTGTGATCTCCTCATTCAGAATCCACATCTGTACACACTAGTGTAGCTGCTCAGAAAATGTGCAATCTGAGCTTATTAACATATTAAAGGGCCTTTTCTCTTCTGACAGATTGTCACATCATCCTAGGAATTCTTGTGATGCGTGCATGAAATCATCTTTACTATAGCAAACAGCACCCGTGATTTACACTTCACTGTCTGAACCACACTGTGCTGGTAACACTTTGATCGAGATCATAAAAGAAAACTGTCTTGGCTGGTTGAAAGCAATTTTGAATCCAAGATGAACTATAAGCAATGAGAGAAGCCACTCAGCCTATTTAGGTCATCCCTCAATTGAAATATTACATACACATTCTCGCCTGGCCTTACACTCGGCTACTCTGAACAGACTCTGTGGTTTGGCTTCCATTACACAATAATACATTTATTTGATACAAGAACGTGTCTCCCCTCCATCAGTTTGAAACATTACAATCATCTTGGACCCAATAACAATGGTATCAGAAAAGCTATTAGTGTCTTCACTTTTTTTTTGTCATGTATTAGTGGGCTGTGGGCATCACTGGCGAGGCCAGAATTTGTTGCCCATCTTTAATTGGCCTGGAGAAGGATGTGGTGAGCCATCCATTTTTTTAAAAATCCCTACAGTGTAGAAACAGGCCGTTCAGCCCAAGAGGTCTACACTGATTCCCTAAAGAGCATTCCACCCAGACCCATCTACCTGACCTATCCCTGGAGCTCTGCATTTCCCATGGCCAACACACCTAATCTACACATCCCCGAACACTATGTGTAATTTAGCATCGCCAATCCATCAAACCTGCACGTCTTTGGACTGTGAAAGGAAAGTGGAGCACCCAGCAGAAACCCATGCAGACACGGGGAGAATTTGCAAACTCCATACAGTCATCCAAGGGGAGATTTGAATCCAGGTCCCTAGCACTGTGAGACAGCAGTGCTAACCACTGAGCCACCATGCTACCCATCACAGCCTTTAGAGCACAGGAACACGTACAGTGGTATTAAGAAAGGAGCTACAGGATTTAGACCCAGAAACAGTGGCATATTTCCAAGTTAGGATGAAGGGTGCCTGAGAAGGAAATTTGTAGGTGGTGTTGATCCCATATTTCGGCTGTCCAATCTTTCTGGAGTGTAGACACTAGAAGTTTAGAGAGTGTTGTTAAAGGTGCCTTGGTGAGTTAATTCAGTTCATCTTGCACACTGCTATCAACAGTGATAGGAGTTGAATATTGAAGGTGGTGTTTGGGCTGAGAATCAAGCAAATTACTTTGACCTGACAGTGTCAAGTTTCTTGAGTGTTATTGAGGCTGCACTCATAAGACCATAAGATGCCTGAACATAAATAGGCTATTCAATGAGATTATGGCTGATTGAATAATCCACTTTCATACCTTTTCCCCTTAACCGTTGATTCCCTTATTAATTAAAAATCTCTCAGTCTAAGCCCTGAATATACTTAATGACCCAGCCTGGACTGTCTTCTGTGGTAAAGCATTCCACAGATTCACAACCCTCAGAGAAGAAATTCCTTCCCATCTCTGTCTTAAATGTACAGCCGTTTGGTCCTAGATTCTTACACAAGGGGAAATTGTGTTTCCACATCTATCCTGTCAAGTCCCCTAAGAACCTTATACATTTCGATATAGTCTCCTCTCATTCTCATATATTCCAATGAGTGTAGAAACACACTCGTCTACCTCTCCTCATATTACAGTGCCTCTGTACCCAGTATCAGTCTCGTGAGTCTTTTGTTGTCTGCCTCCAATGCCAGGTTATTGTTCCTTAGCTAAGGGGCCCAAAACAGGTCACATATTCCAGCCTCATTCCTGATGAAATGCTTTTGCCCGAAACATCGATATTCCTGCTCCTCAGATGCTGCTTGACCTGCTGTGCTTTTCCAGCAACACATTCTTGACTCTAATCTCCAGCATCTGCAGTCCTCACTTTCACCTAGTGTTCCAGCTGTGTTCTTGACCATCCTTAGGAACTCAAGCTGTGATGCCCTGGGACTGAGATGACTGACCTCCATCAAACACCGCCATCTTCCTTTGTGCTAAGTATGACTCCAACCAGTGGAAAACATTTCCTCGATTCCCATTGACTCCAATTTCATAGGGGGTCCTTGATGTCACAGTCAGTCAATACTAGGAAGAAAGTGAGGACTGCATGTTGACTCTTCTCCCTGGATGTTGCCTGACTGGCTGTGCTTTTCCAGTGCCACAATGTTTGACTCAATACTACCCAGATGCCAAGCGCAGTCACTCTCAACTCAACTCTGGAATTCAGCTCTTCTGTCAACATTTGGATCAAAGTTGTAATAAGATCACGAGCCAAATGATTCAGGGCAAGACACAACGTTCCAGTGACTAGGGTATTCCTTTGCAAGTGCCACTTAATTGTATTGTCAAAAACCCCTTCCATTTTCTTGCTGCAAAAGTAGCCTGATGGGGGATAAATGAGCAGGTTGGATTTGTTCTAATTTTTATGAAAAGTACATTGTTGTGTAAATACCAGTATTGTCACTGTATTAGAACAGCTTGGTTACGAGTGCACCTGGTTCTCAAGAACAGATCTTCAGTACCAATGACAGAATGCCACCTGGGTCCATATGTTTACAGTATTTAATGTTTTCAAACTTTTCTTGTTGTGAATTGAGTCGGTCAGATGATGTGGTCAATTGATAAACTACCTATATGATTCATCAGGAAGGATAGTGATTGCGAGACTGTTAATAATTAACCAATCCAAATCAAAGCCAATTTCATATTCTGATCAGAATCACTATTTTCAAATATTTTGATGTAAAGCTCCCAGGTTCTGAGTTTGAGTTACTTTTTATTCATTCCCAGCTTGTGGGTGTTGCTGGCCGGACAAAGGTTTATAGCCCATCCTGGAATGCCCTTGGGGAGGTGGCAATGAGTCACCTTCTTGAACTGCTGCAGTCCCTGAGATGCTGCTTCATTGTAAGCAACATGAAAGTTCATAGTCATAGAGCTGTACAGCACGGAAACAGACCCTTCGGTCCAACTTGTCCATGCCAACCAGATATTCCAACCTCATCTAGTTGTAATATGTTCATGAGCCAATATGTCCCTCTAAATCCTTCCTATTCATATACCCATCCAGATGCATTTTAAATCCTGTAATTGTACCAAACTCCACCACTTCCTCTGGCAGCTCATTCCATACATGCACCATCCTCTGCATGAAAAAGTTGCCCCTCAGGTCCCTTTTAACTCTTTCCCCTCTCATCTTCAGCCCATGCCCTCTAATTCTGGACTCCCCCACCTCAGGGAAAAGACCTTGTCTATTAACATTTCCATGCCTCTCATGATTTTATAGGCCTCTATAAGGTCACCCCTCAGCCTCCAATGGTCCGGGAAAACAGCCCCAGCCTATTCAGCCTCTCCCTATAGATCGAACCCTCCAACCCTGGAAATATGCTCTCAAATCTTTTCTAAACATTTTCAAGTTTCACAACATCCTTCCTATAGCAGGGAGACCAGAACTGCACACAATTGCACAGGTCCTCGGGAGCATGCAATGAGCTGAAGTCGCCAGATATTTGCTGTAGTTTCCATCTCAACCTCTAGCTTGTTTGGGGTGTTTGGTAACATAGGAAGCTGAGTCATAATGAGATGGGTTCAGCTGTTAACAAGGCATTTAGCAAACAATAATCCCCCTTAATGGGCAATTCACCGCTGTCTCGTGAGACTTTCCCCTCTCCTCTCGACAACAGCGTCAAAGGTGGCGCAAAATACTCCCGACATCATCAAGATAGATCTTATCAGACTACTTGCTCAATAGTGCCACAAATCTGACCATAGCCCTGTCCCTGAGGCATCTGCAAGAGTTCACCCTTTGTTTCTGATTTATCATTAAGGACTCAGGGGAGATTAAAGCTAGGGAGCATAAATAAAAATTAAGAGAAATTTTAAGGCAGTGATAATGAGAAATATTTTCTCCCAGAAAATCCTTAGTCTGTGGAATTCTCTTCCTTAGAACTTGATGCAGGCTACTCATTGAATTTATTCCAGACTGAGTTGATTAGATTTTTGGTAGATAATACAGTCAGGGGTTGCAGGATGCAGATGGGAGGGTGGAGTTGAGACCACAAGCAAATCAGCCAGGATTTTATCAAATGGAAAAACGGTCTCAAAGGTTGAATCTTCTGTCACCTCTCCTAAGTCCTAAATCTCTTTTTCCTAAAAGTATAAGATAAGCATTTGATACTAATAAAAATATTAAATAATATTAGATGTGGGAAGGGTTAAGGGTCTGGGTATCCAGATTGTCAAATTTCAAATAACTTTTTATTCACACTTGGGCGGTGGGCATCACTGACTGGCCAGCATTTATTGTCCGGCCTTGGTTGCCCTTCAGAAGGACCTGTGTAAATAATAGTCAATTTGACAGGTAACATTTGATATCTGTACTTCTTTGAGGGTTAACATTTTGTTAGGAGAAAGGAGAACACAGCAAAGACAGAAATTGCACGTTAATAATATTAATGTTTCTCTTTATCCTTGAGGTTCTATCAACTGACAGTAAATACACTATGTGTTATTTTCTTGTCTTCATGTAGACATGAAGCTATAAAGTTAAGATGCTGTTCAGAGTACATCAAGTATTGGGTGGCACAGTGCTGTGTGCTGTTGCCTCACAGTGTTGGGGTCCTGGGTTTGATTCCAACCTTGGTGACTTCATGGAGTTTACATATTCTTCCTGTGCCAGTGTGGGTTTCTACTGGGTGCTTGGATTTTGTCCCACAGTCCAAAGGTGTGCAGGGTTAGGTGGACTGGCCATGGTAAAACGTGGGGTTATGGGGGATGGGTGGGATGCTCTTCAGGAGATTGGTGCAGTCTTGATGGGCTGAATGGCCCTTTCTGCACTGTGGGGGTTCTATTGGATAAGCTTTTCCAATCATTACAGCTGGAGCCTCCATACCGCAAAGATTCCTGGTGTGCTGTGTTAAGTGATTTCAGCTGTGGCTTTGTTAAGGGAACTACACTTCAGCTTGCATTAAGAAAGAAAAGGTTGGTCCCAATTCCCACACCTGATCACTGACCAGTGCATTTACCTTGATTGTAGACTATGTTGCGATGCTTTATCAGGCTGAATGCTCAATCACCACTCATTATTAAAACATTATTAATTGTCCCAAATTAGATCAGCGAACCCACACCACACAGGAGACTTCTAAGTCTGTAGGATCCATCCATTGTGTTGAAGATGCTGATTGTTGTGGTTCTGTTCGCCGAGCTGGAAATTTGTGTTGCAGACGTTTTGTCCCTTGTCTAGGTGACATCCTCAGTGCTTGGGAGCTCCCTGTGAAGCACTTCTGTGATGTTTCCTCCGGCATTTATAGTGATTTTTATCTGCCCGTTCCGGTTGTCAGTTCCAGCTGTCCATGGCAGTGGTCAGTATATTGGGTCCAGGTCGATGTGCTTATTGAGTGAATCTGTAGATGAGTGCCATGCCTTTAGGAATTCCCTGGCTGTTCTCTGTTTGGCTTGTACTATAATAGCAGTGTTTGATGCTGAGATGGTATTTGTCTAAGCACCTACTTTTCTTCATCCAAAACCATTGTATTTGATCCTTTATAATTCTCAAACTTACAGACAATGTGAGTATTTCTGAAAGTTCTGCATATTTCAACATATGTACAAAGGCTATGAAGTGTGGTCACATCATTAAGAGCCCACTTGCACCTTAACCTTTCTCTGGATGTAAAACACTTATTGACATTCCATTAATGTAAGACAATCCCGAGGAAATATATTAATAGGGTTCTTAACCAATATAAATAATTTATTCCAAAACACCATTATGATGTACATTTTCTTTGCCTGACATCTGACATTTTCACATCATAGACAGTTGCAATTTCATTGACTTTGCCGGCTGGTCTGAGAATTCTAATCTAAATGGAGTATCTAACTCTAACCAGATCTTCCCCATCTGCACCAGTGGGAAGTTCTCCATCTCATTCCACAGCCAGCTTTATGGCATAGTTGAGGTTAACCATTTAGTTTTATGAGACTGTGTAAATACAGGGATTAACTCAAATTTCATGGTCAATGAAATTAAAAATGAGGCAAGAGGTAAAACAGACTGCCAATTCACTAACACCCAGTTTCCATAATTGCACAAAATTAATGCCCTTGATCTATCCACCAATTTCATGGTGAATCCTTTCAGAAGAGGGGTCGATCAATATCAATCTCGGATTAGTGTTGGAAACAAAAGTCTGGTTTGCTAATGTATTCCCATCCCAAGCAGCCTTCCTATTCAGGCAGTGAGTCCGCATTACAATATGCTGCATACATAGAACATGGACATAGAACAGTACAGCACAGTACAGGCCCTTTGGCCCACAATGTTGTGCCGAGCATTTATCTTAATCTAAGATCAACCTAACTTACACACACCTCAATTTAATGCCATCCATGTGCTTGTCCAGCAGTCGCTTAAATGTCCCTAATGTATCTGACTCTGCTACCATCGCACCCACCACTTCCGGTGTAAAGAACTTGTCTCTGACATCTCCCCTATACCTTCCTCCAATCACATTAAAATTATGACCCTTTGTGACAGCCATTTCTGCCTAGGGGAATAGTCTCTGGTTATTTACTTTATCTACACCACTCATTACCATGAACGCCTCTATCAAGTCACATCTCTTCCTTTTTCTCTCCAGTGTGAAAAGCCCGAGCTCACTCAACCTCTCTTCATAAGACAAGCCCTCCAATCCAGACAGCATCCTGGTAAATCTCCTCTCCACCATCTCTAAAGAATCTACATCCTTCCTATAATGTGGCAACCAGAACTGGACACAATATTCCAAGTGTGGTCTAACCAGGGTTTTAAGGAGCTGCAGAAAAGCCTCGTGGCTCTGAAACTCAATCCCCCTTTTAATGAAAGCCAGAACACCATACGCCTTCTTAACAACCCTATCAACTTGGGTGGCAACTTTGAGAGATCTATGTATATGGACCGCAAGATGCCACTGTTCCTCCGCACTGCCAAGAATCTTGCCTTTAACACTGTATTTAGCATTCAAATTCGACCTTCCAAAATGAAACACTTCACATTTGTCCAGGTTGAACTCCATCCGCCACTTCTCAGCCCAGCTCTGCATCCTGTTAATGTCTTGTTGTAGCCTGCAACAGCCCTCGAACACTACCTACAACACCACTGATCTTTGTGTCATTGGCAAACTTCCGAAGCCACCCTTCCATTTCTTCATGCAAATCATTTATAAAAACTACAAAGAGCAGAGGCCCAAGAACAGATCCCTGCGGAGTTTGCATTTAAGGACTCCGTATGCTACGTGTCTATAATGGTGTGACTCTACCTGGCAGCTAAAGCCTGCTTAGATTTTGCAAGCTGCTTCCTCTGACATAATTTGGTTTCCTGTAACATCTGTTTCATAGTTTAAAATGTGTTTTACTGTTTTAAATAAACCAACCCACAGAGTTAATCTATCCCAGGTGGATAGTTGATTGTCTGATCTTATCATTAACATGACGTATACCATCTACAAGATGTACTGCAGCAACTCACTAAGACTCCTCCTCCAGCACCTTCCATACTCAAGGTCTGCACCACCTAGAAGTACAAGCAGATACATGGGTACACCACCACCCTCAAGATCCCTTCCAAGTCAACACCATCCTGACCTGGAACTACATCTCCAATTCTTCACTGCTGCGGAGTCAATGTCCTAGCACTAACCTCCTTACAATACAATGTAATTGTACCTATACCCTGACCATTCTAACGGGTAAAGAAAATAGCTCACCACCATCTTCTCTAGGGATGGTCTAAAAGAATAAAAGCAGTAAAACAGGAGAATGAGACATCCCGGTCTAATTGGTTTTGTATGCTTCAAATTGGAAGAGTACGTTCATTTCCAAGAACGGCACGGTGGCACAGTGGTTAGTACTGCTGCCTCACAGCGCCAGAGACCCGGGTTCAATTCCCGCCTCAGGCGACTGACTGTGTGGAGTTTGCGCATTCTCCCCGTGTCAGCGTGGGTTTCCTCCGGGTGCTCCGGTTTCCTCCCACAGTCCAAAAATGTGCAGGTTAGGTGAATTGGTCATGCTAAATTGCCCATAGTGTTAGGGGCAGGGGTAAATTTAGGGCAATGGGTCTGGGTGGGTTACGCGTCAGTGTGGACTTGTTGGGCCGAAGGGCCTGTTTCCACACTGTAAGTAATCTAATTTTTAAAAAATCTAATATATCTAACTACTGGGTTTTCTGCTGGATTTTCCCTCTGGGGGATAATAAACACTAAACCATCCAGATAGGCCCACATCACGTGAACAAATTACAAAAGGATTTTCATGCTATAGAATGGACATTGGTTAAAGTAGGGAAGGGAGTTTGGTGCTTGCAGAGTCATGTCACAACCCTGAATTAACACTAGGAATGGGATGTGAAAACAAAGCTACACAGAAACTGAAAGCTGTGGTATGGCCTGTCAATGATGTTGTTCTGTAGATTTGGCACACTGTGCGCAGGTGAAAAGGTACATTAAAAATTTAGCCCTGGGCTACTTGGTGGTTGATTCTCTCATCACTGTTAGAATTGACAGGTGAAATTATTCTTTCTTTGGCAGGTACCTCACAGTCTCAGATGTATCTTCTAATTGCTTTTCCATGCAGAAAGCCTAGTTCAGAAGTGTTAATGTAGGTTTTACAAGCAGCTAGAAAACAATGTAGCTTTGGCCCTCTATGGTTGGCACCAGTTGACTGAAGGACACGGTGGAAAGAAACAGCGAGAGAAAATGATAGAGAGAGAGAAAAAAATGGAAGAGAAGACTAGTGATTGGAACCAGGTGGATCTTGATTGAGGTTGTTAACTTGTGGCAATCAGGGAGCCCTGGCTGACAGATATAAACAGGACATTCAGAATCTCCTCAGTCAGGGCCTGACTCCGAGCTCGCTACCTGAAGGGTTTAGAAAGATATGGGCCAAATGCTGACAAATGGGATTAGGTCAGATTGGGATGTCTGGTCGGCGCAGTCGAGTTGGATTTAAGGGTCTGTTTCCACGCTGTACAACTCAATGATTTTATTCCCTATTGCTCCTGCACATCCTTCTCAACCAACACAACCCTTTGGCAGTCTAAGACTGTGGGATGTGCAGTACAACACAGTGACGTGGGATACCGTGCCTTCATGGCATTGCCTGACTGGTCCAGTCATAAGGATCTCAGCTTCAGGTACCTAATACTCTTTTGGTAAAGGTTGTGGGAAGTGTACACAGTGTTGTATCTCTACTTGGCAGCAGTCTGAGCATCTTTCTGAGCTGCCATCAGCCAACTGTCCAGAGGCAGTGCCCATTTCTTAGAGACGATGTTGCTTGTGAGTAGGTCAAGGATTTACAAGTCATGGCAATGCCTGGGATATCTCTTGCAGTCAGTGTTTCTCACTCCACCCACCGTGGGGGTTGCTATGTCAACAATGAAACTCTTTTGAGTTGATTTTCAGATCATTAAGGCGAGCTTCAGGATTTACGTTCAGTGCCATGGGGAACAGGTTCACCCGGTGACCTACAACATCCCTGCCCATTCTTCCCCTTTCCTACCATATTCCAATCCCTGATGAAGCTTCACCCTCTCCCGTCTCAGTTGAGCCCCTTTTGGTTACCATCAGCATCTCTCATTTTAGCTTGGAGTTCCTGACTGTTGAGATCCTGATGCCCTTGCTCCCATGTGTCGAGAAGCAGACTGATCATGACTTGCCTCAACCCAACCCTCACCCAAACCTTTGAGACTGGTGCAAACTCCACCCCATTCCACCAAATGCCACCCTCCTATCTTCAATGGTACCCATGACTGTCACTGTTCCCTCAGCTAGTGAATGCGACCAGGCCAATCCCCAGGTTTGAGCTGCCTGCAGCCTTAACAATGTCATGGGCAGACCCGAGAAACACTCAGAGTTTATGTACAATTCAACCCCCAACTGACTGTGGTCCATTCCCTGGATGGATGGAGCATGGCCCATCTCTCAGACTGATGTTGGAGGACCAACCTGACCAAACAACTAACAAGTCCTCGATATTTTTTCTTCACCTCCAGGACCAGCTGTGGCCTAATTCCTGGACTGGAACTGCGGGAAGTCCCAGACTTGATATGGACCTTCAGCCCTCCTGGGAAGAGGACATTAAATCCATTAAGTTGTGTTAATTCTGGTGAGAGAATCTTCAGTGGAAAATCACAACCACTGTCATAACAAAGACATCTCGTCTTTTAGCATTCATGTGAATACACTACAAGCATTTAAACTGACATATACATGCATATAGACAGGTAAAACGTAAGTAAAATGTAAGTAAAAGCATTACTTCTAAATCTTTTAGACTTTCAAAACACTAACATAAATATTTCTCATTGTCAGCTGCATGAAACAAAATACGTATCATCTTGTACTAATGTGTTTTTTTCAATATAATACAATCTATCATAAATTGATGAATTGAAAGTCCTTTTTTTGTGGAGCCATACTATAGCTTTCGGAAGTAGAGAGCCATACACCAGAATGATCATCATGACCTCCTGAGTTGAATGAGTGAGTGAATTAAAATTCAGCTACCGTAATCCTCCAAATAAAGAGGCAGCAAAAACCTTTTTTAGTGCAGGTGTGTAGGACTTTTCAAAAACTGCTTTCAGTGGAACACCAATGGGATGCTATTCCCAGTAAATGTTGATCCCATTAAGCAATTCCTGACATTTGTCCAATTACTGGTGCCAATAGCTCTCATTCAATGTAAAATCCAACACCACAATTTTGGTTAAATAGACCAACAGGCCCAACTAGCATCCCTAAGTATTTGACAATGATGGGAGGGTCCTAAGTCACAGGCTGGCATTAAATCCTCATGCTCATTTGGTGAGCTAGTGTGAACATGATAGGCTGAATGGGCGTCTTCTATGCCATAATACTTCTGTCAATCTGCATTCTGTTGGTACATCTTGGACACTGACCAAGGTAGTGGAAAGGTGCAGAGTGTTGACAGAAAGCAAATGGGAATGAAAAGCCTCTTAGGTGCCTGGTTTATAGTAAGGTGGTGTCATATCGGTAATATCACTGGACATGAAGTCAGACCCCGAGGTTAACATTTTGGGATCGTGGATTCGAATCCCAACATGACAGGCAGCAAAGTTTGAGTTCAACAAAAAAACTGGAATAAAAAATCCAGTATAATGGCAACCATATAATCACCGTTGATTCTCATTTTTAAAAACCATCTAATTCACTCATATCTTTCAGGGAAGGAAATCTGCTAACTTTACCTTGTCAGTCGTACACGGGAATCCAGACTCATAACAGTGTAGTTCACTCTTAATTGCCACCTAGGTAAATTCGGGACAGGCAATAAGTACCAGCCCAGTCACTGAACTCCCATGTCCCATGAATGAAAAAAAGATAAACAGAACGTTAATGGTTTAGCAACGAATATCTGATATGATTGAGCACAAAGGCAGAAAACCACTTGACAAATAGCAGGATAGCAAAGATCAATGTGGATTGGGAACAGCAAGGAAACATACAGTAAGGATCAGACGAGTGGAGCAGGTGAATGAAATTAGGGGAGTCGAAGAAGGGAGTGAGGTTGAGGATGAAGCCTTGAAGATGTTTATGGATGAAGTAATACATTTTGAAACACATACGTTGGATGAAGAGGGCAAACAATGATTTTTAGTCAGCTTATTTGAACAGCTTCATGTGAGGTAAATTACTGTAAAGTCCATACTGAAAATGAAAAATGCTGGAAATCACAGTAGGTCAGGCAGCATCCATGGACAGAGAGCACGCTATCGTTTTGAATCCAGATGACTCTTCATCAGTGCATAAAGCCAGATCTATTTAATCAGAGACATGGACACTACCTGTGTTGCAGCATGGTGGCTCAGTGGTTAGTGCTGCTGCCTCACAGCACCAGGGACATGGGTTCGACTCCCACCTCAGGCGACTGTCTGTGTGAAGTTTGCACATTCTCCCCATGTCTGCATGAGTTTCCTCCCATAATCCAAAGATGTGCAGGTCAGGTGAATTGGCCATGCTAAATTGCCCATAGTGTTAGTGTCAGAGGGTGGGAGGGTTGGTGTGGACTTGTTGAGCCAAAGGGCCTGTTTCCATACTGTAGGGAATCGAATCTAATCTACCCCTGCAGCTCTTGAGAACTTGACAGATGTAAGTGAGGATATAATCCGGTGACTGATAGAACTGTGGATGCTGTAAACCAGAAACAAAAATAGAAGTTGCTGGAAAAGCTCAGCAGGTCTGGCAGCAGAGCAATCAGAGTTAACATTTCGGGTCCGGTGACCCTGGAGTCATCAACTCTGATTTCTCTTCAGAGATTGCTGCCAGACCAGCTGAGCTTTTCAAGCAACTTTTGTTTAGGTTTATAAAATCTAAGGAAAATGAATGGCTTGGGGATGACATTGCATAACATGGAAATCAGAAGCTGTTAAAAAAAGTACCAAGCTTAGGAAATAATCAGAGTTTCAGTGGCAGAAATGGATAGGGTAATGAAGGGGAAAAGAGGTGTTGCTATATGGGAATGAGAAATGGAATTTGAAGTTCAATTCTAGGCCAAACAGAACACTTACAATGTAGACTATGAGTTATTCACACACTGATAACACTTTCCAATGTGTCTACTTTGATGATTCACTCAAGAAGCGCAGAGTGGAACGATAGTAAACTGGAAAGGTGCGAGGATGTAGTTAGGCTGACTTTGCAGATCGCTGTCAGAGAAGTGGCAACAACGTTATCATCTGTCTTGGTGCTGACGAGAAGGGAAATGATTAGCAGGCAGGTTTCCCAATATGGATCACCGTCCTGTGACCTTTGCTCGGAAACAGAGACACCAACGAGAGCAAGATGATAATGACCCGAATGAAATATTGTGCAGGCACTGACTGAATGATTTGCTGCTGTTATGTAAACTGCTTACTGGCAGATTTCAGAGTGATTGGAATGAAGGCATAGCTTCAGGGAAAGATTTGAATTGTTACTTATAATACACTAGTCTGGTGACAATTAGAAAATGACGTTTACTCAAGTGTTCACATGCTTGAAGTGGGATCATGTCCCGGGTTCCTTTCAGTAAAGGAACAAAGGAACCGCTGACAATGCTAATTGGCTTAATTTGTGCTTTAAATCAGAACTCCAAACTGTAAACTGAGATTATGATTTGGAGTGTCTCAGGCTGTGGTATCTTCACATACAATGTCCATGAGGCTACTTGCTTCATATATCTTAGTGAGGTGATTCAAATCTTTATGTTCTGTAACACTCCTGGATTTATATCCATACATAGCAGGTTGTCAAACATGGCTCTCTAGTGTAGTCCCAGAGCCCTTGGTACATTTGAGGCTGAGGTGGATAGATAGATTCTTGATCAGTAGAGGAATCAAGCATCATGGGGAAAGGGCAGGAAAGTTGACGTGAGGAGTGTCTGATCAGCCATGTCCATATTGAATAGTGCAGCAGACTGGAGGATGCTGCTGATCCTATTTCTTATGGCCTTGTAGTGTCTGAGACCACTTTCATCACATACTCATTCCAGACTTGCGTCTTCTGTCTCAGAATTGTGTCGGAGCAAATTACTGTAGATTTTGGAATCTGTACTGAGAACAACATGTGCTGGAGATCACAGTGGGTCAGGCAACCCCCGTGGAGAGAGAGCAAGCTAACATTTCGAGTCTCAATGACTCTTCATTGGAGCTGAATTGTGTCATCATTACTTCATCATCATTTACTTGAATCTCATTGCACCAACTGCCTGCCAAAGTGACATACTCTCACAGGGTGGCACAACATTGAGGGCCGAAGGTACTGCGCTGTCATGTTCTATATTCTATGTTCATCTGCACTGGAGATGCAAGTGTGAAAGCACAGGAGATTAGACATTGAGAATCGTTTGTGCAAACTCACCTACATGGTGTTCTTAATTTTTTCAACATCAAACGGGAGAGGCCCCATTGGGAAACCCATTGGTGCTAACAGTGGGGTTAAGGAAAGTCATCACTGACTGCAGTTAATGCAAAAATTCCTGAGAACGGAAATGTTGCAGCAGCGGGGAGGGAGGGGGTATTAGATACAGTTACATTCACATTCTACTAATATGTTTATTTCATGAACTTTACATGACTGCTGTCCAAGAATGGAGAGGTTTGTTTTTGCCTGCCATCCATGGCAGCTACCTTCAGCACACCAGAAACAGAGATCAGGAATAACGTTTGAAATGATGAATCCACTTATCTGAGATATCATTGGTCCCACCATCGAATGGGGGAAAATATCATCGTCGAAAATCTTTGCAATGGCACATATTATAAGCAGGGTCGTCTGTCTCAGTATTACACTGTTGACATTGGATATTGGAATGTCATTTAGAATCAGAGAGTTATAAAACCACAGCAGAGGACTCTCTCAGACTAATCACACAAGTTGCTTATTCTGGTCAAATCCCTTCAAATCCACATACCAGACTGAAACAGCTGACACCACTTCTCCTTCGAGAGTACCTTCAAAAGCCAAGTGCAGCTTCTAAATCTGTCTTTATTAAGTGAATTGATTAAAAGCCAGAACCATTAAAAGTGGGCATTGTGCAGCTTGGAAGGTGTTCGACATTGCCTCGACTCTTCAACTAATCACCAACTTTAACGAACATAAAACTAACTCATTTCCGGAGCAGCAGCACAGCATGCAGGCTCCTGCCCAGAACACACCAGCTCTGTCCACTTTTGCTTTTTTGGCTTCTTTGACTGTTTTTATTTTCTTACTTTAATCTACTTACCTTTTGTGGAGAGCAGATTTGTGCAGCATAGAGGAGATCAACATGGAGGAGAGTGAGCCCAGGTGGAGTCGAGCCATTGCAAGGTGAGCGAGCCAAACATGGCAGAGAGTGAGGCCTCCCAGCATCTGTGGTGGCAGCCTCAGGTTGAGTTCAGTATGGACTATGGGCAAGGCCCAGTGTGGACTATGGGCGAGGCCCGGTGCGAATTGGGGTCAAGGCCTGGTGTGGACTGGAGACAAGGCCTGATGTGGTCTGGGGGCAAGACCCAGTGTTGTCTGGGGGCAAGGTCTGATGTGGTCTGGGGGCAAGGCCCGGTGTGGTCTGGGGACAAAGCCCAGTGTGGTCTGGGGGCAAGGTCCAATGTGGTCGGGGGGCAAGGGCCAATGTGGTCGGGGGGCAAGGGCCAATGTGGTCTGGGACAAGGCCCAATGTGGTCTGGGGCCAAGGCCTGATGTGATCTGGGGACAAGGCCCGGTGTGGTCTGGGGATAAGGCCAATGTGGACTGGAGGCAAGGCCTGGTGTGGTCTGGGGAAAAGGCCTGGTGTAGTCTGGGGGCTAGGTCTGATGTGGTCTGGGGGCAAGGCCCGGTGTAGTCTGGAGGCAAGGCCTGATGTGGACTGGGGGCAAGGCCTGGTGCGGACTGGGGACAAGGCCCAGTGCGGTCTTAACAACACATTGTTATTTAGCTTTCTTTTAACTGCAAAAAGGTTATTCACTTCACCTATTCCAAGGAGTAGCTGAGCAATATTGTCATGTGGTACAGTGAGTAATGTCCCTACTTCTGGGCTAGTAGGTTTAGGTTCAAGTACCACCTGCTCCAGACGGGTATCATAACATAACTGAGCATAGAGTCATGGAGTTGTACAGCATAGAGATAGACCTTTCATTTCAACTCATCTTTGCTGACCAGATATCCTAAAATGATATAATTCTATTTGCCTGCATTTTGCCCATATCTTCTCTATATACTTCTTATTCATGTAGCCATCCAGATGCCTCTTAAATCCTGTAATTGTACCCCCTCTCAGCTTGAACCTACACCCTCTAGTTTTGGACTCCCCTACCCTGAGAAAAAGACCTTGACTATTTATCCTATCCATGCCCCTCATGATTTTATAAATCTCTATACGGTCACCCCTCAGCCTTTGATGCTCCAGGGAAAACATTCCCAGCCTATTCAGCCTCCCCCTATTACTCAAGCTCTCAAACTTCAAGGACTTCCTTGTAATTTTTTTCTGAACTCTTTCAAGTTTAACAACATTCTTCCGATAGCAGGGAGACCAGAAGTGAAGTTGGCATTCTAAAGCTGGCCTCACCAATATCCTGTACAGCCACAGGATGACCTCTCAACTCCCATACTCTCAATGCATTGACCATTGAAAGCAAGCATGCCAAACACCTTCTTCACTACCTTGTCTACCCTGTCTACAGTTTCAAGGAACTATGCACCTATACTTCTAAGTTTTGCAACACTCCCCAGGGCCCCATCATTAAGTGTATAAGTGTTGCCTTGGTTTGCCTTACCAAAATACAGCACCTCACATTTATCTAAATTAAACTCCATTTGTCTTTCCTTGACCAACTGGCCCATCTGATCAAAGTCCTGTTGTAATCTGAGATAACCTTCTTTACTGTCCACTATGTCACCAAATTGATGCTATCTGCAAACTTACTAATTGTACATGCTATACTCACATCCAAATCATTTATATCAATGATCAAAAAAAATGGACCCAGCACTGATCCCACTGGTCTCAGGCCTCCAGTGCAAAAAACAACCCTCCACCATTACCTTCTGTCTCATACCTTCAAGGCAATCCAACTGACTAGCTCCCAATGGATTCCACATAATCTAACCTTGCTAAGCAATCTATCATGTGGAACCTTGTTGAACACTTTAATGAAGTCCATGTGGACAACATCTATCCCTCTGTCTTCATTAATTTTCTTTGTCACTTCTTTAAAAAACTCAATCAAGTTAGTGAAACTTGATTTCCCAGGCTCAAAGCCATGTTGACTTTTCCCAATCAGTCGTTACTTTTCCAAATGCAGAATCCCCTCCAACAACTTACCCACCAATGATGTCAGGCTCACCAGTCTTTAGTTCCCTTCCTTTTCCTTACCACTTTTCTTAAATAGCCACATTAGCCAACCTCTAGTCTTCCACCACCTCACCCATGGCTATTGATGATACAAATATCTCAGCAAGGGGTGCAACAATCTCTTCCATTGCTTCCCACAAACTTCTGGTATACCTGATCAGGTCCTAGTGATCTATTTACCTTTATCTGTTTTAAGGTGTCCAACACCTCCACTTCTCCACATCAGTGTTCACTGAGGAGAGGGACATGACGAATGTTGAGATTAGAGATGGAAGTTTGATAACTCTGGATCACGTTGACATAAGTAAGGAAGATGTGTTGGGTAGGTTAGAAGTTATTAAGGTGGACAAATCCCCAGGTCCGGATTGGATGTATCCTAGTTTGGTGAGGGAGGTGAGCGAGGAAATAGTTGGGGCCTGACAGATATTATTGTAGCATCCTTAAACACAGATGAGATGCCAGAGGACCGGAGGGTTGTTCATGTTGTCCCCATGTATAAGAAGCATAGTAGAGATATTCCGAGTAACTACAGACCAGTGAGCCTGACATCAGTGGTGGGAAAGTTGCTGGAGAAGGTACTGAGGGATAAAATCTATTCATATTTAGAAAAGAATGGGCTTATCAGTGATAGGCAACATGGTTTTGTGTGGGGAGATCATGCCTTACCAGGCTCGAAGGGCAGAAAGGCCTACTCCTGCACCTATTGTCTATTGTCTAATAGAGTTCTTTGAGGAATTGACCAAGTTGATAGATGAAGGAAGTGCTGTAGGTGTCATATGGACTTTAGTAAGGCATTTGATAAGGTTCCCCATGGTAAACTAATAGAGAAAGTGAAGTCACATGGTGTGCAGGATGTTCTAGTGAGTTGGATAAGGAACTGGTTGAGCAACAGGAGACAGAGAGTAGTAGTTGAAGGGAGCTTCTTGAAATGCAGAAAGGTGACCAGTGGTGATCCACAGGGGTCAGTGTTGGGGCCACTGTTTGTGATATACATAAATGATCTGGAAGAGGGCACTGTTGGTATGATCAGCAAGTTTGCAGATGACACGAAGATTGGTAGAGTAGCAGAAAGCATAAGGGACTGTCAAAGAATACAGGAGAATATAGATAGACTGGAGAGTTGGGCAGAGAAGTAGTAGATGGAGTTCAATCCAGGTAAATGTGAGGTGATGCATTTTGGGAAGTCTAATTCTAGAGCAAATTATACAGTAAACAAAAGAGCCTTGGGAAAAGTTGATGAGCAGAGAGATCTGAGAGTTCAGGTCCTTTGTACTTGAAGGTTGCTGCACAGGTGGTCAAGAAGGCATATGCTATGCTGCCTTCATCAGATGGAGTATTGAGTATAAGACCTGGCAGATCATGTTAAATTGTACACGACATTGGTTCGGCCGCACTTAGAATACTGTGTACCGTTTTGGTTGCCACATTACGAAAAGGATGTGGATGCATTGGAGAGCGTGCAGAGAAGGTTTACGAGGCTGTTGTCTGGAATGGAAGGTGCTAGCTATGAAGACAGGTTGAGTAGGTCAGGTTTGTTTTCATTAGAAAAAAGGAGATTGAGGGAAGACCTAATTGAGGTCTACAAAATCATGAAGGGTATAGACAGGGTAGATAGCGATGAGCTTTTTCCCAGGGTGAAGGATTCAATAATGAGAGGTCACGCTTTCAAGGTGAGAGGTGAAATGTTTAAGGGGGATACATGTGGCAATATTTTACACAGAGGGTGGTAGGTGCCTGGACTGCGTTGCCAGCAGAGGTAGTAGAGGCAGGCACAGTAGATTCATTTAAGATGCGTCTGGACAGATGCATGAGTAGGTGGGAGCAGAAGGATACAGATGCTTAGGAATTAGACAGTAGATTTGGAATGGCTCAGGCCTGTTCCTGGGCTGTAAATTTTCTTTCTTCTTTGTTCTGTAATATGGACATTTTTTCAAGATATCTCTACTTATTTCCCCAAGTTGTCTAGCTTCCATATCTTTCTCCACAGTAAATGCTAATGTCAAATAGATTGTTTAGAAAATGCATGCTATATGATTCTCATCACTCTTTGGATAAATGGATATCAACTGAATCCTTACTATCTGTATAGGGTTTTATTTATGGCCATAGTTTTGGATTCATCCAGAAGTAAAAACATTTTTCTGTATCTACTCTATCAAACCTCTTCATAACTCTAGAGAACTCTATACAGTTAGTTCTCTGCCTTTTTCATTCATTTTTCATTGAGAGTTCATGCAGTCAACAGCAATGACACAGAATATGAGGGACTTCTGTATTTGGAATCTGCCAGGAAAATATTACAGAAAAAAGATATGCAGCTGGTGCTTTTATTCAGGAACTCATTTGGACAAATGCAAGAATGCCAAAAGGGTGCTGCTGATTGGTGAGTCAACTGAAATTGGCAGTCACCTACATTCCTCAAAGCCCCCAGGTATCATAAAAGGCAAAAGGCATGAACATAATCTTTTGTTTTAGAAGATCAGATCCCTATATGTGAACTTATGTCATTTTGAACAAAAATGAACCATGTTATAAGCTCAACTGATTATCTTAAATTGGTTACTGGAGTAACTCTTTGGGTATTTAGAATTAATGGTAAGGTCCTAGGGAGTGTTGCTGAACAAAGAGACCTTGGAATGCAGGTTCATAGCTCCTTGAAAGTGGAGTCGCAGGTAGATAGGATAGTGAAGAAGGCGTTTGGTATGCTTTCATTTATTGGTCACAGTATTGAGTACAGGAGTTGGGAGGTCATGTTGCGGCTGTACAGGACATTGGTTAGGCCACTGTTGGAATATTGTGTGCAATTCTGGTCCCCTTCAGATCAAAAAGATGTTGTGAAACTTGAAAGGGTTCAGAAAAGATTTACAAGGATGTTGCCAGGATTGGAGGATTTGAGCTATAGGGAGAGGCTGAACAGGCTGGGGCTGTTTTCCCTGGAGCATCGGAGGCTGAGTGGTGACCTTATAGAGATTTACAAAATCATGAGGGGCATGGATAGGATAAAAGACAAAGTCTTTTCCCTGGGTGGGGAAGTCTAGAACTAGAGGGCATAGGTTTAAGGGGAAAGATATAAAAGAGACCTATGGGGCAATGTTTTCACGCAGAGTGGTACGTGTATGGAATGAGCTGCCAGAGGAAGTGGTGGAGGCTAGTACAATTGCAACATTTAAAAGGCATCTGGATGGGTATATGAATAGGAAGGGTTTGGAAGGATATGGGCTGGGTGCTGGCAAATGGGACTAGATTGGGTTGGGATATTTGGTCGGCATGGACAAGTTGGACCGAAGGGTCTGTTTCCATGCTGTACATCTCTATGACTCTATAATGCTGTCCAATCATGGAATCTCATCACCAGTGGATATTTTTGATTTGAGTTTTGCAATCTGGGGATCACTGAGGACAGTCTGTACTTTTACTATAAACCGACCGACTCCCACAGCTACCTAGACTACACCTCCTCCCACCCTGCCCCCTGTAAAAACGCCATCCCATATTCCCAATTCCTTTGTCTCCGCCACATCTGCTCCCAGGAGGACCAGTTCCAAAACCGCACCACCCAGATGGCCTCCTTCTTCAAGGACCGCAATTTCCCCCCAGAGGTAGTTGACGATGCCCTCCACCGCATCTCTTCCACTTCCCGCTCCTCCGCCCTTGAGCCCCGCCCCTCCAACCGCCACCAGGACAGAATCCCACTGGTCCTCACCTACCACCCCACCAACCTCCATGCCCAGCGTATCATCCGCCGTCATTTCCGCCACCTCCAAACGGACCCCACCACGAGGGACATATTTCCCTCCCCTCCCCTATCAGTGTTCCGAAAAGACCACTCCCTCCATGACTCCCTCGTCAGGTTCACACCCCCCACCAACCCAACCTCCACTCCCGGCACCTTTCCCTGCAACCGCAAGAAATGCAAAACTTGCGCCCACACCTCCCCCCTTACCTCCCTCCAAAGCCCCAAGGGACACTTCCATATCCGCCACAAATTCACCTGCACCTCCACACACATCATCTATTGCATCAGCTGCACCCGATGTGGCCTCCCCTATATTGGGGAGACAGGCCGCCTACTTGCGGAACGTTTCAGAGAACACCTCTGGGACACCTGGACCAACCAACCCAACCACCCCGTAGCCCAACACTTCAACTCCCCCTCCCACTCCACCAAGGACATGCAGGTCCTTGGACTCCTCCATCGCCAGACCATGGCAACATGATGGTTGGAGGAAGAGCGCCTCATCTTCCGCCTGGGAACTCTCCAACCACAAGGGATGAACTCAGATTTCTCCAGTTTCCTCATTTCCCCCACCTTGTCTCAGTCAAATCCCTCGAACTCAGCACCGCCTTCCTAACCTGCAATCTTCTTCCTGACCTCTCCACCCCCACCCCACTCCGGCCTATCACCCTCACCTTGACCTCCCTCCACCTATCGCATTCCCAACGCCCCTCCCCTAAGTCCCTCCTCCCTACCTTTTATCTTAGCCTGCTGGACACACTTTCCTCATTCCTGAATAAGGGCTGGTGCCCGAAACGTCGATTCTCCTGTTCCTTGGATGCTGCCTGACCTGCTGCGCTTTTCCAGCAACACATTTTCAGCACAGTCTGTACTTTGCCTATCACAGAACAACCAAGGGAACATGCTCTTTGACAGATCACACAATCACAAGGACATTCAGCAACGCATTCACACTGAAGTTTGTTCACTGCATGGCATGCTTGTTATGGTAGCAATTCATAACATGAACGTGACAATTGTTAAGCTAAATAACAATAAGTGCGATATTCTGTAAATAGGGTCAAAGTTAAATTCTAACAATTTATTTTTAAGAACTATTTCTATTCATTCACTGCTCTAATTGCCTAAGTAGTCAGTACCCAGCATTGTATTTGTCCAACTACCATTCCATATACATTTCTGTGGATTATCAACTCAACAATGTTACCCTTTACAGAGTAGCCTACTGTTTTATAAGACAGCGAGTAACTTAAAGGGATAACTGCCATCACGCAATAAGCTTTGCCCACCAAGATATTAAGGACTATTCCTGAAACAATCCAACCAGTGTGTTTGTAACCAGTGTTTTTTTGTTGTTCTGGTGCTAAGTTCAATGTAGCTAACAGTAATTATTTTTCAAAATGGCTCTCTTATCTCACAAAACATTCACATGTAACTCAGCTATAATGTAACTAGCTATGAAGTACAATAATAAACAGCAATAAACCTATTCTGTTTATCAAGGCCAAGCCTGCCTTCTGCTGAAGTCCCGTTGTGGGCATCCTTCCTTATTTGATATTGTCAACTTAGATAAATACCAATAAGAAAGATTGATAGCAGCAAATGTACATAAGGCATCTTGGATGGTCTTGTGGACACAACCATGGCCAAACTGACATGACACCATTGCAATAATATTTGTCATATTTAATGCCTACCTGCACTCAGCCTCTTGCTCACACATAAAGAATGACCACTGCCTTAGGTGCCAGTGGGTAACCTCAATTTTCCCTTAATTTGTGGATGGTTGACTGAAGTAACAATTCCTTACCACAGACATTCTGAGATTATAGGAACAGCAGGAGGACAATCAGCTTCTCAAGTCTCTTCTGCCATTCAATCGGATTACAGTCAATATCTTCCATTTGGCAGACTCAACTCCACGTTCCCTGATTCAGCCACCACACATCGCTTGTAGTTCTGAAAGTTCCAAGTTTCTCAACACCATTTTGAAACAACTAATACGATTGGCTTTTCTCTCACTCACTGATGTTCAGGCCTCAAAGCTGGGGCTTTCCTGGTTTCTGTAGCTAGATAAGACACGTGGAGCAAAGCATTTACCCACTGAGGCATCAGATTGATTTGCTTCAATTTTAAACAATTAGCAGCAATTTGCCAGGTCCACAGTTTTTACTTTGTCAATGCCATCCATTTCAGTAATACATTATTGAACTAAAACACTCTGGATCACAGCTGCCAACAGAATTACTCTCTCCATCTCCCTGATTCAATCAGTTTATTGAAGTAGAGTGACCTTAATCTTGAACCTTTGTAGTTTAAAGTTTAGTTTCTATGGCTGTGTGCTTGGTCTGAACTAATAAAAAAATCCTGCTATTGTCAGGACGGCAGAGCTGACAGTAGAATGAGTCTCCATTCCTCATCCCAATAATCCCCTAGATTGACTGAGTTTAAAGGATTAAATTCAAAGGTTTCTTCCTGAAACATTTAAAGGAAGTTCCACTGAAAAAGTATCAGCATTCAAGATGCCAAAAGCCTATATTTGTGTTGTCCTAGTGATTATTTGATTACGTCTCTGGGGTAGATGTTTATCTATGGAGATGCTGTGAAACAAATGGTATCCTATTTCCGCTGGAGATAAATATCAGATGATTTTGATTTGATTTAATTTGATTTATTGTCACATGTACCTGGCTTTTGTGTGCAGTACAGGCAGATCATACCACACACCTGATAAAGGAGCAGTGCTCTGAAAGCTAGTGCTTCCAAATAAACCTGTTGTGGTGTTGTGTGATTTTTTTAACTTCATACCAAAAAACGTGCATTAGGGTAATAGAACAGAGCAAGGAATATAATGTTACGGTTACAGAGAAGGATCTCAAAGAGCAAGATCAACATTAAATTTAAAATTGGAGAGGTCTATTCGGAAGTTAGATAACAATGGGGAAGAGGCTGTCGCTGAATCTGTTGGTACGTGTGGCTAAGCTTTTGTATTTGCTCCCAAATGGAACAGGTTGGAAGAGATTATAACCAGTATGGGAGGGGCCTTTGATGATGTTAGCTGCCCATACGAGGCAGCAAGATGTGTAGATGGAGTCAGTGAGGATTACAGCAAGCAGTCAATACGATACATTCTAGTTTGAAAGCTAAGTATTTAACTCCATGTAATGTTTCATGCTGATTCTTCTTCCTGCCCTGTGCCGTTAGTTGTGATCTAGTCAAGATGTCAGGCGATGAAGGATGAAAAGGGAACCTATTCCTGGCACATTTTATTTTGCAGAGATACGCTTGATAAACATATTCCTCCAAATCTAAGTGTTCACAGTGTCAAACTGCTTCTGTTTGTGGGAGCACCACTTATTATCTAATCAACCTGATGTGGATGTGCTGGTGTTGGACTGGGTGGACAAGGTCCAAAGTCATATGACACCAGGTTATAGTCCAACAGGTTTATTTGAAATCGTAAGCTTTCAGAGTGCTGCTCCTTCATCAGGTGAAGTCTATTGGACTATTACTTAGTGTTCTGTGACGTTTGACCTGTTCAGAGATATTATGACATGTGGCTGGGGTAGGTAGGACTTGTACATAGACCTCCTAGCTCAGAATCTGGGGCACTTCCACTGCACCACAACAGCCCTCACAAGGGTGCGTCAATTAATCCCACCACCACCACCTGACCACAGTTAACACAAGGTGATCACCTAGTTAATCACGCTGTCTTGTGGTGAATCAGTAGTATCCCTACCCTTGGACTGGGAGGTCTGGGGTCATGTCACACCTGCTCCAGAGATGTGTAGTAACATCTTTGAACAGGTTAGATGGAAAAATGGGTTAATTTTTTTAAATATTTAATCAATAAGGCCTTTGTGATGCAGTAGTAATGTCCTTACCATTGAATGAAGAGACTAGGTGCAAGTCCCACCTGCTTCCAGAACTGTGCCAGAACATTTGTATCAGGTTGAATAAAAAATATCTGCACAATTAGCCACACACTCTTCAGAAACCATATTTTTTTTTCAGTTTGTATTTTGCTTATGAATGCTCCTGTGCAGCACCTCAGGAAGTTTCACCATGTCAAAGGTGATATGTAAATACACATTTTTGTTGTTGACGTGTACCTCAGCAGACAAGTGAAAACCTTTTGAAAGACAGGCACATTTTCTGGTCTTATTAGGTCGCTATTGAATTTTTGCATGGAATCCTGGTTCAGGAGAAACAACCTTTCATTTACAAAATAGCTTCATTGACCTTTTGACTGCTTCCCAATGATGATGTGAATTGATGTAATCAGTACCGCCAGCAGCAACACAAATGCCATTGGCATTACTGGTTACTGTTAGCATCAGCACGAACTGTTGGCAATTTCTGACTGTAAGCAAGGCTTCGCTGCACCAGCTGGTGATGCAGTTGTTCCTCAATCATTTCTCATTTATCAGGTAGAGTCTGGAAAATGTCCATGGAGGCATCTCGGTCATGTGCTGGTGTCAATTTGTTTTGCCGTGTCCTATAGGGATGGGATGATGAAGGAGGCAGAATTTTATTAAGGGAGGGGCTGAGGGTATTGCTGGCTAGGCCAGTATTTATTGCCCACCTATAGATTCCCAGAGGGCAGTTAAGAGTCAACCACATTGCTGTGGATCCAGTCACATGTAGACCAGACCAGATCATCCAGGGCAATTTCCTTCCCAAAAAGTGAACCAGATGGGTGTCTCCAACAATCAACAATGGTTTCATGGGCATCATTAGACTCTTAATTCCAGATTTTCCAGAAACGGCAATGTCACTGGGCTAATAGACCAAAGCTCCAGATGTCTCTTCATCAGAGCTGATGTAAAAGGTAGAGGAAAAGGTAGATGGGTTTACAAAGAAACAGAGAGGGACAGATGGAGAAGGGGAAAGGTGAGTCAGGGACAAATGTAAGTCATCGAGACTCGAAAAGTTAGCTTGCTCTCTCCATGGATGCTGCCTGACCCGCTGGGATCTCCAGCATTTGTTGTCTTCAGTACAGATTCCAGCATCTGTGGTATATTGCTCCAACATTTAGCATATTGGTGTTGGACTGGAGTCACATATTGAACATATATAGAGTCATGGAGATGTACAGCATGGAAACAGACCCTTCGGTCCAACCCGTCCATGTAGACCAGATATTCCAACCCAATCTAGTCCCACCTGCCAGCACTCGGCCCATATCCCTCCAAAACCTTCCTATTTATATATCCATCCAAATGCCTCTTAAATGTTGCAATTGTAGCAGCCTCCACCACATCCTCTGGCAGCTCATTCCATACACGTACCACCCTCTGTGTGAAAAAGTTGCCCCTTAAGTCTCTTTTATATCTTTCCCCTCTCACCCTAAACCTATGCCCCTCTAGTTCTGGATTCCCCCACCCCAGGGAAAAGATTTTGCCTATTTATCCTATCCATGCCCCTCATGATTTCTAAACCTCGATAAGGTCACCCCTCAGTCTCCGATGCTCCAGGGAAAACAGCCCCAGCATGTTCAGCCTCTCCCTATAGCTCAAATCCTCCAATCCTGGCAACATCCTTGTAAATCTTTTCTGAACCCTTTCAAGTTTCGCAACATCTTTCCGATAGGAAGGAGACCAGAATTGCACGCAATATTCTGACAGTGGCCTAACCAATGTTCTGTACAGCTGCAACGTGACCTCCTAACTCCTGTACTCAATACTCTGACCAATAAAGGGAAGCATACCAAACGCCTTCATCACTATCCTATCTACCTGCAACTCCACTTTCAAGGAGCTATAAACCTGCACTCCAAGGTCTCTTTGTTCAGCAACACTCCCTAGGACCTTACCATTAAGTGTATAAGTCCTGCTAAGATTTGCTTTCCCAAAATGCAGCACTTCGCATTTATCTGAATTAAACTCCATCTGCCACTTCTCTGCCCATTGGCCCATCTGGTCAACATCCTGTTGTAATCTGAGCTAACCTTCTTCGCTGTCCAGTACACCTCCAAATTTGGTGTCATCTGCAAACTTACTAACTGTACCTCTTATGCTCGCATCCAAATCATTTATGTAAATGACAAAAAGTAGAGGGCCCAGCACCGATCCTTGTGGCACTCCACTGGTCACAGGCCTCCAGTCTGAAAAACAACCCTCCACCACCACCATCTGTCTACTACCTTTGAGCCAGTTCTGTATTCCTTTCTAGACCAGTCATGAAACAGTTGTAATTTTTTTGTGACCTTTATAGTCCTATTTCCTTATTTAACTTTTTAACAAAAAACAAAATATCAACATACAAATTAGAAACAGAGATAGAGCATTCCTCCCCTTCAAGCATGCTCCGTCATTCAATAAGATCATGGCTCATCTGTTTGTGTTTCGAGTTCCACATTCCCATCTATACCTGATGACCTTTGATTCCCCTGACCATAATGAATCAACCCTCACCTTCAAAATATTCAATGATCCCGCCTCCACTGCCGACTAAATCAGAGAGTTCCGAAGTCAATCAATCACCTAAGAGTAAAACCAAATTCTCTTCTGTTTCTCATAGAGATGATCCTTTTAACTGGATCATTTTGGACACCTCCCTCCCCTTCCTGGATCTCTCCATCTCCATTTCCTGCAACTGACTCAACACGGACACCTATTTCAAACCCACTGACTCCCACAGCTACCTGGACTACAACTCCTCCCACCCCACTCTCCTGTAGAAATGCTATCCCTGACTCCCAATTCCTCTGCCTCCCTCACATCTGCTCCCAGGAGGAGAAATTCCACCTTAGAACATCCCAGATGGCTTCCTTCTTCAAGGCCGTAATTTCCCTTCCCACGTGGTCAATGGTACTCTCCAGCACATTTCCTCCACTTCCTGCACCTCTGCCCTTGAACGCTACCCATCCAATCACAACAAGGACAGAACACCCCTCATCCTCAGCTTCCATCCCACCAGCCTCTGGATACATCACATTAACCTCCGCCTTTTCCGCCACCTACAAACAGTCACCATTCCCTCTGCAACTCCCTTGTTAGGTTCATGTCCGCCACCAACCCATCCTCCACTCCTGGCAACTTCCTTTGCCACCGCAAGAGATGTAAAACTTGTGCCCACACCTCACCCCTCACCCTCATCCAAACCCTCAAACAATCCTTCTACATCCAACAGAGATATACCTACACATCCAAACACCTCATCTACTGTGTCCATTGCTCTCAATGTGGTTTCCTCTACATTGGGGAGACAGGACGCCAACTCCCAGAACATTTCAGAGACACACACACTAAACAACCCCATTGCCCAGTGGCCAAACACTTCCACTCTCTCTCCCACTCTGCCAAGGACATGCAAGTCCTGGGCCTCCTCCGCCGCCAAATTCTAGCCACCCAACACCTGGAGGAAGAGCAGGATTGATGTTGATTTCACCAGTTTCCTCATCTCTCCACCCCCCACCTTATCCCAGATACAACCTTCCAACTCAGCACTGCCCTCTTGAAATGTCCTATTTGTCCATCTTCCTTCCCACCTATCCGCTCCATCCTCCACTATGACCGATCACCATCACACTTTCATCTACCTATCGCATTCCCAGCTTCCTTCACCCCGACCCCACACCCCCATCTTATTTATCTCTCAGCCCCCTTGGGCCCAACCCCCCCACATTCCTGATGAAGAGCTTGTGCTTGAAACATTGACTCTCCTCCTCAGATGCTGATGGCTGTATTTTTTCAGCACCACATTTTTTGACCTAGGGTCTCTAATTTTTAAACTAATGTTTGCAAGTCAGATTTTAATCCCCTTTACGTTCCTAGAAAGATAAAACACAAACATGCCTTTCACCCAGAACTACCTTTCTTTGAACTCATAACATGCCTACAGTCTGGGACATAGCCCACAGAAGATCATGACAGCCATCTCTCCCTTTGAAGTGTTACCGAGTGAAGTTCCATTGCCAGTCTTCACATGCAGGATTTCTCTTCGGTTCTCAATGTGAACCACACTTGTTTCCAAACTCATGCACAAGGGGAAACATCATTTGCACCTCCATCTTATTGAGACCATTCAGGATCTTATATATTTCAAACAAGTCACCCCACAATTAACTCAAAATGTTTCAAATTCCATGGTGAGATTTTTTTTTTCTCTAGACTATTTACATTGGCCTCTGGATTTCTAACACTGATGTGCTTTGTAGTAATCGATTTGTTAGCTTATGTAACATATACTATAAAGATTGGGCTACTGTTTATTCTGATATTGTAATGACAATGGATTATAACACCAAATTAGTTACAGAATTATTTAACTGTTACTTACCACATTTGTTTGTTTAAAAGAAGCTAGAAGATGGCTACAAATGTTAATTCAGTGGTTGTCTAAAATCCCTGGGTGGCTCACACTGGGACTTAAGAGGAATCCTGGAATGTTGCACCTAAAGACTGGCAATAGAACTTCACACGGTAACACTTCAAAGGGAGCGATGGCTATCATGATCTCTTGTGGGCTGTTTCCCAGGCTGCAAACATGATATGAGTTCAAAGAAAGGTAGTTCTGGGTGAAAGACATGTTTGTGTTTTATTTTTCTGGGAATTCAAAAGAGAGGGGGTTAAAAACCAACTGCAATCGTTAGACTCTGTATGATCAGAGTGCTAGCAAGCTTGTAGTTCTGATTCAGCTGTGCTAAAGTGTGCTGTGAAAGGAAACAGCCAAGAACTACTACAAGACGCCATTACTTGTACAGCCAAAAGTAAATAAAGTCTCTCTCTGTATTTGCTGATCATCAGCACAAACCCACTCTTGAAGGAAATGGGATGAATTCCTTTCAGCTAACCACTGAACCGAAAATCTGTAAATGGCCATCTGACCACCAAACTCACTGCTATCCAAATCAGCCAATTTGATGGTAACAATGTTTCTTAGAACATATAAAATAGTAACAGCAGTAGGCCTTTCATCCATCAAGCCTGATGTACTGTTCAACGTCTCCATCATGTTAATGGCTGATTCCCTCTGACATTGCCATACTCTTATTGTCTCACCATATCATTTGACACAATCAGTCTCTAAAAATCTATTCCTTTCTTAAATGTATTTGTTAACTTGGTCTCCACAACTGTTTTGGGTCTAGAGTTCCACAATTCACCACCCTCTGAGTGAAGACATTTCTCCCCATCCCTAGTAGCCTATCCTATATTCTCAGACTGTAACTCCTTGCCTGGACATCCAAGACAGGGAAAACATCTACTCTGCTTCCAGTCCTCTCAAAATATTATATGTTTCAAAGAGATCTCCTCTCATTCTTCCCAACACCAGTGAGAACATACCTGGGTTATCCAATCTCTCCTCATGTCACAAACCTGCCATCCCAGGAATCAGTTTGGAATCACTGCACTCCTTCTATGTCAAGTATAACTTTTCTTAGGTAAGGACACCAAGCCTTGCAGGTCTGTGATGGCAGTGAAATCAAGTTCCAAGGACCCGAGACTTTGGGGAGGGAGGCCCACTTACTGAGATAAGGTAGCCTTACGGGGATAAAACTGTTTGATCTGGATGCTTCCGCTGTTCTCCTTGGCTCTGTCTTGTTTTGTCCATCTGCTTTTTTAAAACATTCTGGTTTTTGTTTGACATGATCGTTTTGGTTTTCGTATCTAAGATGGTAGAGTCATAAAGATGTACAGCATGGTAACAGATGCTTCGGTCCAACTTACCCATGTCAACCAGATATTAATTTAGTTCCATTTGCCAGTAGTTGGCCCATATCCTGCTAAACCCTTCCTATTCATATATCCATCCAGATGCCTTTTAAATGTTGTAACTGTAACCACCTCCACCACTTCCACTGACAGGTGGGTTAGCCATGGGAAATGCAGGTTTACAGGGACAGGTAAAGGGATTGTTCTGGGTGGGATGCTCTTCGGAAGACCAGTGTGGATCCGATGGGTTGAATGGCCTGCTTCCAAAATGTGGGGTTTCTATGATTTGTGCCATTTCACTGGTCAGTGCGTTGGAGACAGGAGCCTTTACAAAACTCATAAGATACCATAACTGGAGGTGACTGTTTTGTCTATCTTAATGCATTCTTGAGGAAACTATCTTTGTCACAACAATCCAAGGAGTAGAGGCACCTTGTTGTGCATGTCCACCATCCCTTAAGATAGCAGGACGGCTAGATAATGTGGTTAAGAAGACATCTGGTATATTTGCCTTTATTAGCAGAAAAATAGTGCTTCGAGCAGAGAGGTTCTGCTGGAACAATATAAAACATTGATTAGCTCACAGAGAGTCTCACAGCTCAGGAATCCACATTGTGGGAGAGATGTAATTGCACTGGAAAGGGTGCAGAGAAGGTTTACCAGGACGTTGGCTGGATGGGTGAGTTTTAGTTATGAAGAGCAATTGGATAGCATGGGGCTTTTTACTTTGGAACATAGGAATCTGTGAGAGGGCATGATTGGATGTGTGAAATTATAAGGGTAGACAAGAAGGAACATTTCCCCTTGCTGGAAGAATCATTGATCAGGCGAGGGCACAGGTTAAAGGTAAGAGGCTGGAGGTTTACAGAAGATGTGAGGAAAAGTGTTTTCACCCACAATCCAGAGCTCACTACTTGTAAAAGTGCAGGAGGCAGCAACTCTTGTAATATTGAAGAAGTATTTCGATGTTAGAATTAGAATCCCTACAGTGTGGAAACAAGCCCTTCAGTTCAACAAGTCCACACCGACTCTCCAGAGAATATTCCACCCAAATACATTACTCTGCGTTTACTCCTGACTAACCTAACCTACCCATCCCTGAACACAATGGGCAATTTAGCATGGCCAATTCACCAAACCTGCACATCTTTGGATTGTGGGAGAAAACTGGAGCACCCAGAGGAAACCCACCCAGACATGGGAGAACATGCAAGCGCTTCACAGACAGTCACCTGAGGCTGGAATCAAACTGGTCCCTGATGCTGAGAGGCAGCAGTGCTAACCACTGAGACACTGTGCCAGCCCAACATGCATTTGCAAAGCTAAAGCCATGGCTGAAAAATGGGATTAGAACAGTTAGATGGTTGATTTTGACCAGTGTAGAATTGATGGGCCAAAGGACCTCTGTTTATTGCTGTAGATCTCTATGGCTCAATAATCAATATGCCCTTATATGTTTCTAAATTAACTGTTTTCACTAGGCTGCCCTGGAGTCGTATTTACCAGACGTTAGATACATGTGCAATGAGGTGTCCTTTGGTACCAGATCTAAATTTCACACATGAAATTCGATTGTCAACGTTAGCATCCTACTTATGGGAGAGCAGGAAGGAATGGTATAGTTAAGGTTCACTCTCCCCTCTCTCAAGGAGGCATTTCAGCAGGGCTTTAACTAAATAGGAGTAGCTGTGTTGAATTTTCAGCTGCCAAGCTGAAGCCAATTGTAACGATTTATATCATCATCTCTGAAATTTAGCTCACCCCAGTCTAAGAGTCAGATTATAGACATTCCCATTCTGTGTCACACTATCAGATGCATTTAGCACCGACTCACAAGTGCAGGGAAGGGTTTTCCAACTATGAAGTCAACAATATACCATTAAAATGAAAGTCTTACACTCAGAAGAAACAAGCTTTTTGCTAAACTCTGAACAAGTTAACTAATTAGGTGTGAAAAGTACCAGATATGGTTTGGCCCTAAACTCTAGAAATCCTCAACTCAGTATTTTTCAACATGAAAGCAATTGTCTAAGATATTCACTCACTTGAAAGAGTTTTCAGTACCTTGTACTTGTCCCTGGCAATAATAATTAAATGTTAAAAGGGTAAATTATACTGGAACAATATTACTGATCCTGCAATGAGCTGACACAAGGAAGATGGATGAGTTCACAAGAGGATTAAGTCAAGACAACATTTAGATCATGGAGGAGGATAACAAAGATAAATTCCTGAGTAACCCCAGAGCTAATGGAATTTGTAATAAAAAGAAGTCTACTATGTTTGTGCTGATTACATTCATTTAGGTAAAATGGAAACCATGTGAGGCAGACAGGAAAGGTAATAGAGGAGGGTGATATGGTTGATTGAATCAATCATTGTAGAGACATTGAAGAAGACAGGAAAGGACGATGCACCATTAACACAGTCACAGAGGATCTCATTCAAGACTTTGACAACAGCAGTCTACTGTCGATAGTGCACAGGGGGAATCTGCCATGCTTGGCTTCAAGAAAGAATCATAGAATCCCTACAGTACAGATAGAAGCCATTTGGCCCAGTATGTTTATACTGAGCCTCCAAAGAGCATCCCACCCTCATCCAGCATTTACTGTGACTAACCCAATTAGCCTGCAGATCCCTAAGACATTATGGGGCAGTTTGGCATCTCCAAGCCATCAAACTTGCACATCTAAGGGAAATCCACACAGACACAAGGAGAACATGCAAACTCCACACAGACAGTCACTTGAGGGTGGAATTGAACCCAGGTCCCTAGCACTGCTGACCACTAAGCCAGTGCACCACATGATAGTTTGGATTGATAAAACACCTTTCCTTACCACAGGACATCTATAAACACTTTACAATCAATGAATTACTTTTGAAATGTTGTCACTTTGTAATGTAGAAACACGGTCTCAGATTTGTGCAACAAGAAATTCACACAAATAGCAATATGTTAATGATCTGGTAAGGCCCTTCTATTTGTTCAATTTCTGCTTTACAAAAGGTCAAACACTATTTGGAGCACCATTCCTCCCTGGAACACCATCCCTACCTGGAACACAAATCATACCTGGAGCACCATCCCCACCTGATACACAAGCCCTACCCAGAACACCAACCTTACCTGAAATACTACCCTACCTGCTTCCCATCATATTATAAACCTAGTTCCAAAATAGACAAGAGAATTAAATGAGTTTTGATTTGTAATTGGGTGCACTTCTTGTTTATGCTGGAAAGGAGATCTGTTCTATGACTTTGTGTCTTGTTTGTGCCGTTTCTGAGTGAGGATCTAATTCAGCTTAAATTTTCTTCTTTACTTCTGTGTTGTAAATTTATTTGATTAATTTGATGTATCCAGCTCTATTCTGATACTGTGTTCCTCAAGGCTACTTCTGTTCTGTGTCACTTTGGTTTAATTGCTGACCCTCTCGCCTTTGGGTCAGAAAGCTGTATGTTGTATGTATAATCCTGACTGACACCCTGGTGCTATAATGAGTCTGACTGCAGTGGTTGTATGTTTTGTGTTTAGGTTCAGTTCAGATCTGTCTGTTTTCTCTTTAATTTAAATTAAATTTAAAGATCCCATAGCAAATGGACAGTTCGGAATTTTCTCACAACTGACCAACATTCTTCAGCCAACGTCATCCAACATATATTTATTATTTAACAAAGGAGGTAGAGGGAAAACAGGGAATTATAGACCAGTTAGCCTGACATCGTAACGTAAACAGAAGTTGCTGGAAAAGCTCAGCAGGTCTGGCAGCATCTGTGAAGAGAAATCAATGTTAATATTTGGGTCCGGTGACCCTTCCTCAGAACTCCGGACCTGAAACGTTAACTTTGAGTTCTCTTCACAGATGCTGCCAGACCTGCTGAGCTTTTCCAGCAACTTTTGTTTTTGTTTCTGATTTGTAGAATCTGCAGTTCTTTCGGTTTTTATTTAGTCTGACACTGTAGTGGGAAAAATGCTGAAATCATTTTAAAGGTGGAAGAACAGAATCAAGATGGATTTATGAAAGGGAAATCATACTTGGCAATCTACTGGAATTTTTTGTGGATGTAACGAGTAGAGTTGACAAGGGGGAGCTAGTGAATGTGGTTTACTTGGACTTTCTGGAGAGTTCCAATAAGGTCCCTCATAAGAAATTAACATGAGCATTTAAAGCATATGGGATTTGGTGATGCTGAACTGCCATGGAGAGAGAACTGGTTTTAGGAAACAAATAGTAGGAATACGCAGGTCTTTTTCCAAGGAGCAGGCAGTGACTAGCAGGGTGCTGCAGACATCAGTGCTTGGACCCTTGCTCGTCACACTATATATTCATGTCTTAAATGAGGGAGATAAATGTCAAATGTCCAAGTTTGTGATTGGGAAAGAGAATTGTGAACAGGTTGCAGAGATGCTTCAGTGTAATTTGGACAAGTTGAATGAGTGGGCAAATGCATGGCAGATGCAGTATAACATGGCTAAGCATGAGCCTATCCACTTTGATAGCAAAAACAAGAAGGCAGATTATTAACACTAGCAATAGATTGGAAAAGGGAGAGATGCAATGAGACCTGTACACCAGTTACTGAAAGTAAGCTGTGCAGCAGGCAGTGCAGAAGGCAAATGGTATATTGGCTTACATAGCGAGAGGATTCAAGTACAGGAGCAGGAATATCTTACAGCAAACTCTGGGGCCTTGGTGAGACCAAACTTGGAATATTGTGTGTAGCTTTGGTGACCTTCTCTGAAGAAAGATATTCTGGAGGCAGTGCAGCCAAAGATTTATTAGACTGATTCCTGGATGGCAGGGTTTCCATGTGAGGAGAGACTGTATCGGTTAGGACTACATTCACAGGAGTTTAGTACAATGAGGGGGAATCTCATGGTAACCTATAAAATTCCAACAGAACTAGACAAGGTAAATGAAGGAACACTGCTTCCAACAGCAAGGTGTCCAGAACCAATGAATCATTTAAGACCAATGAACCAGTACCAAGTGGGCCATGTAGGACCAAAATGAAGAGAGATTTCTTCACCGGGAGAGTAGGCAGTGTGTGCAATTCCTTACCATAGAGAGCGACTGAGGCCAAATCATTAAATGTTTTCAAGAAAGTTGTAGGGGATACAGTTCTTGGGATAAAGATATCAAAGGCTATTGAGAGAAAATAGGAACAGGGTGCTGATTTGCTGATCAGGTAGGTGGAAGTGGGTACTGCAGATGCTGGAGTTTAGAGTCAAGATTAGAGTGGTACTGGAAAAGCACAGCAGGTCAGACAGCATCCGAAGAGCAGGAAAATTGATGTTTTGGACAAAAGCCCTTCATCAGGAATCGTAACAGGAGTTGATGATCAGTCAGGTTGAATGGTGGAGTAGCCTCGAGGGGCCGAATGGCCCATTCCTGCTGCTGTTTTCCATGCTTCTGCATAGGCTGGTAACTTCTTCCATTACCATTTGTTCCTTGTGTGGAATGATACTAGCATTTTCCCAAATAATAATGGCCTCTGTGTTTTAAAAATATAGTTGTGTGAACTATTGTAAGATGGATTGACATATAACATTCTGTTTAAATGCAAGTGCAACTTATTATCTGTGACACTACAGACTTCAAGCCTGTTCACTGTTCAAATGGCTCCTTTTTTGAGACGGTACTTTATAATCTTGAGGGCTTCTTCTCATATCCTGCCTGTTCAAACTGAGCAACCATACAATCTAAGGAGAATTACATGGTCAGGAAAGAATCAACCAAGTGCTAAAACTGTGAAGCCAATTTTACTGTGAATTCAGAGATTACTTTATCCTTCCAGAAGCTTGAAGGTTCATTTTAAAAATCCTTCATTTAGATTGGTTGGAGTACAATCAAACATAATAGGCCAAACCTTGAAACATATGGAAGTGAAATACAGTCAGTCAGTTCTTCGACAATGCGATGACTATGTTCTTGCAAGAATCTGCATGATAGAAAAATCACGATTTTGAAACAGCACTAAAGTGTTGGTGCTGTAATCACGTCACAGCCAACACATGTTTTAAAAGTTTACGCTGTAGAAACAGCATCCCCAGTTCATCAATTGCATCACAGCGAATTTGTGTTGATGAAAGGCGCATTATAACCTGTTATGTGGGTACTGGAAATCGGAGACAAAAACAGCAAATGCTGGAGAAACTCAGGAGGTCTGGCATCCTCTGGGGAGAGAGAAAAACAGAATTAATGTTTTGAGTCCAGTGACTTTTCTTCAGATCATCCCAGAACTCCCTCCTTAATGGCATTGCGGGTTTACCTACACCACAGCGATTCAATAATGAAGCTTCTCAAACGTAACTAGGGATGGGCAGTGAATGCTGGCCCAGCCAACTCACGTCCCTTGAGCGAATTAGTAATAAAATGAACGCTTGCAACCAGTGAACATCGGACCAGGGTAAATGTATAGGAATCCTTTCACATTTTGGGTCACTTGCAGCAGCCGCTGAGTCAGGTTTGGATTTGTCTTGTGCACCCTCTTTTGTTTCACATTGCAACATCAAACTGACCAAAGGACCCACCAAGAGTGAAGCCCAAACATCTTGCAGCTGCAGCTGTTAAAACATTGAGTGGAATGATTTTGCTCCTCCCACTGTTCCATTGCCTCCGAATTCTCCCCTTCCTTTAGGGTCCGATGACTCATTATCACGATATCAAACATCAAAGAAATAAAAACCTTGGTCTGTTCTGTTGCTGTCTCACTAATGAGGTTTTAAAATTCTCTTTCAATTGGACAAGTTACACTCCATTTAACTCCTATTACGGCATAAAGGTCAGGTAATTGATTTTAATCCAAGACAAGCTATTTTGAAAGACATCATGCTTTGCTGAAATTATTTCAGCTTTTAATAAATGCATACTCTAATTTATTACCATCACGACTGACACATTTTTACTTCAGACACTGCACTAAGCAATTGTACCAAGAACTGCATTTTCAACAGAATAATCCAGATCGATGCCATAAGAATTTAAGTAGATCATTCTGTTAAGAGGCAGTTGTTAATACAGCTTCCCAATGGTGTTCATCATCAACCAATCCAATTACTTTTTATTCTTCTCTAAAACTAATGCTGCTTTAATTATAACAATTAGGATTGTGCGGCACACAGTGTTAGTTCATTGTTCTTGAGAATTTGGTTTAAATCCAAATAAATTGATGGGGAGGAGGGTGGGAACCTGTCTCTGGCTGTTAGCTGTGAAGATGGTTCTCCAGTGATTTTCACCCTGTGAGAGTGTGTTTGTGGCTTAAGACTGATCTTATGTTGTCTCGAGTCAACATAATGTGAATGATTTGGCTCAGACATAAATATCAAAGTTGAATAAACTAACAAAACCTTCAGACAGGCTGTCTGAATACCGAAAACAAAGAGAAAGTAGCCTTGAAATAAATTGCAAAGCAAGTAATTTCAATTGAAGTGCAAATGATCACAGGCTTAATTTTTCTTTATTTAAAATGTATATTTTATTAATTAAAAGTGTATATATAGTCACAAATGCAGTTCGATTCTGTACAATAGCATATCAAGGAAACAAACAAACATTGGAGTTTGACTCTATCAAACAAGCAAACCAAAGTATCAAGACTGGCTCTAATGTAATGAGGGGTACATTGGGTTCCGAATGGCGATTGTGTTGGAGGACTCTCTAGCCGGGGGTACAGACAGATGTTTCTGCGGTCAGCAGTGAAAAATCAGAATGTGTGTTGCCTCCCTGGTGCCAGGATCAAGCATGTCTCAGAGATGATGCAGAATGTTCTCAAAGGGGAGAGGGACCAGCAGGAGGTCATTATACACATTGGTGCCAACAACATAGGAAGGGAAAAGGATGAGATTCTGAAGGGAGAACATAGAAAGTTAGGCAGGAATTTAAAAAGGAGGTCCTCGAGGGTAGTAATATCTGGATTAATCCCAGTGCTACGAGCTAGTGAGGGTAGGAATAGGAGGATAGAGCCAATGAATGCATGGCTGAGAAGCTGGTGTACAGGAGAAGGATTCACATTTTTGGATCATTGAATCTCTTCTTGGGTAGGAATGGCCTGTACAAGAAGGATGGATTGCTTCTGAATTGGAAGGGAACTATTATACTGGCAGGCAGATTTGCTAAAGCAGCTCAGGAGGATTTAAGCTAGTAAGGTGGGGGGAGTGGGACCCAGGGAGATACTGAGGAAAGAGATCAATTTGAGACTGGTATACTTGAGAAAAGAAGGGAGTCAAAAAGTCAGGGCAGGTATGGACAAAGCAGAGAACAAGGTAGGACTGATAAAGTAAACTGCATTTATTTCAATGCAAGGGGCCTAACAGGAAGGCAGATGAACTCAGGGCATGGTTAGGAACATGGGACTGGGATATCATAGCAATTACAGAATCATGGCTCAGAGATAGACAAGACTGGCAGCTTAATGTTCCAGGACACACATGCTGAAGGAAGGATAAAAAGGGAGGCAAGAGAGGAGGGGGTGTGGTGTTCTTGATAAGGGATAGTATTACAGCTGTGCTGAGGGAGGATATTCCTGGGAATACATCAGGGAAGTTCTTTGGGTAGAACTGAGAAATAAGAAAGGGATGATTACCTTATTGGGATTGTATTATAGACCCCCTAATAGTCAGAGGGAAATTGAGAAACAAATTTGTAAGGAGATTTCAGCTATCTGTAAGAATAATAGGGTGATTATGGTAGAGAATTTTAACTTTTCAAACATAGACTGGGACTGTCATAGTGTTAAGGGTTTAGATGGAGAGGAATTTGTTAAGAGTGTACAAGAAAATGTTTTGATTCAGTACGCGGATGTACCTACTAGAGAAGGTGCAAAACTTGACCTACTCTTGGGAAATAAGGCAAGGCAGGTGACTGAAGTGTCAGTGGGGGAGCACTTTGGGGCCAGCGACCATAATTCTATTAGTTTTAAAATAGCGATGGAAAGGATAGACCAGATCTAAAAGTTGAAGTTCTAAATTGGAAGAAGGTTAATTTTGACAGTATTAGGCAAGAACTTTCAAATGCTGATTGGGTGCAGATGTTCGCAGGTAAAGGGATGGCTGGAAAATGGGAAGCCTTCAGAAATGAGATAACGAGAGTCCAGAGACAGTATATTCCTGTTAGGGTGAAAGGAAAGGCTGATACGTGTTGGATGTTGGATGACGAGAGAAATTGAGGGTTTGGTTAAGACAAAGAAGGAAGTGTATGTCAGGTATAGACAGGATAGATCGAGTGAATCCTTAGAAGAGTATAAAGGCAGTAGGAGTATACTTAAGAGATAAATCATGAGGGCAAAAAGGGGACATGAGATAGCTTTGGCAAATTGGGTTAAGGAGAATCCAAAGGGTTTTTACAAATACATTAAGGACAAAAGGGCCCCTCAAAGATCAGCAAGGCAACCTTTGCGTGGAGTCGCAGGAGATGGGGAGATACTCAATGATCTTTTGCATCATTGTTTACTGTGGAGAAAGACATAGAAAATATAGAATGTGGGAAAATAGATGGTGACATCTTGAAAAATGTCGATATTACAGAAGAGGAAGTGTTGGAAGTGAAATGCATAAAGGTGGATTTATCCCCAGGACCTGATCAGGTCTACCCTAGAACTCTGTGGGAAGCTAGGGAAGTGATTGCTGAGATATTTGTATCATCGATAGTCACAGGTGAGGTGCCAGAAGACTGGAGGTTGGCTAACGTGGTACCATTACTTAAGGTATTGATTGAGTTTTTGAAAAAGTAACAAAGAGGATTGATGAGGGCAGAGTGTTGGATGGTGACCTATATGGACTTCAGTAAGGCGTTCGGCAAGGTTCCCCATGAGAGACTGGTTAGCAAGGTTAGATCTCATGGAATACAGAGAGAACTAGCCATTTGGATACAGAACTGGATTGAAGATAAAGGACAGAGGGTGGTGGTGGAGGGTTGTTTTTCAGACTGGAGGCCTGTGACCAGTGGAGTGCCACAAGGATTAGTGCTGGGTCCACTACTTTTCATCATTTATATAAATGATTTTGATATGTACTTGGGGATAAAGTTAATAAGTTTGCAGATGACACCAAAACTAGAGATGTAGTGGACACGGAAGAAGGTTACCTCGGATTACAATGGGATCTTGATTAGATGGGCCAATGAGCTGAGGAGTGGCAGATGGAGTTTAATATAGATAACTGTGAGGTGTTGCATTTTGGGAAAGCAAATCTTAGCAGGACTTAAACACTTAATGTAAGGTTCTTGGGAGTGTTGCTGAACAAAGAGACCTTAGAGTGCAGGTTCATAGCTCCTTGAAAGTAGAGTTGCAGATAGATAGGACAGTGAAGAAGGCATTTGGTATGCTTTCCTTTATTGGTCAGAGTATTGAGTATAGGGGTTGGGAGGTCATGTTGAAGCTGTACAGGATGATGGTTAGGCCACTGTTGGAATATTGCGTGCAATTCTGGTCTCCTTCCTATCGGAAAGATGTTGTGAAACTGAAAGGGTTTAGAAAAGATTTACAAGGATGTTGCCAGTGTTGGAGGATTTGAGCTATAGGGAGAGGCTGAACAGGCTGGGGCTATTTTCCCTGGAGCGTCAGAGGCTGAGGGGTGAACTTATAGAGGTTTACAAAATCATGAGGGGCATGGATAAGATAAATAGGCAAAGTCTTTTTCCTGGAGTGGGGGAGTCCAGAACTAGAGGGCATAGGTTTAGGGTGAGAGGGGAAAGATATAAAAGGGACCTAAGAGGCAACGTTTTCACACAGAGGGTGGTGCGTGTATGGAATGAGCTGCCAGAGGAAGTGGTGGAAGCTAGTGCAGTTGCAACATTTAAAAGGTATCTAGATGGGTATATGAATAGGAAGGGTTTAGAGGGATATGGACCAAGTGCTGGCGAATGGGACTTGGTTAGGTTGGACTATCTGGTTGGCATGGGCGAGTTGGACCGAAGGGTCCGTTTCTATATTGTACATCTCTTTGACTCTATGACAAAGGCATCTCTCACTTGTACAAGACTGTATTTATATGCATTTGAGGCACCAGGTGGGTTCAATAACTGAATGGATACCCATTTACCTTCAGCAGGAAGACGTCAGACAGTAGTCTTTCCCCACTGTGCCTTAGCGGCAGCTGCCCCAAGCTTTCGTGCGTCCCTCAGCACATAACCCTGGACCTTGCAACGTGTCTGTCTGTAACTCTTAGTCGAGGTCAACTCTTTGTTCTGGAAGACCAACAAATTTCAGGCAGACCAAAGAGCGTTTTTCACCAAGTTGATGGCTTTGAATTATAGGGACACCAATTAGCTCATTGGCCCAACAGCGATTGTGTAGATCAGTCTGGTGCCTACAATGTGGAGTGTGATGTCCAGTTCAGTTGTGGTACAATTAGGCCCTACCTCCTCACTATAGATATTAACCTAAAATTTGCTGCGTTTTCAAAATGAAGTTTAATGAAGTGAGGAGAAAACTTATGAAGCCTGGTGATAAACTAATGATTAGAAAGGACATATAATCTGGAATATTTCTCATGTGAATTTGTCATTGTTGTTGAATTGTGGTATGTAAGTATTATATGGTTGATTAGAGATGTGAAAGTGGTGAACAGCATGTGCAAGCTGAGTTGGGGTCAAAGTTCATTAAAAACAAGACAAAGGGAGACGTTGAACAAGCTAGGACTTTGTTCTTTAGAGTGTAGGAGTCTGAGGGGGGAACTTATAGAAGTGTCTACCATCATGAAAGGCATGGATAGGATGAGCACACAGTCCTTTTCTCAGGGTTGGGGAATTGATGATGAGAGGGCATCAGTTTAAGGTTAGAGGGGAAAGAATAAAAGGGAATCTGAGGGGCAACTTTTTTACACAAGGTGATATGCAGATGGAATAAGCTGCCAGTGGAAATGGTTGAGGCGAGTACATTAACAACATTTGGACAAATACATGCATAGGAAAGGTTTAGAAAGATATGGGGCAAGTGCAGGGAAATGGGACCATAGATGGATATTTTGGTTAGCATAGACCAGTTTGGGCAAAGGGCCTGTCTCCGTGCTATAGGATTCTATGACTGTTTCCAAGCTTCTTTCCAAGGTAACATAAGCAAGTCTTCATGAGTTAAATGACAAAACCAAAATGGAAAACATGACACATTTATGATGTTTTCTGGCTGTCAAACTGATCATTTGCTGGAGATTGGATTCTGTCAAGAGTATAAATGCACTGCTTCTTTGTAGGGAAGGAGTGTAACACAAGCTTACCTCAACAAAAATGGAGCTAGCTCAGCAAACAACAAGTCATTGGATCAATGGCTTAGACATGAGATGGAGCAAGATGATCACCTGTTTTGGTCTGATCTTCTGACAAATCCACATTAAAGGGGTTCACTAAGCATGGCACAGGTAAGATATTTGCAGGTTTTTTTTGGAGTTTACTTACCTTTGATAAAGAACTTTGAATACATCCCATTGTCAGAACTGCCTTGGGTTATTGATATCCAGAATAATCCTGATGGTGTTTCAGTACACTTTCAGTATCAGTGATTAGATTAGATTCCTTACAGTGCAGAAACAGGCCCTTCGGCCCAACCAGTCCACACTGACCGTCCAAAGAGTAACCCATCCCGAGTCATCTCCCTCATACACCTAGCACTGCTGGCAATTTAGCATGGCCAATCCACCTAACCTGCACATCTATGGACTGTGGGAGGAAACCGGAGCACCCAGAGGAAACCCACACAGACACAGGGAGAATGTGCAAACTCCACACAGACAGTCGCCCGAGGCTGGAATCGAACTTGGGACCCTGGTGCTGTGAGGCAGCAGTGCTAACCACTGAGCCACCTTAAAAAAAAAATTTGGGCTCGTCCAGGACACAAACCTAGGACCTCTCACAAGTCTGCGTATTTGAAGACCTGAAGTGAGAATCGTACCACCAGACCAACGAGCCACACTGGATGAGACACCCACTATTGCAGTGTGGAACCTGAAACAGTTATATGGCCTGGAAAGAGAAATTCATGGCAAAGAGGAGCTCTACACATGTTTGTGTACAGCTGAAGCTTTGGCCATTGAGAAACGGTGGAAGTGTGATGACTGCAGGAAAGGCTTCCATTTCCCCTCTGACCTGGAGACTCATCGGCGCTGTCACACAAGGGAGAAGCTATTCTCCTGTCCTGAGTGTGGGAAAGCCTTCAGTGATTCCTCCACCCTACTGAGGCACCAGCGGGTCCACACAAGGCAGAGGCCCTTCAGCTGTCCCAAGTGTGGGAAGGTGTTCACTCACTCCTCCCATCTCGTGATCCACCGGTGGGTCCACACCGGCGAGAAGCCCTTCCCCTGCCCCAAGTACAGGAAGGCCTTCAGTGATTCTTCTGGCCCACCGGTGGGTCCACACCGGCAAGAGGCCATTCACTTGCCCTGTTGCCCTGTGTGAGGGAAGGGCTTTACCCACTCCTCCGATCTGCTGAAGCACCAGTGGGTCCACATGGAGGAAAGGCCCTTCAGCTGACCCGAGTGCAGGAAAGGCCTTACCCAGGCCTCCCACCTACTGACACACCGGTGGGTCCACACTGGGTAGAGACTGTTCGCCTGCCTCGAGTGCGGGAAAGGCTGTCTCCTCTGCCCTGCTGATCCACCAGTGGATCCACACCCGGGAGAGGCTGTTCGCCTGCCCCGAGTGTGGGTAGAGGTTCGTGATGTCCTGCAGCTTGAACACACACCAGCAGGGGCACCAGCCCTCCCAACAATCAGATTCCGCTGCTGACACTGCTGTGGGTCACCCCCAGGACTGAACCTCCTGCCCGTTCTGACAGTTGGTGCAGTGGGAGAGTCAGTGGACTTTTTTGTTTTCTGCTAGACTGCAACCCACCCCAAAACCCGCAATGACTTGGGGCGGGGTGTGGGGGCGGGGCATGGTGGCTCTGTGGTTAGAACTACTGCCACACACCTCCCTGGACCCAGATTTGATTCCATCCTCGGTGACTGTCTGTGTGGAGCTTGCACATACTCTCACTTTGTCTACGTGGGTTTTCTCTGGGTGCTGTAATTTCTTCCCACAGTCCAAAATTGTGCAGGAATGGGCGAACTGGCCAAGCTAAATTGTCCCATAGTGTTCAGGAATGTGTAGGTGTGGTGCATTATTCAGAGGTAATTACAGAGTAATCAATTAGATTAGATTACTTACAGTGTGGAAACAGGCCCTTCGGCCCAACAAGTTCACACCGACCCGCCGAAGCGCAACCCACCCATACCCCTACATTTACACCTTACCTAACACTAGGGGCAATTTAGCATGGCCAATTCACCTGACCTGCACATCTTTGGACTGTGGGAGGAAACCAGAGCACCCGGAGGAAACCCACGCAGACACAGGGAGAACATGCAAACTCCACACAGTCAGTCGCCTGAGGCGGGAATTGAACCCGGATCTCTGGCGCTGTGAGGCAGCAGTGCTAACCACTGTGCCACCGTGTCCCCCACAATAGAGTAGGAGAGTGGGTCTGGGTGAGTTGCTCTTCGGAGGTTTGGTGTGGACTTGTTGGGCCGAAGGGCCTGTTTCCACACTCTAGGGATTCTATGATTCTATGACCAGGGACGGTGGGAATAAAAGTCACAACACTAGCAATCAAAATACCAGCAGTTAATTAAATAATGGCCAAGGATCAGCCATATCAACATATTATATGTGTTACAATGAACTTAGTTTCCCAAAGTAGCGAGGGAGTAACTCAATCAGGTTTCTTGCTCTTGCCTACTGCTCAATGACTTTTACTATAGCTCATCACAGAAAGTCATCGAATCTCTACAGTGTGGAAGCAAGCCGTTCAGCCCATTGAGCCATTGAGTCATAGAGATGTACAGCATGGCAGCAGCCCCTATCTGGACAGGTTCTTGAAGATCAAGGGTTATGAAGAGAAAGCGGGAGAACAGGGTTGAGAAATTATCCTGAAGAACGGCTTATGCCCGAAACATCGATTCTCCTGCTCCTCGGATGCTGCCTGACCTGCTGCGCTTTTCCAGCAACACATTTTCAGCTCTGATCTCCAGCATCTGCAGTCCTCACTTTCTCCTTGAGAAATTATCAGTCATGATTGAGAGGTGGAGCAGACTCAATGGGCTAAATGGCCTAATTTCTGCTCCTATATCTTATGATCTCATAGTCTTATGGACCCTTCAGTCCGATTTGTCCATGCCACTAGATATCCTAAATTAATCTAGTCCCATCTGCCAGCATTTGGCCCGTAAACCTCCAAACTCTTCTTATTCATATATCCATTCAGATGCCTTTTAAATGTTGTAATTGTACAGGCCTCCACCACTTCCACTGGCTGCTCATTCCATACACACACCACCTTCTGTGTGAAAAGGTTGTCCCTTGGGTCCCTTTTAAATCTTATCCCTCTCACCTTAAACCTGTGCCCTCTAATTTTGAACTCCCCAACCTCAGGGACAAGACTTTGTCTATTTATCCTATCCACACCCCTAATGATTTTATAACCTTCTATAAGGTCAGCCTTCAGCCTCCAACGCTCCAGGGAAAATAGCCCTAACCTGTTCAACCTCTCCCCATAGCACAAACCCTCCAACCCACACTGACCTTTTGAAGAGCATCCCAGCCTGAATCATCAAACCCACCCACCCCCACCAACCCTATCCCTGTAACCCTGCATTTCCTATGGCTTACCCACCCAACCTGCACATCCCTAGAAGCTAGGGGCAATTTGGCATGGCCAATCCACCTAACTTGCTCACCTTTAGACTGTAGGAGGAAACCAGAGTACCTGGAGGAAACCCATGCTCTTGCATACAATGCCCTCTGATACTGAATCACTCATGGATACTCACTGTATAATCTTGGTTGGGTAAGATTTTGAAAAATGTTTAGTTCCAGTGAAAAAATATCTTAACAAGACTCATCTCCTCCAAAGGAATAAGGAAGAAATACACAGTGAGGGGCGTGGGGTTTGGAATGAATTTAATACTTTGATCTCGGCCCTGTTTGCACAGATTATTAACAGAGATGAAATGTTTATTAATTATACATGACAAAGGAGACAGCATTGCTTGTCCAAATGTAAGTTAATATAATGAAAACAGTTATCAGCTTCTAGATGCTGTGTTTTGCATATTTGATGTGCATGTAGATTAAAGGCTTCATTGACAGTTTGTGTATATCCCATGTGGTTAGTTTGTTAAAAATAAATATGTACTTTCATTTCCTTATGATGATATAAAGCATTAATTGCAGTCAGACTCGCTGACAGCTCCCCTTGAGTTCCCATTCAAACATGTCAATGATTGTTGCTATTAGTAAGGTCTGAGAGAGTTCATTAACTGTCCTTATGCAACTGTTCCTGTACAAACCATACACGTTTCATTTGTCACAGCAGTGAAGTACTGGACTAATAAAAGTGGAAAAGAATTGAATGCAAATTTCATCTAATCTCAAAGATAGCAAGATGAAAGCTGGACGAGATGAAGATTTTGAGATAGAAACATCAAACAACCATTATTGTCTTCCTTAATGTTACTGTTTCCCCTGGCAAGCAATACTGAGTGCAGGGATCAATCTGAGGTTTCAGCCCCACAGCATTTTCAGGGAGATAGTGAATCCAACATGTCCATGCTTAAACAGTTAGTATTTATTCACAAATGGGAAGTTGAATTAAACACCTCTCCTTTGCACCAATAATCTACCTTGGCTATCATTTCAAATGGGAACTTTTTAATGTTTGCAGTTCAGAACCTGATCACAACACTCAAAGCAATTGTTATGCAGCACTTTAACATGATAGTGATCATTACGTTGGAAATCCAGAAAACCACTAAACAACCAGAACATCTTTGAGATGAATGACCAGTTTTTGCTGTTTCCTGTATTTGTTACTAAATTTAGTTCAAGTACCAAACTAGAAGTTCTACACTCTGTTTCTTTGCCTCCTGAACAGAATCACTATTCCAGCTGCAACGCACAGAACTTCAGAGTGGGCTTGAAGTCCTCTAAAGCATCCTCCATCCTTACTGACACCAAGTTCTATTCATTCATCACCTTTCTGCTGACTAACCTACATTGATTGAATCACACTATGACTCACTTTTTTAATTTACACATTCCTGTTTTTCAATTTCCCTATAGCCTTACCATTTCTGATTTCTGCAATCTTCTCCAACCCCTCAACCCTTTGCTCTATCTGCACTCATCCAATTCTGGCCCCCTTGAACATTTCAATGCTCAGCATAGTGGCCATATCTTCAAACACTTGGGTCTTAAGCTCTGCAATTTTCTCCCCAAACCTTTTCGCATCTGTCTTCCAAGCTTCTGGTCAACTGACCTAACAGGAATATAAGAAATCGCCTTATGTGGTTAGGTGTTCAAAATCTGCTTTATTACACCATTATATAATGCCTTGAGATTTTTTTGTTGAAGGCGATCTATAAATAAATAATGTTGTTGTTGAATGGTTAGAAAATTCTGTGTACTTCATCAGCTATAAGCTTACTTCAATGATGCTACCATTGTGTTTATGTCTAATGGTCAGGACAGAAGTGCTGTTTTAAGCCATTGAATCTGCAATACCAAGCTGAAGAATTTAAATAGCTCACTGGTGCCTCAGATTAACATCCCACTAAAGGAGAAACACCTCACAATTTATAGAATTCCTATGGTACTGCATTAGAGAGCTTCCAGAGCTGTAGAAAACATCTATAACAGCTGACTGAAAGGTAAGTTTATACCAAGGAAGACACTGATTTTTTTGCATTATCAAAGCACTGTTTCTGAATAAGACTAACTGCCACAGTTGTGGTTTGGATCCATGCCCACATGGGGCCTTAACAAGATTGGATGACTCTTCAGGAACTGTTCCAGAGTCTACAAGAGCACAAGATCCAGAACACAGCTGCATGCAACCCAGGATATAAATCACAGGGACCTTAATTTATTTGTTGCTTTAAAAATACAAAATTTAGGGTTTTCTTATCAGTTATAAAAATATTTGACATGGCTAAGCAAAAATGGAAAGATTGTCAAGCATCACTCACTTGGCTAATGGAGAATTTACTGACCTTATTGTTGACTGTGGGAAGGTAATCAGCAGCAATCATGGACTCTTCCTTATGTTTTTTTATATAACTGGAATGTTGACATTGCTCACAGGACCAGCATTTGTTGGTCATCCCTGATTGCCCTGAATTGCGTAGCATGCTATGGCAATAATCCATCCCCACCCCCAAATTCACCTATTGTACTCTTTGTTACCTTCTCCCCAGCCTGACTCCCCCACATTTATCTCTCCACCCTGGAGGCTCCCTGCCTCTATTCCTGATGAAGGACTTTTGCCCGAAACGTCAATTTTCCTGCTCCTCAGATGCTGCCTGACCTGCTGTGCTATTCCAGCACCACTTTAATCTAAACTCTGGTTTCCAGCATCTGCAGACTTCACTTTTGCCTCGTGTGAGCCTGAATTACGTGTAGGACAGACCAGGTAAGGAAGACAGATTTAGTTACCTAAATCTGAGCCACATAGATTTTTATGACAATTGATTGCAGTTGTCCCCTTTACTGACACTAGTTTTACAATTCCAGATTGGTCAATTGAATTTCAGTTCCACAAGTTGTTATGGTGGGATTTTAACCCTAATCCTGAAAGAATTAAGCCTGGATCTCTGGATTACAATTCCAGTGATATTACCATGACACATACAAACATAAGAATATATGAACATAAGGATTAGGAGCAGGAGTAGGCCATCTGGCCCTTCGAGCCTGCTCCACCATTCAATAAGATCGTGGCTGACCTTATCATGGTCTCAGCTCCACTTACCCATCCTCTCACTGTAACCCTTAATTCCTTTATTGTTCAAAAAAATGATCTATCTTAGCTTTAAAAACATTCATTGAGGAGTCCTCAACTACTTCACTGGGAAAAAAGTGAGGACTTCAGATGCTGGAGAATCAGAGTCGAAAAGGGGCCCTGGAAAAGCACAGCAGGTCAGGCACCATCCAAAGTGTGGGACAATCGATATTTCGGGTATAAGCCCTTCACCAGTAATGTGGAGGGGAGGATGAGGAGGATGAGAGATAAATAGGTGAGTCGAAGTGGGGCTGGGGGAAAAATAGGTGGGAAGGTAATAGGTGAATGCAGATGGAGGTAATTGTGATAGGTCGGTGGGGAGGGTGGAGTGGATATGTGTGAAGAAGATGAAGAGGTAGGAAGGTCAAGACAGCAGTGCCAAGTTGGAGGGGGAGATCTGGAAACTAGTGAAGTAGATGTTGATGCTGTGTGGTTGAAGGTTTCCAAGGCAGAAGGTGAGTCGTTCTTCCTCCAGTTGGTGGGTGAGGTGAGGCACATCCTCTCTACTTCTATCTTACCTATTCCCTTCATAATTTTATATGTTTCTGTAAGATCCCCCCACCCCCATTCTTCTAAATTACCGTGAATATAAATCCAGTCCATTTAGTCTCTCTGCATAAGCCAACCCCCTCAACTCCAGAATCAACCTAACAAACCTCCTCTACCTCCCCTCTAGTGCCAGTACATCCTTTCTCAACTAAGGAGACGAAAACTGCACACAGTATTCCAGGTGTGGCCTCACCAGCAGCTGCAGCATTACCTTCCTGCTTTTAAACTCAATCTCTTTAGCAATGAAGGACAAAATTCCATTTGCCTTCTTAATTATCTGTTGTACCATCATCTTCCACACCATCCCCTTCCATGCTGAACGACAGGAGGATGAAGGAGACATGGTTGGATGCAACATAGAGTCACAGAGTCATAGAGATGTACAGCACGAAAATAGAACCTTCAGTCCAACTCGTCCAGTCCACCAGATATCCCAACCCAATCTAGTCCCACCTGCCAGCACCCGGCCCATATCCCTCCAAACCCTTCCTATTCATATACCCATCCAGATGCCTTTTAAATGTTACAATTGTACCAGCCTCCATCACATTCTCTGGCAGTTTATTCCATACACATACCACTTCTGCATGAAAAATTTGCCCCTTAGGTCTCTTTTATATCTTTCCCCTCTCACCCTAAACCTATTCCCTCTAGTCAGGACTCCCCTATGCCAGGGAAAAGACTTTGTCTATTTACCCTATCCATGCCCCTCATAATTTTATAAACCTCTATAAGGTCACCCCTCAGCCTCCGAGGCTCCAGGGAAAATGCCCTAGCCTATTCAACCTCTCCTCCAATCCTGGCAACATTCTTGTAAATCTTTTCTGAACTTTTTCGAGGTTCACAACACCTTTCCAATAAGAAGGAGACCAGAATTGCACACAATATTCCAACAGTGGCCTAACCAATGTCCTATATAGCCGCAACATGAACTCCCAGCTCCTGTACTCAATATTCTGACCAAAAAAGGAAAGCATACCAAATGCCTTCTTCACTATCCTATCAACCTGTGACTCCACTTTTAAGGAGCTATGAACCTGCACTCCAAGGTCTCCTTGTTCAGCAACACTCCTGAGAACCTTACATTAAATGTATAGGTCCTGCTAAGATTTGCTTTCCCAAAACGCAGCACCTCAGATTTATCTAAATTAAACTCCATCTGCCACTTCTCAGCCCATTGGCCCATCTGATCAAGATCCCGTTGTAATTTGAGGTAACCTTCTTCACTGTCCACTACATGGTGACACTTCCAGGAATATTTTCAGAGTTGGCAGCTCTTGCATATACTCACATCAGAGAAAATTGGAACACGCAAAGGTCCTGCGTTATGAGAGGGCAAAACCAAACATCTTAGGCTTGGCAAGATATTAAGGTCATCCAATTGCTTTCTTTTGTTCAAAAATGATAAAGGTGTACAGGCAGTTCAACAGGTTATCTTTCAACTCTCATATAATTTATTGCAGTCAACAGTACTTGTACCTTTAACTTTTTATCATTCATTTTAGGAGATGAGCAAAGCATAGGAAAAGAAACTTATTGGAAAATGGGCAGGAGAAATGCTTGTCTGGCTGTAATAATTCTGGGTTGCATTGTGCTGAATGGACCAAGTGTTAATTTGGCTTCGATCAGTTAGTTAGCTGCAAGACTAACGCACATTTCTGACAGCAAACCTTGGGAGTAAATGGATAGCATCACTCAGAAAATAGGCTGTCCTGGCAACTTGCTGAATTTATGCAGCAAGTAACTGAACAGAGGTTGATTCAAATTCTAGTTTGGGTTCAGATAGCTGAGCCTTCCAGGGAGCTGTGACTACCGTCTCGGTGTAACTTGGTTGGAGAGAAGTTATTATTGTCGGTGTCCCCGCATTATATAATACAAATCAATTGAGCTAGGAAGTGCAGTGGATTGGAAAGAAAGGAAAATGAATTTGCAGATGGCCATTGTTATGACCGCGTAACATCAAATTATTAACAACATTGAACGCTTAAGTACAATATGTGTTTTCTTTTCAAAAATCCATATGGCCAAAAGGTAAGGATATAAATTCAATGGCTGTCTGATTTTCTGAGGGAGTTAGACTGCATTCTGAGAGGAATCATAGAATGTAGCAGCTGGAGAGTTCCAATACAACTTCACCTCAAAGGGAGAGATGACATTCAAAAAATGAACTGTGATCTCCTGTGGCGTGTGTCCCAGTTTGCAGACACGATAGGAGTTGAAGAATGGCAGTTTTGTGTGGATCCTTCCAGGAGCAGAAAGGACAGGGGGTTAAAAACCAACTGCAATGCCCTGTTTCTTTGTGTGATAGAGTGTTGGTGTTCTCGTGTGCTGGCTTGGAGTTCAATTTCCACTTGGCTGTGAGTGGGCACAGCTGAAAACTTCCACACATGGGTAGAAATAAAGTCTCTCAGTCTCTCTCTGATATCTGAAAGCAAGTCATACACTGCTGAAGGAAACTGGGGATGAACTATTTTCAGAAGGAGGAATCTCCAAACAGCTTCTCAATCGTCAGTATCAGTGCTACCAAAATCTTCCACTTCATGGCTGCAATAGTTCATAATCTATTGATCATGAACAAGCCAGAGATTAATTTGTATATTCCCTTTTCAAATTTTGCCTATTTGTACTCATCTCTCGTTTCTAATTTGTCATGTTTTGTTTTCTTTTTTCATATTTTAATAGTTAATAAACTCACTTTTCTTTAATTCTAGAAAGTCTGGTTAAGTTCACTTGCCTTGAACCAAACATGTGTGGGCTGAGTTTAGATATCCATGAAAAGCAGGATTATTTTAAAATTTCCCCTCTTAAAACAAAATGTGGAAGGGGCTAGGTCAAAAAGAGGATCCATTCTGTGTTTCCTCACATGAGGCACAGCCATCTGGAGATATCCCATTGGAATACAAACAATTGGGACCCTCTTGAGAATTGGTCATAACAATATGAATAGATTGGGCTAACCAATACCAATACAGCTTAATGTGACAGAACCGAGGCAGATGTTTGATGTAAAGACACAAAGGATGTTGGAACAAATAAGGAAGTGCTTGAGGGTTGGGAATGAACAAAAGGGATCAGTAGCTAAGAGTGTGGTGCTAGAAAAGCACAGCCAGTCAGGCAGTATCCAAGGAGCAGGAAAATGATGTTTTGGGCAAAAGCCCTTCATCAGGAATGGATGGGACTTCCTGATGAAGGGCTTTTGCCTGAAACATTGATTTTCCTGCTCCTCAGATGCTGCCAGACCTGCTGTGCTTTTCCAGCACCACACCCTTGGCTCTAACCTCCAGCATCTGAAGGGATGAGTAGTCTGGGTATTTAAATCTAAATTAGAGTGGTGCTGGAAAAGCACAGCAGTTCAGGCAGCATCCGAGGAGCAGTAAAATCGACGTTTCGGGCAAGAGCCCTTCATCAGGAATACAGGCAGAGGGTCTGAAGGGTGGAGAGATAAATGAGAGGAGGGTGGGGATGGGGCAAAAGTAGCATAGAGTACAATAGGTGAGTGGGGGAGGGGAAAGATGTCGGTTTCAAGTTGGTCGTCATTAGTGAAGTTGGAGAGGTCCAGGAAGGAGAGGGAGGTGTCAGAGATGGTCCAGGTAAATTTAAGGTCAGGGTGGAATGTGTTGGTGAAATTAATGAATTGTTCAACCTCCTCGCGGGAGCACGAGGTTGTGTCAATGCAGTCATCAATGTAGCGGAGGAAGAGGTGGGGAGTGGTGCCGGTGTAATTACGGAAGATGGACTGTTCTACATAGCCAACAAAGAGACAGGCATAGCTGTGGCCCATACGGGTGCCTATGGCTCGCCCTTTGGTCTGAAGGAAATGGGAGGATTCGAAGGAGATGGCCGCGCTCTCACCACCCGACGCCTGGAGGAAGAATGCCCCATCTTCCGCCTCGGAATACTTCAACCCCAGGGCATCAATGTGGACTTCAACAGTTTCCTCATTTCCCCTTCCCCCACCTCACCCCATTTCCAAACTTCCAGCTCAGCACTGTCCCCATGACTTGTCCTACCTGCCTATCTTCTTTTCCACCTATCCACTCCCCCCTCCCCCCTGACCTATCACCTTCATCCCCTCCCCCACTCATCTATTGTACTCTATGCTACTTTCTCCCCACCCCCACCCTCCTCTCATTTATCTCCCCATCCTTCAGGCACTTTGCCTGTATTCCCGATGAAGGGCTCTTGCCCGAAACGTCGATTTTACTGCTCCTCGGATGCTGCCTGAACTGCTGTGCTTTTCCAGCACCACTCTAATCTAGACTCTGGTTTCCAGCATCTGCACTCCTTGTTTTTAAACTAGGCTGTGTATTTAAGTCAAAAGGATTTGATTGCTCATGCAAAAAGAAATTTAAAGGAAATGACTGGAAACATTAATAGTCATTGTGTTTTGTTAATGTAGGAAATGAGACAGCCAATTTGAGCTTGGCAAGCACCCAAAATAAACAATTACATGAGTGACCAGGTCATTTCTCATTGATTTTGGTATACAGATAAATTTTGGCTAGGACATTGAGGACCATTCCTTGCTTTTGTTTGAAATAGTGCCTTCCAATCTACCCAAGAGAGCAGACAATACTTTGCTATAACATTTTATCCAAAATACTGCACCTCTGGCAATATATCATCTCCTGGCAGAGTATTTCACTGGGACATCCTGAGGTCATGAAAGTCACTATATAAATGTAAATCTACCTTTCCATTTTTATATTTTCTCTTACTTGCTACCTCTCTTTTTCTTTTTATCTTCCTTATTGTACCTAACCTATTTCACATCAACTAACAAAATCATTCATTATTTAATGATCACTAGGTTGACCATGAGAATATTTCTAGTAATTATTCATTTTTGCATGACTGCAGTATGGGACTTGGGTGAGATAAAGCTGCAACGTTAGCATCAAATTAGAGGGAACTTTATTTGGCACCCAGCTCTTGGTCATAACCCGAGAGATCGATGGTGACAAATAATGTAACAGATGTTCATCTTTCTCACCCTAATGAGAACAAAGGTTTGCTTCAAACAGGTGTCAGTTCAAGTGATAGCTAATTGCAAGGGAACTCTGTCGATATGACGTTCAAACCACCCACAAGCTGTCAAGGATGCAGCCATCAGAACCTAAATATAGGTTTGAGTCAGCAAGAGGACTTGACTATCAAATGATCAAGCCAAGATAAGAGGCATTAAAAAAAAACCCAGGTGGTTACATTAGTGAATGTGCAGCAACTGAACCCTGATTACTCGGCTTTACCAGATGCTATCTGGACGCAAGACCAGTCTTCCGGACAGCTGACCACCTGTCCAATATCTTCTGGTGGGAATGGAGCCAGGAATTGCAGGCAGGATTCTTTGAAGGTGTATTTTTAGTTTGGTTGCAAACAGGGAGCCAGGCAAACTAGTTACGTTTGGCTTTGCTTGACTGCACCACATTTGATGGATGCAACTCTTGGGATGAGTATTATGCTTTTAGATTTTGCTGGAAGCTGATATTAAGCTGGAAGATTAAGTTTAAATCCTTAGAGCAACAGAAGATAACAAAATCAGTTCAGCCATCGTAAAGGGACCATATCTAAACAGAAGTACATATGGCTTCCTATGGAAGTAAACTCGCTGCTTAATGTAGCTTTATTTTAAGGCCTTAAAACAACACTGGAATGTGCAGCAATATTGGAAATTACTTCCCTCTTTATTTTAAGGCTTCATTTATCACCAGCCCTACAGTCTCAGTGTCACTGTCAGCAATGGAGTACTAAAAGGGCTGCACCATGAATGGAAACAATTAAACGAGTGCTTTGGAATTGTTTTATATGAATCCAAATTCCAAGATCACAATTTTCTCAATGCCCCACTGCAAACACGTGTGCACTACACCGCACTCCCCCCCACCCCAACTCCCTCCTGCCTCCTTACTGCTTCCCTCCAGCTCACCTCTGTGCTGCCTTATTGTTCACCAGCACACTGGATTGAAGGAGCAAGGGCAGACAGTGGGGGAGAGGTAGTGAGGAGAACAGGAGCAGAGCTGCGAGAGGGGGGAGACAAAGTGGGGGAAGGCGAGACGTGCACCGAACAGAGAGGGGAAGCTAGTGAAGTGGTGAGCTGGGCAGGCTGAGCACCAAGGATGCCCAAGTGGGATCCGAGAAGAGTGAGCGTGACTAGGACTCCTTGGGCACAATGGCACTGCAGGAGAGAGTGAGGACTGCAGATGCTGGAGATCAAAGTCAAAAAGTGTGGTGCTGGAAAAGCACAGCCGGTCAGGCAGCATCCAAGGAGCAGGAGAGTCAACGTTTCGGGCATGAGCTCTTCATCAAGACACATGGCAGTACAGGTCAATGCCAGCTTATAGTTCCAGGTGCACATCAAAGCCATCAGCTGTGCCAACTTCCTTTGTTAATGCATTGTAGAAGACATTCCATTCTTTGAAAGAAATTGTTGGCAATTTTAATACAAATAGCTACATTGAACAGATAGAACTTTGTAGGAATGTATAAGTTATTCTTTTCCAAATCCTCCCTTTTAAAACAGTTTTAACATTTAAAAGAGTTTATCAAGCAAGCAGGGATGTTTCATTCTAACTTTTAACAATTTGCTTCTGTGTGATTTGTTTTACTTAGCAACACAGTGGCTCAGTGGTTAACACTGCTGCCTCACAGCACCAGGGACCCGAGTTCAATTCCACCCTAAGGCAACTGTCTGTGTGGAGTTTGCACATACCCCCCATGACTGCGTGGGTTTCCTCTAGGTGCTCTGATTTGCTCCCACAGTCCAAAGATGTGCAGGTTAGGTGGATTGACCATGCTAAATCGCCCATAGTGTCCAGGGATGTGCAGGCTAGGTGGGTTAGTCATGGGCGATGCAGGGTTAAAGATAAGTGGGTATGGGTCGGCAGAGGCGGGGTGCGCTGTGGAGGGTTTGGACGGACTCAGCCAGCCAAATGGCCTATTTCAACGTTGTAGGAATTCTACAATTGTCAGTGTATTTCCAAGAGATTATAATGGATAGGTATATTACCTGGTCTGGGTCTCAGTCATATTAAGATGCCCAAAGTTGTTTAATAGTCTTTGGCGAGTGGTCTGCTTCACTTCGGCAGGGACCAGTGCAATGACAGATTCATGGATGTCTTGAGAGATGGAAACTAAAATCAGGCAGAGGTCATTGTTTCAGTGATCGATTGACTTTGGTTATCAAGGGATTCCATTGTTGAAAAGTACATCACTAACTGACTGGCCTTACTTCAAACAGCTCACAGAACAGAATACAGTAGAATCCCCACCGTGCAAAAGAGGCATTTCGGCTCATCCAATCTACACCTGCCCTCTAATAATCACCCCACTTGGCTACCTTATCCCGTAACCCCACATTTCCCATGGCTCCACTTAACCTGCACAGCCCTGAACACTGCAGCCAATTTAGTATGGCCAATCCAGTTAGCCTGCACATGTTTGGATTGTGGGAGAAAATTGGAGAACATGAATGAAGCCCATGCAAACTCCAAGCTTACCAAGATTGAGTATAGTGTATGTGAATAATACGTCATTGTTGTCTGGTGCATTGATGTAAGTGTGCAGGATTGGTGCTGAAATGATTTGGTGGACAAGAAACAATCTTGCAATGTCCATGAAGAAAGTGTAGATCCTCAAAATAAGACGCAAGCTTTGTCGGTGTGAAGACAGGAAATCAGTAGGACTGAGGGAATAGTTGGATTAGATTTAGATTAGATTAGATTCCCTACAGCTTGGAAACAGGCCATTCGGCCCAACCAATCCACACCGGCCCTCCAAAGAGTAACCCGCCCAGACCCATTTTCCCTCTGACTAAATGACCTAACATTATGGGGCAATTTAGCATGGCCAATTCACCTGACCTGCACATCTTTGGATTAGGGGAGGAAACCGGAGCACCCAGAGGAAACCCACGCAGACACAGGGAGAATGTGCAAACTCCACACAGTCAGTTGCCCGAGGCTGGAATTGAACCTGGGACCCTGGTGCTGTGAGGCAGCAATGATAACCACTCTCTCAGTTGGGAGGAAATAATGACAGAGGGGTTGGACCACACAAAAACAACTGCTCAAAGACCAAGAGATTTATAAAATGTTAAATGTGAGTGTGATCACTTGTTACAGAAATTTTGAGGTATTGTTAGAGTCAGTAATAAGGTAAACATTACAGTAAATTTCTCCTGAACGTACCCTTTTACCAAACTGCACCTATGATCTCTCATTCTGCAAATGTGGCTTAACTTTGAATTGTGCTTAAGGTGGGCTCTTCCTCTTCCATTTTAGAACAGGACATGTGGGTTACGATAGTTCTCTTATTTTCAAAGATGGTCAGTTAGACAGTTAGAATAGTATAAAACAGGTTGACAGTGTGTGGCAACATATCCACAATGGAGGTAGAGATCAGGAGAGAGCTGACTATCATCTGACATGAACTACTGCACAAAATGAATATCCATTCCCCAAGTGCTTCTAACATTTCCTTGTCACTCAGTCTACCAATACCAGAAACAAAAACTGAAATTGCTGGAAAAGCTCAACAGGTCTGGCTTTATCTGTGGAGATAAATCAGAGTTAACGTTTCCGATCCAGTGACCCTTCCTCAGAATTGGGAACATCGGGGAGCTCACCGAACCAGAAACGTTAACTCTGATTTCTCTCCCCAAATGCTGCCAGACCTGTTGAGTTTTTCCAGTAATTTCTGTTTTCGTTTCTGATTTACAGCATCCACACTTCCTTCAGTTTTTAATTTACTACCAACACTGGGTCCTTGCTCTACACTGTTTCCAGCACTTGGATGCGTTCATGTCGCTGGTGAACAGAACCAATTGCAATGCTTGGAATGTTATTGAGCTAGAAAAGTACATTCTAGCAGTATGCCAGGTGCATATTTGCATTTGACCAATTTTCTGGTTTGTCTGAATATGGTACAATCCTAGATTTCTTTCTACCTCTTCCTTAACGAGCCCAAACATCAATACTGCAACATGTTCTTCTGAATCAATTTTGTGGTGAAATTTGAATTAAAGTTACAATAGGAAGGAAAGAGATTAGAAAGGAAGTGAGCACCATCTTAAGCAATTAAAGATTTACCGACAGGTTACTGTTAGGCCACAGCACTGTATCATTTGGTTTGACACATTTGCCTACAGTGGGGACCTTGCCTTTATATAATAATCATGCCAGGATACTGGGGTTAAGCAAACAATAGCAGAATTCAGAAAATGGACTGACTGCAATGAAAAATGTATTTTTTGAGCAAGTATTTAAAAATCAGGGAGAGAGGTTGCAAGGTACAAGAGAAGGAGGTCTGAAGGTTAGAACTCCAATGGCTAAAGGCTTTGCTATTAAGTGAAGAGAGCAGGAAAGGGGCAATGTACAGAAGGTGGAGGTTCCAGGTGATAAGGCACAGGCTGCATGTTGCAGATGGTGGTTTTAAAGCACAGCAGCTTCTTAGAGGGAATTGTAAATGAGAAAAAAAATGAACATCACAGTAAATTTTAAAACCAGAACTGAAATGTTAGTTATTAAGCATGTATCTATCATACATGGAAATAAACATTACAGAGCAGCTGAGTTGGGATAGGAGAAGGCCATTTGGCCTCTTGAGTTTATACTTCTATTCAATAAGATCATAGCTGACCTAATTGTGACCTTGCTTTCACTTTCCTGTCTGCCCCCATATCTCCTGTTGATCAACAATTTGTCTAACTCAGTCTTCTTTAAGGTAGTAATAACATACACATTACAGTGCACAATGACCCTGCCTCGACTTCTTTCTGGGTAAGACAGCTCCGTACACTCATGACCATCCAAAAAGAAAACATTCACCTCCTTTCAGTCTTACATTTAGGGGCCCCTCTAATTTGGAAACTGTGTCCCCGATTTTAATATCCCCACAACGAGAAACATTCCCTCAACATCCACTCTGCCAAGTCTCCTCAGGCCGTTTCAATAAGATTGTCAATGCTGGGATGAGAATATCTATCACTCTTATTTTTCAGTCCTCTGGAATGGATACTTTCACCGGTTCTTTTTTAAGATTGGGAACACAATGGACTAGGCAATTGAACAATGACTACTTCATAGACAAATGTAGGATTGCTCAGGTCCCTCACCCACATCCCTGTTCCAAAGCACATATCCGTCCAGGCCCAAAACTGACAAGTTTCTTATGTAAGATGGAATCCAGCACACAGGAAGAAAACAGAGTCATGAGGAACATGCCATGAGGATGTATTGAAATGGGTGCCGTGTCTAGTGTGCCACATAAAAATAAATGCATTGATGGAAGTGCACGGTGTTCCTGTGTAGCAAATTTGAATAGCTTTGCCAAAGACCATTTGGTACTTATATATGCCTGTACTTATCAGTCAAGGTGACATTAATCTTGTGGGCCTAGTTCATGGCTTTGTGATTAGCAGAAGCCGCAGGATTGCAAGATTGATGACTGCGCGTCTTATAAATATAGTCCCATGTGAGAAGCAGCAGATAGATAGGCTCAAATAATTTGAAAGAGAAAATGCAATGTGTTTTTGATGAATGACCCATTTCAGTTCTGACTTTCAAATAGATGATTGCTGCTTATGGAGCAGAGCAGCTTTGGATATTATATAGCAGATTGGAAGAGAAGGAATTAATTTTTACACACTGGAGACTGCATCAGCGAAGAATGCATCACGTTGTGAAATGAAAATATACAGTGAAAGAGAAAATGGATAATGTAGTGGATTAACACAGGGACCTTTCACCTCGAAAGCTGCACTTATACTAAACATACTTAAGTTCTGCTTTTCTTGGAATGTGAGAGCCAGTTCTTCCACATTTATAATGAAAAGAATGAGTCTTTGTTAACGATAGGTGAACAAAGCTGGATTTAACTGTGGAAACGCAGAGACTTGGTCTCTCATCGCGAAAGGAAAAGACTCTAGGTTTGACACGATATAAACATTCATGGATTTATGTGTCAGTTCAGTTTAGCCAGTAACATTTTAATGTCTAATACACATAATCTAATCTGGCACTCCACTCTAATACTGAAGGGGAGCTGCTTTGCTCGAGGTGGCTGTCTTTTAGTTAAGGTATTTAATCAAGGCTCCATCTGCCAGTTGAGCAGAGACAACACGGTTGGATCTTTATCAAAGAAAATAAGTGAGACCTCCAAGTTTCCAAGCCAACAATCATCCCCTGGTCAATGACACTAACAAAAAATGACCCAAATAATTATTCATCTCATTGCTGTTTGTAGGCAATGCTGATGCTTAATGGATGCTCTCATTACCCATGGACCTCATTGCAAGTTCTCAGTAAGATAGTAAATCAACATCTAAATGCATTTATTTTTAATCTCTGTTTAATGCTAAAAATTGTAAGCTTCTGTTTGAAATGATCAAGGGACAGACTTAGCCCTTCACTGAATACAAAATCCAGAATTTAGTACAAATGTACACAGACACTAGTACACATCTTATTGCTGATGTAAACTTGCACGACAAGGTCATTGCAGGAAGTAGATGAGTTGTGGGGAATGACATTTGGAATTTGATTAAGACGTTGCTCTTTGAGAACAATGTGAACTTTTTTTGTATTCTGTCACAGGTTGAGGGAATCTCTGGCCTAGCTGGTATTGATTGACCAAACAATATTACTTGTGAGGCACCTTCCTGAAAACAACTGAGTGATTTACCATTCCAGACAGGAGATGCTGTAGATTGGAAGTCACGTAAAAAGGTAAAGAATCCTCCGTGGTAACCTGAGCCAGTGCGGGAATTGAACCCACACCATTGGCATCACTCTGCTTTGCAAATTGGCCATCTATCCAACTGACTGCTAAGTTGCATATAGGCCACTCTGGTGCAAAAGATTGAGGCACAACCGGTGAGAGGAATGAACTTGCATTTATATGTGATCTTTTTGAGCTCAGGGCATCCCTTTGTAGTCAGTGGAGAAGTTTGAGAAATGAATTGTTCTCCCTTTGTTGGCAAACAGTGTGGCAGATTTACACAGCACGATCCCACCAGCAACAAAGCAGCAGTATAAATTAAGAGATAAACACAGACAAAACTCTCTGGTGTCTGCCTCAAAAAGATTGTGGAGCCTTTATGGACCATTTGAACAATTAGACAGACCTTTTGCTTTAACCAAAGGACAGCACTCCCATAGCTTACAGCACCTCATCTGTACTGCACTGAAGTGTCAGCTTAGATTGTACACTCAGTACCCAGACTGGGATTACTGTTCAAGGTGACAGGATAACCAGTGAGCCAAACCAAAAGAATATGCCACAGTCAAAATGAATAGAGGACCTGGGGAGGATTGTCAGAGATCAACTGGCGAAGGGGAAGCTAGGTATGAGAGAGAGCAGTGAGAAACCTCAAGAATCAGGATTGAAGCTCACTGACAGCAGAAGCACCAACAGTAAAAAGCAGGAGGAAGGAAATGAACGAATTCAATAATGAATAAATCAGTGATGAATTAACAAAATCTTGATTGGAAGAAGAGAGAGTTAGCTATGGAAATGATTAGAACAGTTTGAAGAACTGAATATTAAAGACTCAAGGAGAAACATCTATACCTGAAGAATGTTGTGGATGTTGAATTCACTTTCACAAGCAGTAGTTGAGGGTAATGGCACAGATGCATACACAGAATATGTGCAGAAACATGGGGGAGGATGGAATAAACGTATGTTGATATGATGAGATGAAAAAGGATGGGAGGAAGTTTTCATGGAACATGGATACCAACGTAGACTAGCTGTATCAAATGGTCTGTTTTTATGCTGTAACGCAATGGAAAATAAGCATAACCTTTTTGTTTTCCAGGTGGCCTTTTACACCATATCTGACTGTGGTGAAATTAGGTTTGTGTTGCATGACATTGTACAACAGGTGGTATAGAAAGACCTCCTTGAAACCTGATAGGCTCAGATCCTCGCCTTGTGTGATCGATAATAATGTACCCATAATATTATCATAAGCCATTATGATATTGCTCCTTAAGCACATGGTCAGTAGTTAACCCTTTGTCTGCACTATATGTATCATCTAAAATGAAAAGAGAAGTTCCATTCCCCTTTAGCTCACCAGACTGAACACAACAGTACCAAAGAAAGTCACCTCCCATTTCATGATACTTTTTTCCGGTCTTTGCTCAAGAATTGACCTGTAGTTGATTTCAGGATATGTACGGTAAAGTGACATAGGACTTTAAGCTTAGCTGCATCCCTCGCTTCACAACAATACAATGTGTAGTACACAGTATAATTCACCTCATTGTGACAGTGCCATGAGCAATCTGCCTGTTAGAATTATTGCTCAGTTGTTTAGATAAGGGATCTGGTGCAGTTGTGGGGGTTTAGCTTGGAATTTGGAGGGAATGGCAGGACATGTTGTCAAAAGCAATAGCTACCAAGAAGAATTAAATGCAGATACTCTAAAAGACAATGACGACCTGCCACCTATTTGGAGAGTGTTATGTTCTTTCAGAAATCACCAAATAAACTGAATAACTGAGTGTGACAAAATGAAGCTCAGCAGCTAAAATAAATTTAGACTCAGTTCTCTTTGGCATTCGGGGTTGCATGCAAATGCACATTTGAAACCTTGCTTCCTGGGGACACAGAATTATAATTCTAACACATAAAGAAAGGCTGCCACCTGTAGCAGGTTTTGAATTGTAATGTTCAAGCCCCCTCATTGATTCGGTTGCTAGGAGCAACAACTAGTGTTGCGCTGAACTAGACCAGGCGTCAGGTTTAATGATCTTGCCTAAGATAGGAATGCTACAATTAGCCTCACTGATGGAGTTGGGGTTAGGATTCATGTTCCTGGTCAGTGTTCGAAGGCAAACCTCGAATGCATTTATAGAAAATAAGGTTCCATCCCCTGTCTGCAGTGTTAGCTCATCGCAAGCTGGAAATGCCACACTGTAACTTGCCTCAGCTAAAGAAGGGATTACTGTTCCTGCTTGTGATCTAGTTATCCCTTGCCAGAGAGTGTGAGAATATGGATATGGCTGAAGGACCGAATGTTAAAACGCTACACTGTGTGATCGAATAACAATCTAATGGACACCATTCTAGCTTATGAGTGAAGAGTAGGGCTGGTACCTAAGAAGAGTCTGATCCTGCAGAACATTAGCTCTCAGGATAAATTCTGGTGGGGACAGGTTAGAAGCATGGGGAAGCTGAGGCTGACATGGTTAAAATGGGGAAAGAGAGTCACTGTTGTACAAGAAAGATCAGACTATTCCAAGACAATCCTCTCATCGAGAAAAGAGACATGTGGTAGCTCAAATTGTCATAATATCTGTAGTTAAATGCTACAGCTGCATGAAATAGCAAAGTTGAAGGCTTCCCCCTCTCACGACTCATACATGATCATGCCATCCCTTCAAATTCTTACATCACATGTAGGAAAAAATAAATCAGTTCAGATTTCCATTCCTGATATAATCCATGCAATCCACATGGGACTTCTTCTACTGGGTGAGTGAGACAGGATAGAGTGAGCTGAGTTTTCTGTGGGACTGAAACTGTTGAGATTTACCACACTTTTAAAAATATTTCTAAGAGATTCCACTTTGATCAATATTGAAGAATGAGGAGCATTGCTTCCTCCAGTCCTTCCTCACATGTCTGGTTTTAAATCCTGGATCAGCCCTAGGCTTCTAATGCATGAAGACTCCTTTATAATTTACTGAACATGTTGGCCAGACCAGGGAAGGTTGGAAGATGACAATGTCATAGTCACTATTATTGAAACAAGCATTATATTTATTCCTGAAATTTATTTTTCATAAAAGCCTTAGAGTGTGGAAGCTGGGCATTCAGCCCATTGAGTGTACACCAACCCTCTGAAGAGCATCCCACCTAGACCCACCTCTGACCCGTGTATCCCTGCAGTTCCCAAAGCTAACCCACCTAGCTTGCACATCTCTTGACACCATAGGCAATTCAGCATGGCCATTCCATCTAACTTGCACAGCTTTGGACTTTGGGAGGAATCTAGAACTCCTGAAGGAAACCCACACAAACACGGGAGAACGTGCAAACTCCACACAGTCGCCTGAGGCTGGAATCAAACTGTGAGGCAGTACTATTGCCAACCACTGAACCACATGCTGTCAAATGTAAGTGATGCCAGTAGATGTAGCCTGTGCCCCCTTCCCCCAGGGAAGCCTGACCATCTATATCACTAGGTAAAAATAAGGACTGCAGATCCATCCGCCATGACCAGGGCCTCCAAGCCCTCCGTTTCTTCCTCTCCCGATGTCCCCAACAGTACCCTTCCACCAACACTCTCATTCATTTGGCTGAACTGCTTCTCACCCTTAACAATTTCTCCTTCGAATCTTCCCACTTCCTCCAGACCAAAGGGATAGCCATGGGAGCCCATATGGGCCCCAGCTATGTCTGTGTCTTTGTTGGCAACATACAACAGTCCATCTTCCGTAATTACACCGGCACCACTCCCCACCTCTTCCTCCGCTAGATTGATGACTACATCTGCGCCACCTCGTGCTCCCATCAGGAGGTTGAGCAATTCATCAACTTCACCAACACATTCCACCCTGACCTTAAATTCAACTGGACCATCTCTGACACCTCCGTCCCGTTCCTGGACTTCTCCATCTCCATTAATGACGACCAACTTGACACTGACATTTATTACAAACCCACCGATTCCCACAGCTACCTGGATTACAACTCTTCCCACCCTACCTCCTGCAAAAATGCCATCCCGTATTCCCAATTTCTCCACCTCTGCCGCATCTGCTCCCAGGAGGACCAGTTCCACCACAGAACACACCAGATGGCCTCCGTCTTTAGAGACTGCAATTTCCCTTCCCACATGGTTAAAGATGCCCTCCATCGCATCTTGTCCACATTCTGCCCCTCCGTCCTCAAACCCCACCCCTCCAACCGTAACAAGGACAGACCCCCTTGGTGCTCAATTTCCACCCTACCAACCTTCGCATAAACCAAATCATCTGAAGACATTTCCACCACCTCCAAACAGACCCCATCACAAGGGGGTATATTTCCCTCCCCACCCCTTTCCGCTTTCTGCGAAGACTGTTCCCTCCATGACTACCTAGTCAGGTCCGCGCCACCCAAAAACCCACCCTCTCTTCCTGGCACCCTTCCCTGCCACCACAGGAATTGAAAAACCTGCACCAACACCTCCTCCCTCACCTCCATCCAAGGCCCCAAAGGAGCCTTCCACATCCATCAAAGTTTTTCCTGCACATCCACCAATATCATTTATTGTATCCGTTGCTCCTGATGCGGTCTCCTCTACATTGGGGAGACTGGACGCCTCCTAGCAGTGCACTTCAGGGAACATCTCTGGAACACCCACACCAATCAAACCCCCCCCAATCACACCGCCCTGTGGCCCAACATTTCAACTCCCCCTCCCAATCTGACGAGGACATGCAGGTCCTGGGCCTCCTCCACCGCTGCTTCCTCACCACCTGACGCCTGGAGGAAGAACGCCTCATCTTCTGCCTCAGAACACTTCAACCCCATGGCATCAATGTGGACTTCACCAGTTTCCTCATTTCCCCTTCCCCCACCTCACCCCAGCTCTAAAATTCCAGCTCAGCACCGCCCTCATGACCTGTCCTACCTGCCTATCTTCCTTCCCACCTATCCAATTCACCCTCCTCTCTGACCTATCACCTTCATCCCCACCCCCATTCACCCACTGTACTCTTTGCTACCTTCCCCCACCCTCCTCTCTGATCTATCACTTCCATCCCCACCCCCACTCACCTATTGTACTCTATGATACTTTCTCCCCACCCCCACCCTCCTCTCATTTATCCCTCCACTCTGCAGGCACTGTGCCTGTATTCCTGTTGAAGGGGTTTTGCCCGAAACATCAATTTTCCTGCTCCTCGGATGCTTCCTGACCCGCTGTGCTTTTCCAGCCTAACTCTCATCTAGATCACTAGTCCAGTGACACAAGCCATCATCTCCCGGAGAACTTATTACTATTAAGAATTTAGAGTCTTTCAGAAAAAAGGACAGATGAAAAGGGTACACTTCTAGAGGAAGTGAAGGCATGGACCTTAAGTGAGGATGGAATCTGACCTGTTGTATTCATATAGTTCTCATGTGGAAGTGCTGGTGTTGGGCTAAGGTGGACAAAGTCAAAAGTCACATGACACCCAGATTATAATCCAACTGATTTGTTTAAAATAATAAGATTTCAGAGTACTGCTCCTTTGTCAGGTTCACCTGAAAAGAGAAGTTTAAAAATTAGAGAGATGAAACTCTTTGTGAAATTATGATATCCCTTTCATTTTCTCTCAGACATAAATGCAGTGATAACCCCCAACAGGCTAGCAGTCACCTTTAAATTATTACACTGCAAACTGAGAGAAACCACAAGGAGCCAGTTTTATGATTTAATGCCTGAATTACCATGTCATATTATGAGGCGATCAATTCAATTCCATTACAAGATCATTCTGTTTTTATTGTATTTATAGACTCAATATGAGAGATGGCAATTGCTCAGCTCTTTCTTCCCTTCGTGATCAATTATTCCTCCTTTTCTCCAAAAGGCACCAACTCTGAGCTCATTTCATAAGTGCCCAGCCCCCTCTGCCAAAGCCTAATTGTGTGGGTACACTATTCAACTATCTGCGTTGCCACTGTTGTGCCATGTCCTAACCTCACCCAGAGCATTCCTAACAACAGTCACTAGTTAATTATTCAGATGGATTATGCTGGCCACTATATCCATTTACAAACTGTGGAGTTTTGAGGTCAGTTGTGCTGCTGCCATAGATTAAAATAATGTAACCCAGGGAGAATCTTGGAGAGCTTACTGATATTGTAGCTCAACTCTTCATTGGAGTAACTCTGGAAAAGGTATATGGGCGAACCTTACATTTTTTATGTTATGGCATTGGACAAAAATAAATTGTTTCTGTAATTCTTTGAAATATTTCCTTGAAAATGGAGATCTCTTTCTTCATTAAATCCAAGGTACAAAATTATTTTATTCAATCACACAAAAAAGTCTGCTGTGCCACTTAATCGTGATATTGGTGCAAAGAGCTCTTCAAATCAGGGTTAGTCTTCATGTAGCATGAACATTCTCTGGAATTGAGGCTGCACTGTTGTGGATTCATCCAGATACCACACACAAAATGGAAGCAGGGGTCTGTACAGTCCATTGAGCCTGTTCTGCCATTCAATAGGATCATCATTGATGGGCTTCAACTCCATTTTCATGGCCACTGCCTAAATCCCTTGATTTACCGAGAGATAGAAACTCTTATTGATCCCAGCCTTGAATATAGTCAACAATGGAAAATACACAAACCTTTAGGTAAGAGAATTCCAAATATTCACAACACCCTGAGTAGATTACTTTGTCTTCACCTCAATCCTAAATGTCACCTGAGTGATAAGCTTGCGTTAGTACCTCTGACTATCTAGTAGTGAAATATGCAACTAAATGATGGTTTTAACTCTCTGGAGTGAGGCTGAAACCCATAAGCTTCTGATTCAGAGATGAGAGTATGACCCTGAAACAATATCTGGAGCTAGGACAGTGATATAGTATTACTATTAGCTTCAGTGTTGTTGAATTAGGAGGTAGGATTAATTAATAACTGTAGTGTGAAGGCAGTGAATTAATATGACTGAATTTTACATTCAATGTGAAAGAGAGAAGAGCAGGTCCAAGACTGTTATTTTAAATTTAAATAAATACAATTATGAGGGCATGAAAACAGAGCTAGCTGAAGAGAGCTGACCAAATTTGTTGAAGGGATAGGTCAATGTAGATGCAGTGGGAGACATTTAAATTTCTATTTCAGAATGAACAGAATAGATATAGTCCAACAAGAAAGAAACATTCCAACGGGAGAACCCACCATGTATGGTTGACTAAAAAAAAATTTTAAAGGTATAAAAATTAAACGAAAATAATGTAAGCGCTCAAAAATGGGCAGCAGGTTAGAGGATTGTATATAAATAAAGATTGACAACAAGATTAATAAGAAAGCAAAAGTTAGAGCATGGAAGCAATTTTTCTCGAACTATAAAATCTGATAGCATTTCTGTGGATATAGAAATACTTCCTATTGAGTCTGATGGGCATGGCTTTGATGGCGGTTGGTTAGCTCAGTCGGCTGAACAGCTAGTTTGTGATGCCAATAGCATGGATTCAATTCCCACCTGAAGGACTCTCCTTCTCAATGTTCAGGCTTGCCTAAGGTGTGGTGACTCTCAGGTTAAACCACCCCCCATTATCTCTCTCTCTAATGAGAGACCAACCCTATGTGCTGGTAGGACTATGGTGACTTTGCCTATGGATATTTAAAAAGCAAAAGAAGTAACAAAATGAGTCTGGGGATCTAATAGTCAAAAAGGCAGAGAAGGTAGATGAACTCAATTGATTTTTTTTTGCATTAATCTTCAATATAGAGGAGAAAGTGAGGACTGCAGGTGCTGTAGGGAGTTGTAGGAGATGTAGAGCGTGATGCTGGAAATGCACAGCCAGTCAGGCAGCATCCGAGGAACAGAAAAGTCGACGTTTCAGGTTCCTGATGAAGGGCTAATGCCCAAAACATCGACTCTCCGCTCCTTGGATGCTGCCTGACCAGCTGTGCCTTTTGAGCGCCACACTCTTCACCTTAGGGGATGCAAGTAACATTTCAGAAATAACTGTAATTAAGGAAATGGATAAGAGAGGAAAATCCAAGAAAATGACAAACACTATGGAAGTTGAAGTCTGACAAGTTGCTCAGTTTGGTAAGATAGGTGATGCTTATTAGGGAGAGTCAGCATGGCTTTGTGCGGGGGCAGTCTTGTCTTACAAATTGGATTAAGATTTTTGAAGAAGTGAGGAAGATGATTGATGAGGGTAGGTCAGTCGACGTTCTCTAAATGGACTTTACTAAAGCAGGTGACAAGAGCCCTCATGGCAGGCTGGTCCAGAAGATTAAGTCACATGATGAATTGGTAAATTGGATATAAAATTGGCTTGGTCATTGAAGACAGAGGGTAATTGTGGAGGGGTGTTTTTCTGACTGGAGATCTCTGACCAGTGGTGTTCCACAAGGATTAGGACTGTGACCTCTGCTGTTTGTAATATATCTATAAATGATTTGGGTGAAAACATAGGTAGTCTGATGAGTAAGTTTGCAGACAACATGAAAATTGGTGGAGTGAGGAAGGTTGTCAAAGAATACAACAGGATATAGATCAGCTGGAAAGCTGGGTGGAGAAATGGCAAAAGGAGCTTAATCAGGAGAAGTGTGAGGTGATGTATTTTGTGAGGTCAAATACAAGAGGAAAGTATACAATAAATGGCAGGGCCCTTAGGAACATTGATATACAGAGGGATCTTAGGGTGCATGTCCACAGCTTGAAAACACCTGAAAATGACAACACAAGTTGGTAAAGAAGGCAAACAGGAGAAAGTGAGGACTGCAGATACTGGAGATCAGAGCTGAAAAAAAGCGCAGCATCCAAGGAGCAGGAGAATTGACGTTTCGGGCATAAGCCCTTCTTCAAGAATGAGGAGGGTCTCATTCCTGAAGAAGGGCTTATGCCCGAAACATTGATTCTCCTGAAAGAAGGCAAACAGCATGTTTACTTTCCTCGGTTGGGACAATGAGTACAAAAATTGACAAGTCATGTTGCAGCTGTATAAAACTTTAGTTAGGCCACGTTTGGAGGGTTGTGTGCAGTTCTGGCTGCCACACTGTAGGAAGGATGTGGAGATTTTGGAGAAAGTGCAAAAGAGCTGTACCGAGATACTGTCTGGGTTGGCTACAAGGACAGCATGGATAACTTGAATTATTTTTGCTAGAGTCGGAGGCTGAGAGGTGAACTGATAGAAATATGTAAAATTAATAAGAGGCATGGATAGGGTGAATAGTCGGAGCCTCTTTCCAAGGGTAGAAATGTTAGACGCTAGGGGGCATGGGGTTAAGATAAGGAGGAAAGTCTAAAGGAGATATATGAGAAAAGTGTTTTATTCAGAAGGTAGTAGGTACCTGGAACACACTGCCAGGGGAGATGGTAGAAGCAGATATGAGGCAGTTGGACAGGCACGTGAACAGGCAAGAGATGGAGGGATACAGACTACGTGCAGGTAGATGGGATTAGCTTAGAATGGCATCATGGTCGGCACAGACATGGTGGGTTGTTCCAGTGCCCTACTTGTTGGATGTTCATTTGGTTTTAATTTTCCATAATGTCTTAGATTCAGGGAAGTTTACAATCAAATGGAGAATAATAAATGTAACTCCATTATTCAAAAAGAAAGGGAGATAAGAATCAGGAAACTACAGGCCAGTTAGCTTAATGACTGTCATGGAGACAATGTTAGAAATTATTATCAAAGACATTAGAGCAGAACTCTTAGAAACATACATGGTAATCAGGCAGGGTCAACATAGTTTTATGAATGCTTATCCAATTTATTGCAGTTGTTGCAGAATCCCTACAGTGCAGAAAGAGGCCATTCAGCCCATTGAGTCTGCACTGACCCTCTGAAGAGCATACTACCAAACACCTGTGATCCCACATGGGATTTTTAAGCAAGAGTAATCTGCAAATCCTTGGGCAGTACAGGACAATTTTTAGCTTGGTCAATCCCCATAACCTACACATTTTTGGACTGTGGGAGGAAACCGGATCACCCGGAGGAAACTCGCACAGACGCAGGGAGAACATGCAAACCCCACACAGACAGTCGCCCAAGGCTGCAATCGAACCTGGGTCCTTGATGCTGTGAGGCAGCAGTGCTAACCACCGTGCTACCCCCAAAGGTGCTGTTGGCAATGGAAAACCAGTGGAGGGGACTACTGTATTTAAATTTCCAGGTGGCATTTGAGAAGGTGCCACATCAGAGATTACCATAGAAAATAAGAGCCCCGTTGTGCAGCGGGTAACATTGGCAGGGATGGAAAATAGGCTTAGCTAACATCTATTCCTGATGAAAGGCTTTTGCCCAAAACGTTGATTTTCCTGCTCCTTGGATGCTGCCTGACCTGCTGTGCTTTTCCAGCACCACTCTAGTGTAGACTCTTAGCTAACATCAACAGAAAGCTGGCATAGATGAGTCATTTTCTTGTTGGCATAATTTAAGAAGTGATGGGTCAGTGCTCTGACTGAAGATTTTATAATTTATGGTGAATGAAGGGGGCAGCACGGTGGCTCAGTGGTCAGCATTGCTGCCTCACAGTGCTACCGACCCAGGTTCGATTCCACCCTTGTGCGACGCCTGTTTGGAGTTTGCATGTTCTCTCTGTGGCTGTGTGAGATTCCTTTGAGTGCTCCTGCTTTCTCCCAAGACATGCATATTAGGTGAATTGGTCATGCTAAATTGGCATTGTGCTCAGGGATGTTTAGGATAGGCGGATTAGCCATGTATGCATCCTACTTGACAACTTTTGATTCATCAGATTGCAGGATTGTGATTTTTTTTTCATTCAGGGATAGGGTAAAAGGGTGGATCTGTGTGGGATGCTCTTCAGAGGGTCAGTGTAGACTCAATGGGCTGAATGGCCTGCTTCCAGACTGTAGGGATTCTATGATTTGAATGACGGGACCAAAGTTATTATTGATTAAATTTGCTGGTCTTGCAAAGATAGGTAAGTAAGAAAATTGCTATGATTTCACAATGAGAGTAGACAGCAAATGGCATATAATATGGGAAAATGTGACATGGTCCATTTTGGTAGGAAGAATTTAAAAAATGATATCAAAATAGTGAGAGATTGTAGGGCTCCGAGATGCAGAAGGGTCTAGCTGTTCTAATGCAAGATTTTCAAAGGCTAATAAGTAATTGGGAAAGCTGAAAGAATGTTATCATTTATTGTGAGAAAAATTGAAAAGAAATGCAAGGAGGTTATGCCTCAGTTATCCAGGGCATTGCAGCATAAAATGGAATGAGAGAATCCCAACAAAGTGAGATGATACCTGGAGTACTCTGTACACGATTGGCCTCCTTATTTAGGGAATACTGTAAACATGTTGGAAGCAGTTCAGTGTTTACTCGACTAATACATGGAATCACTGGCTGTTCTTATGAGTAAAGTTTGGACAGGCTAGGCTTGTATCTGCTGGGGTTTAGAAAAGTAGGAAGCCACTTCATTGTAACATGTCAGTCTCTGGTATTGACAGGATTGATGGTGGGATGGATGTTTCCTTTTAAGCAAGACTTTATAGACCCAGAGGTCATTGTTTAGAAAACCTGGTTCTCCATTTAAGACAATAACTGCTCTCAAAGTGGAATAACTGCTGACCTGGCCAATGATGTCCATGTTGTGAATGAATGAAAAAGAAAATCACTGTCCTGCAATCTGACGAATCAAAAGTTGTCAAGCTGGGTGCATGTGGTGGGGAGGCGCGAGGGTGGGTTACACAGGGTCCTCAGGTCATAAAATGTGGCAATTATTTCAAATGGTTTCTCAGCTTTCTCACAATCTGCCTACCCCACAAAAGTAGCTCAGAAGCATCACCAATGGAGAACCGCCAAGGTGAAAAGAAAATGCCATTCATGCTTCTTTTTTTCTGAGCCAGCACATCACAGAAAACTGGTACCTTTCTCCTGAGAATTAAATGATCATTGGTTAGCTTAGATTCAGAGCACGTCTTTTCACTCAGATGAACGATTCGATGAGCCCAGTTCAAATAATTACTGACCCTTGAAAATTCCGGGGCGTGCAATATCCATTCCACATCTATTCAGTGAAGCATGAAATAGAATTACTAGTCTCTTCTATCCTTCCTTTCACACAAGGCAGAATGTTCCATAGTCCGAGGCAGTGACAATTTAGCACTGCTCCATATAACCAATGTTTTGGTTAATAAAGTGCCTCACCATTTACAGAGTCATAGATGAATAAATGTGTCCTTCATCCCAGTGTAATAATGTTTGTTGATCAGGTTTATGGAAGCCTGAAGCATAATTGCAATGATACGCTGCTGGGATCAAACAGTATTTTTCCGGGCCTGTCCCTTGAAGGCCATTGCTCAGCTATTCCCTGTGGGGAATAGGTTTAAATGGGAACATCCTGTGATCAATGTAATGCTAATTGTCATTACAATCGAATGTTTCTCTAAAATGATAGCTACACACACCATGGGTGCTGGGGGATAAAAAATAAGCACTATCGCAGTTAGGCGGTAGTGTGGGTGTTAAATAAAAAAAAAGAAAAAGAAAGAAAAAAAAGAATAAAAATAAAATGATAGCTGTTTGCTTTTGTTTTCTTCAAGTTGAAAATAGTTAGAAGGAAGTGAATAGCTTTTCTTTCCTCTTTTTGTATCTTTCTTGCATTAAAGTTCAAAACGTTGTTTAGCACAAACTGTGACATCTGCAATGCGATGGATGCATCAAAACTCAAATGGCTCAACTGGTAAATGTTTTTAGGCAAGTGCTGGAGATCAGAGTCGAGAGGGTGATGCTGGAAAAGCACAGCAGGTCGGGCAGCATCCGAGGAGCAGGAGAATCGACATTTCGGGCAAAATCCAAAGGACTTTTGCCTGAAACGTCGATTCTCCTGCTCCTCAGATGCTGCCTGACCTGCTGTGCTTTTCCAGCACCACACTCTTGACTGGTAAATGCTTTTCCTGTACAGGACTCATACATACAGACCAAGAGAGCACCAGGTTTGGTTCTCTGGTCTGTGTTGAATCAACTAATCATGCTGACAGTGATCACACTGCAATGGAACTCTGTGCTTGTGTTAGATGTAGAGAGTTTCCAGTGTATCGTGACACAAGAGGCAGGCAGTATTTCTGTATGGCTAGTTCATCCTGGAATAGGTAGCCTGTCGCTAGAGCCTGCTTGAGAGGCATCACTCCCAATCAAACACAACTGACTGGGAGCAAATGACTACAGATGCTGGAATCTGTATTGAAAACAAAAAATACTGGAAGTTACAGCAGGTCAGGCAACATCAGTGCAGAGAGAGGAAGCTAACGGTTCGAGTCTGGATGGTCTTCACCAGAACCAATGTGAAATATGGAGGGGCAATATTTATGCAGTAATGGAGGGTGCAGTGCGGGGGGAGAAAAAGTGCTGATAGAGTAGATTAAGCGAACAGAATGTGAGAATGGCAGGACAATGGACTGTCCAATTGTCAAACTGGAAAGAACAGACAGTCCCACTGGAATTGGTAGGAGGAGACAGAGGACATGGTGACAGAAAATGCAATGAGGAAAGCTAAAAGAAAGGGAAGAAATGGGAGTGAGTTCACAGTCTGAAGGTGTTGAGCTCAGTATTATATCCAGAAGGTTGTAATGTGCCTAATCTGAAGATGAGATGTTGTTCCATCAGTTTGCGCTGTGATTCACTGGAGTATTGCAGCATGCTGAGGACGGACAAATGGGTTTGTGAGCAGGATGACTTGGAGGTGGCCTCATGAATCTAGAGACACAAATAATATTCCCGGGACCCAGGTTCAAACCCCATGGTGGAATTTGAGATCAATAATATCTGGAATTAAGAATTGAATGATGATCATGTAACCATTGTCAATTGAAAAACCCACCTGGATTCAGTAGCATATTTTAGCAAAGGAAACTGCTATCCCTACTTGGTCTGGCTTACATGTGACTACAGATCCACGGCAATACATTTGACCCTTAACTGCTGTCTTGACAATTGGGGTGGGGCAATTATATCAGCCCAGCCACCTGCACCCTGGGAATGAAGAACAAGGAAGGAGACCCTCATTGGTGGCCAATTCAAGGCTGCACCTTCCATCCCAGATGGAGAAAGCTGCAATAGATGGAAATGAAATTATTGGAGCTTCATTTTGAAGTGTACAAGGTAGGTTGGTCCCTAATATGGGTCATTCCCAAGTTTTACTGGATTTTTCTTCTCAGATAATAATCATGTACAGGAGTGGGGTTACATCAGCCAGTGACCCCAGCCCAGTGAGCCTCAGGACTGGACTAAATTATTGTGCTGGAAAAGCTCAGCAGGTCTGGCAGCATCTGTGAAGAGAAATCAGAGTTAACGTTTCGGGTCTGGTGACCCTTCCTCAGAACTGAGGCACAACTGCTACCAGTTGAGACATCATGTGCTGTTCTGCAGAGGATTGCTGTTTGGCAGTAAAACGGAATTAAGTAAAATGTAGTACACAAAGAAAAAACCTCTGTGCCAGCAAAATCAACGGCCACTAATGCAAGAGGTAATGCATTTCTCAATGAGGCATAATTAAATACATCATACTGTAATGCAGACTGTTGGGAAATTGATATCCATTTCCAATTCATTTGTGGCTGTTGGACATAATGATGTGAGCTTTAAAAAAGTTGAAATGTTGTCAGTGGAATAACATTTAAATCAAAGTATTTTCCAAAATATATCTTCAATATCTGTGAAGTTCTAAATTACAAAAGATTTGGTATCAGCCTCTGTTGGCAATGGGGGGGGGGTGGTGGGTGGGGTGGGAGGAGGTTATCAGAGAATGATTTATACACAGATTAGAGGCAAGATTAACCTTCATACAATGTATAAGATGGGGGGGGGGGAGAGGTGTGTGTGTGTGTGTGTGTGTGTGTGTGTGTGTGTGTGTGTGTGTGCGTGTGTGTGTGTTGGGGGTTGCCGAATCACTGGATATTGATGGAACTCAATTATATATTGAAAATGCATTCCAATGAGTGAATATTAACCTACTGATTTTTCAACTCCTCCATTCCTCAAACCCACTCTACCACAACTATTGCAGTTCAGTTAGTAAAGGCAAGATGTAACTGGGGAACATGGAGAGGAATGGTTCCAAATCCAGTCCCCAATATGGGTTAAATTAGTTGCTGTCATACCTGATTAACCTGTAAGCCTTAATGGATATGGACCTGGCCAAAGTGGGAGCAATGGCCTAGTGGTATTATCGCTGGACTGTTAGTCCAGAGACCCAGATAATGTTCTGAGGACCCTGGTTTGAATCTCGCTGTGGAAGGTAGTAGAACCTGAATTCAATAAAAAAATATCTGGAATTAGGAATCTAATGATGATCATGATCCCATTGCCAATACAGGTAGTCAGAAAACCCACCTGGTACACTAATGTCCTTTAGGGAAGGAAACTACCATCATTACCTGGTCTGGCCTACATGTGACTCCATACCCACAGCAAGGTGGTTGACTCTTAACTGTCCTCTGGGCAATTAGGATTGGATAATAAATTCTGGCCTAGCCAGCAACACCCTCATCTCTTGAATGAATTAAGGAAAAAAAAGGCTGTGGGTCGTAGAGTCAAAGAGCCATCTGTGAAGCACTCTGGTCAGTCCCTTTCCCTTTTCCCTCTCCCTGGAGCTCTACCAGCTTTTATCCAATTCCCTTTGGAAATCATCGATCATCCTACCACCCTCAGGGCAAAAGGTATTGCATCAGCTCTGCTTTGTAAAAAAAAGTTCCACTGCACAACACTCCATATCTCTTGACCAGAATTTTACATCTATATCCCTGGTCCTTGTTCTGAAAACTGAAGGCACTATGTTATCTAACTTGTCATCAAGTTGTACTCCTCTACCAAATCTCCCCTCAATCTCCTTTTCCTCAGAGGAACAACCTTGGTCAGGGAAATCAGCCAGAGTTTCCACAACTCAACGAGAGCTACTGTCTGCGTATATTAGATAAAATCACGGGATTGGTTTCAACTGTGAAGCCTTCTGTCATTGAACAGATAGAATAGATGGATTCGTTTAGAGTGAAATCAGAAAGATGCTGTGTTTCATCATAAACATGGAACCAGATTCCAGATTGGAACGGGGAAGTTACAGAAACCTATTAACTGAAAAGAGTTATAGAGTCATAGAGACATACAGCAAGGAGAAAGACCCTTCAGTCCAACTCATCCAAGCTGATCAGATATCCTAAATTAATCTAGTCCTTTTTGCCAGCACTTGACCCATATCCCGTTAAACCCTTCCTATTCATGTACCCATCCAGATACCTTTTAAATGTTGTAATTTGTACCAGCCTCCATCACTTCCTTTGGCAGCTCGTTCCATACATGTGTGAAAAAGTTGCCCCTTAGGCCCCTTTTAAGTCTGTCTCTTCTCACCTTAACCATGTGCCCTTTTGTTCTGGACTCCCCCACCTCAGGAAAAGACCTTATCTATTTACCCTGTACATGCCCCTCATGATTAATGATACTTGTGGACTTCTTCAGTTCTGTTTGAGAGCATCAAGCCCATTACACACTACAAATGATATTATTCAATACATTCTGCATGTATTGACTTCAACTGGAAGTATTCCCCTTTTTGAATTCTTTTTCCAAGCCAGTAACGTAAGTATTCAGTTTCGCATTGACTTCTCCCTCTCTGAGCCAGAGGTTTTCTGGTAACTGGAAGAGAATTGCAGTCCCCATCAGAGAAACTCACTGCTCGCAGTAACACAGCTATTTATACATTTTCATCCCCTTAGAGCTGACCTGAGATTAGTCAGTACTGGCACCTCTGCTCAGTTCTGAATAATTCAATTCAATGCCAGTTCAGGAACTTAAAGCCATCCCCATGCAGTCTCCATTAGGGCGGCACAGTGGCACAGTGGTTAGCACTGCTGCCTCACAGCGCCAGAGACCTGGGTTCAATTCCCGCCTCAGGCGACTGACTGTGTGGAATTTGCACGTTCTCCCCGTGTCTGTGTGGGTTTTCTACGGTGCTCCGGTTTCCTCCCACAGTCCAAAGATGTGCAGGTCAGGTGAATTGGCCATGCTAAATTGCCCACAGTGTTAGGTAAGGGGTATGGGTGGGTTGCGCTTCAGCGGGTCGGTGTGGACTTGTTGGGCCGAAGGGCCTGTTTCCACACTGTAATGTAATCTAATTTTATATTGGAACTCTACATAGACCAACAGCTTCTGAAGATGAGGGATGAAGGTGCAGACAAAAAGCCTCTAATCTATTTGAGCAGCATACACTTTGATTGTTTCTGGTGTCCATATATGTAAGGTATTCTATGGCAGTAGGGCCTAAGAGCGCAGGGGGTTCCCAGGTCTCAAACAGGTGACACAGTGGCTCAGTGGTTAACACTATTGCCTCACAGCACAAGGGACCCAGATTTGATTCCAACCTCAAGTGACTGTCTATATGGAGTTTGCACATTCTCCGTGTTTGTGTGGGTCTCCTCTGGGTGCTCTGGTTTCCTTCTACAGTCGAGAGATGTGCAGGTCAGGTCATGACTATGTTATAGTGCCACAAAAAACAGGGTGCTTCACAGTAGTATTATTCACTGGCAATACGACTTATTAGGAGATATTGGGGCATGTGACAGTTGGATGAAGGGATTCGTTTTAAGGAGAATCTTGAAGATAGAAAGAGAGGCAGAGAGGTTTAGGATAGAGTTTCCATAGATATGGACTTGGCAGCTGAAAACACAAGGTAGAGTGATAAAAATCAGGAAGTGTATGACCATAATTCGATGAGTACTGAGATCCAAAGGCTGCAGTGAAGGAGGAAGTTGCAGAGTCATAGAGTCGTCATACAGCATGGAAACAACCCTTCGGCCCAACTCATCCACGTCAACCAGCTTTCCTAAACTGAACTAGTTCCATTGCAGAAGTGTGACCAGGAAGGGTATTGAAAACAAAGATTGGAAAAGTGCTCATTTGAGACGTGTGGCAGCAAGCCATTTCCACAATGGGCTACCAATTTACCAGTTAATCCATTGTGGGAGCTCAAACTTTGTGTGTTAGGAGGATGCAACACAGGGAATTGAGTAAGTCAAGGCTCTGTAACAAGACTAAGCAGCTCAAAACTTGACTGATTTGCGTCTCTCCCTTCCCCAGGGGGCAAATGGTGCCAGTCCAGAGATCAGCAATCTCAGCACAACTTGGCATTGGGACCTGGGTTCCTCTGGTCTGTGCCATTCAGTCTAGACATGCAGTTACTTGATGAGCTGTCCCAGGTTGATGGGAGAGGGGCTCTTATTTCCTTCCCTCATTTTTGCACTTTTAAGTATGAAATGGAAGTTTATTCCATCGCATTTAATAACTGGATTTTTCATGTTTATTTGATGATTAACCTTCCAAATAATAACTGTACTTCTGGGAGTTCCTTCTGAGTCTAATCAAATTATATTTGCTTGTTTGCATAAAGGTTCCTCATTACCATGAAGCACTTCATACATGCAAATCAGACATAAGTTTGTGAATATGCTAATGTTGTTTCTCACTTCACTATGTACACTATCTGGAAGGAATCTAACTAAAACCAAACCGATTGTTCCTTTTTTAACCTCATTTTTGTTCCATTTCATGCCCCTAGTTCTGTTTAGTCTTGAGTTCCAGGGACTTCTGTTGATCAGATATCTTTTAATCAGATACCTGTTGATCTTCACTTGAGTCTTAGCTGTTTGAGAGTTATCAAACTTAACCCATTCTGAAAAGCAAGTACACACACACAGACACACACACAGATACACACACACACACACACACAGAGTAACATGTACACAGAGTCCCCCCCCCCTCCACACACACACACACACACACACAAACACCAACACACACAGAGTAACATGTACACACTGAGTCACACACACAGAGTAACATGTACACTGAGTCTCTCTCTCTCTCACGCACGCTCACACACACACAGAGTAACACGTACACACTGAGTCACACACACGTAGAGTAACATGTACACACTGAGTCTCACACACACAGAGTAAGACGTACACACTGAGTCATGCACACGCACAGAGTAGCATGTAAACACTGAGTCACACACACACAGAGTAGCATGTACACACTGAGTCACACACATACACACACAAAGTAGCATGTACACACTGAGTCACACACACACACACAGAGTAGCATGTACACACTGAGTCACACACACACAGAGTAGCATGTACACACTGAGCCACACACACACACAAAGTAGCATGTACACACTGAGTCACACACACACACAGAGTAGCATGTACACACTGAGTCACACACACACAGAGTAGCATGTACACACTGAGTTACACGCACGCACAAAGTAACATGTACACACTGAGTCACACACACACAGAGTAGCATGTACACACTGAGTTACATGTACACACTGAGTTACACACACACACAAAGTAGCATGTACACACTGAGTCACACACACAGAGAGTAGCATGTACACACTGAGTTACACGCACGCACAAAGTAGCATGTACACACTGAGTCACACACACACACACAAAGTAGAATGTACACACTGAGTCACACACACACAAAGTAACATGTACACACTGAGTCACACACACACAGAGTAGCATGTACACACTGAGTTACACGCACACACAAAGTAGCATGTACACACTGAGTCACACACACACAGAGTAGCATGTACACACTGAGTTACACGCACACACAGAGTAACATGTACACACTGAGTCACACGCACTACGCACACACAGTTGAGGAGGAAGAGTTTCTTCTCTCAGAGGGTAACAAATCTATGGAATTCTTTACTGCAGAGGGCTGTCGAGGCTGGGTCATTAAGTATATTCAACAGTGAGACAGACAGATTTTGATCAGTCAAGGAGGCAAGGTTTTGGGGAAAAAGCAGGAAAGTGGATCTGAGAATTATGAGAGTCATAGAGATGTGCAACACAGAAACAGATCCTTCGGTCCAACTCGTCCATACTGACCAGATATACTAAATTAATTGTGTCCCATTTGGCCCATATCCCTCTAAATCCTTCCTATTCAAATTTCCTTCCAGATGCCTTTTAAATGTTGTAATTGTACCAACCTCCACCACTTCCTCTGGCAGCTCATTCCATACACGCACCAACCTTTGCGTGAAAATGTTGCCGCTTAAGTCCTTTTAAATCTTTCCTCTCTTACCCTAAACTTATGCCCTCTAGTTCTGGTGTCCTCCACCTCAGGGAAAAGACTTTGTCTATTTACCCTATCCATGCCCCTCATGATTTTGTAAACCTCTATAAGGTCACCCCTCAGCCTCTGACACTCCAGGGAAAACAGCTCCAGCCTAGTCAGCCTCTCCCTATAGCTCAAACTGTCCAATCCTGGCAACATCCTTGTAAATATTTCTAAACCCTTTCAAGTTTCATAACATCCTTTCGATAGGAAGGCGACCAGAATTGCACACAATATTCCTAAAGTGGCCCAACCAATTTCCTGTATAGCCGCAACATGATCTCAGCCATAATCTGGAGGAGACTTGATGGGTTGAATGAACTACTTATGTTCCGACACTTAATGGTTTCATTACCTCAGATGGTGGAAAACATGATCAAGAAGCAAGAGCAGATTCAAAAAGGAGTTGTTGCCCTGATTCTCTAATTGATGCTTCTTGTAATTGCCATTCTTCACTGAGTGCACAGAATCAGTGAAAAGGTTCAGGTATGGATTTCTGGAAATTTGCCTCCCATTGCATGAGGTTTTTCACTATATTAAAACATGTGCCCTAACTGAGTTTTTAATCAATCTTTATTTTCATTTCTCTGCACGTCCTGCATTGTCAGCAATTGGCTCGGTCACATGCTAACAATTTCTTGATTTAGAAATTACAAATTATGTTTAGGTCAGGATCCACCTGAAATGATACAATGGATTTGATTTTTTTTTTGTTAATTATAGGCTGCTGTAAACATGTGCTTTAATGAAGGGGTACTAAACCAGGATGGTGAAATGACCTGATATCACTGAGTGGTGAATGCTTGGTAACTCTAAATGCATGGTAACTACGACACTGAATTTTATCAATCCACCAGCACAAGTTCAAGAATTCTCTGCCAAGATGCTGCTTGTTACTTCTCCTTCCCTTCAATTTGGTCATCTGGTCTAATTTGAGTTTGGAAGATTGAGAGGTGACCTCATTGAGACAAATAGGATTCTTGAGAGGCTTGACAGGATAAATGCTGAGAGAATGCTTCCCCTCATGGGAGAGTGTAGGACCAGAGGGAGTTGTCTCAGAAGAAAGGGATGCCAATTTATGACTGAGATGAGGAAGAATCTTTTCTCTCAGAGAGTTGTGAGTCTTTGGCACTCCTTGCTACAGAGAACTGTGGGGCAGAGTCCTTGTGTCTGTTTAAGGGTGAGATAGATGGATTCTTGATCAGTCAGGGAGTCAAAGGTTATGGAGAAAGGACAAGAAAATGTATAGAGTAATTCAAATTCATAGCCCTCACCTTAAACCCACTATAGCCTTGCTTTCTGAGCATTGTTCTCTGGAATTCTCTGCCATAGAAAATGTTTGTGGCCAAAACTTTGATTCTTTTCAAGAAGAAGTTAGATACTATTTATAGGCCTAAAGGAATGACCATATTGAATGGCAGAGCAGGCTTAAAGGCTGAATGACCTACTCCTGTTCCTTTTGTGACACAAAGACAATGCTTATAGTAATGATATAATGATGCAACATTAACAGCAAAGACTACGAGACTATGAAAGGACAGCATTAAATGATGTGTACTGGAAAGTGCTGCATCATAAAGATCAGATTAAAAATAGCATGTAAATAAAAGGTTGCTGGAACTCTTAAGAGTAAGGCAATAGTTACTTTCAGGTGAGGCTGTGATACAGTTAAGCACACTAAGAGTGGCGACTATACTGTCTAAGGGAGCAATCTCTCAGATGTAGAGGATAGGATCTTGGATTCCAAGCCTTTTGGTAGCTAAACCCATGAAAACCGGTCAGCTGAGGGTTGTATCAGTAAAGAAGACCAAGTCTATTCTTCAGTTATGTGTACCTACCCCTCTCTTTCCTCCTGTGAATCCAGATTCCAACCTGTTTTATTTCTCTGTGATCCACTGTCACCCTACCACTAGAAATTGTTTTCTTTTATCATTCATTCACAGAATGTGGGTAAGTGCTGGCTAGACCAACATTTATTGCCCATTCCTAATTGCCCAGCGGGCAGGCAAGAGTCAACCACATTTCTGAGGGTGTGGAGTCACATGTAGGCCAGACCAGGTAAGGATGGCATTTTCCTCCCCTAAAGGACATTAGTGAACCAGATGGGTGTTTCCCAACAATTGGCGATGGAAATGTAGTTATCAGTAGACTCTTAATTCCAGATTTTTAAAAAATTGAATTCAAATTCCATCATCTGCCACAGTGGGAGTTGGACCTCTTCTTTTCCTTCTGAATGTATCTTGCCAAGTTTTAGCACCTTCAATGTTTCCAAGGCCTCTTGGAAAATGTAAACAATGACCGCATATTTTGCGTGACCTGAGCTCCCAAGTCACTTCGCATGAAAGGTTGGAAAGTATTGGGAGATATGAGAGATGTAGTAACAAAAGTAAAGTCACCTCCTCTTGGACATGGAAAAAGAAAACTGCTCAGGGCTTCCTGTTCCTGATTATAATCCAGCAACCTTCATTGAAGCAGCTAAGATGAGTTTACTGTTTCCATGCTGTAATATCTATGTGTCTCTGACTCAATCATCACTAAATGATGGGTAAGAAATATTCATGCCTTATTCTTATGTTAGTTTATTCAAGGAATTTGGTCATTATTGTCTGGGCCAGCAATTATTGCTCATTCTCTATTGCCCAAGGGCAGGTAAGTGTCAGTCAAACAAAAATAAAATAATGCGGATGCTGGAAATCTGAAACAAACTGAGAAGGTACTAGAGAAGCTCAGCTGGTGTGGAGAAGTTGAAGTTTTGAATCCTGTATGACACTTCTTTAGTTCTGCTAAGTCTCTCCAGCGATTTCTGTGTTTGTTTGATAGCCAACCACATTGCTGTGGGTTTGGAGTCACATGTCAGCCAGACCAAGTAAGGATGGCAGAACCAGATAGGATTTTACAATAACTATGGTCGCCATCAGGCTAGGTTTTAATTCCAGACTCTAATTAAAGTCAAAGTTCACCATCTGTCATGGTGGGATTCAAATCCATATTCCCTAGGGCTCTGTGTTACCAATCCAGTGACTTTACCACTACACCACTGCCTCCCATATTTTGATGCTCTTCCTTGTTAATAAGCATGGAATAATGGCTATTTGGGGAAAAGCAGTGAGGACACCATGGATTTTTATTCTTGCATAAGTCAGCACCTTGAGGAGCAATGGTGAGTAAGGGAAATATATAAATCAACGCACATAAAACTTTGTTCTCATTAGTTATTGTCATTTGACCATCTCTTTGACTTTAACTAACCTTCTGTGTCCTTAGCTAGCAGTTTTATGGTCCTTTCTCCCTGATCCATTAATATCAATGAAGTATTCCATAAGCACAGAGACACAGCTAATGTACCGTTCATTCCTCTGTGAACCAGTCAAACATTCTGCAAGTACAGACAATCACGTTCCTCAGATCCTTGCGAGATTGGCAAAATATTCACTATATTTTAAGCCGATTTTATGTATTCATCAAGGTGAAGGCTATCAGTGCAGTAAAATACTTTCATTTATGTTAGTGTCAGCAGGATAGATACCAACATTTTCTACTTAACTTATATCATGGATTGACAGAAGAGATTTATCGGGAGGTCCCAGGAAGGATGGACTTCAGTTGGACAGAAAAAATTGGGAGTTTGTTTCTTAGAGCAGAGAAGGTTTAGGGGATCTTTAAGAGAAGTGCTACAACTAACTATAAAAGTTGTCAATCATGTGAATGAGCTGACATGGTTTCTATTGATGGTAAGATCATTTGCCAGATGACTCCATTTTAACATAACTGACATATAACTGGTACACACTTTGAAAGAAGAAAACATACACTTGGGGAAACAGTGGAGCCAATTGCATAAAGGTTCATGGTTTGGTTCCATTTCTGGATTCAGTTTGGAAGTCTGACTAATAATTTGAGGCCTGGTATGCATTGGGAAGATTTTATTTGCCAAAGAGTGATATTTCACCTCTGGTACATTTTATTTACACAATGATAGCACTCAACTGCATTATCGTGTATCTCTCTCTCTTTGAGGTACAGACTTTGCCTTCTCTCTTAGACACTCAGACCTGACTGCTGAGGCTGCTGTTACATCAACATGTACTTTGCTATCTCATTACTCCACAGGTAGCAGTTTGAAGGAGGCAGACAGGAACACAATGAGCAAAATGATTTCTTGCAGCACTGTAGAATGTTATCATTTCATGCAAACATGCCTTAGTCCCCCATTCTGCATGTCAATATCTTGCTGGAATTGTTTTATAAATCTGCTGAGTTGATTCTGTCCAATGTTTACTTTCATGTAAAATCTTTCATGTCATCAGCTGTGATGGAACTGTGGGAGATTGAGTTCAGAGCTGAAAACACAACCATTGCAACTGAATTGTAACTGAAGGAATTATTGAAGGTCATTCCACCCTCCTGCCAGCTGGGCTCTGCACTACAGATATGTAATCATTATGAATTTGCAGCCAATATTTTGGAGTGGTTATAAAACAAATTTCTTATGGCCAATCCTATCAAGTGGATTCTTGAACTCACGAATCTATGACTAATACCATCAAACGACAACACAATGCCTATTATGGACTCCCTTGTCAATGGAGTTAATCTAAAAATCAAAGTGATCACAACAACCTCTCTCTCAAAGCCAAGCATCCTGAAGGTTGGATCCTAGAATCTCTGTGGATCCATCAACTGAATGCGGAATGTCTTAAACAGTCCAAATGTGATAACCTGGCAAATATGAAGAGAACAAATGATATTCATGTCCTTGCATTGCAGGAAATGGACATTTCTTCGTTTTTCTTTCATGAGCTATGCGCCAATCCACTCAGGCCAAGCACATTTCTGCAGGGATTCCTCAGGGTCGGGTCCTAAGTTAACTGTCTTCAGCTTTATTAATGACCATCCCTCCATCATAAGGGGATGTTTGCTGATGATTGTATAATTTTAAGTACTGGTTGTGGACCCTTAAATACTGAAGCAGTATAGTTCCAAAAGCAACAAGTTCAGGATAATATCTTGCTTTGAGCAGATGAGTGGCAAGTAACATTCACAATACATGTATTCCTTGAAATAGCCATCCCCCCAAAAAAATCAAATTATCTCTCTTTGACATTCAATGGCATTCTAATCACTGTATCTTCCCTTATGAATACCCATTGACCAGTATCTGAACCATTTAAATATTGTGGCTTCAAAAGCAGAGATTGGGAATGCTGTGATGATTAACGTACTGCCTACTCATCTTTCAGAAGGCACAAGTCAGGAGTACATTGGCATCGGCTCCATTTGCCAGGATAATTATACCTTCTATAACACTTGAGAAATTCAACACTGTCTAACTCAAAGCCACCCATCTAACATCTTCAAAATTCAAGCCCTCTATTAACAACACACAGTGGCAGGCTGGACATACTGTATAGATGATACATTACAACAACTCACCCAGACCCCTTGGCAGCACCTTCCAAACCCACTCCTCAATCCCTAGAACGACAAGGCCAGAAGATATGTGTGAACACCATTTGCATGAACCCCTCCAAGCAACGCATCATGTGGCCTGGAAGTATATTGCCATTCCTTCATAGGTTGGGGGTCAAAATCCCGGAACTTCCTTCCTAACTGCACTGTGAATGTATCTGCACCACAATGGTACAAGAAGGCATCTTACCACCACCATCTCAAGAGTAATTTTGGATGGCCAATAAAATGTTGGCCCTAGCTGGCACTGCCCACACCCATGAATTAGTTTGAAAACAAAAGAAGAGGTTTATAATTCAAATGATAAAACTGGGAAAGATCTGGCAAATTAGAGGTCAGCATAGGCTGTTTGCCTTGTATATAGTTCTGATTATTGTGCAGAATAGCAAGGTGATGGAGCAAATATAACGTGACCTCCTTATCATCTCATCAGATAGTGAAGATGTCCTTGGATACTTCTTAGACTTGCCACACAGCCGACACTGACCAATTATTAACCATGTGTGGGTTGACGTTTCTGCTACGTCATCAAAACATGTGCCTAGATGAAACTTCCTGAAGCCAAACCAGCCTGGATTCCCTGCTGAGGTGGAAAACACCATCCCAGCACATTCCCCCAAATAACAAAACCATAGAATCAATTCATGGACCAGCTTATTGCTTCAGCAAAGAATATGTCTTGAGGTTTTAGAGAGCTGTACATTCCCTCTTAAAGCTCTGAGGTCTTTCTACAATATCAATAGATTAGAGAAACAGTCACACCACCACTTGAATCATTGGACAGTCACAGATCGATGGGTTTGCTTTATGCACTCAAGCCACTGAGACTGGAACTTCTTAAAGAAACTTGAATGCTGGAAGTGACCAGCCACTGGCCAACTCAATAAACAATGTGCACTGCAGCCTCACAGCGCCAGGGGTTTGGGTTCAATTCCATCCTAGGGTGATGTCTGTGTGGAGTTTGCACACTCCCTGTGTCTGTATGGATTTCCTTCAGATGTTCCAGTTTCCTCCCACAGTCCAAAGATGAGCAGGTTAGGTGGATTAGCCACGGTAAATGCAGGGTTAGAAGGATAGGATAAGGTAGGGGGTGGATCTGGGTGGAACACTCTTCAGAGGGTCAGTGTGGACTCGATGGGTTGAATAGCCTGCTTCCAAATTGTAGGGATTCCATGATCCTATGAATAAACTTGGAGAAACAATGGGGAGGTGTTCAGTGTCTTCTGCACTGTTAGACGACCATACCTTCATGGAACTGGCAACCTCGAGATGGTATCACACTGGACTTCTGACACCTTCTTGGTCCACTGGCAAAATATGGTTACTGTAATGGAGAATGTATTCGCCAAATAATAGTATAAGCTTGTTTCACTATCCTTTATTAATCTACAAGCTTCTAGAGTCACTCATTAACCCATGAAAACTCATCCCGCCTCCAAAAGCAGGCTGGCTTTAGATCCAAAAGTAGTTGCTGTGAACGAATCCTTACTCTCTCCACACACACTGAGGCTGGTTCCCAACACATTCTGAAGACTGGAGCTCCTTACATTGATCCATGCTCTGGCTTCAATACTGAATGAAATACCGAAGGGTTTGATGCTCAAACTGTCCCTGCTGCTGCTTTTTCCCAAACCACTCTGGTTGCTGTCGACAATTCTGGACAACAGAGAGATGAAGATTCACTGACGACACATGGTCAACACTCCAAGACACTCAATAACAGTCTCCCACAGGGCAGTATCCTAGCAACAACTCCCTTTAACATCCACTTGAGGGAGATGCCCACCACGCCATGATTAAAAATTGATTTACTTGAGGGCATTACCTTGACAGCTCAGGAAGTGCCTTTCCAGGATATGGAAACCACACTAAACTCTGACCTGTCAAAAATGGCTGAATGTTTCCACAAGCAAGCCCAACCGTGTCAAACATTTGCACTCTTCCTTGAGAATCACTATCTGTGGATAAAAACAGTGCAGCATGACCCAACCCCACTCATGTTGGAGAGACCGTTGATAGCTCCCTAACTTAACCTGCCACTCCCATCTCCCAGCTCCCTGAAACACTGCCCACCCTGCAGGGCAAGACACAAGTGAATATCACCAACACGTTTGCTGGGATGTAGAAACCACCAGTCTTTGTACCTTTGCCGCGGCTCTGGTGTTCTGGATAGCTAATTACTTTTCTTTTCAGTCACTTTTGGGATATGGGTGTTAATGGTTAAGCCAATATTTATTGCCCATCCCTACCTGTCCTTGAGAAGGTGGTATGGAGCTACTTGGGGTGTCTGTATGAGCTGCTGGGAATGGAAATTTTGACTCAGTGCTGTATACTGATATAAGTCTCACACCAAATTCACAAGCCTCATCTGAGATTAGCTCCAGTTCAGTGGTTGCTAGTCCTCTCAAATCTCACCCCTTCCTCCACTTGACAGGATGTAGCAAGACACAGACAAATAACACATACTAGCGGCAACTCGGGCCTCAAAATCCAAGAAAACCCTCAAGACCCCCAAACGTGTCACAGGACCCTTGGAACATCCACAGAGCATGAATCAAGCATTTCTATCTCCAGAGAAATGAGCATCAAATGCAGTCTGGAACCCAAGTGCAGTACTGAAGGTGTGATGCAATGTTGGAGGGGCTGACTATCAGATGAGATCTGAATTTGAAGTTCCATCTATTCTGTCAAGAATTAAGGCATTTTCTCTGACACCCTGATCAATACCTAACCCTCAGCGAACATCACTGGATCAGTTATCCAGGAAAATCTGTTTTGCTGTTTACACAATCTTACTGTGAGTAAATTGGCTGCCATTATTCCTACATTACAACGCTGACCCGATCTCAAGAGTATTTCATTAGCTTTAACACACGTTGTGCAGTCCTGTGGTCATGAATGCTAATGTAGATCATTTTAATCAACCTGTTGATCAACAGACTTCCAGGGCAGGTGGGACTTGAACTCAGACTTTCCAGTCCAGAGGCAGGGGCATTACCACTACTATATGATTAAGTGAGTACATTTTATGTACAAAAGCCCTTCTTAAATTCAATACCATGAAATGAGTGGAGATTCAATTCTGACTGGAGTCATACCGAATTGAGAGGTACCATGAGGATAGATTGTGATCTTTCTTCTGGGGAGAGTATTTATAGAGTTATTTCTGGGTGGTTCCTGGCAGTGCCTGGTAATCAGCAAAAGGGGCATCAACATCAGTAAGTTTGCCAGTAAGCTTCCTCTCCATCCTCATAGCTGTGCATAACACCTTTCCCCCACATCAAGCTGTTCCAGAGTGTTTTACAAATAGTAAAATATTTCATTAAGGTTATTTACTGTTTCAATGTCAGCAACAGGGAGGAGAGTTCTATTTCAGGTGCAATACAACGATATGTTGCAAAAGTTTGCATCTTTTCAGATAGATGCTGACTCACTTATGATTTGACATGCGATTGAGTAGTTTCTGTAGAATAAATTGCATGCTTCATTCTGTACATTGCCAAATGGAAGGCAGCAAAAACTGATAGCATAGCAATGCTGTCTGTACAGTAATATTGATGACTGCATGGAGTGCACCACTCTGGGGAATGGATCCATATGACCAGCCTCAATTTGGGTGAATACTGTTGACATAAGGCATGGTTTTAAATTATGATAAGAGCCTTAATTACACTCTTAAGATTAAAATTAAGATTAATGGGAACAAATTCTAGTTATGCAAACTAATACCACCATTCTTTAACAATGCAACATGGAGAAGTTAACCCTGAGAGATCTACCTTTGTGACTTGTATGCCACAAAAAAAAAGTAAAAAGTTGTCTGTTTGGTCTCTCACCTTTTGATCAAATTAGTTTTATCTTCAGGAATGGCTACACAGAGAGTGAAGAAAGCGAATTAAACTACAGTCTGTTTCTGAACAAGGTGGAAAATATCGATGGGCAAGAATGTGGATAAGTAACAGCATTAGTTCACAGTGCTCAGCTGAAAGGATTTATCGCCATTGAGTAACTGAATACTGCTACAGTGAGAAAGGAAGGCGGCAAAAAACATGGCATCAATGAAATTTAAGGATTGGGAAGTAAACGCGTGATACAGTGAGAAAGAGTGTAAGCTCAAAGGGGAATGAATTTAATGCCAGCTCCAGAGAGAAGTCAAGAGACAAAAAGGAAAACTGGATTAAGGGAGAAGGAAAGAAAAATCTAGAAAGAAATGTCAAAAAAAAATTTAAAATGTGACTCTTAAAAATTCAAAACCTTAATGAATAAAAACCACACTAAAATAGATCATTTTTAGTCTAAGACATTGTTCAGTAATAATTAACACTCGCCACGTTCTTAAACAAATACTTACACTTGTGCTAGTTGTTATGTAAGGACTTTCAGACCCTGGGCCAACTTTACAATGATGTTTTGGAACTGCCCCTCACTAGGCTTAAATAATACAGTGGAGGCAGCGTTAAGGGGAAAAAGAAAGAAATGCATGGAGACTCAGGCAAAAACCTGACCATGAACCACGTGAATGTTAGAAACACTCACAGAGAAACATTAGGTGGTAGAGTTAACAGAATAGTCTTTCAATAATGTAACTGTAGTATTGGAGACTGGTATATCTCTGAATTACAGTGTTTAGTCCTAATATGCAACAAACAGTGTTATAAAGAACCCTAAGCCAGGAGACTGTTCTTGACTTTGCCTTTTCCTTGAACAGTTTCTCCTGAACCCAAACTAATGGATAGGAGCAAAAATCCACACAACTAAAGAATGGCCAGCCTTAGCTTTCTGCACCACTTTTAAAATTAAATGGGAAGGTTATGGGCTTGATGTCATGTTTAGAAAGCTAATGACAGAGGTGGGTGAGAGCAGTGTCAGAGAAGGGCCCACTTGATAACAGTGTTTTCCTATTCCCATTTAACTGAATACCAGCTTCATTCCTCACACAAAAAAAACAATGAGCACCACTAGCGTTTTGACAGCAAACTCTGGCCCATCATTTCTTATGCTGCTTTTATTCTGTCTCTTAAATGCAGCTTGTTGCTTGGATACGCAATCCTGCTGTGAAATTGTTGTTAACTTTTGTTTTTGCTCTTCATTTACCTTCATCCTAGCCCTCCCTGACTCTGAGGGTTGACAAGAGGGATGGATTTCTGGAGAGTTCATCACTTGGCCTCCTGCCTGCAGACTCCCCACCTCATCAAACAGTGCAAGTTACAACCAACAAAGGTACCTGCTTGAAGAAAATGAAAATCAAAACACCATCGATGTTAATAGAACTTTGACTCTCTTCCTGGATTTCATGCAGACTATTCCTGGTTTCAGTTCCATGGAGGCTCAGGGATATTGCTAGCAGAATGACAAGCTGAGTTGGATGTCATCCTATAAACCATCCCACACTTTTCAACTCTTACTGCAGTCCCTTTCTCAGGTCAGTGGCTTACAGACAGATAAAGTTCCAACTCCTTGAGCAGACTACTTGAAACACTCACAATGTCAATATTTCAACAAAAAAAAATCGGCACAGCAAAATATTGTGTGAACAAGATGCGCAATGTCTATGTTGTTGATGATTGATGTGGCAATGATAAGGCACCAAAATACCAATTTATAAAACTGATTGAAAGAACAGACAGATTAATCTTGGACTTATTTCCCATTGAGAGTAAAATTACACAACTGAGATGCAGTCATGTTGTGCGCTGAACAGTACTATACTTATTAAGCAGCCTATGCATAAATGGATGATATAGAAGTTCATGAATTCATTATTTAGTAGATCTATCAGTCAGTGTATTTTCTTTCAGCCAAGTAAAAGGATTTAAGATTAGAGGTTGATCAGAGTGTGAATAAGAATTACACAGTAAAATAACTCCACAGAGGCCAGTATCCCATACCAAATCACCCTTTATTTGTACAGGCATAATACTTGACACTTGTCCAGCTCCCTCAGAGCCAGGTCTCAGCGTGAGCAGGATGTCCGACATTCATGTTCTTATCTGTCAGCCAGGGTTTCCTGATTGGACCAGCTTAACAGCCTCAATCAGGGAACTCATATTCTATCAGGTCCATCTGGCTGACCTTGTTGCAATCACTACAAACAGGCTCTGTATCAATCAGACATAATTGATTCATCTCTTCAGTGTGTCCTAACCAAATATATGTATTTTTAAAAATCTAGATATCTCTAGCTGAGGTTTGACAGTGTTGATCATTGCAATTGTGTATTCACTGGACTCATACATAATACATGGATGATTAAATTCCATACCTGATTGGTATCTACATTTGTTTTAAAATTCAAATTGTGACTTGATGAGTGCTAATCTTAAAGGGCTGTGCATTGGCATATCAATTATGAACTTTAATTAAAATTGGAGAGAACTTAACAGGCTTGCCTTTGGCTGATTGTTCAACAAAAGGATATATTTGTTCTGATGTCTTTGTGTGGAATATTTGCTTCTTCAAGTTAAATCTTTTAAGGATTTTCTGTTAAGTAAGCATTTCTCAGATTAAGCCAATTTAAATATGTCCCTGCTCTTTAACTGTGTTCTTTTATAATATATTAAAATCCCTGATGCCCACAGTCGTGCATATCACTTGCTCAGCTTAGAATTAAACTATCAATGGTTTAAAGATGAAAGGCTTTAGAGGCTAAGATAACAATTCACAAACCCAGTCATATCTTAAAGAGAATGAAATGCCTGGGGAGAAAGATTATGTGTTATTTATGGTGGAGGCAAACCCTGGATTTTTGAGGTTGAGAGGATATTTATGCAAAGCTACCCCCTCTGAATAGTGGGCTAGAATCTGCAAAGGGATGTGGAGTCTGTCTAGTTCCCTCCAAAGCCCCAAGGGATCCTTCCATATCTGCCACAAATTCACCTGCACCTCCACACACATCATTTATTGCATCCGCTGCACCCGATGTGGCCTCCTCTATATTGGGGATACAGGCCACCTTCTTGCAGAAAGTTTCAGAGAACAGCTCTGGGACACCCGGACCAACCAACCCAACCACCCCGTGGCTCAACACTTCAACTCCCCCTCCCACTCCACCAAGGACATGCAGGTCCTTGGACTCCTCCATCGCCAGAACATAGCAACACGACGGTTAGAGGAAGAGCACCTCATCTTCCGCCTAGGAACCCTCCAACCACAAGGGATGAACTCAGATTTCTCCAGTTTCCTCATTTCCCCTCCCCCCACCTTGTCTCAGTCAAATCCCTCGAACTCAGCACCGCCTTCCTAACCTGCAATCTTCTTCCTGACCTGTCCGCCCACACCCCACTCCGGCCTATCACCCTCACCTTATCACCCTCACCTTGACCTCCTTCCACATATCGCATTTCCAACGCCCCTCCCCCAAGTCCCTCCTCCCTACCTTTTATCTTAGCCTGCTGGACACACTTTCCTCATTCCTGAAGAAGGGCTCATGCCCAAAACATCGATTCTCCTGCTCCTTGGATGCTGCCTGACGTGCTGCGCGTTTCCAGCAACACATTTTCAGCTCTGATCTCCAGCATCTGCAGTCCCCACTTTCTCCTCTGTCTAGTTTGTGCAAGGCAATGACCTGGTAGGGTGAATGGCCTTTTCTATTCCTTTCAGTGACTACCTTAACAAATTTTATTCTTGAAGTTGATAAATGAAGATTATTCACTTTTGAGAGGTGCTGCTAGGGGCTGGAGCACAAAATGTAGGTGCCACTTCAGTGCAGCCATGAGGGAGTATTGCTGTGTTCTTCCAGCCTCCTGTCTATCTACAAAGGACAGACAAATGGGCATGCAACCAGGATGCTGTGTTAAAATGGGAAGGTCAAGGTCCTGTTTACACACGGGCTGGAGGGGTTCCACAATGTGGTCAACCATTCTGTGTTTGGTTCCTCAGGTCATGATCTCATTACAAATTTTGGAAGCTTTATGTATGTGAATTGGCCATTGCATTTCCTAACTAAGAGCAATCGCAACATTAAAACAGTACCTAATTAGCCTTTGAGCATCTTCAGTTATGCTGAGGTTGGGAAGATGCTATATAAATGCACGTCCTTCCTTTACCTTTTACGCTGGAAGAGGCAGCATCTTTAAGGTACAGGAGGAAAAATACAAAATAAAATATCTCAGGAGTCAGTTGCGTTCCTTGGATCACCATCGTTCTTTCAAATGCAAACACTGACTAAGCCACAGCACAAGAGAAAGGTTGTGGGCTGTGGGCTGCTGACAAACCAGTTCCACTCCACTCCCAGATGTGACTGACCTACAGCATTTGTTGTACAATGCACAGTTGGATTCCACAGCTCCATTCTCTGTGGCATGAATACATCAAACTGAGGCAAATGATCAATAAGCAAAAAAATCCAGACCACTAACTTTTTAATAGTCCTCCATCAAGTTACCCCAAGTCTGTTGGTTTTATTGTAAACTGTGTAACAGTTATGTGCCCCATCTGAGCCTTGTCCATTGTTTCTATTGTGGAATGTGTACAGAAGTAAGATATGAAATAGTCACAAGTACAGTTATAAAGTCCATAGAGTTTTACAATGCAGAAAGAGGCCCTTTGGCCCATCATGTCTGTGCCGGTTATTAAGCAACTACCTACTCTTCCCCCGCTATCCAGAACCTGGCCAGTAGCCTTGTATGCTTTGGCACTTCAAATGATCATCGAAATAAGAAGCCATCGATTAAGGAGAAAAAAGTATTGTGCAAAAGCCTGATTAGAACGTGGAATACATTGTGCTTTAAATTGAGGGGTGATAGATATCGAACAGATATCAGAGGTAGGTTCTTTACTCAGAGAGTAGTAAGGCCGTGGAATGCCCTGCCTGCAACAGTGGTGGACTCGCCAACGTTAAGAGCATTTAAATGGTCATTGGATAAACATATGGATGATAATGGAATAGCGTTGGTTAGATGGGCTTCAGATTGGTTTCACAGGTCGGTGCAATATCGAGGGCCAAAGGGCCTGTACTGTGCTGTAATGTACTACGTTCGATGTTCTAACATAAAAAAAGAGGAGAAAAATTGGCTATACGGCCTATCAAGCCTGACCTGTCATTTAGTTCAAGCATAGTTCCTGCATCAACATTAATTTTCTTTCTCCCCACCCGCTCTGATCTCCAGCATCTTATTCCCTGAGGGCCCAAACATCTGCTTGTTTTTAGAATTAAATGCACTTAATGATGGAGCTTCCACTATCCTCTAGGGTAAAGAATACCAAAGATGCACAACGTTTTGTATGAAACTGTCAGCCATTACCCATTAGCTCCTTATCCTGCGGCTGTTGTCGCACCTCACTCAGGTAACATGCTAGAAATCAACCCTCACTATTCTTGGAGTTGTGCCAACGTTTGTAAAATTTTCCATTACCTGTTTTTCAGCCCCAGGTTGACAGAAAAGACAGATTAGATTTCTGCATTTAAGAAAAATGGCTACTTACTTTTAAAATATAGAATCTATTAGATTCGATTCCCCACAATGTGGCAACAGGCCCTTTGGCCTAACAAGTCCACACCAACCCTCTGAAGAATAACCCACCGTCCCCCTGACTAATGCACCTAGCAACAACGGACAATTTAGCATAGCCAATTCACCTGACCTGCACATCTTTGGAATGTGGGAGGAAGCCCACAGAGACACAGTCGGGGGTGGGGGGGAATGTGCAAACTCCACGCAGACAGTCACCCAAGGCTGGAATTGAACCTGGGACCCCAGCACTGTGAGGCAGCAGTGCTAACCACTGAGCCACCATGCCGCCACATCTAGTTTATTTAGTTATAAACAATTATGAATCATTGACATCCAACTCTATGAGTTCAAATTCTAATCCTCTTATAAATCACTTCACACATTCAGACAAAAACACGCAGACAGAGAGAAAACATGGATGTGTTGGGTGGACTGGGAAGTCAGGTCAGTGGCCCCTGTACACAGGGTTTGCTGAGATTATATTATTGCTGATCATAATGCTGTTTCTTGATCTTCCTTCTCCAGATACTTCCATTTGTTTACAGGGAATGCAGGGTGACTGGTTCACACCTATAATGGCCTTTGGTTCTAACATTAAAAGTTACAGCATACAGCAATTGGAAAGGGTAAATAAACTGTATATCTTCAGGCAAGAGATGCTTTTTACCACAAAGCTAAAACATTATCTTCCCCTCCAGAAGTCCAATGGTTACTGCCTCAAAATTCACACGTCCAAGTTGTTCAGCTACCAAGGAACCAATCACATAGCTTTTAGCAGGCAGAAACCCTTTGTCATTGATAATCAGTCATTACTGCACAGACTAATCAACTGGCTGTCGCTGAATCTCCATTCATACAAAACACTTTGGCTCCAGTTTATCTGTAAACTAGATTTCCACTAGTGCTTGAACAAGCAGCTATGTAAAACAGTGCTTACAATGGGTTTCAGGTCACTTGTTTTTAACAAGCGTAGCAATCCTTCAACAATGCTTGATATTTTTAAAAACAATTATTTTCCCATTTCAGTCCACCTTTAAAAAAGGAAAAAAAAATACAGTTTTTACATTGTATCGCATGTTCTAGATGCCCTAGCCAAAGGAAATAGTCTCTTGGTATTCACACTGACCAGCCCCTTTAGAATCCTATGTGTATCATGAGATCATCTCTTTTCCGTCTAAATTCCACAGAGCGTTGACATAATTACTGGGTTGGCACAGTCACTAAGTGATTAGCACTGCTGCCTCACAGCGCCAGAGTCCCAAGTTTGATTCCACCCTTGGGCCGCTATCTATCTGGAGTTTGCACATTTTCCCATGTCTGTGTGTTTCCTCCCACAGTCCAAAGATGGATTGATCATGCTAAGTTGCCCACGAAATGCAGGTCAGGTGGATTAGTCTTGGGAAATGTTGAGATAGGGAGATAGGGTTGGGTCTGAGTCAGATGCAGTACAGAGGTTTGGTGTGGGCTTGATGGACCAAATGACCTGTTTCTACAATGTAAGGGTTCTATGATCTACCAGCAAGATGTAGTTGACACAGCACAGATGCTTTTAAGATGAAGCCAGATAAATATGAGGGTGAAAGAAAGGTGATACATTGACAAAGTACCATAAGTACTCGTGTATAATTCTCATGTATAATTCAACCCCTCATTTTTTTGCCCAAAGATCTTGTATTTTCCACATACCTCATGTATAAGTCGACCATAGTTCTTCACATTCATGGACAAACATTCATGAGTCATCATGCCTGCCCGTAACATTCCGCTCCAGGTTTTCAGAATTGCTTTAATGGTACGACAGTACAGGTCGAATGCCGTATCTGCGGAGTCGGTTTCTGTGGTTTCAGTTACCCGCTGTTTTCCGCAGCCCGAACATATTACAGGAAATGTTCTAGAACCAGGGACCAGGAGGCTGCCGGGAAGATAAATTTCCTATTTAAATGAATGGGTTCACATCTATCTGCAGTTTTGGGCTTCCACAATAGGTCTTCATACGTATCCCCCGCAGGTACAGGGGAGACTACTGTACCATTCTACAGTAGCAGGCAGAATGCAGATTGTTATTTTGTAGGTAAATCTTCAATAATGGCCATTTTTTCCTTTTGTTGTTTATTATTTTAGATAGAGATCTGACTCTTTGTTCATTTTTTGACTCATACCAAGCATGAATTTCATCCCCCTCCAAAACAATACCTCATGTATTATTCGACTCGCTAATTTCAGCTTAATAAAAAACACTTCAAGGTTTAACCTATACATGAGTTTATACGGTAAGTTGAAGAGGGTTAAAAGGAGTCTTGTGTGGAACACAAACAGCAGTATGAACTGGTTGAACCAAATGTATATTCATGTGTTCTACATTCAATTTAATATCTGTGTAACTTTATTCAACAATGTTTACTTATTCAGTAGTATTTTGCTGAAAGCCTTTTTCTTTGCTCATAAACAATGAAATTTAATAAATAATATTTGCCTTTTGTTATTCAAAATGCTTTGCAATGAGGGCATTGGAAGATTTTATATTAACTGAACAGTAAATGTTAAACACAATGCAAAGAGAATTCTTGTCTTGATTCTCAATTTTATTTCACAATTAAAACATTTATCCGTAACATATAATGTCAATATTACTCTCAGACACAGAAATAAATTAACTTTGCATGTCTTCACAAGTAGATCTTGGGTGGTGGCTCAAAAGTAATTTGTGTTGAGTATTTTTACGATGTTCACATTCAATATCTTACAAAAAGAATTAGATGGCTACAGTTATCTGCACAAAAAAGGCAGAAACATAAATTGATTATAAAGCTATGGTTATAATCTAACTTCACTGTGACCTTTCTGTGCTGCTCTGATCATTTAATCAAGTGGAAGATATTGTTTGTTTTGGGTGAGTGCAATGGTTGAACATGAAACCACAGTTGTGCCAGATTTCCTCAGCTATTACCATGTTTGGGTGTAAATTAGAATGTTTCTGGGCTCAAGCCTCACTAGAACTTGGGCATACAATCTAGGGTATGAATGTCCTTGCTTGTCAAGTCTAAATAATTCAGACTTGAAGCCAGGCTACATCATCTTACTTCAGCCAAATGTTTAATTTTCAGCCAATTTGTTTCATGTAAATGTTGTGTCTGTTTAAGAAGTGGTTGGTCATGGACCTGTTGCCTGCTAACTGATATGAACTGAATGAACACAGCAGAATCTGTTACTAGCATCAAAAGAAAATACACAATATAATAGGAATATTGATTTCAACTTAGAAACTAGCAATGCAGCAACGTAGTACATAAAGTTACAGATCTATTCGTCCCTAATCTCAGGTGATATTCGAGTGCTGAGCAAAGTCTGGATTGTCAGAGATGCCTTCCTGGAGAATTTTACAGCTGCAACATAGAAAGCATTCTATTTGGGTGCATAACGGCCTGGGACGGCAACTGCTCTACCCAGAACTCTAAGAAATTACAGTAAGTTGAATGCGTAGCCCAGACCATCACGGAAGCCAAACTCCTAACCTTCTCTATTTGCCACAGAAAGTCTGACAACATCATCAAAGATACTTCCCACCCCAGTAATGCTTTCTTCCAACCTCTTCTCTCAGGCAGAAGGTATAGAAGTTTGAACACATGCACCAACAGGTTCAAGAACAGCTTCTTCCCTGCTGTTACTAGACTCCTGAACGGACGCCTCTAACTTCAAATAATGTTTATCTTGTTATTGTTAATCTTGCATTGTGAATTTCCTGTGCAGTTATAACCTTGTATGCCTCTCTCTGTCTAAGTGTCCTATGAGCTGTATGTCCTTGTTTGCTATTATCAGCCTGTACTGATGGCAAAACAAAACTTTTCATTGTGCTTAGGTGGATGTAATTACAATAAATAAAATCAATTAAATTAAATCAACGTACTCAGAAACATATGTAATAATTCCAAGGTATTGTTCCAACACAAGCAGGAAATACTTGAATGAAGCTAATGTTCCTCCTACAGCTAAAAACACATTGAATGGTCATTCAACTTATTCAGGCCCATGGAATCTTGATGGGTCTACAATAACTACCATAGGTTGTCTGTGTGAAAACAATGATGGGATCATTCCTTTTAGCAAAGCTATAAGTTGTGAGCAATTGTTAATACATCACAGTGAGGGCCCTTAGTCCTTAATTTAGTAGTCTATTTCCACTTTGGGGTCAGATATGACAATGACCAAACTTTAACAAAGATATGGTTAAAAAGTCAAATTTTGGACCAAATTTAATTTAATTTGTGAATGGGGAATGATTCAGTTATTATTATGTCAAAAACATGAGTTTGGAGATAATAAATTATCCAATATATCTGTCTATTGAAACTTTGGTCCTATCAATCTTTCTTTAAATTTACATGTGGAGATGAGACAATAACTAGTTGTTGCCCTTTTTAAAAGGTAACATTAATAATGTCACCTCTATCTGGCCTAAACATTAGCACATCAGTTCTGTCTGTCAGCATTTTTGTGAATTACATGTTAACTCCAAAGTCATTGGATTTATGTCAGCTTCAAGCTTCTCAACATGAAATGGACAATGATAAAACTATACCATGTTGTTTACAGTGGAAAAGCTCACCTACCCATCTTGTATATGTTGGTTTCTGCTAAAACCATCTGGAGTGGCTTCGATAGATTCACAATTTTGTTGGTATCAGCCTAAGCTCCTGATACCATGCAGGGAAGGATATCCATCCATCTCTTCAGGTTCAATCTTGATAAACAGCAAACAGGTTTATTATACATTTGCTAGTTATATTATATCTGAGATATATGATTATTTCTTGTGAGACTATCAGGCTCTGTTTAAGATTAAAAATGCATTGTTAATTCAGCTACATACTGTTAACACGCAGAACATTCATTGACCAGTATACACATCTGGTGATCATGTAGAATTTGTTGTACGCTAATTAGATATTCCCAGGAAGCCCTTTATACCTTGATGCCTATCCTGCAAGGTTGGTTTACCATTTCAGATACTAATTGCCGTATTCAAGAGCCAGCAGCTTAGAACAAGAAAATATTGTTATTTACCAGATCTCTCCCACAAGCCTGCGCTCTCAACCTCTTAATGTTTATAATCATTGGACATTAAAGGAAGATGGACCCACCTCAGTGCCAGAGATATGAACATCATCTAATCTGGCTAGAAATTAAGCCCAGCAGGTTTATTTGGGGTGTTTCCTTCTTGTTTCCTGAACCAGTTCCCTTGACTCATGACCTTTTTGAAGATTTTAACTTGGTCAACTTGGTTCTAAGATGTAATACAAAATTCTTTGCTGCTTTATGGCATCAGCTGTCTCCAGGCTTCATCGTAACCTTGACCTGCACACAGAGGCAACAGAGGAAAGAGTAGCAGCCTCAATGTCAAAGCACGTTCAGCCAGTGGTCCCAGCAGATGGTCCACTCCTCACAGAAGATTTATGAACTGGCCTCTGTCCCTCAAATCTCAATAAAAATAAATGTTTTGTTCAAATAACTATGGAGATTTTGCTGTGCAGGCAATGACTATCACATTTCTCTCTATCACAGTGATTGCACCTCAAAGCTATGAGAGGGAGTGGCATAGTGGCAGTGTTGCTGGACTGGGCAGAGGTTATGGGGATGTGGGTTCAAATCCTTCCATGGTTGTTGATGCTGTTTAAATCTGTTTAATATTCAGAATAGAAAGACGGTCTTATTGATAGTAACTTTGAAATAATCCTCAATTTTACAACAATACCCATTTGGTTTATTAATGCCCTTTAGTGAAGCAAATCTTGCTGTCATTATCTACTCAGCCCCACGTACGATTCCAGCTCCACAGAAACGTGATTGTCTCTTTACTGCCCTCTGAAAACTCAGATGACCAACGAATTCTGCCTTTGCCAAAAACACACACTCATAAAAGAATTTTAAGATGTAGTCCCTTACTTTATAGCACTTCGAGACATTCTGAGTTTATCATATAAAATTCTTTCATTGCTCATTCTTGGGATCAGTTGTTAAAGGCATTGGACAAAGTGGAATTGAGACATGAAGATCAGATTTCATTTCTGCTTCTATGCTGAGTTAGATGTTTGGAACCAAGATGCTGATATTATTACAGCGAAGTTCAGTGTTCCGATGTTAAGAGGTTGAAAAACAGTTGATTCAGCATACAAACTAGGAAGATCACGTGTCAAGGGATTATTGTACTACAAAAACATCCTGTATCACACCATTTCCCACATTACAATATTGACTACATTTTAAAGGTTGTGAAGATCTTTGAAGGGTCCTGAGGTTCTAAAAGGAGTTTCATAGATGCTAATTGTTTCTGATCATATCTCACTGAAACGTCTTAAAGTGCTTCATTTGCTGAGTTTTTTAAAAATACGAAGATTGTTGTATTTCAGTAAAAAATGAAAATAGTCATTTGGTTGTGCAGAACTCAAGGGCAGTTGAAACAAGACACTTTTTGCCAAAGCTCTTCATCTTTGCACTCATCAGGACAATTTGTAAGAAATTCCAATGTAAAAGGGAAAACAACATTTATACTGTATGATTAAAATTGGCAGAGGCATTGCCAAGGTGAAAGCACTGTTTAAATGATGACTAACGATATTCACTGACCAGATTCATGGGGAATCCCTAATCAATCACTTTTTGAAGTTTATTGAGTATGAGTTTCCTTGGTAACAGACAATGGCCTGCCCAACTGGAACTCATCACCTGAGCCCTTTCACTGTGGTAGTGCCCCTGGCCCTGGACTGGGAGGCCTGGGTTCAAGTCCAACCTACTCTAGAGCTGTCTAACAACATCTCTGAATAGCTTGATTAGAAATTATCTAAAAGGTGATAAAGCAGACCCAGGGGAGGTGATGTCCTAGTGCTATAATAGCTAGGTTGTTAACCCTGATGTTCTGGAGTCTCAGATTCAAATTCTGCCAAGGCATATGGTGGAACTTGAATTCAATAGATATCTGGAATCTAATGAAGCCATTGTTGATTTTCAGGAAAAATGTCCATCAGGTTCAGTAATGTCTTGTAGGGAAGGAAGCTGCCATCCTTGCCTGGTCTAGCTTATATATGACTTCAGATCTATGATAATGTGATTGGTTCTTAACTGTTTTCTGAGTAATTAGAGATGGGTAATAGCCAGTGACACTCACATCTTGTGAATGAATGTTAAGGAAAGTTCAAATGACCTATTTCTACACTCCTGATCTTTGGGCATTTGGTGTGGAGGGGTGTGGGCAGGTAGGAGGATGTCCTCATGGGTCTGCTCTTGGCCTTGGCCAGTCTGGCAGTAAACAGGTGCAAGCAGCGTGCTGTGAAGGGGGTAATCTCTGCCAATTGTCTGCCCTGTTTCCACAGTTATGTTCATGTTAGGGTGTCACTGGAGAGGGAGCACATGGTGTTCATCAATGGAGGGGGAAATAAAGCATTGTAATGCACCTTTAGACAGAGGTGCATTGCAATGCTTTATTTCCCCTTCCAAAGCCATTTTGATTTAGCACCTTCCCTTCTCTTCCTACCTTTCCCTCACTTTGATGGTTTGTATTGTCTATAATAGGCTTTGCATGTCAACTTCTAATTGGCTCCATGGGTGATTGACTGATGGTGATTAATAGTTAAAAACAAAAAAAAAGTCACAGTCATTTGGTGGTGGAGAAGTTGTTTGAGTTTGCGGAGGCAATATTATAAAGCAGACCCAAATAGAGGTCTTGTGCTTCAGTTAGGAGAAAGTGAGGACTGCAGATGCTGGAGATCAGAGTTGAGAGTGTGGTGCTGGAAAAGCAAAGTAGGTCAGGCTGCATCCAAGGAGCAAGAGAATTGATGTTTTGGGCATCAGCCCTTCATCAGGTGCAGTTGTAATGTCCCTACGTCTGAGCCAGGAGACCCAGGTCTCACCTGTGCCATGTATAATAACATCTTTGAACAGGTTGATTGAAAAATGTATAAAAAAAATAGACAAATAGATGTCTGTCCTGGGCCGGAACTAGGGGCTTGTCCAAGACTAAACAATATTCTTTTTCTAATCACGTTTTCTGAATTATTACACTGACAATCAATTGTCAAGCTTTATTTAAATTTTGAACAGACAGGTTGACTGCGATTGGTCAAGACATTGTCCTGAGAAATGAAGCAGAGAATGCTGATTTAGAGTCATAGAGTCACAGAGTTGTACAGCATGGAATCAGATCCTTCGGTCAAACTGTTCCATGTCAACCAGATATCCTAAAGTAATCTAGTCCCATTTGACAGCATTTGGCCCATATCCCTCTAAACCCTTCCTATTCATGTCCCATCTTTTTAAATGTTGTCTTTTAAATGATCATTGCCTCTACCACTTCCTCTGCCAGCTCTGCCCCATAGGTCCTTTATAGATCTTTCCCCTTTCACCTTAAACCTATGCCCCTCTAGTTTTGGACTCCCTTACCTTGGGGAAAAGATCTTAACCATTCACCCTACCAATGTCCATCATGATTTTTTAAACTTCTGTAAAGTCAACCCTCAGTCTCCAATGTTCTAGGGAAAAAAAGTCCCTGTCAGGTGTGATAACATCCTTTCTGTCTGCAAAGAACTGGCCCCTGCCTTTAATAGAGGTGGCATTCAATAAGTGAAAATGCATCGCACCACAAAGACACAGCCCATCCTAAACTCCATCTAACTCATGGGTTCTCCATGACAAATCTTCTACCAATGAGAGTCCACTTGCAAACCAATCAGAACTCTTTTCTTACGCAGTGGAGGTGATCCCTTTTCCATTTACCTTTCTTGTGAAATGTCTTGATGAAAGCAAGTTAAAAAAATTCAACAAAATATGTATCAATATTCCCAAGTTAAAATTGTGATTAATAAGAGATAATTTATGGGCCGCAAAGTGTTATAAAACATCCCATGGTCAAGAAGGTTGTTTTATAAAAGTAATTTCTGTATTTCTTATGATGGGGTTCAAACAAAGTTCTAATTCAGAGAGATAGAGATTTGAGAATGAACTTCTATTCAGCTATTTCAGCTGAAGCAAACCTCACAGTTCAAAGGACAATGAGTAGGCACTTGAGAAGAAAAAGGAAAGTGATGTGGCATTGATTATCACCATGAACCCATTACAGACTATGTTCATAGGAGAGGAAGTTGAAGTGTTCCATATCATGGCAGTAAATGGGAAATTCAATCCATTTCTGCAGAATGGTGGGATTGAGGGATACAATACGAGACAATGTATTTGAGTCCTATTCCAAAGAGCCATTGTTTGGAATCGATAGGTTTTTGGTTTTCTGAACAGAAACCCTATATTTTTGAAAAGGATAAAAACACACAGCCTCCTGAGATATTACTAAATCAAAAAATTACATCTAATAAGAAGTTAAGGTAAATAGCAATGGTCTTTTCCCTGTAGTGAGGGAGTTCAAAACATAATTTTAAAAGGAGAGGGGAAATGGGACCTTTTTCGCACAGGGGATAGTTCAATGAACTATCAGAGGAAGTGGTAGGTGCAAATACAGTTACAAAATTTAAAAAATATTTGGGCAGGAACATGAACAGGAACAGTTTAGAAGGATATGGGCCAAATATAGACAAGTGGGACTGGTTTAGTTTGGGAAACCTGTTTGGCATGAAGGAGTTGGACCGAAAGGTCTGTTTCCATGTTGTATGACTCTATGATTCCATCAGTGAGCACCAGGCAAATCTGAGCATTGACTAAGTTGCTGGTCAGATGTTCCTTGACTCCTGACTTTATCAATGCAGCATCCTAGAAGCAGACTCTGTCACCCACCTCCACACAAAAGTGATGCATCACTGCTATTACAGTTGTGTTTTTATTAATTTAATCTATTTCTCTAATCATCTTATTCAGAGATATCATTACACACCTCTGAAACAAGTAGGACCTGGGTCCCCTGGTCCAGAGGTAGGGACCCTGCCACAACATCACACAGTTGTGAGTTTATTTGCCTCTAATCTCCACCTGATCACTGGATTAAAAATCACACAACACCAGGTTATGGTCCAACAGGTTTATTTGGAAGTTCAAGTTTTCAGAACTCTGCTTCTTCATCAGGTAGGGTACAAAATTATCAGATACATACATTAGGGTTGACAGTCAAGTTGAGATATCTAAAACTAGGATGCATGTATTTAAGCTGAGAGGTGGAAATTTCAAAGGAGATGTGAGGGGCAAGTTTTCTACACAGAGATTGACAGATGCATTGCCAGGGTTGGTGGAGGAGGGAAATACAATAGGGGTATTTAAAAGGCTTTTAGATAAGCACATGGGTATGCAAGAAATAGAGGAAGATGGACGAAGGGTTCGGCAGAAGTGATTCATTTAATTTGGCATCATGCTCGGCACAACATTATGGGCCAAGGGCCCATTCCTGTGCTGTACCATTCTGATGTTCTATATTCTATGTCCATTCATTGGCTTTGAATTATTGCATTCTCCCAAACTACTCAGACTGCCTGCCAATAGGAATGCCTCATGACCTATCTTCATCGTGCATTACCAAAAATTGCTCTTCCAGCCATTTCCATCATTTTCATATCCCCCTTTGTCTCATTGCAAGGGCAATTGACCAAAAATGGGCCAGTGTGCCAAGACAGAAGGGATGGTAGGAAGCTTCTCACCTTGTACAAGGAGAAAATTCTCAATCTACATGGAGAATATAATTAGGGTGGCACGGTGGTTCAGCAGTTAACACTGCTGCCTCACAGTGCCAGAGACCCGGGTTCGATTCCAGTCTCGGGTGACTGTGTGGAGTTTGCACATTCTCCCAGTGTCTGCGTGGGTTTCTTCCCACAGTCCAAAGATGTGCAGGTCAGGTGAATTGGCTGTGCTAAATTGCCCATAGTGATAGGTACATTAGTCAGGGGTAAATATAGGTTCGGGGAATGGGTCTGGGTGGGTTACTCTTTGGACAGTTGGTGTGGATTTGTTGGGCCAAAGGGCCTGTTGTCATACTATAGGTAATCTAATCAATAATTGCTGATGATGACATAAGGAGACCTCAATCATTCAATTTCTACAGTGCAGAAGCAGGCTATTTGGCCCATCAAGTCCACACCAACCCTCCGAAGAGCACCCCACCCTACCCTATCCCTGTAACCCTGCATTTCCCATGGCTAATCTATGTAACCTGCACATCTTTAGACTGTGAGAGGAAACCAGAGTGTTCAGAGGAAAAGCATGCAGACACAGTGAGAATGCACAAACTCTACACAGACAGTCACCTGAGGCTGGAATCGAACCTAGGTCTCTGAAACTGTGAGTCAGTAGTGTTAGCCACTGAGCCATTGTGTCACCTACTAAGCCAATGACGTCAGGAAGCTTCTTTGTACTGTGTTGTGCTGCTCTTTCATTAACATCAAAGCAAAAAATATTCTTAATCAACACAAACTTTAATCCCTCTCAGATAATTAACTCCCTCTTTCCTTGTATGGAGTGACCCAGTGAGCTTCCATTGAGAAGAGACCAACACCAGAGATATTTGTCTTCACCACACCCCCAAACCAGGAGGAAGTCTTTAAGGATGCACCATGCCCACACCCTCCATCAGCTCAGAGATGCTCATTTCAGGGGTACTGTTTCTAGATTAGACTCAGGAAACATGTCACTGGCAAGTCTCCACAGCTGGTTGGCAAAGGAACATTCATTGGACTAAGGAGACAAGGCGCCAATCAGCCCCCAGACAGAAGGCAATCCCATAGTTTTGGCCATTAGTGATTTAAGAGAGGCTCTGAAAAGACAGGCAGGTTTGTCAAAGGCACTGGGTGAGTTGGATCAGAGGATGGACAGCTGACGTTATCAGTACTGTGCTCGGGCGTGCATATGTCTACAAGTTGGTGACAGCTATGAACATCCAAGTTCAACTCAGAATTGTTACGATTCAGTCCATCATGCCTACATTAACTCTTAATCATTACCAAGAGCCGACCTCCTGCCTTTTTCCATATGTTTGTACATTGGTTCTATCCAAATAGTCATCCAATGCCAACACACTCCATATCTGCTGGATACAGGCACGGACCTACACTCCATCACTCTAATAAGCGGTGCTCAATATAAATGGCAAGGTGAAAGGATCCAGGTCACTAGACTAGATGAGATTGAGGTTCACAAGGAGGAGGTGTTAGCAATCTTGGAATGTTTGAAAATAGATAGTCCTTTGGGCCAGATGGAATTTATCCTAGGATTCTCTGGGATGCCAGGGAAGAGATTGTCAAGCTTTTGGCTTGGATATTTATGTCATCACTGTCTACAGGAAGAGTACCAGAAGACTGAGGATAGCAAATGTTGTTCCATCATTCAACAAAGAGAGTCAACACTGGTAATTATAGACCAGTGAGCCTTACTTCAGTTGTGGGTAAAGTGTTGGAAAAGGTTGTAAGAGATAGGATTTCTAATCATCTAGAAAGGATTAAGTTGATAGGGATAGTCAACATAGTTTTGTGCAGGGTGGGTTGCATCACACAAACCTTATTGAGTTCTTTGAGAAGGTGACCAAACAGGTGGATGAGGGTAAAGTGGTTGATGCGGTGTATATGGATTTCAATAAGACATTTGATAAGGTTCCCCATAGTAGGCTATTGCGCAAAAATGCAGAGGCATAGGTTTGAGGGTGATTTAGTGGTTTGGATTAGAAATTGGCTGGCTGAAAGAAAACAGAGGGTGGTGGTTGATGGGAAATGTTGATCCTGGAGTTTAGTTACTAGTAGGGTACCACAAGGATCTGTTTTGAGGCCACTGCTGTTTGTCACTTTTATAAATGACCTGGATGAGGGCGGAGAAGGATGCGTTAGTAAATTTGCGGATGACACTAAGGTCGGTAGAGCTGTGCAGAGTGCCAAAGGATGTTTTAGGTCACAGAGGGACATAGATAAGCTGCAGAGCTGGGCTGAGAGGTGACAAATGGAAATTAATGCAGAAAAGTGAGAGGTGATTCACTTTGGAAGGAGTAACAGGAATGCAGAGTACTGGGCTAATGGTAGGATTCTTGGTAGTGTAGATGAACAGAGAGATCTTGGTATCCATGTACATAGATCCCTGAAAGCTGTCACTCAGGTTGATAGGGTTGTTAAGAAGGCATATGGTGTGTTAGCTTTTATTAGTAGAGGGATTGAGTATCGGAACCATGAGCTCATGTAGCAGCTGTACAAAACTGGTGTAGCTGCACTTGGAGTGTTACATACAGTTCTGGTCACCGCATTATAGAAGCGATGTGGAAGCATTGGAAAGGGTTCAGAGTAGATTTATCAGGATGTTATCTGGATTGGAAGGAAGGTCTTACAAGGAAAGGCTGAGGGACTTGAGGCTGATTTCATTGGAGAGAAGAAGGGTGAGAGGAGACTTAATTGAGACATACAAGATAATCAGAGGGTTAGGTAGGGTGGACAGTGAGAGCCTCTTTCCTTGGATGGTGATGGCTAACATGAGGGGACATAGCTTTAAATTGAGGGTTGATAGGTATAGGACAGATGTCAGAGATAGTTTCTTTACTCATAGAGTATAGGGGGGTGGAATGCACTGCCTGCAACAGTAGTAGACTTGCCAACTTCAAGGGCATTCAAATGGTCTTTGGATAGATATATGGTCAAAAATGGAATAGTGTAAGTTAGATGGGCTTTGGATTGATTTCACAGGTTGTCGCAACATTGAGGGCCGAAGGGCCTGTACTGTGCTGTAATGTTCTATGTTCTATAGACCTCATAAACCTCCTGAGGTTTATAGACCTATGTTCTATAACCTCGGGAGGTTAGGGCACTGCCCACAGCTACCCATGGGGAGGAGAAGCCACATGCAGGACCCTGTCCAGACGTCTCTTCTCAGGGTACCTCACACCTACACCATACCCTGCCCACCCCTGTCAAGCTGCCAATTGAGATTCTTCACTGAGCAGTCAATACCCAATTAAGGGCCTCATGCCACAGCTACTGGTAGTCAATGAATGTAATGACTTGATTGCCATACAGGTTGCCATTGCCATTGCCATTGCCTGAAGAGCAACCTTACAGATTCCCGGGGGAGGGGATGCCCCTTGATCACTGAGTGATTGATCAAGGAATCTAGCATTGGAGGACACTGATGGACACGCTCCGGCCTTGCACCATCACCCACCATCCTGCCCTCACACCTGGGCTCCTTTGACAAGCCTCACAGAAGCATAGAAGATAGGAGGAAGAGTAGGCCAATTGACTCCTCGTTCCTGCTCCTCCATTTATTGTGATCATATCTGATCATCAAGCTCAATACCCTAATCCCGTCATTCCCCCAATATCCCTTGATCACTTTACCCTCAAGAATTGTTCTGTGGAGATTGGAACAAGGTGGATCTTATTGATTATGAGATCCTTGATTGAGGCTGCTCACCTGGACCAATTAGGGAGCCCTGGCTGACCAATGTAAATAGAGGATTCAGAATCTCCTCTCATCAGGGACTGACTCCAAGTTGGCTGGCCACAGTCAATGTACTGTGTACACGTAAATAAAGAATGACTTGGTGATGGGATATCGGCTCCTGTGCAGTTATTTCATGTATCTACCTCCTTTTTGAAAATGCATAATGCTTTGGTCTCAAACACTTTCTGTGGAAGCGAATTCTACAGGCTTAGCATTCCTGGACAAAAAAAAATTCTCCTCATCTCAGTCCTAAAAAGTTACCTGTTAACCTTAAACTGTGACCCTGGTTCAAACCTTGGCTTTGAGCGGGTGCATTACTAGTAGCTACCACTGGTCTCCCAATGGTGCTGTTTGCAATGCTTGGCTGCCAGCCTCTGGTCCAGCAGCTCCTGGAGGGGAGCACAACTTCTGCCTCTATTTTGTTACGTTCCTCATTACAAATTTATGTTTACATTTATGATGGAAACAACTTTCTTATAATGCTGAAGTTAGATCCTCCCATCAATGGCAGCACTGCTGTGTCTCTGTTGGCAGGGGAATATAATGAAAATATGGTCAATTTACATGAGCAGCCGTGTGTTAAGTATAGACATAGGAGAGGTTCACAGAACATGATAGAAATTATGTGATCTTTAATAGAGAAAGCAAAGCTTGTCTGTACAAAGCTAATAATGCATTGGAAATACTTTGAAACTAGACGGTCACTTAACCTAACTTGAACATTTGAAATATTCTAGAACCTGTTCACTGTTTGAGTTTGTAGCTACAGTCAAAAAAAGTCAAGAATAAAGTACATTTGGGACTGAGCTGTTTGCCTTAAACCTCACAAGGAACAGTAAAACATCTGGTGGACCATAACAGAATGGAATATGAGTTTATGGTTTCTAGTTTAAAAAGAGAATATGTAAAAGTCACAGATGAGCGCAGTCATTATGTTCAGTTAGCTGCCTCCTTCATGAATGCTGCCCTTGACGCCGTACACATCGAGCTGCTGGAACATAGTGTGATTGTGTCTGGTAGTTAGTGAAATATAGAATCCCACATTGAGACCATTTGGCCTGTCATGCCGCATTCTGCTGCCTGGCAATGCCAGTCAGCTTTTCCTGTGTCATAAAAAAGATTCACATCAATAAAAACAAATTGAATTGATTTAACTCCTTTCACAATCTGAGGATAAGCCATAATGCTGTCCAATCAATTAGGTGTTTTCTGGAATGTAGTCACTATTATGATGCAGGATGTGTAGCAGCCAAACTGCATGCAGAAAACTCCTGCAAACAGCAATATAACTGTCCAGAATTTTTTTAATATATTGAACAGACCACCAGGGAGATACATTTTGCTTTTCTTTGAAGTTCTGCTGTGGGATCTTTTATGCTCACTTGGAAGGATAGATAAGATCTTAAGTTTGATGTCACAAAGGACACATCTCTAACTGTTGTTTTGTGCACCCGGGGTTGCAGCTTCACCAGGTTAACAGCCCTTTTCAGGGTACACTGATGCTGTTACTGGCAGGCATCTGATATTCCTCACCAAGCTGACCTTATCTCTCCTTCACTGTCTGCTGACCAGTGTAATAATATCTAAATCGGACAAACAAAATGTGTTACAATTTAATGTTTATCCCATGCCTGACCAAAGTTTTGACATGCAGAGAAGGAAATGCAATTACTACATTTCCCTTGGGTAAGGTGATAACCTTCATTAATCCTGAGCACAAATCGTTAAGGAAAGTTTAAGATCTTTATTGGTGGAAGGATATAATTAAATTGGAGAGGGTTCAGAAAAGATTTGCCAGTATGTTGCTGAGAATGGAGGGTTTGAGTTATAAGGAGAGGTTGGATAGACTGGGATTTTGTTTCACAGGGGTGTAGGAGGTTGAAGGGTGACCTTATAGAGGTTCATAAAATCGTGAGAGGCATGGATAACATGAATAGCAAGGGTCTTTTTTTCCCTAGGATGGAGCAGTTCAAAACTAGGGAGCATAATTTTAAGGTGAGAGGAGAACATTTTAAAAAGGATATGAGGGGAAACTTTTTATACAGGGAGTGGTTCATGTGGGGAATGAACTGCCAGAGGAAGTGGTAGATGCAGTACAGTTACTATGTTTAAAAGACATTTGGATAAGTACATGAATAAAAAAGATTTGGAGGGATATGGGCCAAATGCAGGCAAGTGGGACTAGTTTAGTTTGGGAACATGGTCGGTATGGACCGATTAGACTAAAGGGTGTTAGCGAGCTTTGAGAAGATTTGTAGCTCAAGCTGAAATTCTGGATGTAGGTTTGCTCACTGAGCTGGAAGGTTCATTTTCAGAAGTTTCGTCATCGTTCTAGGTAACATCATCAGTGAGCCTCCAAGTGAAGGACTGGTGGCATGGCTCACTTTCTATTTATGTGCTTAGGTTTCTTTGGGTTCATGATGTCATTTCCTGTTTTTTTTCTCAGGGGGTGGTAAATGGGATCCAAGTCAATGTATTTGTTGGTAGAGTTCCAGTTGGAATACCATGCTTCTAGGAATTCTCGTGCATGTCTCTGTTTGGCTTGTCCTAGGATGGATGTGTTGTCCCAGTCGAAGTGGTGTCCTTCCTTATCCGTATGTAAGGATACAGTGAGAGTGGGTCATGTCTTTTTGTGGCTAGTTGGTGTTCATGTATCTTGGTGGCTAGTTTTCTGCCTGTTTGTCCAATGAAGTGTTTGTTACAGTCCTTGCAAGGTACTTTGTAAATGACATTAGTTTTGCTTGTTGTCTGCATAGGATCTTTCAAGTTCATTAGATGCTGATTTAGTGTGTAGATGGGTTTGTGGGCTACCATGATGCCAAGGGGTCTGAGTAGTCTGGCAGTCATTTCTGAGATGTTTTTGATGTAGCTAGGGTTTCTATCATGCTTTGCCTGCTTGTTGGGGTTTGTTGCTGAGAAATCGGCGGACCGTGTACTTTGGGTACCTGTTCTTTTTGAATACATTGTATAGGTGATTTTCTTCTGCTCTGCATAGTTCCTCTGTGCTGCAGTGTGTGGTGGCTCATTGAAATAATGTTCTAATGCAACTTCATTTGTGGATGTTGGGATGATTGAAAACAAAATACCACCCCCTGAGAGAAAAAAAAGCAGGAAATGACATCATAACAGGAAATGACATCACCAACCCAAGGAAACCTAAACGCATAAATAGAGAGTAGGCCATGGCACCAGTTCTTCATCTGGAGGCTCACTGATGATGTTACCTAGTATGGTGACAAAACTTCTGAAAACAAACCTAGCTCAGTGAGCAAACCAACATCCAGAACCAAAGGGTGTATTTCAGTGCTGTATGTCTCTATGACTCTATGATTTATCATCCATACTGTACTTCTCGCTTCATTATGGCATGACAAATGTTTTCATGAACAAGTACGTAGTTCCACATCAAATGTCAATTAGTTCACCGTCCTAGCCAATATTTCCACTTTATCACCAGCATGATTCATCAGCATGTTTCACAACCCGGTGAGTAAAATAACTCACAGAGCTAGCACAAATCGCACGTTCAGTTCTTTCAAAGGTGAACAGAACAAGTGGCTAAACTGTACCTGGGTATGTTTAAACCCTAAACAATTGGAAAAGAACAACTTAACCATTTCATTGATTCCAGTTATAATGCGATTCCACAAGTCAGTAGTAACTGAAAGAGAAAAACAACAACCTGAATCATATGGGATTAAACCAAAATCTAACCCTCCTTATTCATGTTGTTAATTATTGTTTAAGCTAAGGTACACTCGTGGGGAATATTGATTAAATTGCTCAAGCACAAGTAAGTAGAGACTGCTGGGAAAATGGGTTGGCAGGCAGGGGCAGATATGTGTAATGCTGCAACAAACAAAAATGAAAATTGCTGGAGAAACTCAACATGTCAGGCAGCATCTATGGAGAGAAAAGAGAGGTAACAATTTGAGTTCAGGGACCCTTCTTCAGATGCTGCATCCTGGAAATAAGCCAAATATCAAGAATGTGACTTACGTTTACTTTCATACATTGCCATCTGGCTTCTGATCTTGTTATCACTCTGTTTATTTACACACACACACACACACACACACACACACACACACACAGGTGAAGGGGATGGGTGGGGTGCATGGAAATGAAGGTTTGAGTTATAAAGAAAGGCTGGATAGGCTGGGTCCTTTTTCACTGGAGCGTAGGAGGTTGAGAGATGATCTTACTGAAGTTTATAAAATAATGAGGGTTATAGATAGAGTTAATGTTAGGTGTCTTTTCCCTAGGATGGGGGATTTCAAGACTAGGGCGTACATTTTTAAGGTGTGAGGAGAGAGATTTAAAAAAGACATAAGAAGCAATTTTTTTATACAGAGTGGGGTTCGTGTGTAGAAAGAACTTCCAGAGGATACAATTACAACACTTAAAAAACATTTGGATAAGTACATGAATCAGAAGGGTTTGGAGGGATGTGGGCCAGGAGCAGGCAGGTGGAATTAGTTTAGTTTGTGTTATGGTTGGCATGGACTGGTTGAACTGAAGGGTCTGTTCCCGTGCCATATGACGCTATGAAGCTATGATCACTGTCAGTGATCCAGTGAAGATTCAGATTCAATTGTGGTGCTCCACCAGGGTCAGCTCCCTCCAGACATGACTAAACAAATGACCAGCAATGTGCTGGACCTGTTTGAAGAGCTCCCACTGTACTGAGATTTGAGTACATTGTGTCCATTTCAAGAGTGTCCATCCCCTTAATGTGAGGCAATGCTTCAAGAGCTGGAGAACTTTTAAAAAACTGAGAGCAACTTCCACACTAACAGCGACTGTGGATCCGAATGGAGAATTGAAAATGCAATATAGCAGATCAAATTAAACACTGCTTCAGAATAAATGGGCAGTTTATATAAAAAATGTACTCATTTCACTCGAGGATGAGCGGGGAGAAAATAAATGTCACTTTTGATTTCATTTCTTTGTTCTCAGGTTTCCTGGCTGAACCTTAATGTTTATAATATGGTGATAACCCTCAGTAAAGGGGATAGCAGTTCATCATCCATCTGGGGACAGGAAGGAATTGGGTCAGGCTTCATTGCATGCTGATAAGAGTGGAGATGCTAACTACCTGGTCGAGCTCAATGAAAAGAAAAGAAAATTCAATCTTTTGCACCAGCAGGCAACCGTCAGACCAAATTGAAGCAGCATCGTAAAATTATCCAGCATGGAGACTGCTGACAGGGAAAGAAATAGTCTCAGGGAAGGAAAGGCGATTGTGAATTTTTAAAAGTAACTTTCTCTCATTGGGACAAATCAGTGACATAGCCTGAGGAGGTGAGTGACATTCTGCTGAGATTAGAGTTTATCAGCTCTGTCTACCTCCCTTTAATTATTTTTGATGCCCTACAAAAAATAAACAGCTTTTTCATGCACTGCGTCTTACGACTTAAGCGAAGAGGATTTAATGTGCGAAGGTGCCATTTCTCAAGGTTTTCTTAAAGGGAGAGAAGCTTTTGCACCATTCCTTTATGAGATTCTGGAAATAGCCCATCCCTTGTTTAATAAATCCTCTGGGGTAAAAACAATAACTGCAGATGCTGGAAACCAAATTCTGGATTAGTGGTGCTGGAAGAGCACAGCAGTTCAGGCAGCATCCGAGGAGCAGCGAAATCAACGTTTCGGGCAAGAGCCCTTCATCAGGAATAAAGGCAGTGAGCCTGAAGGGTGGAGAGACAAGCTAGAGGAAGGTGGAGGTGGGGAGAGAGTAGCATAGAGTACAATGGGTGAGTGGGGGAGGAGATGAAGGTGATAGGTCAAGGAAGAGAGGGTGGAGTGGATAGGTGGAAAAGGAGATAGGCAGGTCGGACAAGTCCGGACAAGTCAAGGAGACAGGGCTGAACTGGAAGTTTGAAACTAGGATGAGGTGGGGGAAGGGGAAATGAGGAAGCTGTTGAGGTCCACATTGATGCCCTGGGGTTGAAGTGTTCCGAGGCGGAAGATGAGGCGTTCTTCCTCCAGGCGTCTGGTGGTGAGGGAGCGGCGGTGAAGGAGGCCCAGGACCTCCATGTCCTCGGCAGAGTGGGAGGGGGAGTTGAAATGTTGGGCCACGGGGCGGTTTGGTTGATTGGTGCGGGTGTCTCGGAGATGTTCCCTAAAGCGCTCTGCTAGGAGGTGCCCAGTCTCCCCAATGTAGAGGAGACCGCATCGGGAGCAACGGATACAATAAATGATATTAGTGGATGTGCAAGTAAAACTTTGATGGATGTGGAAGGCTCCTTTAGGGCCTTGGATAGAGGTGAGGGAGGAGGTGTGAGCACAGGTTTTACAGTTCCTGCGGTGGCAGGGGAAAGTGCCAGAATGGGAGGGTGGGCTGTAGGGGGGGGGGGGGGGGGGGGACCTGAGTCACGGAGGGAACGGTCTTTGCGGAAGGCGGAAAGGGGTGGGGAGGGAAATATATCCCTGGTGGTGGGGTCTTTTTGGAGGTGTCGGAAATGTCGGTGGATGATTTGGTTTATGCGAAGGTTGGTAGGGTGGAAGGTGAGCACCAGGGGCGTTCTGTCCTTGTTATGATTGGAGGGGTGGGGTCTGAGGGCGGAGGTGCAGGATGTAGACGAGATGCGTTGGAGGGCATCTTTAACCACGTGGGAAGGGAAATTGCGGTCTCTAAAGAAGGAGGCCATCTGCTGTGTTCTATGGTGGAACTGGTCCTCCTGGGAGCAGATACGGCGGAGGCGGAGAAATTGGGAATACGGGATGGCATTTTTGCAAGAGATAGGGTGGGAAGAGGTGTAATCCAGGTAGCTGTGGGAGTCGGTGGGTTTGTAAAAAAATGTCAGTGTCAAGTCGGTCATCACTAATGGAGATGGAGAGGTCCAGGAAGGGGAGGGAGGTATTAGAGATGGTCCAGGTAAACTTAAGGTCAGGGTAGAATGTGTTGGTGAAGTTGATGAATTGCTCAACCTCCTCACGGGAGCACGAGGTGGCGCCAATGCAGTCATCAATGTAGCGGAGGAAGAGGTAGGGAGTGGTGCCGGTGTAATTACGGAAGATCAACTACTCTGCGTAGCCAACAAAGAGACAGGCATAGCTGGGGCCCATACGTGTGCCCATGGCTACTCCTTTGATCTGGAGGAAGTGGGAGGATTAAAAGGAGAAATTGTTAAGGGTGAGGACCAGTTCGGCCAAACGAATGAGAGTGTCAGTGGAAGGGTACTGTTGGGGACGTCTGGAGAGGAAAAAACGGAGGGCTTGGAGGCCCTGGTCATGGCGGATGGAGGTGTAGAGGGATTGGATATCCATGGTGAAGATGAGGCGTTGGGAGCCGGGGAAACGGAAGTCTTGGAGGAGGTAGAGGCCGTGGGTGGTGTCTCAAATGTATGTGGGGAGTTTCTGGACTAGGGGGGATAGGACAGTGTCGAGGTAGGTAGAGATGAGTTCAGTGGGGCAGGAGCATGCTGAGACAATGGGTCGGCCAGGGTGGTCAGGCTTGTGGATCTTGGGAAGGAGGTAGAACCGGGCAGTGCAGGGTTCCCAGACTATGAGGTTGGAAGCTGTGGGTGGGAGATCTCCTGAGGTGATGAGGTTCTGTATGGTCTGGGAGATGATGGTTTGGTGATGGGGGGGTGGGGTCATGGTCAAGGGAGCAGTAGGAAGAGGTGTCCTTGAGTTGGCGTTTGGCTTCAGCGGTGTAGAGGTCAGTGCGCCAGACTACCACTGCGCCCCCTTTATCCGCTGGCTTAATGGTGAGGTTGGGATTGGAGCAGAGGGATTGGAGGGCTGCGCGTTGTGAGGGTGAGAGGTTGGAGTGGGGGAGGGGGGTCGACAGGTTGAGGCAGTTAATGTCCTGGCAGCAGTTGGAAATGAAGAGGTTGAGGGCAGGTAATGGGCCAGCGCGGGGTGTCCAGGTGGATGCAGTGTGTTGGAGGTGGGCGAAGGGGTCCTCGGAAGGTGGGCGGGAGTCCTGATTGTGAAAGTAAGCTCGGAGGTGGAAGCGACGGAAGAAGTGTTCAATGTCACGGCGTGTATTAAATTCATTGATGCGTGGACAGAGGGGGGTGAAGGTGAGTCCTTTGCTGAGGACTGATCATTCGTCCTCAGTGAGTGGGAGGTCAGGAGGGATGGTGAAAACTCAGCAGGGCTGGGAGCTGGGATCTGGTGTGGGTGTGAAGCTGGGAGTGGGGCGGAGCCAGTACCTGGAGTGGGTGTGATGGTGGGGGGAATGGGGGTGGAGGCATGAGCTGGGGTAATGTTGCCTTCGGGGTTCTGGGGTGTGGGGATAGTGACAGTGGGGTCTGTGGGGGGCGTGTCAGCAGAATGCAGGTGAGTGGCGCTGGTGGAGGCGGAAGTGGTGGTGATCATGGCAGTAGGGGTGGCGGAAGTCACTGAGCGTGTGGCATCAGCAATTATGTGGGGGCGGAAGTGGCTGTGGGAGTGGCCATGATGGGGGCGGAAGTGACATCATCACTCAGCGTGGGGGTGATAGCTGCATCAGCCGCATGGCTAATGGCATTTCCGAGGCCCGGGGAATCTTCTGGAATGTTTGAGGAGCGCTGGTTATGGAGGTGGGTGGATAAAAGTTTGTTGTACTTACAGTTTTTGATGTTTGAGATGGAATTGAAATACTGTTTGTTGAGAGTATGAATTCTCCTGAGGATGTAGTGCAGAGTGGGTCCTTTGCAATTCTGAGAGAGTGTGGCCCTCAGCTGAGGCAGGGCTGACTGGAGAGAGGTTAGGTGCTGGTGCATTGCTGCAAGTGTGAAGCGGAGGATCTTGAAGGAGAACTGTTGCTGGTGTTTTTGAATCTGTAGTCTGTACTGTTTGTCCTGTTCGGGTCCGAACTCTGCTGGTTTAAAGGTGGTCCGGAGTCCGTGTGGGATGAGTTGGTTACGGAGGCATGTACTGAGGAAGCAAATGTGGCTGTGGAACCGAGTTTGTTTCAGGACATGGTTGAAGAGCTTCAGGGCAGAGGAAATTACCTGGGAGTTGCAGTGGGAGAGGGACTCCCTGAGATTCTTGTAGAGAGAGGAGGAAAACTTCTTCAAGGCAGGCATCCTTGCAAGAGGATTCGCAGTAGGGTTAAAATCAATGAGGTAAAAACAATAACTGCAGATGCTGGAAACCAAATTCTGGATTAGTGGTGCTGGAAGAGCACAGCAGTTCAGGCAGCATCCAACGAGCAGTGAAATCGACGTTTCGGGCAAGAGCCCTTCATCAGGAATAAAGGCAGTGAGCCTGAAGCATGGAGAGATAAGCTAGAGGAGGGTGGGGGTGGGGAGAGAGTAGCATAGAGTACAATGGGTGAGTGGGGGAGGAGATGAAGGTGATAGGTCAGGGAGGGGAGGGTGAAGTGGATAGGTGGAAAAGGAGCTAGGCAGGTTGGACAAGTCCGGACAAGTCAAGGGACAGGGCTGAACTGGAAGTTTGAAACTAGGATGAGGTGGGGTCCTCTGCACATCTAAGCCTGTTTCATTTTATTTCCTGACATATCATCCAATGGCTTTTTGCCTCAGAGAGGGCCATGCACGTTATTAATGCAGAGGTAGGAAAATTCTTCATAAGTAAGGGGCTAAGGCAGAATTGTGGAGTGATCAGATCAGCTGTGATCTTATTGAATAAAGGAGCAGTTTAAGGATGCTAAGGGGCCTATTCCTGCTCCTAATGTATGTGTTCCTAGGTTCTACAAGTGTAGTGAAGTCGAATGTGGTCCTATAGAGCTGCATTTTCTGATTTCACAACCCCATTTACAGGAAACTTTGCTATTTATGAAATACTTCTGCTGAGACCCTACAATAGGTTTTCAAACCCTTCCAGGGCTGAGGGAGATGTGGGATGAGCTTGAGAGATGGGGCATGTTAATACCGCTGGCGCCGTTACTCCCCCAGGACTTATTTTGCAGTTCAGGATCGTGATAAGGAGATAAAGACCTGCCTCCTCACGACCAAGTTGACTTTGACCAAGCCCAATTGAGTTTTTCACTCGGCCTCGTCAGGTTCCCTCGGTGTTAAAGGGGCAATCTGAAGGTGGGCACCAGCAGAAGATCAATGTCATGAGAATTCCCAGTGGGCCTTGAGGCCCCATCTACCCTGCTGAGCTGGGGATCTCCCCTCTCCAGCCCACGTGACTCACACATCTACCCTTCCTACTCCCAAACTGGATCTGTCAATAATGGCAGCAATATGGCATTTCTGCAATTGGGTCCTGCCTCCCATTTTTAAAGACCCACAGAGTCTAGCCAACTCTGTGGAAATCTCGGCCTTATTCTTTTGCCTACACCAATATGGCGGCACGGTGGCACAGTGGTTAGCACTGCTGCCTCACAGCGCCAGAGACCCGGGTTCATTTCCCGCCTCAGGCGACTCTGTGTGGAGTTTGCACATTCTCCCCGTGTCTGCGTGGGTTTCCTCCAGGTACTCCGGTTTCCTACCACAGTCCAAAGATGTGCAGGCCAGGTGAATTGGCCATGCTAAATTGCCCGTAGTGTTAGGTAAGGGGTAGATGTAGATGTAGGGGTATGGGTGGGTTGCGCTTCGGCGGGGCGGTGTGGACTTGTTGGGCCGAAGGGCCTGTTTCCACACTGTTAGTAATCTAATCTAATCACACTGCCTCCTAACGTGGGTGTACCTACTGTGATACTACAATGGAGTCTTAGGTACTCAAAAATGGGCAGAGAAGGACAAATAGCAGAATAAAAATACAGTAATACATGGAAACAAACATATGGGTTCTCCATTTTGAATTATATAAAATGAGTCAGATCGGTGTGCACCATTCACAACTTTTATTGATTTTTATCCCCATTCTTTGTCGGCCCAAATCATGCAAATTACAGAGCATGTTAACCACACAGTGGAGAAACAAAATGTAGAATATATTCTGTTAGCATGGTAATTCTCCAATAATATAGATTTGAATAGTCCATATAAACTCAAAAATGTATGTGTTGGCTCACAGACATTAACCCACACTTTACAACTGGTCTCGACCAATGCAGTATTGTCCTTCACTTTTGAGGTACATTAAAACAAGTAATTAGCAGTACAACACTGGGCCTAACTGTAGGTTCAGGTTGACCATTCTTGAGAAAAGAGCAGAGAACAGCCAGTAACTCCTTGCCTAATTTGTTTTGATCAATTGTAAACTGTGACTCGTGCCAAGAGAAATAAATCAGTCGGAGTTTCTGTTCCTGATTGCTGTCCAAGGAATCCTGTCTTTTGTGTGGAGGTTGGGCAAGATCAGCACTTAGTTCATTTCTGTTGTCTTCCCAGTGGTCAAACATTTGGACACTTGGCCATGAAGGACTGTTTTGCTGAACACCTATGCTCAGATCATGCTTCTACTTGCCTGCCACTTCAACGCACCCCCACGTTGCTATGCCAACAGTCATTCTCAGGCCTGCTGCAGTGCTCCAGCAAGGATCTCTGCAGGCTGGAGAAACAACATCTCAACTTCCACCAAGGCACCTGACAGCCTTCAGGATTCAATACTGAGTTTAACAATTTCAGAATGTGAACACCTTCCTCTATGTTTCTAACTTATCCCGACACCCCTCGCCTCTTGTTGTGTTTCAATCATTTATACTTCTCAATAGCATCGTACCGAGCATTCAACGCTCTCGTCTTATCATCAAGATCTCTTTGTTTGCCAATCCCTTTTTTGCTTTCTCTGTCGATCTGCCTCCACATACAGTATTCACTGCATCGACTCCGTCATCAACATAAGTCTCACCTTTTCCCAGCTATTTGCAGTTCTGACAAAGGGTCACTAGACTCGAAATGTTAACTCTGTTTTTCTCTCCACAGATGCTGCCTGTCCTGCTGAGTTCCTCCAGCAATTTCTGCTTTTGTTTCAGATTTCCAGCACCCACAGTTCTTTGTTTTTATTCTGAAGGAAAGTCTTTTGTGATTGTTGGAGAGAAAGGGAAGGGAAATACAGTGCTTGTGGAGTTCATACCCGTATAAGAGTCGGTGGCGAGGAGAGGGGTGTGAGAGAAAACACAGAAAGAAAAGGTGTTTTATAATCCGCGTTTGTTTTAAAAGAAAAACTAATAAAACGTGAATGATTCACACTGGTCTGATTCATCTTATATACTTCACAATGGAAGATAAGTAATGATATTTCTTCTTTCTGATTTCTTATGCTTTTTTCTTCCCCTCTAGGCTATTGGACAGAAACATTAAAATGCTGAGAAAAAAATACAACATTAAAAGGATTATCTCAATAACTGGAGATTGGAATAAGCTGAACGTGTCTGTATTTCTCTCCATTCATTGCAAGTCACCAGATTAAAAGAGAAATTGCTATTATAATTCTGAGACTAGTGCTCAATGCTATTTTAACAGTGCACTTAATGTCTGGGCTATATCTCGGTTCCATTATCTCCATTTTATCGATTTACTCTGTTTTACGAGAAGAGAGCACTCGCCTAGCAATAAATTGGAACATTCTCCAAATGTCAACAATTCATATAATCCACATAATATGGTCCAATCTCCACTCTCCTCCACAAAAACACTACTCCCTCTCTTTGCCATATCTATCCATTCAGCACAGAAACAATATTGTTAAAACTGACACCAGGCTATTTGCATATGTGGTTAACTTCTATGGTGGTACAAATGGGAATATCACAGGCTATTCAATTTTAAAAGGAATTTCAGTGGATCTATTGAGAACAAAAATGAGGAATTTAGGGTTTACAATCACTTAGTGGCTCCTAGTGACTGATGTATAAGTCCTGCCATTAAGATTTTTGCACTCTTGAGTATTCCACATATATTGCTTGCTTAGAAACAAAGAGTAAACTAGTTAACCATCAGATCATAAGACAAAGGAGCAGATGTAAATCATTCAGCCCATCAAGTCTGCTATTCAATGAAGTCATGGCTGATCTGATAATCCTCAACTCCACTTCAGTGTTTTCACCCTATAATCCTTCATTCCCTTACTTATTAAAAGCCTGTCGACCTCAGCCTTCAATATACGTAATTTTTAGACCAAAAGATATTATGTATATCGTTGTCCTTACTTAAAGGTTAATGAACGTTAAAAATGAAGGAGAAAAACACATAAACAGTTATGATCTAAAATAGCATAACAGGAAAGATATCACAGATCAACCAGCATCTGATTAACAGAACAAACTGGATATAAATGGGTTAAAACAATAGATACCTTTCACTGGGGCTTAGAATCAAGAAATTCTCCATACCAAGACATTGACTCTGTAATTGACGAATTACGAATAAATGGTGGGCTCATTAAGAACAGACAAATGGGAACAGAGAGCTGGATAAATGGGTTGAATAGATAATGTGTCTAGCTATCACAATGATCAAAAAGCAAAATTATTCCCATTGACCACTTCCAACATTCCTGATTTGATGTTGTTATTATAAATAAAAGCCTGGATTTAATTTGGTGAAAAAGTTAGGTCGAGAGTCATTGTACTGGAAACGTATAGGAGGGAAGAGATAATACAGTAAGACTTATGTCAGGCCAAGTGAATCCAAAGTAAGAGAGAGAAAAAGCCCCATAAAAACTCTAAAACTCAAACACAGATTTTGGGGATGGGGCTGGATCATATTGAAATGTTACATCTTTCAATGTGCACCATTAGTTTACACTTTTAGTTTTGCGCCACTATGTTCAGAAAATCTTTTTGATCCATAACTGGAAGGGTGGTAAAGGCAGAAATCCTCATAATATTTAAGAAGTCGTTAGATGTGCACTTGTAATGCCAAAGCATAGGAGGGATAATGTTGGAAAATGGGATTAGAATAGTTTGGTTGTTGTTTCTGACTGGCACAGATTCGATGGGCTGAATGGACTTTTTCTGTGCTGGAAATGTCAATGACTCAATGCCTCTACAACTGTCTGAAGGTTTGAGATGGCAGTAAAGGAGAACACAAGAGCAACAGGACATCTCTGATCTCAGTGAACAATCGAGCAACAATCTATCTGTTTAACCCATGAGAGTTCAACATCACGAACGAAACACAAAAATACGGAGAAATGAGATTAATTGACAGGAAAAGTAGGTCAGAAAGAGAAATAAGTAACAAGAGAGGAAAATTGGATTGAGAGCAAAAGGGTATAACACAGAAAGGAAAAGTGTAAACGTTTAAAAATATTTATTTCAGTGTTGCTAAAATAGTATATTTTGTTAGTGTTTTTATCTTGCACGCATCAGGATTTTTCATAAAAATACACATACATATTTATAAAATCTCCACCAACAATTCAGTCTTGCATGGTAAGAGTCCATAATTTTCAGTTATATAGGAATATATGAACTGGAGTAGGCCATTCAGTCCCTTGAGTCTGCTCCATCATTCAATAAGGTCACTGGTCTGTGGTCTGACTCCATATATACCTGTCTTGGGCCCATATCCCATGATCCTTTGTTTAATAAAAAATTGTCTACCACAGATTTAAATTTAATAATTGAATTAACGTCGACCACCATTTGAGGAAGAGAGTTCAAGTTTCTACTAACCCTTTGCGCATAGAAGTGCTTTCTCTGCTGAGTGGCCTGGCCCCATTCTTAGACTATCCCCTGGTTCTAAAACCTTCAGACAGTGGAAATTATTTATCTTTATCTACCCTGTCTTTCCCTGTTAATTCCCTGTCAATACCCTGAAAACCTCAATTAGATCAGCCCTTAATCTTCTAAATTTGCAAGCATAAAGAATAAAGTCCTAACCTCTCCTCATAAGTTAAACCCTGAAGTCCGAGATCTTTATAAAGTTGCGTTGAACTCCCTCCAAAGCCAACATATCCTTACTAAGGTGTGGTGCACAGATTTGCACACAGTACGCTAAGTAGGGTCTAACTATGGTTTTGTATAACAGCAGCATAATGTCTGCATCTCTGTACTCCAACCCTTTAGATATAATGCCAGCATTCCATTAGCCTTCCTAACTATTTTCAGCACCAGTTTGTGGCATTTTAAAGAGCTTGAACACCCAAATCTCATTGGCCATCCACTGTATTTAACATTGTGCCTTCTAAAAAAAATCCTGATCTATCCTTTTTCACTCTGAAATAGATAACCTCGCACCTGCTTATATTAAAATCCACCTGCCACAGCTTTGCCCATTCATCTAATTGATCAGCTGGGTCAATGGGCTGAGGTGTGGCTGATGGAGTTTAATTTGGATAAATGCAAGGTAGCACTGATACAACTGAGGATGGCGCCCTGTTGTAGAACAGGCAGACCTCGGGGTTCAGGGACATAATTCTTTGAAATTTGTGTCATAGGTAGACAGGGTGGTTAAGAAGACATTTAGCATGCTTGCCTTCATTGAGTATAGGAGTAAGGATGTCATGTTGAGGTTGTACAGAAGGTCTGTTGTATGCAGTACTGTTTGCTGTGCTAATGGAAGGATATTATTAAATTGGAGGAGGCTCAGAAAAGAATATTGCCAGGAGTAGAGGGTTTGAGTTATAAAGATAGGCTGGGATATTTTTCGCTAGGACATAGGAGGTTGAGGGCTGACCTTATAGAGCCACTGATGCTCCAGGGAAAAAAGCCACAGCCTTTTCAACCTCTCCCCCTAGCTCAAACCTTCCAACCCTGGCAACATCCTGATAAATCTTTTCTTCACCCTTTCAAGTTATACAACATCTTTCCTATAGCAGGGAGGCCAGAATTGAATGCAGTATTCAAAAAGTTCTGGAGACAGATTCGACAGGAGCTGTCAAAAGAGAGGAGAATAAGTATTTGAAGTATTAAAACAAATGCAGGGATAGAGGGAAGGAGCGACAGAGTATAATCAATTGAATTTTTTTTTGAAAGAGCTTGTACAGATCTGATGGAGTGAATGGCCTCACCCCATGCTGTATTTTTCTATGAATCTATAAGAAAGGTAACAGGCTAGTATTTTTGGGTTGTGGGTTAATGTGTTATGCTCCCAGCATTGTACCAAAAAATATCTTCAATTTGTTGTTAGCCTATATAATACCTCCCATTAATAATAATTTTGGCAATTATATTTATATTTTTTATTTGCGAGGCAAAAGATACTGTTTGCAGAACATTACTGCACAGTAACAGTTCTACTGAGGTAGCAGGTCCTTGAGTGGTGAAAGGATGGCAGTAGATAGATTGACTGTGCTGCAGACATTCCAGTCAACAGAGTAGCGAGCAGTTGTGAAGTGCAGAAATCTCACATAAATGGGATTTTTAACAAAATGATGACTCTTGGGACTGTCAGAAACCGAGCAGCCTTCAATCTAAAAATCAAAACAGACTGAAGCTGTCAGCCTTCAACTCCTAAGCTTTCCAATGCTTTGTGGCAACATCAGCTTGCTATGAAATATTGCCACAACCGTTCTCCTTTGCAATATTCCTAACAGCCTGAATTCTCCCATCTCCTGGCTAACACAGGCAATGGCGTGTCAGTTAGGAGCCAATGGCTAGCTCAGAAAAATGAGATTCTCATGAATACTCCGTTTAAGATTACATAGAATGTGTTCATCTCCACAGTGATGGAGAGAACCGAGATGGTGGCAATGCTCAATGTGAGTATCACAGTGGGTACCTGACAGTTCCAGCTCTCCTCCAGGCCTCTGGCTTAGACAGCAAACCCTAATAGGCCATGGGTACTGACCTCCTACATCACCAGTCCTCGAAGCTTGGCATCTGACTCTCACCAGCCTTGCCAAATCATCATGGCATATTGCCAACTCACTCACAATCCCTAACCCTAACCCCATCGCAGTTATCCATTTCAATACTACAGGTTGGAGCCTGGTGACAGATTGCCAGGCTGCTTTGTGTGACTAGAACTGGACTCTGTCTACACTTCTTGATGCCTCAGAAAGGCGGCCAACATCATCAAAAACTCCTCCCACCCCATTTATAATCTCTTCCAAACTCTTCCATAAAATACAAAAGCTCAAACACACAGACCAACAGATTCAAGAACAGTTTCTTCCCAACGTTATTAGTCTTCTGAATGAGCCTCTCAAATTTCAGATCTAATGTTGAGCTTGCTTTTTGAGCACCATCGTTGTAGCTGTAACTTTGTATTCCTCACTCTGTTCAATCATTCCATGATCTTTATCTGGTATGATCTGCCTGTACTGCACACAAAACAAAACAAAGCTTTTCACTGTACCTAGGTATGTGTAAAAATAATAAATCAAATCAAATCCAATCAAACCATCTTATTGAATGGAGCAGGGTGTATCACAGGGCTGTTCACTTGTTCTCTTTAGCATTCACTCACTATGCGCCTACTTGGATGTTCACAGCATCCCCACTTGATTTGTTCTTACACCCACAGCATGTGCCTGTACCCTCCATAGCAAAGACCACATGACTAAGTGATCATGTCTGAAAGGCTGTGGCCCAAACCGCCCCGTGGCCCAACATTTCAACTCCCCCTCCCACTCTGCCAAGGACGTGGAGATCTTGGGCCTCCTTCACCGCCGATCCTTCACCACCAGACGCCTGGAGGAAGAATGCCTCATCTTCCGCCTCGGAACACTTCAACCCCAGGGCATCAATGTAGACTTCAACAGCTTCCTCATTTCCCCTTACCCCACCTAAGCCTAGTTTCAAACTTCCAGTTCAGCCCTGTCCCCTTGACTTGTCCAGACTTGTCCGATCTGCCTATCTCCTTTTCCACCTATCCACTCCACCCTCCCCTCCCTGACCTATCACCTTCATCTCCTCCCCCACTCACCCATTGTACTCTATGCTACTCTCTCCCCACCCCCACCCTCCTCTAGCTTATCTCTCCATGCTTCAGGCTCACTGCCTTTATTCCTGATGAAGGGCTCTTGCCCGAAACGTCGATTTCGCTGCTCGTTGGATGCTGCCCGAACCGCTGTGCTCTTCCAGCACCACTAATCCAGAATTTGGTTTCCAGCATCTGCAGTTATTGTTTTTACCCCCAGTTCTCCTCAGTCAAGTCCAAGGGATTGTCAGTCAGGGGTGAGCTGCACAGTAATTAAGTTGCATTATATTCCAGGCCAGTTCCCAATAGCAAACGTCAGTCTTTGTTCTCTTCTCAGTTAAACCAAGCTATTGTTCAAAGTTCAATTCTTAACTTCAACACCAGCTCCAAACCAAAAAAGCTCAGTAAAATAAAAGAAAAATAGGAGTAACCTTAACACTTTGGTGCCTTGCTCTTGCTCCTGAATCAGATGATTGTAGGATCAGTCTGCACTATTGATTTTAAACAGATAATCTCATCCAGCATTCACATGCCGTTAGGGTTTCTCTATCCACTCCGAAAACAAGTAGGATCTTCGGGTCCCTGAAGCATCATAGCTCTGATACACCAGCAAGAGTGCCAGCCAAAGCTAGACTACTTTGAATCCATAAACGTCTGACTACAGAGCATATGTGCCAGCATCAAAACATGACCAATGTCTCAATAAGGAACTGAGAATATTGTATTAGAATTATCAACTCTTCAATCCTTGTACTCAAAATAAAGGCTTGCCGTAGCACGAAACCACATGCAGCAGCAGATCCCACTGGGATTTTTTTTTCATTCATTGGACATAGGCATTGCTGGCTGGGCCAGCACTTATTGCTTGTCTCTAGTTGGCCTTGAGAAGGTGGGAGTGAGCTGCTTTCTTGAACCAGGATGTGGAGGTGTTGGTGTTGGACTGGGCTGGACAAAGCCAAAAATCACACGACACCAGGTTATAATCCAACAGGTTTATTTAAAACCACAAGCAGTTCCTTGAGGAAGGAGCGGGGGCTCCGAAAGTTTGCAGTTTCAAATAGACTGTTTTCAAATGTTGGACTATAACCTGGTGTCAAGTCATTTTTGAACCAGTGCAAGATTAGAGTGGTGCTGGGAAATCACAGCAGGTCAGGCAGCATCTGAGGACCATGCAAATTGAAGTTTCAGGCAGGAGCCGTTCATCAGGAAGGAACCAGTGCAGTCCATTTAGCATAAGAAGGCCAGCAATCTATTGAGTTTGCAATCTTGTGTATCACAATAAAGTGCAGACATGCTGCCCTCTGTGCTGGGAAGGAGACAACACAAAGTCAGTCTTTTGCTGATGATTATCCAGTCACTCCTTTGGAATGTACATCTGGTGGAGAGACTTTATACCAGGTTACCATCCTACCCAGCCAACAAGTCTGCTACCACCATCCCAACCTGATCAAATAGTCAATCATCATTCTGATAGCATGTCATTGTCCACCATTTAGGATGGCGTGTGAGGACTAGGTTGATTAAAGATAAGAGGGTGGTTACTGCCAGTGAAAATCTAACCAACTGAAACTTCAGAGAAAGGAGGGGAGAAAGGAAAGAATGGGTAAAAAGAGAGAAAAGAGAGAATTCAGATTGATGACCGTGGAGCACTCTAGTAAAAATTTCATTGTTCTCCTTAATGTAAAAGTGCTGGTTTCTGGAGAGGGAGAAATTTGGCTTGGTGTGACCCTGGTCAGACCGCCATCTACTGGCGAACAACCCTGACTGCACTGAGTTTAGGCAATGATCCAAATACTTCGTGTGGGCATGTAAAAGCTCAAATCTGCAATACATGTCGGGAACAGAGATTAACTTTAAAGAAGGCATTTTCAAAACACAATTCAGTCTTAAGCTGGATTCCTAGGGACAAAACAAAATCTAACATTATAAGGAAGGGAACATTAACTGTCCCAAGAAAGCAAATTTCACTTGACCGGTCTCAAATGAAAGTTGATTTTTGCTGAAAGCCTTTTTTAACAAAGAAATAGACACAATTTCTTAGATTATTACTTCATAGTATAACTCCATAGCTATGGCACTTCAAAGCCAACGAATAACTGTTTAAGGTAGACTATTTTTTGTAATGCAAAAAATTCAACTATCAATTTGCACACAGCAGGCTCCCAAGAATGGTGAGATAATAATGACCAGCAACCAATACTTATGCTATTTGAGAAATAACTGTTGGCCAAGACATCAGAAATAGTGCCGTGGAATCTCTTAAATGGACTGTTTTGAAATTCAGTCATATCAGAGTAAATTAATCCTTTAACCCTTTCGCTCTCAGTTCTGAAATGGTTCAAAGTGATAATCTTTAGTAATTACACTAAGGATATTTGATTCAGTATAAGTTAGAGTTGGCATGTGGCAAATCTACAACAGCATTAGTGACACCATTGCACAATGATCTCTAGACACAACTTATGACTAGGTTGCTATATGGAGAATTGCTACCATCTCTAGTCACATGACACTGCCCCCAGGTACAGGTGCATCTACGTGTTGTTTCTTAAATAAAATCACTTTTCAAGTAAAAAAAAATCAAAGAACTGTGGATGCTGGAAACCTGAAACAAAACCAGAAATTGCTGGAGAAACTCAGCATGTCTAATAATATCTGTGGAGAGAGAAACGAGAGTTAATATTTCAGGTCCACTGACCCTTCTTCAAAACACATTAACTCTGTTTTCTCACCAGAGATGCTGCCAGACCTGCTGAGCTTGTCCAGCAGTTTTTCCATTTGTTTTAGATAACCCTTCAAGTGTTTAAACAACACCCCTAGCTTCCTAATATTTATGGTGGCGCAGTGGTTAGCACTGCTGCCTCATAACACCATGGACTTGGGCTCAATTCCACCCCCACGTGACTGTGTGGAGTCTGCATTTCCTCCCCGTGTCTGCGTGGGTTTCCTCTGGGTGCTCCAAATATGTGCAGGTTTAATGGATTGGCCATGTAGCCCTCGGATGCTGCCTGGCCTGCTGTGCTTTTCCAGTACCACTCTAATCTAGACTCTGATCTCCAGCATCTACAGTCCTCACTATTGCCGTGTAGAAAACTGCCCATAGTATCCAATAATACGCAGGTTAGGTGAATTAGCCCATGGTTTAAAACAAACCCCCATGTAGGGTTAAAGGGATTGGGTGGGATGCTCTTTAATGAGCTACTGGGGACTCGATGGACCAAATGGCCTCTTTCAGTATTGTAGGGATTCTATCATATATTCTCTTGGCATTTGAATTAAAGTAACTGAAACAACTCAACCAACTTGAGAACATTTGTCATGGAACTTCTAAAATCTAGTGAATAATCCAGTTGTGGTCTTTTAAATTGTCATGAATAATTCATCAAAGAACCAATTTATGAAAAAATGAATTGTGTATGTAATGCCGATCATTAACATAGAATCATTGAAGTACATTTGACGTTTAGTCGTTATGGTGTTATCAGAAATGTAGCTGTCAATTTGCACATAGCAAGCTCCAACAAGTAACAATGTGATGGAAACCAAGTTATCTGTTTTTGTCACGGTGATTGAGCACTAGCTATCGGCCAGGACACTGGGGAAGACTCCCTTGCTCATCTTTAAAATGGTTCAATGGGACTTTTTTTAACATCCGTCAAAGAGAGTAAAAAGGCACTCCCATTTAATATCTTTTTATTATTTATTTATGGGATGTGGGTGCTGCTGGTTGGCCAGAATTGAATGCATCTTCTGTAGTTTGCCCTTGAGAAGGTGGTGGTATGCTGCTTTTCTGAAATGCTGCAGTCCATTCAGTATAGATAGGCCCACAATGCTGTTAATGAGTGGATTTTAACCCAGAGACACAGAAGGAACAATGATATATTTCCAAGACAGGATGGTGTATAGCTTTGAGAGAAATTTCAGGGTGTAGTGTTCCCATGTATCTGCTAACCCTGTCCTTCTGGTTTATAGATTTCATGGATTTGGAAGATGCCCGAGGAGCCGTGGTGAATATCTGCAGTGCATCATGTTGATGGTATACATTGCTGCTATTGCATACTGGTGGTGGAGGGACTGAAAGTTTGTGGGTATGGTGCCAATCAAGCGGGCTGTTTTGTACTGGATGATGTCAAACTCCTTGAGTGATTTTGGAGCTGCACCCATTCAGGCATGTTGGGTTACTCTATCACACTCCTGACTTGTGTCTGGTACATTGTGGCCAGGCAATGGGGAGTCAGGAGAGGAGTTACTTGCTGCAGTATTCCTAGACTCTGGTCTGCTCTTGTAACCAGAGCATTTATATAACTGGTACAGTTTAGTTTCTGGTCAATGGTACCCCCAAGATGTTGATAGTGTGGAATTCAGCTATTGCAATTACATTGAATGTCAAAAGGTGGTGGTTTGATTATCTCTTGAAGGAGATGATCATTACCTGGCACTCATGTGTCATGAATATTCTCCCAACCTGTCACCCCAAACCTGGATATTGTCCAGATCTTGCTACATTTAGCCATGGAGGAGGAGTCAATGACAGCGCTATGTATCATGAACAACCATCCTCACCTCTGAACCCACAATGAAATGAAGGTCATTGATGAAGCAAGTGAGGGTGCTTGGACATAGAGCACTTACCTGCAGGGCAAAGGTGCTTGTGGTGCAGTGGTAGTATCCTAACCCCTTGTCTGTGAGGCTAGGGTTCAAACCCTATCTGTTCTAGAGGCATGTAATAGCAACTCTGAGCAAGTCAGTCAGTGAAATATCCACTCTGAGGGGGTCCTGTACAGGTATTCTCCAACTATGCAAAAGCTCTGCTACTTATAGCAACTGACTCTTTCAATGGTATAGCAGCTCTCATTTTTCCATAAAAGTCCTAGGATTGGAGATTTAAGGACAGACATTAATATCAAAATGGCGGCCAAAGGAAGCAAGGATGGTGTGAGAAAACATTTTTTCACACAGTGAGTAGTTAGTGGCTGGATTGCACTGCCTGGGACTGTGGTGGAGGCAGGTTCAATTGAAGTATTGCAGAGGGCACTGGATAGTTATTTGGACCAAAATATTGTACAAGGGCACGGACAATACTCAGGAGACTGATTCTTGGTAATGATGCTCATCTGAAAAGCTGGTGCAGGCATGATGGACTGAATGGTCTCCTTCAGCACAGTAACAGTTTTATGATTCTGAGATTGAAGATGTTATTGTATACATCATTTTCCACTCTCTTCAATGGTGAAACTAAGGGGCTCCTGCCTCCTTTAAAAACCTTGAGGCACCTTGATATCACATTCAGGCTTCACAATGGACGTCAGCACATTTCAATCATTTAAATCTTTCACAGGTTGTTTTTACCTCTGGGATACCTCTAATCTGCTACTGTAACTTTGAACAAAATTGTTGAGTATTCTGTTTGCGTGTTGTATTCAAACTTTCTGGCAATACTCAGCTGCTGCCAAGACACTAGTTCAGGGAAGATTCCTAGATTATTTCTGGAGCCGTACCTGGATGTTCCTCAACAAAGGACAGAAATAGTCACTAGATGGCACAGTTCCCTCACACAGCAGACATACAAGTCGTTGTGCTATAACGTGATAGCTGTGTTCCTCTGCAACCCTACCTTATAGAAAGTTGCATGATGCAAAATTGCAATGGAAAATCGCGCTGTACAAGATTGTTATAGAAAATCACTAAACCCGTTCAGTAGAAAGTTTCCATTATCCAAACAATGTACACAATTCATCAATCGCTTTATACTCAATTCGTGTTAACAAAACGTGCATTCTACCAGAACAACCTGTAGTGCAATGTGTAGGGATATTCTTACCTCTGGACCAGACTGTTCCCTTGCTGCTCTTGACCACCTCCTGTCTCACACTCTTGTTAAGCCTGAATTCCAATAAAACTGTGCACTCATTGTCTGAATTCACAAGAGGTCCCATTTCCTCAACACCCTTTTGCTCACTGACTGACTTGACTCCTGGCTGGCTATATCTTAAAATACTCATCCTTGTCTTCAAATCTTTCTATGATCTTGCCGCTCCTTTCTCTTTAACCTCCTCCAACCTTTAAAGCATCCACAATATCTGCTCTCATTTATTTCTGGTCCCTTGTTCAAGTCTGAATTTCACTGAGCCACCATTAACAGTTTTGTGTTTGTAGTCAGCCCATAAGCATGACCACCTACTTCCACCTTCAAAAAAATGCACAACTTCACTCCTGTCTCACTTATCTGTTGCTAAAACCTTGATCCATGCCTTCGTTGCCTCTGGACTCACCAATCCCAATGCACTCCTGGTCAACGTCCCTCATTTCACCTTTCTTAAACTTGGGATGATCCAAAACTCTGCAGCTCATATCTTGGCTTTCATCAAGTCTCACTCTCTTATCATGAGTCTGCTCACTGGCTCCCAACTCACCTAGTTCTGGTCCTTGAAGCTCTCCCAAATTCAATGACTCCATCACTGGAAGCTGAAACTTCCAGCTGCCTGGGTTTTACACTTCGGAGATCTGAACCAACCTACCTCTCTGCCTTGACACCAACTCACTTTCCACCTTTAGACTCTCCTCAAAACTGAAGCAGAAAGGAAGAAGTCCGAGTCTGTGATATGCAAGGAGAAAGTGGGGACTGCAGATGCTGGTGATCAGAGTTGATTTTTTTTTGTAGTCTGGAGTCCTGATGAAGGGCTTATGCCGATTCTCCTGCTCCTCGAATGCTGCCTGACCTGCTGTGCTTTTCCAACACATGTTTTAATTCTGTGATATGCTAGTAAGACACAGAGGGACATTTGGTATTGTGGCAGTGCCCCTACCTCTGTGTCAGAAGGTTTCAGTCCCACTACTTCAGCTGTGTGTAAGTGTCGGATAGTTTTTAAAAAATATATCTACACCATCACAGGAAGTGTGCAATGCCTTTGATTTCTCTTGCAGCCTGTTGGGGTAATGTAGGAGGACGAGCTGAGAATAGTTCACAGGTCGGCGCAACATCGAGGGCCGAAGGGCCTATTCTGCACTGTATTCTTCTATGTTCTAAGATGAAGCTACAGTAAGATGTTTCCTTCCTCCATTCCTTACCACTGCAGATTATAAATATCATTTAGCAGTACAAGACTGAGAATCCTTTAGATTAGCAGCACAATGAGACTAAAAAGCTAAAGTTGCCACGGTCCCATTCGCTTATTGGAGAGGGATAACCAGCAGTGAGTTTAATCTGAGAGTTACGACTCCTCAGGCAAGGGAAGGAGGGACCTCCATGGTAAGCTCAGCCATGTACAGGAATGGCACCGCTGCTATTGGAAGCCATCCAGACAACTAAGCTCACCAACTCCCAACATGAGGCCTAAGAGTATTATGAAAACATGTCTCTTTGAGCAGGACTTTAGTAATCTGACAAAATCTCTTTGGCTCGTCATCATACTTGGCTCAATAATGTTCCTGTGACATATCTTGAGGTGCATTACAAAGAACAAAGAATATTTACAGCCCAGGAACAGGCCCTTCAGCCCTCCAAGCCTGATCTAATCCAAATCCACTGTCTAAACCTGTCGGTCAATTCCTAAGCATCTGCATCCCTCTGCTCCCCACCTACTCATGCATCCGTCCAAACGCACCTTAAATGAATCTATCATGCCTGCCTCTATTACCTCTGCTGTCAATGCGTTCCAGGCACCTATCACCTTTTATTCTATTAAAGGAGTGCTAGGAATATAAATTGTTGCTCTTGCTGTGTGGGGCCTAAGCTCTAGAATTCGCCTTCTAAACCTCTTTAATACTCTTCCTCTCTCTCTTCCTGCATCTTTCCTTCTTATTTGTCTCAGTGTCACATTTTGTGTGAAGCTCCCTCCAAAGATTCACTGCGTTAAAGCTGCTTCCTTGTTCTTGCAGCCATTGACTGTGTCTCCATCTTGAGTTACAATGTGAAGAGTTGTTGAAAAGATAAACAAATCTATATGAAGATGTTGGGTTTCCGTTTATTTTTGCTGGTTAGATCAGCACAATCTAAGCGGAATCAGGCAAACCAGTAAAAGAGATCAGGAAGTTTGAAAAATAGATTGAATGCAGAGGCACTTACACAACCTCAAGAGTCAATTCATCCGAAACATGGTTCACCCAAAGTTTATGAGAAGAATTATATCTCTGGTGCTCGTTGTTGTGGTTCTGTTCGCCGAGCTGGGAATTTGTGTTGCAGACGTTTCGTCCCCTGACTAGGTGACACCCTCAGTGCTTGGGAGCCTCCTGTGAAGCGCTTCTGTGATGTTTCCTCCGGCATTTATAGTGGTTTAAATCTGCCACTTCCGGTTGTCAGTTTCAGCTGTCCGTTGCAGTGGTCGGTATATTGGGCCCAGATCGATGTGTTTATTGATTGAATCTGTGGATGAGTGCCATGCCTCTAGGAATTCCCCGGCTGTTCTCTGTTTGGCTTGTCCTATAATAGTAGTGTTGTCCCAGTCGAACTCACGTTGCTTGTCATCTGCGTGTGTGGCTACTAAGGATAGCTGGTCGTGTCGTTTCATGGCTAGTTGGTGTTCATGGAGGTGGATCGTTAGCTGTCTTCCTGTTTGTCCTATTTAGTGTTTTGCGCATTTCCGAACTGACAGCCAGACTACTGCGACCACTAGGACTCATAACAGCACACAAACCAACAGCCACTCTCACACAACAACTCACCAGAACGAAGGACCCGATACCCAGCATGAGCAAAACCAATGAAGTATACAAAATCCCATGCAAGGACTGCACAAAACACTACATAGGGCAAACAGGAAGACAGCTAACGATCCACATCCATGAACACCAACTAAGCTACGAAACGACACGACCAGCTATCCTTAGTAGCCACACACGCAGATGACAAGCAACATGAATTTGACTGGGACAACACTACTATTATAGGACAAGCCAAACAGAGAACAGCCAGGGAATTCCTAGAGGCATGGCACTCATCCACATATTCAATCAATAAGCACATCGACCTGGACCCAATATACCGACCACTGCAACAGACAGCTGGAACTGACAACCGGAAGCGGCAGATTTAAACCACTATAAATGCCGGAGGAAACATCACAGAAGCGCTTCACAGGAGGCTCCCAAGCACTGAGGGTGTCACCTAGTCAGGGGACGGAACGTCTGCAACACAAATTCCCAGCTCGGCAAACAGAACCACAACAATGGTTCACTCACTTAGATGTACAACGTGAGACAGACCCTTCGGTCCAGCTCATCCATGCCAACCAAATATCCTAAAATAATCGCGTCCCATTTGCCAGTATTTGGCCCATATACTCTAAACCCTTCCTATTCATATACCCATCCAGATGCCTTTTAAATGGTGTAATTGTACCAGGCTACACCACTTCCTCTGGCAGCTCATTCCATACACACACCATCCTCTGCATGTAAAAAATGCCCCTTAGGTCCTTTTTAAGTCATTCCCCTTTCACCTTTAACTTATGCCCTCTAGTCTTGGACTCCCCTTATCCATGCCCCTCATGATTTTATAAACCTCTATGAGGTCACCCTTCAGCCTGCCTCTCCAGGGAAAACAGCCCCAGCCTATTCAGCCTTTCCCGATAGCTCAACACCAGCAAACATCATTGTAAACCTTTTCTGAACCCTTTCAGATTTCACAATATCCCTCCCATAGCAACTCACTGGTTCAAATTCAAAATTGCGGGACAATATCAACATTGCAAGGTTCTATGTTTCCTCAGGTCTTGAAGAACCTTCAACACATTCCCATGTTTTTTTTTCATTTGTTCTTGGATGTGTGCAATGTTGTCGAGGTTAACATTTATTGTCCATCTCTAACTGATACTCAGTAACTGGTGGTGAGGTGCCTTACCACTGTAGTCAGTATGGTGGAGGTGCAGCCACAATGCTGTCATGGATGGACTTGCCAGGACTTGGACCCTGTGACAATGAAGGAACTGTGATAGATTTCCAAACCATGATGCTGTGTGGCTTAGGCAGAGGGTAGTGCTTCAATGTACCTGCTGCGCTTGTCCACCTCACTGGTAGAGCTGGCAGGTTTAGAAGGTGCTGTCACAGGAGCCTTGGCAAATTGCAGTAGATGGTACATACTATTGGACAGGCAATAGGAAGGACATTTTAAAAGATTTTTTTGCAACACAATAAAATGGTCATTTTCCAGGGAAACTAGCTAGTATACAAGGGAGGCAATGGCCTAATGATAGTATTACTAGACTATTTATCCTGAGACATGTTTTGGTAACCTGGGTTCAATTCCCACTATGGCAGATTATTGAGTTTGGTCTTAAAAACAAAAAGGGAAATAAGAACTTAATAATGATCATAAAATCATTGTTGGAAAAGCTAGTTTGGTTCACTAACGCATTTTAGGGAAAGTAATTTCCATCCTTACCTGGTCTGATCTACAAGTAACTCCAGACCCACAGCAATGTGGTTGATTCTTAACTGCATACGGGCAGTTAGGGATGGTTAATAAATCCTGGCCTGGCCCCTAGCACACACATCACATGAATGAATTTTTAATGGTTATGTCATTTGTTTTAATATAATGAGCGTCCCTCTTCAATACACTCGTCTTTGGTTGGATAAGTTTCTATTTTGTTGCGATGTCAAGCTAACAGCTGGTGGCACTGTTGTACAAGTCTTACCCACAAACACTTGGTCGGATATGTTATTCTGAGATGCTGAGCTAATACTAAGCTGTAATACTGCCGTTGTTCAATATCATTACAAGATACAAACAAAATGCTGGAAATACTCAGCAGGTCAGGTAACATTTGTGGAGAGAAACAGTTAACATTTCAGATAGATTTTCTTTCAGAACTGGGGATAATTGGAAGTGTTTTGAACAAGAACACTCACTGACCTTGGCACCAACCTGGACAAAGCAGTCTGCTTGATTGGTACCCCATCCTCCACCCTCAATATTTACTCCCACTATCACGGATGAGCATTGGTCTCTCTGCTTACCATATACTCATAAGCCTCATTCAGCCATTTCTTACCAACCTGTGACCTCTACTATCTAGAGGACAAGGGCATGGACAGATGGGAATGCCACCTCCTGCCAAAGAATCCTCCAAATCCACACACCATCTTGCCATGGAAATGCAACATCGTTCCTTCACTGTCTTCGGTCAAGATTTTGCAAGCCCACCTCCCTAACATCACTGTGGATCCACCTACCAAAGACTGCAGTGGTTCAAGAAGATAACTCAATATCCAGGATGGTGGAGAGGAGTGGGGGATAGGGGAGAGGAAGAACGGAAAGTGAAGATCAGTATTCAGGTCGATGGCCGGAGAAATAAGACGAGGAGGTTTTATGATGCAAGACAAAAGAGAATGGGAACAGAATAAGTAAAGAAACAAAGGGTGTGTCTCAAGGAGGTGCGAATGGCAGGATAGGTGTGGGTCTAAAAGCAAAGGAAAGGGAACAGGAGAGAAATGAGAGAAAAGCAAATAACTCTGCAAGAAGAAAATACAGAGCAAAACAGGAGGAAATCTAACAATCTGAAATTGTTGAACTCAGTCCAGAAAAATGTAGTCAAGATTAGAGTGGTGCTGGAAAAGCACAGCAAGTAGGCAGCATCCAAGGAGCAGGAAAATCGACGTTTCGGGCTGATGAAGGGCTTTTGACTAAACTTGACTGATCTCCAGCAGCTCCAGTCCTCACTTTCATCCAGAAAAATGCAGTGTCCAGTTTTAAAGTCATAGAGTCATACAGCATGGAAACAAACCCTTCAGTCCAACCAGTCCATGCCAATCATAATCCCAAACTAAACTAGTCCCACCTGCCCACGCTTGGCCCATATCCCTCCAAACATTTCTTATTCATTTACATATTTAAACGTTCTAATTGTACCTGCGTCCACACTTCCTCTGGAAGTTCATTCCACACACCAACCACTCTCTGTGTAAAGAAATTGCCCCTTGTGTCTTTTTAAAATCGTTCTCCTCTCATCTTATCTTGAAATCCCCCACCCTAGTGAAAAGACACCTGCCATTCACCTTATCCATGTCACTCATGATTTTATAAACCTCTATAAGGTCACCTCTCAACCTTCAACACTCCAGTGGAAAGAGTCCCAGCCTATCCAGGCTCTCCTCATAACTCAAACCTTCTATTCCCAGCGACATCCTGGTAAATCTCTTCTAAATCCTCTCCAGTTTAATAATATTTTTCTTATAACAGTCGATAGATAGGGCTGCCTCCCTGAACCTTGTTTTGAGCTTGATAGGAAGGGAGTAACAGGCCAAGAACAGAGAGGTCAGATTGGAAACAAGGGGGGGGATGAATTAAAATGGCGGGCAACAGAAACGCGGGATCTCTGTTGCAAACTAAATAGAAGTGTCCCACAAAGTGATCACTCAATCTGCATTTCATCTGCACTTTGTAGCAGTGACCACATCATAAGCAGTAAGGGACATTGAAGGAAGGTGTTCTGAAAGACTACAAGGGAAGAGAATCTGCATTGCATTTCTCAAAATGTCCATGGTGGAGTTGGGAAACATACATCAGAACCAAGCAGATGGATGATGGGACAAAAACAGAAGCTGCTGGAAAAGCTCGGCGGGTCTGACAGCATCTGTGAAGAAAAATCAGAGTTAATGTTTCGGGTCCGGTGACCCTTCCTCAGAACCAGATGGATGATGGGCTTTAGAGAGTAAACCATTTTTCATAATTTCTTTGTTTACATCAAGCATTCCTCCATCAGTCACAGCACAGGTAGAAAACCCTTCACCGGTTTCAGCTGGAGAGGTTATTTTTAACTCATTTATGAGATGTGGATGTCTGGGCCAACATTTATAGCCCGTCTCTAATTGACACTTGAAGTGACTGGCTTGCTAGAGCTATCTCCAAGGCGAGTGAAGACTAAGGGCACTTGGAGGCCAAGCCAAGTAGGGATAGCAGATCTCCTTCCCGAACAGATGTTTGTGAACAAGTTGGGTCTTTACAACAATCACAGTGTGTTTTTTAATTCCAGATATGCATTGATTCAAGTTTCGCTGTCTACCTTGTTGAGATTTGACCCATGTCCCCATAGCAATCATCTGAGTCTCTGCATGACTATACTAATGACAATAATACTGTGATGTCACTGCCTCACCATGTGTGCAACGTCCACGTGTGTTTAGATTTCCACTTTGCTGTGATCGGGATTTCGGTGAGTGTGCTAAGTGATGCTCTGGATTTGTTATGTAGTGATGTTCAGTGTTTATAGCACAGGAAGGGGCCATTTGGTCCATTGTGTCCATGCTGGTAATCAAGCACCATTTTTAGTCCCATTTCCCAGATGTCACCTTACATGCTATGGCATTTCAAATGATCATCTAAATACTTCTTAAATGTTAGAAGTCACACAACTCCAGGTTATAGCCCAACAAGTTTATTTGAAATCACAAGCTTTCGGAGCGCTGCTCCTTCATCAGGTGAAGACAAAGCTCCAAAAGCTTGTGATTTCAAATCAACCTATTGGACTGCAGCCTGGTAGGACTTCTGACTGATGAAGGGCTTTTGCCCAAAACATTGATTCTCCTGCTGCTTGGATGTTACCTGAACTGCTGTGCTTTTCCAGCACCCTACTCTCAACACTAATCTCCAGCATCTGCAGTCCTCACTTTTGCATTTGTCCACCGCAGTCCAACCCCAGCACCTCCACATCGTTCTTAAACGTTGTGATGACTCCTGCCTCAACACCCTTTCGGGCAGTGAGTTCCAGATACTCATCCTCCTCTGAGTGAAAATATCCTTTCTTAAAATCCCACCTACCCTTCGCCTGGTTTGTCTTGGCTCAGGTAATTGCATTCTGACCACGGCCAAACAATGTTGTAGGTGGAAGAGCATGTCTCCTGCAAAGGGATTGAAGGGATTGCTGTAATCACTGTCACCTCATCTCAGACATTATCAGGGAGCGCCTACCAGCAGAGGAGCAGCTGCCCTGCGGCTATTTAACAGTTGCTCGGCCTTTAATAGACTCGGGGCAGGACAACTGCCCTTCAGCGACAGGATAGAACAAAGAGAACAAAGAAAATTTACAGCCCAGGAACAGGCCCTTCAGCCCTCCAAGCCTGAGCCGATCCAAATGTACTGTCTAAACCTGTCGGTCAATTCCTAAGCATCTGTATCCCTCTGCTCCCCACCTACTCATGCATTTATCCAGATGCATCTTAAATGAGTCTAGATTAGAGTGGTGCTGGAAAAGCACAGCAGGTCAGGCAGCATCCGAGGAGCAGGAAAATTGACGTTTCAGGCAAAAGCCCTTCACCAGGAATAGAGCATCTTAAATGAATCTACCGTGCCTGCTTCTACCACCTCTGCTGGCAACACGTTCCAAACGATCACTATCCTCTGTGGGAAGTACTTTCCGTGTGTATCCCCCTTAAGCTTTCCACCTTTAACCTTGAAAGCGTGACCTCTCATTACTGAATCCTTCCCCCGGGAAAAAGCTTGTCTCTATCCACCCTGTCTATACCCTTCATGATTTTATAAACCTCTATCTGGTCCCCCCTCAATCTCCTTTTTTCTAATGAAAATAAACCCAATATACTCAACCTTTCTTCATAGCTAGCACCTTCCATACCAGGCAACATCCTCGTAAACCTTCTCGCACCCTCTCTAAAGCGTCCACATCCTTCTGGTAATGTGGCGACCAGAACTGTACACAGTATTATAAGAGCGGCCGAACCAATGTCTTGTACGTTTTTCTCTTTTTTTTTTCTTTGGCAAGTCGTGTTAAAATTGTACACAATTTGCATAAAATTGCGTCACAAAGCTGCTGATTAATCAAAACTCTACAGTACTCTAGGCCCAGAAAGTCATGATCTTCTGGCCGAAAATGGGCAATTTTCTGGAGTGGGTGCAGGGTGGTCTCATGTACCAAGCTGGGAGGCCCTGGCAAGAGGGGTGGGTGCTAAGGTCTCCTGGAGATCAAGATAAATAGAGGATGCATCAAAGACTGTTTATCTTATTCCTTTATTTTCCTCGTTTAAATTACAAAAGTCTTTAACTACTACCTTATTTCTTTATTTTCCTACTTTTTCCATTAATTAATGCTGAACTTCTTAAGTCTGTTTCTCTTACTACTTTGTCCCTAAGTTTCTTTGTACCAAGGGATCTTAGTACCCAAGATGGCACCATGTGTGGTGATTTTATACGCTGTTCACTGGACTGCTATACTTCTGTACTTGAGTACACATGACAATAAAAACCTAAAATCTAAAAATAAATATGGAGAGGTAACATGATCGCTTTCTCACAGCACAATAGACCAGGGTTTGATTCTAGCCTTGGGTGACTGTCTGTATGGCATTTGCACATGCTCCATGTGTCTGCAGGGGTTTCCTCCAGGTGCTCCGGTTTCCTCCCACAGACCATAGGTGTGCAGGTTAGGTGGGTTGGTCAATCAATTGGTCATGCTAAACTGCACCATAGTGTCCTGGGTTTTTGATTAGGTTCGATTCCCTACAGTGTGGAAACAAGTCCTTAGCCCGACAAGTCCACACTGACCCTCCAAAGAACAATCCACCCAGACCCATTTCCCTCTGACTAACACACCTCACACTATGGGCAATTTTGCATAGCCAGTTCACCTAACCCCTGGACTGTGGAAGGAAACCCACACAGACATGGGGAGAATGTGCAAACTCCACACAGACAGTCACCCAAGGCTGGAATTGAACCTGGGTCCCTGATGCTGTAAGGCAACAGTGCTAACTACTGAGCCACCATGCCAGCCTGGGTTATGCAGGTTAGGTGGGTTCACCATGGGAAATGCAAGGTTACTTGGATGGGTCTGGGCGGAATACTCTTCAGAGGGTCAGTGGGCTGAACAGCCTGCTTCTACGTTGTAAGGATTCTTTGATAATTCATTTGCAAAATGAAATTGAGCTGAATGTCAGATCAAGGGGCAATGATTTTCAGTGACTTCTAAATGGAGAAAAATACCCAGTTCTCTCATCCTGTACTTTCAAAGCAAATATGTATGTTGACTTTGCATCCCTCTAAGAGACAGTGTTCTCCCAAATAAGGATAATTAAGTTTGTATCACACCCACCTCACAGATACCCATTTGACGGACTGTATACAATTCACAATCTCAAGCTGAAATCTAGGTTTCAAATCACTGGCAGATAATGTGCGGTTATAGGAATATAGGAATCAGACTGAGACTTGGTGAATAGAGGACAAAATAGAACATTATATGGACTTGCTTTTAGGCTCGTATAAGATTAAAAACAAACTATTTATTCTCTATTTTCTTTGGGGTAGATCCTATGTTCCACTTAAATTCACAATGTGATCTTGTGCTGAAAAAGTTTGGAGACTACTGACATCACACACAGTCAGTAGACAAGTAGGAACATCACTATTCGCAAGATCCCCTTCAAATTACTCACCATCCTTGCATGGAAATACATCATCGTTCCATCACTGTCGCTGGCTCAGAATACTGGAATTCCCTCCCTAACGGCACTGTGGGTGTACCTGCTTCACTTCCAGAAGACAGCTCACCACCACTTTCTCAAGGGCAATTAAGGTCAGACAGTAAATGTTGGTCTGACCAGCGATTCCACAAGCCTGAGAATGGATTCGAAAAATCTCTGCAGAGCACACTCTTAAGTGGGATGCACACGAGACCGTACTAATTACCTATTACGAGGTGCCACTGTGATTGTGTCAAAGCTGGCCCAGTTCACAGTGTGGGACTGGAGTTGGATTGGAGCAGAGATGGTTGGGTCATTCCATTCCTGGAGGCCTACATAATCAATTGAGCTGATACCAGCTAATGAAAAGAACAACATAGTATTAACAGGGCAGATACAGGCCATTTGACCTATCAAGTACTTATATAAACATGAGCATCGTGCCACCCTAGTGTGTCTAACTTGATCAGAATGTCTATTGAGTACCAGAACACAATGGTAATGGCCCCATCTCTCGACTAGAACAGCTAGCTTCAAATCTCACCTGCTCCAGAGATGTGTTGGAACAGATTGATTAAAAAAATCTCTCCTCATGTTCCTTTATCCTCATGTATTTATCTCACTTCCTTTAACAGATCTGTTATTTTCCTTAGCTACTCTGTGAGTTAGGAAATTCGAGATTCTACTCACTCTCTTGGTAAAGAATTTTTCCCTGAATTCTTTATCGGAATTATTAGTGACCATCCAATGTTTATGACCCCTAAATAATTTGCCTGCTTTACCCAGTGTTATAATCATTGTCACAACCATTAACCAAACCAACGTGAGTCTTTTTCCATCTAATCAATCAACCAATGGGTGCCATAAGGGTTAAATAGGATAATATCAAATAGGAGTGTGCTTGTTTCATTTGGAGCTGGATAAAGGAAGTCATTAGGTCCAAGTCAGTCTGGTTCTCTTTAGTTACATTGACCGTTCATTCTATAAATTCGTCAAGGTGATTTGAGAATTCAATGCTCCTTGTGAAAATACAGCAAGCTGATTATAGTCACATAGCTTGAACAGAACTAATGTTATTCAGGTCTTTCAGTGTTGTTGCTTGGCTGTGGGGTGCTTCACAGTTTCACCTGACATGTCTTTGCCTGACACCTTCTTCAGCATTGGGTACTAATACCGATGAGGAGCAGGCACATTTGCTGATATTTCACTCCCCTGATAGGATGTGTGGGTGAGGGGTAGTATAGACAATTATAAAGGTTCTATAGTGGATGGTATCAGATAACTCAAATCCCTCCAGAAAAAAACCAGGGATCATTTCCTCTATGTATCACATTACAGCTTCTGGCACAAACCTTTACCCAACTGAACACTGAGCAAACGATGAAGCACATGTATAGACATGTTTCATGGCTTTATATACACTGAGTAAAGACCAGGACTAAGCCAAGTATGTTCAGATAGTAGGGAGTTGTGAGGAGGACATGATATTGAGGTTAGGGGGTTTGTAACTAAACTAAGGCATGTAGTTGCACTTAAAACCCCATTCTAAAGTGATTAAAATCTGTTCTTATTTTGTCTTACCATTAAAACTCCCAAATTCACATTTAGAGTGGCCAGATCCTATGAACATTTGCCATGCTATTCATCATATTCCCCTGTTCCCACTACAGTATCACCACTGGTTGGGGGATTATATACATGTTATTTAATCTTCTATAACTGCTGATCAATCTACATGTTTACATCAGTGACTACCATCATAAAGTCAAACTTGGGAAAATGTTTGAGAGGGACTGCATATGAATGTGCGAATTCTCGCACATATTTCAAATGACATTCAGGTAGCATTAGAAGTAATTGTTTTCTTTTAATATTACACAAAAGAAACAAATCAAACTCTGATTGTCAGCACTGGTCTCCAATTATCAAGGACAGACAAGCTGGTAGAAAAATAATTGTTAGTTAAGACTATGGTCAAATGCTCACCCAAATAAAACATGAAAACTAATTTTTTTTTTATTTTCACCTTGGACATGTAGATACGCCGTTTTTATTTACAATTAACATACAGCACCATAAGGTTGCTAAACTAACATCCATTAAATGTGACGTGAAAGTTGACACCGGCAGTTACAAGACATCTATCACAAATAAAGCTTTTGCTTTCACCTAAAGACTAAACATAGAAGATTCTGACTGAAGTGTGAAAATCGAAAAGAAAACGTTATTGCCTTTTATCAGAATAAATAATTTTATAAAATGTTACTTCTTTTCATGAGGTGGTGTGTCCAGCAGTGAATCTTTTGAAGTAGGTAGTCTCTAAAACAGAATTAAAGCAATCACTTGCCTTCGAACCAGCAGCATGCACTTCTCTCAATGAATATAAATTGTACATTTTTATACTGCGTGAATGTTTGTCAATATGTGAATGGCTAAGCGGCATGCACATTTAGACAATACACAGACATTATTTTCTTTTTACATTTTATAACCCATATACAGTCAATTAATACTGAACCCCTGTTTGTCATAATGGTATAACAGTTTAAGCTAACAGTGTAAAAGATGTATGTAAGCTGTGTCCCATTGCTTTCCAGTGAAGAGTCCATGTTCTAGTTGGCTCTGTGGGTAATTTATTTTGCTGCTCTCTTTTTTGATCCAGCAGTTCACAAAAAACCTCAGAGTTGGATGAGACTGTGGAGTTGATTTTTCAGCTTGCAGCCCACATGTGAAACTGGTAACTTGGTCAATTTCCATCTGTGGTTATTTAATCTTATATAACTGCTGATCAATCGGTGTACATGTTTGCCTTCCTGCTGCTGCCTCTGTGTAAAAGACTTATTCAGTTTTATCTTAAAGATATCTCCTTCTGGGTATACAATTCCAAGAACCAAACAGCATCATTGATGTTTGCTTACAAACTTGCTGAATACATCTGATCTTCGTGCTTAGATCTACCTCTGTCTGTTATCAAAACAAAATCCAGCAGCTAAAGTTCAAGCTTACAATTGTATACCACAGAAGGAGACCATTCAGCCCATCCTGTCCATGTGGGCTTTGCCTGGCTTTCCCAGCTCAAGAATTCTAATCCTACAATAGAAGATGCCAAGATTTTCTTCTATTCCCTCTGACCTCCTCTCCGGAAGTCGATTCTTACTGGGATACGGTTCCATCACTATCACTATTTCCTCAGTTTTCCAGTTCTTTGGGAACATCAACAACAGGCAAGGACAACTGAGTACTAGTGAGAGACTTGTGATATCACAGTTAAGCCTCAATTTATCCTCATGTGATATCTTCCCAGTTTCCAACATGGATCACCAAAATGTAAACAGGATTGGGAAACTTTATCTGTTACTTTCTTTCCATATCCAAATGGCATTGCGACTAATTACAGCATCCTTATTCCCAATTCAGCTGCTCTCACCTGAGCTCGGGACCTTGTGGGCTTTATGTCCTAGATCTTATCCAACTTATGACAAACAGATATTTATAATTAATTTCTAACAAACTTCACTCTAACTCTTAATCTATGTTGAATCCTATTTAAAAGCTGGTAAAGATAAAGTCATCACAGTCCCAAGGGACTGCACTCTCATCAGAGAGAGATGACTGTTGGTCATGTTAACCTGAGTGTCTCCACACCTCAGACAAGGGAAGAGGCTGAGAAGGTGGGACCTTTACCTCAAACAGTCTGCAGGGTCACTCTGCATTGCAAACCAGCTGTCCAGCCAACTGAGAGAACCCCCAACACACATACCCCTGCAAAGCTAGCACCTAATTATAACAAAATTGTACCCATCTCTAAATGGAGTATGAACGGAATAGAATCTCGGAAATGTGAATCAGAAATAGAAATTGTTGGGAATTCATTCAAGATCAATGAATATGCAAAAGAGAAAAATAAAATGGGGGAACATGTCACAAATCTGTTTTGAATAAACATGGATTCCTCATCTTTGAGAAATTATTTTTTGACACCTATGAGATTCTAAACGGGATAGGAAAGCTAAACTTGGAAAATTATGTTATGTCGAATCATCGGAATAGGATGAGAGGTCACAGGCCGAAAATAATTTAATGCCATCTTTGAGACTGAAATGATAACTTTTGGTTTTCTCCTTAAAAGGCGATCAGTGCTTGGGAATAACTGCAGATAAAACCCTTAACTTGCTTCAGAACTAAAGGAATGCCTTCCGGAGTCACTGTGGATGGATGAGCTGAAATGGAATAAATGGCTTTCTCCTTCTGTAATGAAGGTGTGTAGATTCTTAATTGAAATTGCATGGATCTTCCTTTCATCTGTTGTTTAGGTGAGATGTCAAACTGAGCCCACTGTCCTTTCAGCTGGGTGTAAAAGATCTCTCAGCACTACTTTCAAGGAGAGCAGGACATTCTCCATGGAGTCCTGGCCCACAGTTATCCCACAGCAGATTAAAGTGGATTATCAAGTGATTATCTGACTGTTGTTTGTCAGAGTTTACAGAGTGAAATTGTCTACTACACTCTCCTGTAACAATAGTGGCTACACTTCAAATTAATTCATTGTTTCAAAGCACATTGGTATATCCTCAGGTCTTGAAAGTGTGCTATATAAATGCAAGTCTTTCTTAACCAGATGTGGAGGTAATTACTGCCATGCATTTCCAGCACAAAAAAAAATGCTCTGCTTTGGGTTACTGACTTTTTTTCTGCTGTACTTATTCCTGAGACAACGGGAAACCTGGAATCTGTAAATACACTGAAAATCCAAGGTTTAAGGAGCAATTCAACCTCACTCACCAACAGGAAAACATTTGGTGATGCTTGTGTTTGAATTGAGATTGTTAAATATTAATGGCTTATAAATGATAAATGGCTTTTCTGTATTATTCAAAAGTGGGATATTCCTTGTCAAGATGTAATTGTTCAAATGAATTATACTGCACGGTTGGCTCTCAGCATCTAGCAACAACACTGGAACGAACTTTCCAATTTCAAATTTATAATCATTTTTAGACTGATACATTGTAGAAAACATTTGCAGGGCTGAGAGGAAAGAGATGAAGGAGTGGGTCAGATTGGATAGCTTTTCAAAGAGCTAGAGGGCTGAATGGCCTCTTTCTATGCACTACATTGCAGATTGTGTTTTGCTTCCTTTCTGTTCTTGTCAAGGTGAGCAATTAAAAAGTTCTACTTTTGTATTCCATAAGCCCCAAACACTGGCTGAATAAAACATTCTTCACTCCTTTTCAGAGAGCTTGTTGCCCCTGGGTGAGTGATCTCAAAAAGCACATCTTTCAACTAAGGGGGTCCATCGATCTGGCTTGAGGTGAGGAGGAACTTCTTCACTCAGAAAATGGTAAATTGTTGAAATAGTCAACCCCAGATACTCCACTATTGAGTTCAAGATCGAGTTCAACGGAATCTTGAACTGTCAGGGAAACATGGAAAATAGGTGCAGGAATGGGCCATTTGGCCCTTCGAGCCTGTAGCACCATTTAATATGATCATGGCTGATCATGCAATTGTGGCATCCCACTCCCATTTTCTCTCCATACCCCTTGATCCCTTTAGACGCAAAGACCAGACCCAGCTCCCTCTTGAATATATCTAATGAACTGGCCCCAACAGCTTCCTGTGAGAGAATTCCACAGGTTCACAGCTCTCTGACTGTGACCCCTACTGCTGGACTTCCCCAACATCAGGAACAATCTTCCCGTATCGAGCCTTTCCTGTCCCATCTGGATTTTATATGTTTCAATGAGATCCCCCCCCCTTTCTAAATTCTTCTAAATTCCAGGGAGTACAAGCCCAGTTGGTCCAGTTTTTCCTCATATGTCAGTCCTGCTATCCCGGGAATCAGTCTGGTGAACCTTTGCTGGACTCTGTGAATAGCAAGAAGGACGGAGGGAGCAAGCAGGAATGTGGAGTTTTGCTATAAGACCAGCTGTAATCACCTTGAACCTCCTCAGCTCCCTGCCCTAGGGAGTCAAAGGCACCAAGTCCAACACAACCTGAGAGACGTTTTGTTCATCCCTTGAACCCGTTACGAATGGAGTTCCTCCTGCCACTCCAAACCCCACAGAACATCCCGCCCACACAGCTTTCAAGAACTACCTTTCTCAGAAACTCTCTCTGCCATCCTACTTTTAGACCGTGCATTCGTACCTCTGTAGCACTCACTATTGGCCTTCATGTAGAATGCATTCAGACAAGCTCCTGTTACTGAGCAAGGGTGGGTCATGTTTGTAGAGGATTTGAACAATCTACCTGCAGTCTGGATTCAGAAAGGGTTGTGATAGTTTAGTCTCAGGTCAATAATGTTATGTTACAGTGTAATCCCATAGCTGTAGCACACATTCACTGTCTGCTAAATTGTTAGCTCATTTGTTGAGATGGGTAATATTACTAGACTAGCAATCCAAAGGCATGAACCAAAGCTTTGGAGATGTAGGTTTCAAATGTAGCTGGTGCTAGTTCAGTTTCAAACGAGTAATAAAAAATATTACTGGATCACTCTGGAATCATTGCTGGTTACGATGACGGTGAGTACAAAACCACCATCGATTGTCATTTTAAAAGTATCAACCAGCTCAGGAACATCCTTTATAGGAGGAAATCACCTGCTGTCCTTACCTGCCCTGATCTATATGTGATTCCATGCCCACAGCCAAGTCCAAAATGGGTGAGGAAGTCACTTCGGGTGTACATCATGAAAAACGTTTTAAAAATTAGTTTCATGCGGCATTATATCTCTTCGAGCAATAATGCAGTATGTGCTGATCAATATCAGAATCACAGAATTGTTACACTGTAGAAGCAGGCCATTCAGCCTTACTCTGGTTCTACTAACTACTGATTGAATGATAATGAGATTGCAACATTTCATGCAACATTAAATTGATTAAAGAAATAATTTGAAACAGCTCACATTTTGGATATTATAACCTCCTTTCTATTTTGCCACCATTACTTGGCTTAGACCCTCCATTTAGGATCGATGGGTGCCACTTTCTGCATCACAGAAGCTAAGTAGGTTGATTCTAAATCTGCCTTAAGAACTGCCTAAATGTTATTCTCTTTTTTTGTCACCAGATTCATGCACATTAAGGTGAAGCATGTTGCAGCAGGTTAGATGGAGAGTAACCTTGCTCTAAGTCAACATGATTCTATTCATTCCCTGTTAACATCAGTGATGTTTCTTCATGACAGTTCGGAACCACATCTACAGGCTTACTGCACACACGTTCACTGGAACATTGTCTTTTTATTTTATACATTAATTTCCAGGATATGGACAAGACTGACATTTCTTGTCCAAAGTTACTTGCTTTTGTGCACCTGTGTGCTTATTTCCTTGAGCCACTGAGAGGGCTGTTACATTGGCATGGGACTGGATTCACATATTGTCTAGGCCGGACTGAGTAAAAATGATGGTCTTCCTTCCCTTAATCATTTACTACATTACAAGAGTGACTGTTTTCAAAACTTGGCGAGCAAGTTCCTTGGGAGTCCTGAGGTTGTGAAGGGGGCTGTTGAAAGTCAGGATTTCTTTGTGAACCAACCCCTTTGTTTCTCTTAGCTCCAAATCTTCTTAAACCAAATTTAAATTTCTATAGGATTTGAAACCATATTCTCTGAAAGATGAGTTGGAGCCTCTGGATTACTAGTCTAGTGTTATAACCACAACGTTTGCCACACCCCACGGCCAAGCTCATTTCATACAGACAGCAGGCAAAGGAAAACTGTATTCCATCGATTTCATTGCAATTAATGGCCGATCAAGCCAGCCAACTGAGCTACCCAGCTACCTTTGTAAAGGCCCTCTGTTGCAGTACATAAATCAACAATATTAAACAGAATCAACTGAGGTCTCAACCTTTCCCTTCTCGAATTGACCCATGCTCAGGTAAGGATCTTATGCTCAAGATCCTGAGCTAGGTCCAACAGTGGGACCAATGAACTTTCAATGGTGATGGTGGAAGAGCTAGGAACGACAGCTGCTTCCAGGTGGAGGAAGCTTTCTGAAGAGGATTCGTCTTTTCTTTACATACGCGTGAAGACAGCGATGGGGAGACCGCCTCACACATTCCTTTACCTCATCGTTTTGACCATTGAAATTGAAAATGGGAGGCAATTATCAGTGATTGAACAGGAAAGATTGGAGGCACAGAGAAATAAGCAGAGAATCTGCCTTAGGTAGATCACTACTGGACCCCTTGATTTGAGTGACCAGTAAACCTGTTTTTCTTCAGTGCTTTGAAAGTTAGAGGACATGGGGAGAATTCCCTGTTAATGCCATGCAACATTTCTACTTGAGAAGTAGACAAAGATCTGGAATAATGTTTCTTTCAAAGGAGAGCATTCTGTATGTGTTTTAACCCCCAGCTAAAATTGCTTTCAACTGAACCATGCTAACACTGATTACCCTTCATATGGCAACTGGAGCAAGGGGAGTAATAAATTACCTTTGACCCTGTGAATTACAGGCAATTTGACAATTCTTCAAGCTTCAGTCCACCCATCATGCTGAGACAAGAAGTTCCCATTAATACAGCTTTGCTGAAGCTGAAATCAGGAGAGAACAGTCAGAACGTTGATTGAACGCGGCCCTTTTAAATGTACAAGAACTATTTCACCAAAGTCAATAATCGCACAATCGCGATAGTGATGGTGCTAGTTCATAGTTTGCACCAGATTCAGGAAGCTCCCCAGCAAAACCTTACAAAATTAGCATGAAGTAGCCCGGATGAAATTTCCTAAAAGTTGGTAAGAGACTTTTTATAGAGGGAATACCCAATTATAAGGAAGTATGTATGGTTAGCAGAAGATCTACAACAGCAAGTTACCAGGAAATTGCAGTGCGCAAATGAGAACACTTCCAATAGTTTCCAACTTTCCCCATCTCAGCCTGTGGGGTAGGTGCACAGAACAACTTCTGTAAGTAGGTGGTAACTAGCTATGTGAAAGCTTGGTGTGAGTACACAGAGCACAAGTGAGTCCAGTCACAGAAAGCACAGATGGTAGAGTGGATGTTTTAGGCTATAAGGACAGTGGTTAGCAGCTGTGCGTATTACTGTGAGTCCAAAAGTGCTTGGAGAGCCCATCACATCAGAACCTGCTCCCGGGTTTCAGGAAGTCGGAGACCAAGCAGGGCACCTCCTACTAATGCAATGGAAGCCAACAGGACAGGAACCACCTTTGTTATCTCCACAAATGAGGCAAATATTGATATACCAAGAATGGCAGCAAACTTGGACAGTCCATTCAAAATTCCAAATGCAGTTGCCCTATAGAAAGAAAGATAGATTTAAATCTTCACCAATCACAGCAAAATACATTTGACAGATAATGTTCTTATGAAAGTCTTGTGATGCAGTTGTAGTGTCCCTACCTCTATGCTAGTAACTCTGGGTTCAAGGACCCTGCCAGGGCTTGTTGGCCATGGATATGTGTATTTGTAATGTGACCAGACAGTTTGATTTGTCAGCCTATAACTCTTTCCAATACACCTAATGGTAGGTGAGGAAATACAGAGAAGTCCCTTGGTCAGCCATCTTGCAGAAGGCTAGAGCAAACCATTACCCATGAGCATAGACCAATTCAATCGAAGTCCATGGCCCACTCCTTGGAAATGAGGATGGGAGAACAGATTATCAAACAGCAATACAGATGTTCCAATTACTATGGAGACCATATATAAGACATATGAAGTGACTCCTCAAAATGTGCTCTCACTGTGGTTAAGCACTTAAGAAAGACTGTGCTGTTTGAACTTCAAACTTTATTTCTTTATTTTCTATTTAAAACTAAGAAGGTACCACTGTGGTATAATATTTGCAGTGTTTAACTTTTAACTTTGCTCTTTCTTTCTACCTTGTTCTTACGATTCGGTCCCTAGATACTTGTACCTAATATGTGGCCTTGTGTGGTGTGCTCCTGTACTTTTGTACTTGATACATGTGACAATAAAATCAAAACTAAATCAAATAACATAATGATAACTTGCAGGTTGATGACATTAATTTTCAAAATGTTGACAGATAAGTCAGGAAAGTTCAGAGAAGGAATGACCCTAAGCTGTTTTGATAAATTTAATTATGCAATGTCTTTTCCAGATCTTTGATTGATGGAAAAGAAATGGGAGCTCCATGAAGAGCAGTTTCAAAGGAGCTTTACTATCCTATATCTCACTCTAACTAGGCTGAGGGAGTATTTGATACTGACACAGTGTGCCTGAAAGACAAAAGCATTGTTTAACCCAGCACTAATTCCCCTCACCTTGAGCAGAGCATTGACAACATGAAACATGTTGCAAAGCAGTAAGGTTTTATGATGCCTGTGTGTCCTAGATGAACCAACACACATGCTGCAAACGTATGGAAAAGGATTCAGACCTACCTTTTATCCGTGGAATAGAGTTCCACTGTGATCACATCCAATGCATTCCAGGCTGCTATACTGACCCCACAGAACAGACACTGCATTCCAATCATGGCTGACTCACTGTTGCCAAAAAACAGGAAGAAGCAAGTAATGGTCGACAACAGCATGGATCCACCTTTAAGACAAAATTAAACAAGAATTTCCACATTATAACACTCACTGCCTCCAATCACTGTGGAAGGCAATTTGAGACATTTTGATAGGACAAGGCGTTGGTTATCTGTCTACCAATCATTTCGTTGACCATGATGTGAAGGAGCCAGTGTTGGACTGAGGTGTACAAAGTTAAAAATCACACAACACCAGGTTATAGTCCAACAGGTTTATTTGGAAGCACTAGCTTTCGGAGCACTGCTCCTTCATCAGGTGGTTCGTTAGGACAATCACCTAATGAGGGAGCAGCACTCCTAAAGCTAGTGTTTCCAAATAAACCTGTTCGACTATAACCTAGTGTTGTGTGATTTTTAACTAAGTTCATTGACTAAGCATTTATGCCTCTCTCCTTCATTAGCTTTTGCCCCCTCCCTGAGAAACTCATTGAACTGAAGGGCTGTGTTGAAACGTCAATTGTTGTCAGGCCAGATAGCAGCTTCCAGTTCCCCAAAATACATTGAGAAATGCAGAAGTTCTTCAGATAATAAGCATAGCTATTTCAACCAATTAATCTTGACAAATAATGCTTGGAGTCATCAAACTGAAAGTAAACTATTTCAACAGCATTGACTAAAAGCTGTATTTCTGCTCCATTCTGAGCACACTTAAAGGAAAACTGCAATCTCAACCGAAAACTAGGTTCAGTTAGCTCAGTTGGCTGTGCAGCTGATTTACAATACAGCGTGAAGCCAACAATTCAGGTTGAATTCCTGCATCTTCTCAACCTCTTCCCCTTGCTTGACCCTCAGGTTAAAACACCATCTTCCAATTGGGGTGCAACACCATATGTCATCTTTCCCTTGTGGTGCCATCCTAACTATGGAGACACCAGAGGGAGCTGTGTTATCAGACTAGAATATTAACACAACATTTGTCATGTGGAAAAGAGGAATATTGATGCAGGAATTGGTCATTCAGCCCTTCAAACCTGTCCCCCAGAAGCACTGGGCTGCCTATTGGCACCTAGTGGCTGTACATTCAGATCAGGCAAGAAGAGAGGTCTTAAACTAATCCAACGTAATGTGATCATCTCTTTCAAAGAGACACTACCTTCGGAAAGAAACTACCTGCAAGTCTCCTTGTTCATACAGCATTCCCCTTGTACCCGCGGGGGATATTTTCCAGGATGTGCCATGGAAGCCCAGAAATGCGGATAGGAGCAAATCCATTCATTTCAACGGGAAATATACCTTCCCAGCAGCCTCCTGGTTCCCTATAATATGTTCGGGGTGCAGTAATCTGCGGGTAACTGAAACTGTGGAAAACGATTCCATGGAAATGCAAACTGGTGAAGTAGATCATCTAATCTTACAAGATCCTTAATGGACTTGATGTTTCTCACTCACGGAGAGTCTTGGACCAGAGAGCATAATCACAGTGGATGATGTTGCTCCGTTCAGATAGAGATGAGAAGGTATTTCTTCTCTTAGATGGTAGTAAATTTGTGGAATTCTCTCCCGCGGAGGGGTCTAAAGACTGGGCCATTAAGTATATTCAAGGCTGACAGAGGTAGATTTTTCATTTGTAAGAGAATCAAGGACAATGGGAGATAAAGCAGGAAAGTGGAGTTGAGTAACATCAGATCATCCATGATCTCCTTGAATAGCAGAGCAGAATCAACAGGCTGAAAGGCCTACTTCTGCTCCTACACCTTATAGTGTTATCTTGACAGTTACACGTAAATTTGTGTAACTAATTGTGCTCTTCCTAAAGAGACAAGTTTGGGGAATGCATCCCTCCTGAAAACAATGTCCTTTTAAATCTTTGTGTTTTGCTAAGACAGGTTACATAATGCAGTGGAGAGGATTTGGAATTGTTTGCTATGAATATAGCGGACTGTGACAGATGTAAAATAAGCCTGCATGAAGCATTTATTCAACAACATAAGAAAGAAGTGCAGGACTAATACCCTCGAGTTTTTCCCATCATCAACTTCATTTTCCTGCCCACTTGCCATATTCCTTAAATCCCTGAGAGATCGGAAATCCAGCCTTGAATACACATCTCTGGTAACAGAAAATTGAAAAGATTCCCAAGCTTCTGGGTGAAGAAATTTCCTCCTCATCTCAATCCTAAAGAACTAACCCAAGTGCTGTTCCTGAAGGTTCCTGAGCCAGGGGCAACATCTCTCGCATACCCTATCAAAACCTTCTTAAGCTTCCATGTTTCAATGAGACAAACATTTCTTCTTCATAATTGCAGACAGCAGTTCCCCAATTTACTCAACAATTTATCACAGGTCAACCTTCTCATCTCACACCTTCACTGTATCCCCTCCGAAGCAACTATATCCACCCTCAGAGATGGGGCCAAAACTGCCCATCGCACTCCAGGTGTGATCTCTTAAGTCCAATACAAGTGTAGAAAGACTTCCACGTTCATGTACCTCACATGTACCAATGTTCCATTTGCTTTCCTATTCGCTTTATACAAAAGGCCTGGAGCATTGGATAATTGTTTGGTTTTGACCTTAATAATCAAGACGAAGCAGGTGCTCCTATAAATAGATTTTACTGGTCTGTTTTTCTTCCAATATTCTGTTCTTGGAATTGCTGATTCCTGGAAAAATGCAAATTAACACAGGCACCAGCTGGTCTTCTCAACGAATAGGACCAGCTCATTTTAGGGATGAGCCTACACAGTGAATGTTGGCAATACGAGGGTTTAACAACTGAATCACCCCCTATTCCTACGTGACAGTTATGTACCTTCAGCAGTAATCACAGGGCAGTGATCAAGAGCAGGCGTCTACAGTGTTCCATCTTTTCCTAGCTCAGGGCAGTTCACTGAAATAATCCTTTGATCAGTTTTTCATCTCTATGCATTTCTCATTAATCCTCTCTCTTCACTGCAGGTTCTAAGAGGCTTAATCAAACCAACGATGCAGACCCAATACCGAATAATGGAAGTTTAAATGTGGTTGCTCATGGAGAAAGAATTTTGAGCAAAGTACTGGAGGGCATCTGATGTCCATGGAGCAGTTCCCTGGCTTGTGTTGGGTGCTTTAGGAATGGAGGGGAACAGACAAGGGTGGAGGAGGGTAGAAGATAGGGGTGGAGGTAGAGGAGGGGAATAGACAGGGGTATGGGGGAGGAAGGGAGTAGACAGAGCTATGGGAGAGGAAGGAATAGATGGGGTGGAGGAGGAGAGTAGATAGGGTAGAAGTGATTGACGAGAGTAGACAGGTATAGGAGTGGAGGGGAGAAGACAGGAGTAGAAATGATCAAGGGGAGTAGACAGGGTAGGGATGATTGAAGGGAGTAGACAGGGGTATGGGGGAGAAGAGGAGTAGACAAGGTATGGGTGGAGGAGGGGAATAGACAGGGGTGGGAGTGATTGAGGGGTGTAGACAGGATTATGGAGGAAGGAGGGGAGTAAACGGGTAAGGGTAGAGAAGAGGGGTTGACAGGGGATGGAGTCATCGAGGGAAGTAGACACAGGGGTCGGGGCGTGACGGGGTCGGTACTGGCTGGTTACCAAATGGAGGAAAATAAACTCAGAAAGTGTTCTCCAGGACTCATAATCAAGATCAGGCAGAGGATAGGGGCCGAGTGGGTTTGCCTATGATCAGACTGACTAAGTGAAAATGGAAAGCCTGCGGTGAATATCAAAGGTCAAACTCACTAACACAGCAAGATAACAAATAGCAGGGTCTATAAATTGGAGCAATTTAAACACAGGAGAAGCCTGCACTCTACAAAGCTGCTATGTATGTACTTAAATAAACATAGATGTTCACTATTTGAATGAAAATGTAACGTAAATGACAGGGCCCACTATGTAGGACAGCACCAAGGCTGGCAAGTGTAGGACATGGGGGCCTAATGAATATCGGGGACAAAGAATTAAATCAATAACTTTTTTTGACAAATGACCCACTTTAGAAATGACCTTCTCGGTAATCACTCTGAAAGCCACGGAATCCTTTGGCTCCATTAGTGGGCTGTTTAGAGATAAACAAATGAGATGACTCGAGCCCCTCTTGAGTTTAAACTGGGAAGCTGTAGAAGGCAGCTCTCTCGTTGAGTGATTTAAACACCATACGACAAAGCGTGCCTCGTGGGTTTACTACCTTCTGTATGTTGGCCATAACTGATCATAAAAGTGACAGGTCTGCCTGACTGAAATTTCTCTCTGGCTTCAGATCTGTTAGGAATTGCAGAAACGAGAAAATCCATTAACTGCCTGAGCTTCATCATGCTTGCCTTAAGCCTATTTCATTACACAGGCAAGGCCATAAAAAAGTGAATTTCTTCTTTAATTGAAGCACAAGGTATTGATCCAGAGTAGTATATCTGCCATTGCTTTTTTCATTTAAACCCCTTTCTTAAATATTTTCAATCAACCTTGCAAGATTTACCCATCAGCTAAAATAGTCCTAATACCAAATCAGAACTGTAGCTCTTGCGATTGGAGATGTGTCTTCTTTGAAAGTTATTTTTCTCTCCATAGGTGACCTATTGAACGCCCCCTTACCTGCCCACCTCCTTCTTATAATACCCAAAGTGAGATTCTTCAATACTTTCTAAAATCATTAGGACATCTGTTGTTGAGGAATTCCATGAAAGTCAACTTTAGTCAGAATCCTCTCTTCTGCACAAACCCTCATCTTGGTGACAATGGTCGTACAGCCATCTAACCAGAAACAAGTGGTGCAGATCACCATAGTGAAGGCCAGTGACAGTGCAGTGCAGTAGATGAAAACCTTTAAAGGGTCTCCTGACCGCCTGGCCAATCTGCCAAACAACAGTGACAGCGCTGCTGGAGAATGGCGAACACTCGGCTGAACAATGAATTCTGCTCATCCCTTCACCCCCAACAAACTTTCCCGATCTTACAGGTGCCCAAGCAAACTGCACAAGGACAGGGTCACCAGGAAGTCTGTGGTGTCAACAGAGGTAAAGCACTATCCATCATTTTACAGCTGAATGATGCAATGAAACTCATTGCATCTTAGTTCCACAGAGTAATGGCTACGCAATGAATTCCTGATTCCTAAAACTCTTTCAAGGACTGACATGACTTCTCTTTATCCCCACTGAGCGCAGGTTTTATCAGATTTTCTATCAATACAGAAAGTGCCTTTGACTTAATGTTGCCAGGACATGTGACATGGAGTCCTCCAATTAAAACACTTCATCATTCCTTCAGTTCCAGCCCTAGAACTGCACCCTTTTGTTCACTTGCTCCATCCATTGTTTTTCTGTTCATTTATGGGATGAGGGCATTACTGGCCAGGCAGCATTTATTGCCCAGGGGGCAGTTGAGAATCAACCACATGGATGTGGGTCTGGAGACCAGGTAAGGATAGCAATTTCTTCCAAAAGTAGAGGGCATAGCTTTAATGTGAGAGGGGAGAGACTTAAAGGGGACCATAGGGACAGCTTACTTCACGCAGAGAGTGGTGCATGTATAGAATGAGCTGGTTGGCATGGACGAGTAGGACCAAAGGGTCTGTTTCCACTCTGTACATCTCTAAATGACATGAGTGAACCAGATGAAATTTTCCTGACAATCAACTCACGGTCGTCATGAGATTCTTAAATCCAGATTTTTATCATATTCAAATTCCACCCGGGTCTCCAGGAACGTTTCCTCGGGTCTCTGGATTAACAGTCCAGTACTAATACCGCTAGGCGGTCACCCCACTCTTAAAAGTACATTCTACTTTTCCCTTTTCTAACCCATCCAAATTCAACCAATCCTCCATAACATTCCCTCTGTGATATCCCTTTTTGAAGGTGACAAGTCTCAGTGTAAGTGATGCTGACAGTTCATCACCCTGGCACTGACCCTCAGCCCTTACTGTTCCATTGCTACATTCAGGACCGAAAGGACTTCACTTTGCCACATCAAGTGGATCTCTGTAACGCTCCAGTTGATGCCTTCCCACAGCCTTCAGTCTGCCCTCCCAGAACCTGCGCTCAAAGACCAATCAACACAAACTAGCATTTTAATCACCGAGAGGTTGGCTTTCCCAAGGGGTTCCTCTGTCTCCAAGAAGTTTCATGGGAACTCTAGAGAAACAGGAAATGTAGCAGTGTTTCTCAAGACGTTTCATGGATCTTCTGCCAAATGTCCTTCAGGAGAACTCCCAAGAGAATACAGCCTCACATGTTTGAACACAGTTAAATGAAAATGACAGACACGTAGAGGCCAACAACTCCATCAAACCTGTCCCAGATCATCCACGGTCAAGAATACTTGCCCCAGCTCCTCTTAGAGAAAGGGTAAGCATGCACCATATCACACACAACCAATAATTCATTCCAAAGGCTCAACTATCTCAAGGAAGGGAGAACCATCTTACATCAAAGCTATAAGAAATTGTATAAGGACATACTGACCAATGACACATCGAGCTATTTAATCAGTGATGGGTTAGATTTTAGAAAAAGTAATCAGAGGAAGAAAAATAACAGGTACTTAATGTCTCAGCATGCACAGCCCTTGGTGATGAAGAATTCCACAGATTTACTATCCTCTGAGAGCAACAAAATTCCTCCTCATCTCTGTCTGAAACGGGTGTTCCCAATTATATGTTTCTGGGTGGACCAACACTGCAACCAGTTCTGGTCCACACTTTAAAAAGGATGTAAGGCTTTCAGGAATGGGTGAGCTCAGTTCAAAGGTTAGATTAGATCAGTGATTCTCAACTGGTTTTTGGCAACAGCCCCCTTAGGAGCTCTTCTCAGGGTCCAGGGCTCCCCTTTTAAACAGGGATACAACACAGACAGATAGACAGAAAGTCATTTATTACTGAACTTCAGGAAACCTTGAACATTCTGACATGCTGGACAAAACTTAAAAAAAAGACTACGAAATTAAACATCTATCAGGCTTCATGCGAACCTTGAGTGTGGTGCTTTTCTGTAAGTTCTGTAAGCTCCAAATAAGGTGTTTCATCGGTTCAGTTACCAGAGGGTCTATAACACTTGGGGCTCCCTTTCTCACAGTTTTCAGTCTGTGGGCCCCTTCAAATGTGCCAGGGCCCCTAAGGGGGCCATATGGTGCCCATTGAGAATGGCTAGGTTAGATTATTCTCCTTGGAGGAAAGGAGTTTGAGCGAAGATATGAGGAGCACAATGTTATGCCAGGTTTAAGGCAGACAAAGAAAATGTGTTCCTTTTTGTTGATGGTACAAGGACTAGCAAACACAGCTTTAAGGTTTTGCAGAGGAGAGACAGAGAGGATATAAGGACAAATGCAGTGATAATGGAACTCCCTACCTGGGAGGACGGCACCAGCAGAGACGATCAATGTTTTGAAAAGCAAATTGGATGGCCCATTGAAGGAAATAAATTTTGCACGGTTACAGGGGAATGGGACTGACAGGATTGCTCTATAGAGAGCTAGTATGAACTCAATAGGCTGAATGGCCTCATTCTGTGCTATAGTGGCTCTGTAAACAAAATGCATGGCCCCGAATCACCCCCAAACCCTCACACAGTGAGCAATGAGCCAATTAACACCCTAGATCTCACTCAGCTCCCACCTTTCCTATCAAAAGATTGACTTTTTATGAGGTTGCCAATGACAACTCACCAATCATCTTAATCCTTCCGATTTTATCCATAAAGAGTGCAGACACAATGTTTCCCGGCAACACAGCCAAAGAGCCCAGGAAACTGACCAGGTAAGTAAGAAATGCAGTTTCAGCATCATCACTGAAATCGATCTGGCAGCCTTCCTTATTGTGGAGGAACGTGCTGTTTATAAATCTGCTGTGAGCGAATCGCGTCTTGAACAGATCTGCAAAAGAAAGAAGAGTTCTGTGTGATGGCATGTGAGATACACGAAGGGATGCTCATCCATAATGACGGTGAAGACATCTTTCTGGAGTAAAGCAAGGAGGAGCTCCATTCTGAATGCCTCCTTGAGATATACCAGATGTGGGGTTAACTACATGGCACATTGGAAAGGGAGCTTTGGCATAACATATCTGGGAGAGCTGGACATCAATAATGTGTCACCTAAAGTGAAAAAGCTGTCCCACTTCCCCTCACAGACATTTTTCTTCTTAATAAAGATAAAATCTTGCTGGAAACAACATTTGACAAATGTAGCAAAACAAGGCAAAACCCCTTTATTGCCTGAGCCTGTCTTTGTAAGATTATTAATGACACCTGAGCTGATCGCTATGCAATCGGCTGTGTGTGGACAAGAGTGTGCATGTTTGATAGGGTCTTGTGGAGCAATGGTAATGACCCTATTTCTGAGCCAGGAGATCCAGGTTCCAGTCCAACCTGCTGCAGAGGTGTGTCACAGCGTGCTTGATAAGGCTGATTAAAATATTTACTAATAACATTCTCGTGTATACGGTGCTATTGGTATATTTTCTCTTTAGCAATGCGATGGCTTTCTTCCTTCTTCACTGTGAAATCATCCCTTTCTCCATTATTCTAAAGCTCCTCTCTCTCCGTCTCTCTTTTTCTCCGCCTGTCCCCGTGGCTCTATCTCTCTCTCTCTCTCTATCTCTGTCTGACCCATCCATCCCACAACACAACTGTGCTCTTCCCTCTTCCAGTGGCCATCTCTCCTCATCCCTACTCTTTTCCCAGATTTCCTGCATCTACAACCTTCAATTTGGCCAAATGCCTTTAGTCTAGACAAGGAAAGTGCATCCCTCTATTTTACTCAGTGCAGTTGGAATCCCAAGAAAGGACAAATTTCAGCATCAGATTAAAGGAATTATTTGACTTTTCCACCTTTGGATTTGAATCCAAGTCAGGCGGGTAATACTTATTAGGTTAACACAGACAACATAAACACACCATCTGTTAAAAATTAATTACAGTTTGCTATATGAAGTGACAGGGATATAATCAAATCTACCTCAAGGATTAATCATTTGCTGCCATTTTTAATTATGTCACATTCAATGCGATCTTAATCATTTTGTTTCATCCTATCTTAGAACTGAACTGAATTAGAAACAGCTGCAAATGTAAATCAAATAAATATCTATCAGTGATGCTATTACACAGTTCAGAAGCAAGTCACTCTCTCCACTTTCTTTAATCATGTTATGATACACCTGAACGATAGGTGGGACTTGAACCTTCTGACCCAAAGGTAAGAACACCACAGAACACCAGCTCATGTCCCAGTATTTTAAGGGTTGAGAGTGTGGTGCTGGAAAAGCACAGCAGGTCAGGCAGCATCCGAGGAGTGGGAGAATCGACGTTTCGGGAAAGGCCATTCCTGATGAAGGGCTTGTGGCTGAAATGTCAATTCTCCTGCTCCTCGGATGCTTCCTGACCTGCTGCGCTTTTCCAGCACCACACTCTTGACTCTGATCTCCAGCATCTGCAGTCCTCACTTTCTCCAAGCATTTTAACCCTGGCTATTTAAAAAAAAAACATGAGATGGAATTTGTAAATGGAATGTTAAAGCGTGGCATAATAAGAATCTTGGAATCTCCAGGCTATAATGTTGTAATAAAGGTTATCACACTAAAACCTTGTTTTGCACTGTGTATAGTTCAGGAGAATGACAAAATCATTTCATCTGCAGCATCTCCCAACCTCTCAACCTCGGGCAGCAGACGCCTGGGAGCACTAGTCATGTTCTACTCCAAATTAAAAACCGTCTTGACTCGGATATATATACTGCAATTCTTTCACCATCACTGAGTCAAAGTCCTGGAACTCTTTAATGCAACATGGAGTTTGTACCTAGACCACACAGATTACAGCGCTCTAAGAAGATAATGTACCATCTGCTCCAAAAGGGGATGGGTTGTTTTCCCCAACCTTGCCACTGACGGCTCTATCCCATGAGTGAATAATAATAAAAGAAATTGACTGAACACATACAGAATAGTAGCTTAGGGGTTCCAACTGGACCCAGCTCTCCTTGGGCTTGGAAAGGAGGAACGGGGTGTGGCAGAGAGAGGACGTCAGCTCTGTTCTTAAACACAGCCGTTCACAAACGGAGCCTCTCGACAACCACCAACCATGGAGAACGGGTACAGGAACCTGGTATCCATGGGTTACCAAATCAGCAAGGATGAGCACCTTCACTAATGGGTAGAAAATCAGGGTTAATAAATTATAATCTGTTTCAGCATGGGTCTTGATTAAAGAGGGTGGGCTGCTTTCTTCCATCTCGCTATGTTTGTAGAATGGGACACCTCCTTATGCCATTGGTGAATGGAGACAACTATCATTCCACATCTCAGCTCTCCCGTGGGAATAGTGATTGGAACAGACAAAGCAGCAAAAGGCTGACCTGTGTTATAGAAGAGAGTCGCTATGAAAGTGCAGTTCCTAAAGTGTGTGTTCGTCGATGTAATGTCTTCAAAGTAACATTCCTCAAACAAGGAGTCTTCAAAGGTCACAGATTTAAATTTAATCCCAATGAATCTGTCCAGAAATAAATTTGCAGTTAGAAAAATACAGGGGCTTGGAGAATTACACATGACAACATGTCACACAATGAGCATTATGCAGCTTGGAGTTTGTATGTATGCTTTCTGCAAGACCCCATGGCCTCAACTACACCTCATGGTACAGCAGTACATGCTCTAACTACTCCCAGTGTGTGTAAAGGGAAAACATCTTATCTCTCTATTACTTTCTGGTTATTTCTAACAGCAATGTGGATTTACCTACCCCATGCAGTTGTTCAAGAAGGTGACTCACTAACACCTTCTCAAGGGCAATTAGAGTTGGGCAATAAATGCTGGCTCAACCAGCAATGCCCACATCCTATGAATGAATTTTAAAAAAATTCTTTCTATGACATGACCATCAAAATGCAGATAACAGTAACTAATGCCCAGTACAAACTGGTCATAATATCTTCGCTCTTGTTCCCAGTTTAAAAGCCAAGATCCTATTTGTTTATATTCCTTCCCAATGGCCCCAGGAGCAATTAATGAGTTAGTATGAAACCAGGGACTCTCTGCAGTTCAGAGCCTGGAGCTGATGAGTAACACCAAGCATAAACTGCTACAACAACCAGACAGAAGTGAGAAAAACATCAGTGATTGGCAAATCAATGACTGCCAGGCCAGATCTCTCTGGGCTGCCTCTCAATGTTTACCCTGTGATTTTACAATGGACTTCATTTGAATGTGATTTCTCTACATGAAATTTAATGGTATGGTTTTTGTGGTGCAATAGAAAACTACACATGTAAGTCTGGCTAATCCAAGGTAGTCCACACTAGTCCAGGACTTTGTAAACTCATAATAATACAGTCTATACTGTTTCAAACTCTAGACTCTGTGCTGTTGACAAGATAACAGCTTGAAATATACTGAATGTTAAAAAGATCAGGTTTATTCTGATGAGTAGATAGGGTGAATACTTGTCCCACTCTGCTGGCCTGACACTCTACAGTAGGTTTACCTGACATTGATGTACTCTCCTTCTGTATGCAGCTGGTTCTCCAGTGTGAAGTTAAACGTGAAGTCTTCAACTCTCTCCTGATGAAATGTCTTCATTTTGGATTCATACTCTTCATTTTGAAAGTACTTGATCATGTCCGGGAACCACACTGTCAGTCCATAGTAGCTGAATAAGAGCAGAATCCAAATTGAGTAGAATTCAATATACAGTTCCACAGCCTGTTAATAGTTAGCAAATGCCTCAATCCAGTGTGACAAAGCTGCCTAATCATTAGTTTATTTGCAAATTGTTAAATGAATGAAAATTTGAAATTGAAGGCACTCCTGAAAAAGTAAAAAAAACAGTGAAACTTGTGAATGACTCATACTGGTCCAACCTGGTTTGTACGCCTCAGAACCATGCTGTAATACAACCTGTACATTCATTTCTCTTTTTTTGCTGTTTCTTCTTCTGGGACCAATAACATAAGATTCCAGTAAATTAGGATTTCTGACCTTAACCAGCTCTCTCAACTTTGTAAGCCAGACTCAGTCTGGGATCAATACTGGCTTTGACCAATTGGTTGACTTGCATTATTAACTTGTGAACATTATGGTGACAATATGTTGCGTTTAGCTTCGAAAGTTGGGGTCATCAACAAGCGTACTTTGATGTGTCAATAGTGTGACCAGATTTCCAAAAATGAAAACCCAAAATTCCCTGAAGCACCCTCACAACATAGACAGACTTCCTTTTGCCACCCCCTCACATACAACAGACTCTCTGCTTGTTATCATCGATGTACCTGAAAAATTGAGAGACTATTTCTTCTTTCTAAGTTCATTCCCTGCCTGATCCTGAAGAAACTACACCCTGCGGATGTCAATAATCAGAGAAGAGCCTTCCTATTTTCCTGTTATGGGGAGCAGGCAGGATAGTGGAGTTGAGGCTGAGGTAAGATCAACCATGGTCATTTCAAAGGGTACAGCAGGCTTGAAAAACTGAATGGCCTCCTCCTGTTCTAGTTCATACACTTCTGCTGCCCACTTTCTGTCTGTCTCACCCAGATGAGCTGTGCACAAGTTATCATGGAATCATACAACACAGAAAATGCCCTTTGGCCCTTCATTTCTGCACCAGCAAAACTACTCCAAGTCTACATTAGTCCGCCTTGCCAGCCCTTGGCCCACAGCCTTGAATATTACAACAATTCAAGTTCTCACCTAAGTACATTTTAAAAATTCGGAGGCTTCCTGTCTCTGCTACCTTCCGAAACTTCACCTGAGGAAGCGGCAGTACTCCAAATGCTTGTGATTTCAAATAATCCTGTTGGGACCATAACTTGGTGTCTTCATTTGTGACCTTGTCCACCCCAGTCCAACACCGGCACCTCCACATTGTACTTTCCAAGAAACTTTCCAGATTTCCACCAGATGGATGAAAATAATTGCCTCAAATTCCCTCTAAACCTCCTAACTTTCACCTTGAAATTCTGCCCCTCATAACTGACCCTTCAGCTCAGGTTTCTATCCACCCCTCGTAATTTTATATGTCCCAATCAGGACCCCCTCAAACTTTTCTGTTCTGAAGAAACTAATCTGAGCTTATCCATTTCTTTCTTCATACCTGAAGTGCTCCAACTCAGGCAAAATCCTGCTGAATATGATCTGCTATCCCTCCAGTGCAATCCAGTACTCCAGCTGTGGCCTAACCAAAGTCTTGTACAGCTCTAACATAATAACCCTGCTTATATAATATATGCCATGATTGGCAAAGGCATGTGCCCCCTATGCCAGCTTAGCCACTCCAATGACCTGTTCTGCCACCATCGGGATTTTGTAAATCGAATGCCATGCTGGCAGAACACAGCAACACCCTGTGCCTAATGTGAGACAATCCAGGTGATGTACAAAGCATTTGCAAACTTAAACTCCATTCCAACCCATCCCACTACTGCAGATCGAATTGGAAATCTGTAAACTGGGAACATCGGCACCATCCTGAGGAAATGGCCGGATGTTTTAACGAGAAACCAGGACTGTCCTGTCAAACCTGGTATCGCTGGTCACCCAAAGAGTGGAGGGTTTTGTATGGGGAGCTTATCACTCAGTCCGAAGGAGATTCTCTCAGATAGCTGTGGCTCCGCTCATCTTTAGCTCTCTAGTGTTGTGAAAATTCAGGTTTCAGTATCCAATTCGATTCCCAGGAGAACATAAAAATTAAAGGCTGAATGATTTTTCACTGTTGATGCTTTGCTAGGTCAGCACTAACCTGAACGATAAGGTGAACCAAACCACTGCGAGGAACAGAGTTGTCATCCTGTACTTAGGTGTAAAACAAAGCAACATATTCTGCCAAACCTGAAAAAAAGTCAAAACCCTCATGTCAGAGACTACTTGTGGATAATCCCCTGTGGCACTGTTTTATAACAACTGCATCCCACCTTAGTCAGTGAGAAAAGTATCAACATTAAACACAATGTTGTTTAGCTTTCAAATGGCGACAGTCACATCTAATGTCCCTCATACCTTAAAGATTGGGTCTTTAGACTGATAGCTCCAACAATTTGCATTGAATTAAATCAACAACCATACCATAAATAAGGGATTAAAAAGGACAGTAAATGCAGGGTGGCCCTGATAAACTGGCCAGTAAATCCACAATGTCAATGCAGGATGATATGATTAACATATTGATTAATAATCAATATTGTAATGTACAAAGAGATATTCGATGATTGAGAAGCAGACTTTGAAGTTGGTGTCGGCATTTCAACATTTCAATGTTTATGTTACCAGTAACGTATCTGAGACAATCATACAGACCGATCATAACCCATTGATGTTTGCAGAGAACTTTAAGGACAAAAATACCAGACTGTTTAGGTGGAGCTTGTTGTTGCAGCCATTCAATGTGAAAATTTTGCATGTGGCAATGATTGCCGATGCATTGTCAAGATTTGAATGAGAAGCAGAGGCATTCAGTGGCAGGAGTACAACAGACTGAAACAGAATATAGTTGTGCGTGTTTGCATGTTTATAGTCAATGGAATGCGCATGTGTGTTGTAGAGTACGACCAGTTTAAGATTAAGGAGTTTTAACATGAAGCCATGTTTGGGTATTGATTGTTCATTTTTTTTGAAAGGGGGAGATGTGGCGATACTGCTCTTCTAACAAGGTTATAGAACGTGGAACATAGAACATTATAGCACAGTACAGGGCCTTCAGCCCTAGTTGTTGCGACGACTGTGGGGTCAATCTGAAGCCCACCTATCCTACATTATTCCATTTTCATCGATATGTTTAGCCAATGACCATTTAAATGCCCTTAAAGTTGTTGAATCTGCTAATGTTGCAGGTAGTGCATTCCAAGCCCCTACTACGCTCTGAATAAAGAAACTACCTCTGGCATCTGTCCTATATCTATCACCCCTATGTCCTCTTGTGCTAGTCATCACCATCCAAGGGAAAAGGTTCTCAATGTCCACCCGATCAAACCCTCTTGTATGTCTCAGTTAAGTCACCTCTCAAGCTTCTTCTGTCTAATGAAAACAGCCTCAAGTCCTTCAATCTTTCCTCATAAGACCTTGCCTTCATATCAGGCAACATCCTAGTAAGTCTCCTCTGAACCCTCTCCAAAGCTTCCACATCCTTCCTGTAATGTGCTGACCAGAACTGTACATAACACTCCAAGTGCAGCCTCACCAGTCTTGTACAGCTGCAGCACGATCTCATGGCTCCGAAACGTCTTAACAACCTATCAACCTGGGTAGCAACTTTCAGGGATCTATATACGTAGATACGAAGATCTCTCTGTTCATCTACACCACCAAGACTACCACTACCATTAGCCCAGTACTTTTTATTTGCTGTTGCACCTTCCAAAGTGAATCACCTCACACTCTACCACGTTGAACTCCATTTGCCACCTCTCAGCCCAGCTCTGCAACTTATGTATGTCCCTCTATAACCTGCAACATCCTTCAGCACTATCCACAACTCCACTGACCTTAGTGTCATCCACAAACTTACTAATCCATCCTTCTACACCTTCATCCAGGTCATTTATAAAAATGACAAACAACAGCTGCCCCAAAACAGATTGTTGCGGCACACCACTGGTAAGTGAACTCCAGGATCAACATTTCCCATCAGTGACCACCCTCTGTCTTCTTTCAGCTAGCCAATTTCTGATCAAATTGCTAAGTCACCCTTAATCTCATGCTTCCGTATTTTGTGCAATAGCCTACTGTGGGGAACCTAATTAAATGCCTCACTGAAATCCATATACACCACAACACCCACTTTACCCTCATCCATCTGTTTAGTCACCTTCTCAAAGAACTAAATTGTCCTTGGCTTTTTTTTTCCAGAGATGTTGTAAAAGACACAGACTCTGAAAAGTCTAAATTGAAGAGTTTTCGGACTAGTTTGATTATAGCTAACACGTACTGCCTCAGGCAACAGGCTTTCAAGCTTTTGAAAAAAAAACTTGTACAATGTAAGGGGAGTGGCCAGTACTCCCAACTTAGCTTTTCTCTGGTTTGGTTTGGTTTTTAGCAGAATGGGGTAAAAGCTGCTGGAGTCACAGAAGGAGGACCAGGCTGGTACTCTCTCTCTCTCTCTCTCTCTCTCTCTGACTTGTCTCCTGTAAGAACCTGTGATTGATTTTACCTTTCATGCCAAGGTGTTTTTTAATGGGAATTGTTTTTCCAAATACTTGCAACATCATTAAGTTGGTATAGCATGTTGGGTTTTTGGATAGATTAAGTTACTCTGTATTCTGTTTTCCATTGTTTGTGTTTCATTCGGTAATCTTGTAAATAAATTTGGTTTTATTTAAAACTGTGGTTCGATCAACTGCATCCCTTCTGGAATATCCGTGTTGCACCTGCTTAAAACAACGAGCAAAGTTAGGGTTTGGGCTACTTTCTTGAAATGTTTTGAGGGGGTTTGCCCTTGTCCATAACATCGACATGAATAATTGATCAAATATGGCTGGAATGAAATGCTGGAGTCAGTAATGGTGACCATGAAACTGTCTGCCTCTTGTCAAACAAAACATTTGGATCAATAATATCCCTTCAGGAATAATATGGACTGCTGTTGCCCAATCTGACCCATGTGTGATCCCAGAGCAATGGCAATGTAGCTGACACGTAACTACCCCCCTCTGAAAGGTTTACTAAGCCTCCCAGGCAGATTCATGAAGACAGCTCATTATCATCTTAAGGGCAATTACAGATGGCCAATAAGTGCAGGTCTTGTCAGTGAATGAAAGCAAATGTTGGTCATGCGATTCCCCCGCAATGTCATTCAATTGGATGGTTAGTATAACAATGTGCTGGAAGATCTGAGTTCAATAATGTGTCATAACACATCTGAACAGGTTAATTAAAAATATCTGTTATTGGTAACTAATGTTAAAGTGGGGTTTGTGGGTAGCAACAAGGATACAAAGTCTGGCTGTAGAATTGTAAAGAACATGTTAACCAATTGGCTTCGAGATGGAACCTATTCAGTTCAGAGCAATATTGCAGTGTGCACATCGAAATGCAATCAAATAAAATTGAAAAGAAATCCCATCAGCTATGATCATCAAAAGATAACGATCAGTGAACAAATGGAGTTGATCAGCTAATATCCAACTGAACGAAGGTACAAGCCAGAGGGAAATTACCTATTTCCATTGGCTTCTCCATTTTAGTCAGCACTTTATTCTTACTTTACTGATCCTCTTCAGCCTAGTTGGGATCAGCTGAAGTATTGCTGGTGCTACATAAATGAAAACACTTGTATTTTATCTAGCATCAGCTAAGGATGAGTGGACAGCATCCTCAGCCCTGATTAAGAAGGTTGTGGGTTCAAGATCGAGTCTGGGAAACAAATCCAGGCTGGCACTTTGTGTCCTCAAGGTTTGTGGAGCAGCCTTTCAGGTGCAATGCTAAACCAGGACATGTTTGCACTCTAAAGCAGATAAATACCATGGTAACACATCAAGGAAGAGCAGTCGCATTCTCTCTGATGTCATGAGCTAGTATTTAGGTAACACATCAAGGAAGAGCAGTCGCATTCTCTCTGATGTCATGAGCTAGTATTTAGGTAACACATCAAGGAAGAGCAGTCGCATTCTCTCTGATGTCATGAGCTAGTATTTATCTCACACCCAACATCATGAATTTGGACATTATCATACTGTTGTTGTGAGAGCTGTGCTGTGTGCAATTTGGCCGCTGTGATTCTGACATTAGAGCATTTTAAAAAGTAGTGAACTGGCAATATATTTTGGGACAGGTGGAAGTGGGTACTGCAGATGCTGGAGATTAGAGTCAAGTTAGAGTGGTGCTGAAAAAGCACAGCAGGTCAGGCAGCATCCGAGGAGCAGGAAAATCAATGTTTCGGGCAAAATCCCTTCATCCCTTCAGCCCAGCTCCCATATATTTTGGGATACCCTGAGGTTGTGAAAGGTGCTATATAAATGCAAGTCCTTCCTTTCCTTCACAAAGAAATAAAACATCTCATATACAACCAGCTAATTTTCACAGGCAGTGTCTGTGGTTGTACAAGCATGTGGTGCTGTGTTTCACTGTTTGAGCAAACTCCCACAGACAGCAAGGAGATGAAGAACCAGATCCTTTCTGTTTAGTGTTCAAATCCCATGGCAATGCCATTCTACATGGGGATAAACATGATGTGATTCACTCCCAAATGAAAAGATGGCAAATGCAACAAGACCCCAACTTTCCTGGGATCTTTCTGTTATCCAAATAATTTAGCTCTTTAAAGTTTAAGATGAAAAAGGATTCATTGGGTTGCAAACTTCTCTGTCTACCTAACATTCCTCCTGAATGGTAAGTTAACGAGAAAGCTTTTTGATTGATTTATACAGACCTGCTTTACCACAGTCATGATCCTGACCAACCAACGCTGGAACCAGGTTCCTGTTGAGCTCTGAATCTCGATGAATTCATCCATTTGTATCGGGGTCTTTATGTGGGAAACCTGAGAAACATGAGGATTTGTATTTGTTTATCTATTGCTGCTTATATTCATCCATTCCCCCTCTCATGCCTCCTGCTCTTAGCTAAGTTAAGGAATGATGTCCGGGGGGGGGAACATTGCCTGAAGTTTTGTTACTCAATTTTATACCGTCGTGTCTTCATCTGTGAAGATTCAAAGAGAGAGGAAGTCAGGATAGATGGGGGAAGGAGAGAACGTAAGAAAATAAAGAAAAGGAAAGAGTCAGGAGAGAAGAAAAAGAATGAGAGGGGTAATAGTAGACAAAGAAATGAGAAAGAAAGGGGGTGGGGAGAGATGGATATGAGAGAGTAAACAGATAGGGAGGGAGAGGAAGTGAGAGAGAGAGAGACAGAAGGGAGTGAAAAATAGAATGGAGAAAAAGTGCAGGGATAAAAGAGAGAGATCAGAAAGCAAATCATCCCAAGCTTTTAGGAGCAAATTATTGCAGATGCTGGAGTCTGAACTGAAAACAAAAAATGCTGGAGATCATAGCGGCTCAGCTAGCATTCATAGAGAGAAAGCAAGTTTGCTCTCTCTCTCCACAGAAGCTGCCTGACCCACTGTGATCTCCAGCATTTTTTGTTTTCATCCCAATCTTTTAATGAGTTGACAGAGATTTGGGCCTTACATCACTGATATGAGAGAAAAATAAAACAAGGAGGAAGAAGATCACCACAAAAATAAATAAAAACTTCAATATTATATTATCCCCAATGATCAGCTGTTGAGTTTGCTTTCAGCTCACCGTAAAGACAGCTTCCGGGTGCCCTCTGGCCCTCATGTTCGTATCATAAATCTGCTTTAGAATCATCCAGGCTTCATCGTGCTTCCCAATCTATTCAGCAGAAATTCAAAAGCGTGTGATCAGGACAATGCTTAGAAATCAGAATTACCATTAATACTGACAGGAGATCAGCTTTGCTTGTCGCAGTCATAAGCACTTGCCAATCTTCATCTTCTTCAAAGGTCTTGCATGTCCATCAAACAGTTATTATTAATGTTCATCCTACCCTCATCTCTCCCTGATTCCACATCGCCAACCTCGGAAACCCCTTCCAAATATACGCCCTGCTGTAATTCACTCATTTCTCCTGCTGCTGGTCTACCGTACATTCATTCTCTCCTCTCCTGTAACACTGTCATTGCCTTCATCAATCACAACGCTCAACTGAGGAATGTTACTCATGAACCTCTCAGCCCTGCTACAGCTCTCTAAAGCCTGCTCAAAGCTGCCTCTTCAGTCTCGTTCTACAGTCACCTTAACCAGCCTCCGCCGCACTCCTGCTCAGTAACTAGACTCTCACTTTGCAAAGTGGAGGGACTACTCTGTCACAGCAATTACATGAGTAGAATTCATTGTCATTAAACCAACAACTCAAAAAATCAAAGTTTTTTTTAAAAACTGTGGAGGGAAAGGAATTTGTCCTGTTCATATGCTTTACCTTTGGCAAATGATCTTCAAATACTCGGTTTCGCTGAGATTTATGGAAAATTTAACAGCAAAAATATCCAGAGGGCGGCACGGTGACTCAGTGGTTAGCACTGCTGCCTCACAGCGCCAGGGCCCCAGGTTCGATTCCAGCCTGGGGCGACTGTCTGTGTGGAGTTTACACATTCTCCCCAGGGCTTCCTCCCACACTCCAAAGATGTTCAGGTTAAGTGAACTGGCCACGCTTAATTGCCCATAGTGTAAGGTGCATTAATTAGAGGGAAATGGGTCTGGGAGGGCTACTCTTCGGCGGGTCAGTGTGGACTTGTTGGGCCTGTTTCCACACTGTAGGGAATCTAATCTCAACCCCAAAATGTATAAAGCAATAAGTCTAAAATTAATTCTGTCCTGAAACCCAGAGGTTAAAGGAGTTATTCTTAAAAGCCTTGAAATGTTCTGTTTCTCTCAGGTCTTTTGACAATTATGCATCATAGCAGCATCATTTGGAATGCTCAAGTATAACCTGACTTATCAAACTATTGTCATACCCCATACTCTTATGAACAGGCTGTTCACAAAAGCAGCATAATGATTATCCTTTGATCATTGGACAGAGCAGTGTCCCTGTAAGGGGTACCCAATGGCCACCAATGTGTTCATGGGAAATAGCTAAGGGTGCATCCAAGAGGTGGCATGAAGTCATGCCTTGCTCAAGTTGCAGTGGTCAATTATCTTGTGTAACTCGCAGCACCAACTGGATCCCAAGAAAGCTAAGAATGATATTATAGAACGGCATGACATAGATGGAGTTTATTCAGCCCATCGTGCTTCTGTCAGTCTTTGAAAGAGCTATTCAATTAGTCACAATCCCCTTTTCTTTCCTCAGAGCTTGGAGTTTTGTTTTTCTGTCAAATGTTCATCAAACGCCCTTTTTGTAGCTCTTATTGAATTAGCTTTCACTATCTTTTCAGTCAATACATTATTCATGCCACCCTCAGCTTTTTTTAAAGCCAACCAGCTTAATCTCGTCACCTCTAGTTACTGACGTTTATGTCACTGGAAATAGTTTCTCGGTTTTGTTCCGTACAAATCCTTCACAAACATGTCACCCGTCTATCTCATCTTCTGGTAAACCTCCCTGCTCTGTTTTCAATGCACTGACATCAAAAAAATGTATTTTAATGGATCATTTCACAATACTGTGTCTCCCATCGAGAGCTGCCCTCACTGACTGTGTGAAGATTTGGGTCTAAAACACTGTAATCCCATTTGCTGATCTAGGATAATGCAGATACACTGACAGGATAAACTAGGAATCTCAGGCATATGTTAAATACATAGAGTCAGAGCAGCCTACAGTGTGGAAACAGGCCTAAGGTGCCCAGTTTTCACAATTAACGAGTCCCAATTGCCTGCATTTGGTCCATATTTCTCCATACCTATCGCATCCACATACCTGTCCAAATGTTTCTTAGATGGTGGAATGGTACTCACTTCCACTACTGTCTCTGGCAACCCGTTCCCAACACTCATCACCCTCTGTGCGAAAAACTTTGCCCTGCTGGACCCTTTTGTATCTCTTCCCTCTCACCTTAAACCTATGCCCACTAGTTTTAGATTTCCCCTACCATGGGGAAAAAGCTGTCAACTAGCTAACCTTATCTCTGCCTCTCATGATTTTATAGACCTCTTACTGCACAACACAGAACAACTTAGCCTTGAAAGATTAAATGAAAAGTTTGCAAATTATCTACAGAGGGGTTCGTGAAGTGACAACCTGGGTAGCTTCTACTCTGCTGGTTGTCTCACCTCTAGTAAGTAGCGAGGGCTTTCTGGCACAAAGAGAAGGCCGATCAGGGAAGACAGGCAGGGTAGGGCACATACCACGACAAACAACCGCCAGCTGTGGAACTGAAACGAGGTGCCCATGCTGAAACCCCAACCTGTAACAGATAGAAAGACAATCGTTGGTAAGGGCAACTTTGCCACCTGTGCCAATCAAAAGAGCAGCTGGCAGTCCTTGGACTTTCTACTCCGACCACAACATTCCATTGACCTGACTTGCCTCCTGCCAGGTCTCACGTTCAGATTCTATTCCATGGGTCCAACATTACCTTGCTCCTGTAACAACACAGAACATGCTTTCAGACATGCAAACACACAGTCTCTCACGTGCACTCACACTAACATACACACACTCACTCTCACTCTCTCTCTCTCTCTCTCTCATGTATGTGCACACACGTAAAAGTCTATGGAGTGAATTTGTATTTGCAGAATTATATTTGCAGATACATTCTATTTTGCTCAAAATATAGGCATGTAATCCATGTAATATTTCAAAAATTCCACTTTGAAAATAGAACCAGTCTGAAGATTTGTAGCTCAGGTTGAGGTTTTGGATGTAGGTTTGCTCGCTGAGCTGGAAGGTTCATTTCCAGATGTTTCGTTACCCTACTATGTAGCACCTTCAGTGGATCTCATGCGAAGCAATGCTGAAAATTCCTGCTTTCTATTTATTCTAGTTCTATAAATAGAAAGCAGGAAATTTCAGCATTGCTTCGTATGAGGTCCACTGGAGACGTTACCTAGTAAGGTAACGAAATGTCAGGAAATGAACCTTTCAGCTCAGCGAGCAAACCTACATCCAGAACCAGTCTGACTCAGGATTGGGGTACAGACACCTCTAACCTCACACGTTTAATGCATTATCTGAGTTGAGATGTCACCTTTTGTTATAAAGCCTTAAGTTATCTCGAGAAGGTGACTTAAAAGGAGTTCTGGGATTTACATATTAATGACCGAAACCTGCAACCCATTCTAAAAGATAAAAGACTTAACAACAATCCAGGTTTGTTCAATATATCATTTCAGTTGCATGACACTGTAATGTTTTGCTAGAAATTCTGTCACTTATGGTCTGACGCTCCACAACTACTTGATGAAGGAGCAGCACTCCAAAAGCTAGTGCTTCCAAATAAGAAGGAGCATTTCAACAGTCTTAATTTTCAGATAATTAGCAAAAGGAGGAAACTAAGCGGATTGAGGTGAATAGCAACCATTCCTATCTCTTACGTGAAAATTAACATTCTAGCATGCAGATATGTTATGGTAGGTAATCCTGGCCATCTCCCATGAGCAGTTATCTATCTTGGGCCATCTCTTGTTTAGGATAGCCATTAGCAGCACCCGCCAGAAGCACATTGCTCTCTCTTGACTTTAGATAGTGCACAGCTCAACAAAAGGTTTCCAGAGAAGACATTCAACAAAAATAGGAGCCACTCGCTGATCCAACACACCCAGTAAAGGTCAACCACACTAAAACTAAGAATTGCAGAAGCTGAACATCTGAAACAAACAGAGAAATTGCTGCAGAAACTCAACAGATCTGGCAGCATCCGTGAATAGAAAGCAGAGTTAACTGAAGAAGGCTCACTGGATTCAAAACATTAACCATGTTTCTCTGTCCTTGAATGTTGCTAGATCTGTTGAGTTTTTCCAGCACTTTCTATTTTTGTCACACAAATAAATACCAGCAAATGAGCACATTCATATATGTTCAGTTCTTGCATCCTCTCCCTGTGATTAATCTTCGCACTGACAGTACAGGACATCAATGTTTTTAATGAGCATTTTATTCAATTTTTTAAAGAAATCAACAAGTAAACATTACCCATATATCTTAGGGGGCATTGTTTTAAATTTAGGGTCTCTCCCTTTCAGGATAGAGATGAGGAGGACTGGGCACTCTATTTAAACTCCAACCAAGGTTTTGTACAAGAAGAAAATAATATGGAAATTTACGGTGAAATTTTCTGTCATAAGCTGGGAATCTTTTTGCTTTAGATTTCACTCACCATATTGAGTTTTATTTAATGGTATACTAGACCCAGATCTCGTTCTCTCACAGTTGGCATTTATTCTGTAGGGTGTTGGCACATCTGCCAATGGATATGCATGATATAACGCTTTCTCAATTCAACTTCATTTGCCAAACATGAATTCTTCAGCGTCTCCTCGCAGTCGCCAAGTATGAGTTACAAAAATCAGGCTTGTTTTCTTTGGCAAAGCAAGGATTTTGACTTTGCTAAACATGTAATTTTTGGTGCTACATCTGAATTGACATTGTAGAGTTGTTTATAATGAGCATGTGGACATGGAGTGCCAGGGTAAAAACCTCTTCTGAAATTGTCTGGCTGAGGATTGAAACACAAGGACACAAGATGTCCCAAAATGTCAAAGGAGTATGCTGCTTTGTTTCTAAAGGAAGATTTTGGCCCAACTATTTGCATATTAGATGTGAGGGAGATGTGGACAGATTAAGTTTAGTCACAGATAAAGATTATTTTGCATTAAAACTGAAACACCTAGCTGAAGGGTCAGGTTCTATGGTACAAGATGGCAAACTTGAAAATAGACTCAGGACTCTAGGTGAGAGAAGACATTTAGATTGGATTTTGTAAATTGCAGAATTGTAGGCGGCATGGTGACTCAGTGGTTAGCATTGCTGCCTCACAGTGACAGGGACCCAGGTTTGATTCCACCCTCAGGTGATTGTATGGAGATACACATTCTCCCAATGCCTGCGTGGGTTTCTTCGGGGTGCTCCGGTTTCCTCCCACAGTCCAAAGATGTGCAGATTAGGTCAATTGGCCAAGCTAAATTACCCATAGTGCCCAGGGATGTGTAGAAAAGGTGGATTGGTCATGGCAAATGCAGGGTTACAGGGAAAAGGTGGGATGCTTGTCAGAGGGTTGGTGCAGACTCAATGGGCCAGATGACCTCTATCTGCATTGTACGGATATTTGGAAATACAGGGGAGTGTGCAACACATTACAAACTCAATCATGCCACCCTTTTCCCTAAATGCAGCAGTCGTCAAGTGTCAAGAATGAGCTTGAGTCAAAAACAGCACAGTAAACCTTGATTTACCTATAGCAAGGAGGAGGAGTTTGTCACCTTTTATATTTTGGAGAAGCAAGGAGGAACATCAAATGAATGTGGCTCAGTGCAATGTCAATAAACTAGTGAAAAGGCAAGATTGCAACAGAGAGCCGGAGAGGATGGAGCTGAATGAACCATTGTCTGACCATCAAATGTCAATTTTTGAATTATACATTTTATCACATTTCTGGTGGTTGGTGAGATAGCCAAGCAATGTCCGGTATGACAGTCTCTGGTAGTTTTTAAAATTGTTTACACCTTAATTATCATAGAGTCACAGAGTCATGGAGATGTACAGCATGGAAATAGACCCTTCGGTCTAACTCGTCCATGCCAACCAGATATCCCAACCCAATCTAGTCCCACCTGCCAGCACCTGGCCCATATCCCTCCAAACCCTTCCTATTCATATACCCATCCAGGTGCCTTTTAAATGTTGCAATTGTACCAGCCTCCACCACTTCCTCTGGCAGCTCATTCCATCCAGGTATCAGCCTCTGTGTGGAAAAAGTTGCCCTTTAGGTCTCTTTTATATCTTTCCCCTCTCACCATAAACCTATGCCATCGACATATCACTTAAAATGCACCTAAATTTAATCTTCAATGCCTTACTTCTGCATCTCAACCAACTCCTCCTTTGGCTGTCCATTAAGGTGTATTACACTGTTTTTTGTCAATTTTCACATCATCTCATGACACCAGTAAATATTGGTTCAATCACTTCAATATGCTCTTTAAATTTCTCCATACATTCAAATGTATTCTCGAAATCTATTTTTCTTGACTATAGTTCTGGCTGTCACTTCAAACATCTCCAATTCTCCAGTACAGAATGCTGTCCACATTAAAGGTGCGGTGTTTTATTTTACAAATGCATTGTAACATATCAACACGAGCCTCAGGATGGATTGTGAAAGCTGCTCTACGTAAATCGTTTTGCAATCACAATAAACCATTTATTTTTGATTAATACTAGACAATTAAAGGTAAAATTGCCATTGTCCTACCAGACCATAGAGCTAACATTTCATTAGAGAGAGAGAGATGGATGACTGATGGTAAGTTTAACCTAAGGGTCACTACACCTCATGGAAGTGGAGAATCCTTCATGATAACCTCAGCTAGTGCAGGAATTGAACCCACACTAATCATATCACTCTACATTCTGAATCGACTGTCCAGCCAACCGAGCTAACCCCATTTATTCAATCCTTAACAAGAATGTGGTCTAATTGGAGCACAGTTCCAAAGTGCAATGTACCAACCAGACTTTGCGGTATGTTTCTCGACACCTCCCTCACCATGACAACAAGAGGTGTCAGGCGTAGGACCGGAGAGTGTGCTCATGTGGGTGTACTGCAGTTTACCATAGCTTCTGTTCCTGCTTTCTTTCTGTAGCCCATCACTCTCAAAGTCATGAATCTGATCACTGGACCCAAAGCACTGGGTGTTTGCAGATAATGCATGGGTCTATGAGCAGAAATATTCATGCTGCATGCAATCAATGTATTAGTAACATTACTCAAAGCATTCCTGCATTCTTGCAGGAAAAATCATTGCTGCAATTTCTCTTTGCTTAACCACAGGAGCTAACTTTTTAAAGATACCATATTAACAAGTGCAACAGTGCACTCATGATTGGATCAGAAACATCAGCTGACATCCTTGTTAAACCTTGAAGCTTATTTCAATTTCAATGGTAACGTGAGCTATGAGACATCACTGATACTCTGTTTCCTGCAGAATCCATTTACAGGGATACTAATCAGAGAGTGGATGTCTGCAGTGATGACACTCCCCAGGGGACATAAAACAGCCTTCATGAAGTCCTTGAAAATAAACTGAGAAACCTAAAGCCCGTAATACAGGACACTATTAAGGTTGAACTAAATGGAACAGGCAAACATACTCTCTGGTATGAAACCAAACCCCATAAATGGTTGTCGGATTAAGCTGATTTTGCAAATTTCAGGCTGTGCTATATATGGCCTTGGTCTACTTTTGTATCAGGAGTTTGCAACTGCGAGAAAGCTCTTTATTTCAGTCTAGGCTGGATTCTGAGCTGAGCCCAAGGTGAAAGGACATTCTGTCACCCTACTGCACTTTGCAGTTTCCCGTCAAAACTCTGTGCAATTAATAAAGATTGGTGGATCGTCCTTTATTTGAAACATATTAGTGATGGGAGTGTGCTGGCATAAATAAGAACAGCAAAGCTGGAAATACCCGAGAGGTCAGGCAGTACACGTGCAGTGTGATGACCATGAGACCTTACAGTCAGATGGGGAAGAGGGGAAGAAGATGGTCAGCCCAACAGCTTGGGCTAAAAAACAGGAAGGAAACTGGGTTACCTCCATCTGAAGCTCAGTTCATTGGGGCACTAGCTCCCCATCACCACCAGGCCTCCACCCTCCAGTGATTGTACCCCTGTTAGCTCAGTTGTCTGGACAGACAGTTTCTGATGCCAAAAAAGTGTTCCAACACTAGCTGGATCAACCACAATGCCATGGGGTCTGGATTCCGACAAGTGAACTCCTTCCCTACTGGACATTAGTGAGCCAAATGTTTTTTTTTTAATGGCAGTCACCATTAGATTCAATGTGGAGGAGATGGTGTTGGAATGGAGTGGACAAAGTTAAAAATCACACAACCCCAGGTTATAGTCCAACAGGTTTATTTGAAAGTACAAGTTTTTGGAGTGCTGCTCTTTCATCAAGTGGTTTGATTACCTAATGAAGGAGCTGCGCTCCGAAATCTAGTGCTTCCAAATAAACCTATTGGACTATAACCTGGTGTTGTGTGATCTTTATTCATTAGATTCTGAATTCCAAATTTTTTTATTGAATTGAATTTCCAACATCTGCCATGGTGGGGTTCAAAGCAAATTATTACTATTATTGACCAGCAACAATACTACTAGGCCATCACCTCAGACTCTCTCTCTGAGCATGCATATAACGGGCCGAGAAAGGATTGTGACACTCACCGTAGTGTGGGATGATGCTCCAGGCCATCACTGATGCGTAAATCCCACCCACCATCCAAAACATGCAGAGCCAGCTGAGATGCTCCCCTCGCTTCTCCCGAGCCAGGAATTCCGAGAAATAGGAGAAAACAATGGGGATGGAGCCGCCGATACTAAAAGAGAGAGAAATGACAAGCATTCTTGTGGGTAAATTTGTTTCCTTTTAAATCTTTCCTTCTGCTCATTTTAATATTATAAATTATTTCGTTATGGCCTTGGCATATGGGTAATGCAGATGAGGCTGCAATTAATGTCCACTGTCGCTCTGAAAATGTAGCACTTGGTCTTCTTCATGATTCTTCTATGGCTAATGCTCCCAAAATCTCCACTTTCCATTCCTGCTTATCAAATCAGCAGTGGGAGTTGATTGGATCCAAATTATCTGATGGTATAAATTATATCTTTGGGTGGGTTACACCCAAAACATTGCTCCTCCACCACCTGATTCTGCCTGGCTTGCTGTGTTCTTCCAGCCCTCCTGTTTGTCTTCTTTGGTAACTGGGACAATTAGTATTAACCAGAGCCTCGGAGGGAAAGAATGATAAATAGCAACAAGAACAGGGATTGCTGGAAAATCCCAGCAGCTCTAGAGTTCTGAAGAAAGGTCACTGGATATGAAACGTTAACTCTGATTTCTCTCCACAGATGCTGCTAGACCCGCTGAGTGCTTCTGGCAATTTCTGTTTTGGTTTCTGATTTTCAGCATCCAGAGTTTTTTTGGGTTTTTTTTCATTGAGCAATTAAAGAACAAATTGGCAAAATCAGGCTGCTTACAAATTCCACAGAATCAAATTCTCAGCCCAAGCATCAGGCTAAATTTCACCTTTCAATTTATTGTATAATTTCACAAAATCATTTTGAAGAAGATATTTCTTTTGACACACTTGAGGTTACACTTCGTGAGCAGAGGACCCAATCATCATTCCAGAAACTGAAGAAGCATGACGCAAATCGGCAGACAATACAGCACTCTCATCTCCTGCAGGTATACGCAGGAGAGATAGCTGCACATTCATAACTTGGCATGTGTTGAACATTGCAAAGTCTGTGCATTTTGGTATATCTCTCTCTCTACTGGGAGTAAATAAACATAGTCCATTCATGAATGTCTGCAGCACAGCGTGTGTTAGTTTTACTCAGGGGTAATACACAACAGTGTGTGTGTGTCCAACCCAGGAACAAGAATGCTAACAAGAATGACTAGCTAGTACTCAAATGGAATATCTCTGTGTCAATACCTTGTTTCAAAAGATTCATATCCCTTACCCAGCTCCTGAAAGTAGTCGGCAGAACAGGAATATACCATAGCCCTGGACAAATGATGAAAAGATGATAAAGACTCCATTGATGCTGAGGGCAATCATCAGACAATATCTTCTGCCCATTTTGTCTGCCAGACCACCCCAGACAAAAGCTCCTACCATCATTCCCAAGTATACTATCAAGCCTGAAAAACAGTAATAAGGAGATTAATAACAATCATATTAAATTTTTCCTCATAGATTGAACTTTGTTTTGAATGATGTAAATGTCGTTACGTGACCAAACATTCCAGCTAATTCTGCACCCAGAATGATCCCAAACATATCAAATTATTCTTCTTTTTTGTTGGTATTGGCTGGTTGGGTCTCCGGGAGAACTCACTGCTTCCCTTAAAATATATTCAAGCTTTAACATCCATTTTAACAAGCAGAAAGTAACTTGGTTCAACATCGCGTCAAAAGAATGATTTTAGTTAAGCCCTGAACTATGACCTTCTGCTTACGAAGGGTCGGCGCCATCCATTAACTCTTGCTGTTAAACCATAAACATACAAGGGCACTGAGTGAGGACGGGATTAGACTCAGCTGGGATAACCATATCTGGGCGGCACGAATAAGTTGGACCAAAGAGTCTGTTTCCATGCTGTATATCTCTATGACTCTATGGCCCTACTTAATGACATTCAGTATCACCACCTACAAGGAGCTCCTGAAGGTGGGTATGAAGTCATGGCTTAATATATATTAGCAACTCCAGGAGAAGATAGGCAAAGGCTAAGTAATGGTTCACTGGGCTTTGGATTATTACGGGCCAATTTCTTCTCTGAGTTACCACAAAGCATCCTGCTATTGAGTAGTTCCAGAGATTAAATGTATGAAGTAGAGAACAGTCCTGGCTCATTCACCTGGCACAGGCCTGCACCCTGACAGAACCTTGAATACTTCTCCTCCCCACTTTCATTAGGAACTTCTGGCTGCTGTTGGAATATCTTTTTATAATAGCTTTTTCTTATTCCCTCCCAGGATATGGGTGTCACTGGCTGGGCCAGCATTTATTGCCAAGTTGCCAAGAAGGCAGGTGAGAGTCAACCACATTGCCGTGGGTCTGTAGTCACATGTAGATCAGACCAGGTAATGATGTCCTTCTCTAAAGGACATTTGTGAACCAGATAGGTTTTTTTATTTGACAATCAACAACTGCTTTGTGGTCACTTGCCTCTTAATTCCAGATTTTTTAATTGAATTCAAATGATAGGATTCAAATCTGGATCCCCAGAACATTACCTGGGATTCTGGATTAATCACCCCCTCAGCAATCACCTAAAGTATTGTTGGGGCATTTCTGAAGAAGGTTGCTGAACAAGTCTGTTCTCCAGGTTTGCTGGGACACCTTTCCGCTTGGGTTCTCCAAGGTCACAACCAAGGGACAATATCAAGCTGGAGAGTCAAAAACCATCTCCCATCCTCTTCTCAATCACATCATTATCCTGGATTTGTGTCCAACACAGCTACAGCACTAGGGAGAATCTCTCAAAACGCTAGGGTAACTCAGTGGAGCCCCTGTGCCCACTACAAGCCTTTACAGTTTGTACCTAACATAGAAGAGCTTAAGGTGAAGGAATCCTTAGGAGGCAGTGATTATAATAGAATTGAATTTATTCTGCAATTTTAAAGGGAGAATATAGAATCAGAGGTAAAGGTATTACAGCTGAATAAAGGCAACTACAGAGGCATCAGGGAAGAGCTGAGCAGATTTGACTGGAAGAGGAGCCTAGCAGGAAAGACAGTGGAACAGCAATGGCAGGAGTTTCTGGGAGTGATTCAGGAGACATGGCAAAGATTCATCCTGAGGAGAAAGAAGCATGGTACAGGGAGGATGAGGAAACTATGGTTGACTAGGGAAGTCGGGGCTAGCATAAAAGCAAAAGAGAAAACATATAATGTGGGGAAGGGCAGTGGGAAACCAGTGGATTGCAAAGCTAACAAAGACCAACAGAGGGCAACAAAAGTAGAAATAAAGAGGGAGAAGATTAAATATGAGGGTAAGCTAGCCAGTAATATAAAGGAAGAGTGTATGAGTTTCTTTAGATATATAAAGGGCAAAAGAGAAGTAAATGTGGACATTGGACGACTAGAAAATGATGCTGTAGAGATAGTAGTGGGAATTAATTAAATGGCTGAGGAACTGAATAATTACTTCGCATCATCTTCACAGTGGAAGACACAAGTAATATCCGAAAAATTCAAGAGAATGAGGGGGCAGAGCTTAGTATGGTGACCATCACCAAGGAGAAGGTGCCAGAAAACCTGAATAGCCTGAAGGTGGATAAATCACCTGGACCTGATGGACTACACCCTAGAATTCTAAGGATGATAACTGAAGAGATAGTGGAGGCATTAGTGGTGTTCTCTCATGAATCGCTAGAGTCAGAGAGGATCCCAGGTGACTGAAAAATCACTAATGTGAACCCGTTTAAAAAGGGAATAAGGCAAAAGATGCAAAATTATAGGTCGATTACCCTAATCTCAGGCATGGGTAAGAGTTTGGAGTCCATAATGAAGGATGAGATTTCTGAATACTTGAAAGTGTATGGTAAAATAGGGCAAAGTCTGCATGGTTTCATCAAGCAGAGGTCATGTCTGACAAATCTGCTAGAATTCTTTGAGAAAGTAGTGAGCACGTTAGATCAAGGAGAACCAAGGGATGTTATCTATCTGGAATTCAAGAAGGCCTTTGACAGGAGGCTGCTGAGTAAGGTAAGGACCCATGGTGTTAGAAGCAAGGTGCCAGCATGGATAGAAGACTGGCTGTCTGGCAGAAAGCAGAGAGTGAGGATAAAAGGATCTTTCTCAGGATGTCAGCCTGTGACAAGTGGTATTCCGCATGGGTCAGTGTTGGGACCACAATATTTCACTTTATACATTAATGATCGAGATGAAGGTGCTGAGGGCATTCTGGCTACATTTGCAGATGATGCAAAGCTAGGTAGAAAGACAGGTAGCATTGAGGAGGTGGGAAGGCTGCAGAAAGATTTGGACAGGTAAGGAGAGTGGGCAAAGAAGTGGCAGATGGAGTACAATTTGGGAAAGTGTGAGGTCATGCACTTTGATAAGAAGAATAGAGGCATGGACTATTTTCTAAATGGGGATAAAATTCAGAAGTAGAAAGGGCAAAGGGACTTGGGAGTTCTAGTCCAGGATTCTCTCAAGATAAACTTGCAGGTTGAGTCAGTAGTTAGGGAGGAAAATGCAATGATGGCACTTATTTTGAGAGGACTTGAATATAAAAGCAGGGATGTACGTCTGAGGCTCTATAAGGCTCTGGTCAGACCACATTTGGAGTATTGCGCTCAGTTTTGGGCCCTAGATCTCAGGAAGGATGTATTGGCCCTGGACCAGATTCAGAGGAAGTTCATGAGAATGGTCCCAGGAATGAAAAGCTTAACATATGAGGACTCTGACTCTATGGAGTTTAGAAGGATTAGATTCCCTACAGTGTAGAAACAGGTCCCAAAGCCCAACAAGTCCAAACCAACCCTCCAAAGAGTAACCCAACCAGACCCATTTCTCTCTGACTAATGCACCTAACACTTGGGCAATTTAGCATGGCCAATTCACCTAACTTGCACATCTTTGGACTGTGGGAGGAAACCGGAGCACCCGGAGGAAACCCACGCAGACACGGGGAGAATGTGCAAACTCCATACAGACAGTCATCTGAGGTTGGAATCAAACCTGGGATCCTGGTGCTGTGAGGCAGCAGTGCTAACCACTAAACCACCGTGCCACCTCCAAAGGTAATAGGGAAATCCCTGGAAATTACAGACCAGTCAATCTTAAGTCTGTGGTCAGCAAAGTTTTGGAAAGAATTCTGAGGATGAGAGGGGATCTAATTGAAACTTACAGAATACTGAATGGCCTGGACAGAGTAGATGTTGGGAAGATGTTCCATTGGTAGGAGAGACTACGACCCAGGGGCAAAGCCTTAAAGTAAAGTGATGACCTTTTAGAATGGAGATACAGAGAAACTTCTTGAGCCAGAGAGTGGTGAATCTATGGAACTCACTGTCACAGAAGACTGTGGAGGCTAGGTCATTGAGTATATTTAACATGTAGATAGGTTCCTGATTGTCAAGGGGATCAAGGGTTACAGAGAGAAAGCAGAAGACTGGGGTTCAGAAACATATCAGCCATGATTGAATGGCAGAGCAGATTCGATAGGCTGAATGGCCTAATTTCTGCTCCTATGTCTTATGGTCTTATAGGTCACTGGATGAGAATAGAGCACAGTCTACTTTAATTACTTCCTGTCATCATGTAGCCTGGTGAAACAACAGAGTCATTGACTCATCACATCAATCAATACAAATTTGTCAAGCTCAATGTAGCAGAAAATCATTCCCATTAAAGTCAATGGTTTCGATTTCTCTCCATTGTAAATGGTTCACTAATGTATAGTCAAAAGGAAATACAAAAGGAACAGCAAAGAGGAGACTATTCCAAAACCATTTCACCATCTCTGATGATTCAGCCAGTTAATAGTTTCTTTACACCTCACACTCGAGCCACTCCTGAGCCAATCTATTCCAGCAAATCAGCAAAGATTGCTCTGAAATAGAAGATTGCTTTGTATCAGACACAGCTCAGGGTGATGATGCATATTGCTAGACACCTTGAAGTAATGCTGTTGTGTGTCTTTGAGGAGAAACAAAGTCGATGGCCAAGATGTCAGAACATATTACATTTTACAACAGCAACATGCAGTTATATAGTAATAGTCATCACCTTAATCTCAGAAAACTATAAGGCTGCTCTCTTACTAGACAGGGTCAACTGGGTCACCACAGTTCATGTGAAGGGCAAAGTTGTGAAAGCAGGTAGTGAACTCAGCTGATGATGGAAATTGAGCCCATTCTATTAGTATCTACATCACAAACCGGCCATCCGGCCAGCCAAACTAATCAACCTCCATTGCCTTCAATAGAACACCAAGGGACATAAAGAAATACTGTGACAGACAATCAAAGACTACCTTAAAGAGATTTAAGCATTGGAGTGCATAAGGAGAAGAAAAGAGAGGTGGAAATGCAAGGTTTAAGTGTCACAAATCCAAGAACCCCAAGGCTTCCTGAAACATATCCTGCCTGGAAACGTAGTCAAACATTATTTAAGGCATCCCTGATGGCCACGTAAAACAGGCCTAAAGACCCATCCACTGACCTTAACCTTTCTGATAGCCAGGGTAATCAGTCATAGACACAACTGGAAAAATTTCAATTTTATTTTTAGAAAATTCATTTGAAGTCAGCAGGAATGAAGGAAAACATTTTCCACAGCCAATGCCAGGACAATGGCTCTTTCTCCAATCTCCTCTCCCATCACCTGGTTGGACACCACCACCACCACTTGACTGGGTGACATTCCGGTCTCCCTCAAGGCTGAGGATAATTCACCTTTCAGACAGTCACTGAATTATATTATTCAGAATTTCCATTCCAGAATCAGATTTGGCAAGACTTCCAGCTTGCCCACAAGGCTGATACTTTTGTTTCCTCAGCCCAAGCCCATAAATGTACTGAGAAGAAAGTGAGGACTGAACAGCCTACATCAACCAAGCTGGCATTAGATAAGACAACACATGCTGGAAGCCATACTGGCTGGTGTGACTCAGGGCCACAGTGAAGCTTTGATCTCATGTAATGTTGTTGGCTTTTATCTAATAATTTCTCACTCACACCAAATGCAGTTTCCTAAGCACAGTTTGATATGCATGGGGTCAAAAGCCAAGTTTCAATTAACTGACCTTTAAAGAAGTAAAAACCAGACTGAATTGCTTTTCAGTTTCTTAGTACTCAACAAAAAAAGTCTAAGTTCATCTGGAGATTCAGAGTTTGGTGCAGCCATTGTAGACAGGACTCCACCAAATGCACAACTGAATGTTATGACCAATCCCCAGGACAGGTTTCCCTGTTTATTATGGGATACCCCCAAAACTGATTAGCTTCCAGACAGGAGGAATGGATTGTCTGTTCTTCTTTATTCACCTTGATTGGTTAATTTAAAAAAGGAATCCTTCACTTGTAGATGCCTTTTTCCAAACCAAAACTGTTTATGTTTTAAAAGAAGCCAGGTTTTCTTGAATTGCCAGGAATTAGAAAGGATGTTGTGAAACTTGAACAAGTTCAGAAAAGATTTACAAACATGTTACCAGGGTTGAAGTGTTTGAGCTATTGGGAGAGGCTGAATAGGCTGGGGCTATTTTGGAATCACAGAATCTCTACAGTGTGAAAACAGACCATTCAGCCTACAAGTCCACCACCGTCCCAAGAGTAACCCACCCAGACCCATTCCCCTACTATTCTACATTTACCCCAAACTAATGCACATTACCTACACATCCCTAAACACTATGGACAATTTAGCACAGCCAACCCACCTAACCTGCACATCTTTGGATTGTGGAAGGAAACCCATGCATGCACAGGGAGAATGTGCAAACTCCACACAGACCATCGCCCAAGGCTGGAATTAAACCCGGGTCCCTGGCACTGTAAGGCTGCAGTGTTACCTGTGCCACCCTGGAGTATTAGAGGCTAAGAGGTGACCTTATAGAAATCTATAAAATCAGGAGGGGCATGGATAGGGTGAATACCAAACGTCTTTCCCCCAGGATAGGGGAGTCCAAAACTAGTGGGCATAGGTTTAAGGTGAGAGGGGAAAGAAATAAAAAGGGATCTCAGGGGCAACTTGTTCACGCAGAGGGTGGTGCATGTACGGAATGAGCTGCCAAGGGAGGTGGTGGAGGCTGGTACAATTTCAACATTTAAAAGGCATCTGGATGGGTTCATGAAAAGGAAGGGTTTAGACGGACATGGGCCAAGTGCAGGAAAATGGGAGTAGATTAATTTAGGATATCTGGTCAGCATGGACAACTTAGATCGAAGGGTATGTTTCCGTGCTGTACAGCTCTATGACTCTAAGTGGCAGATGTGGGTACAATGACAAGACATTTGGATAGATAAATGAATAGGAAAACTTTGGAAGGATATGGGCGAGGAGCAGGCAAATGGGCCTCGTTTAGTTTGGGATTATGTTCAGCATGGACTGGTTGTACCGAATGGTAAGCTTCCGTGCTGCATGACTCTATAACTCTATGAGAAGACATAAAAATGCAATACATATAGATTAAAAATGAGAGGCAAGCACATAAAAGATAAAAGCCAAAACACATATATGGATTAGTCCGAGTTCTGTGAAAAGCAGACAATGTTCTGTTGTGGATCTTCAATTGGATAATGCTGGTAACATTGACATTGACGGATACTCTTGGTTTTGCAGTTAGCTTAAATTCTTTTGTCCTGTTTCTCCCCGATGTGAAATGACCAGCAGCGTTCAGAGCAGGAGAACGCCTTTACCTTTTCATCTGCAGTGCTGGAGTGTTTAATGCCTGCCACCAAGCTGTGACCCTCACAGCACGTTAGTACACACACACTAGCATGAAAGTCTATTACCACACACAGACTACAGGTTGCAGTTTCTACATCCCGGAAAGGGTCAAAATGAACATGTCTTTCTTGATCGTATTCTCTCTATCTAGTATATAGTCTACGGAAGATGTTGTACTTCTGAGAGGAAGAAATTAGTTTGTCTTATACTTCAGTCTTTTGAAGTCTCTCTTTGTGAGGCTTCCTTGACACCTGCCAGGTGTGACATTCCATGATGTCCCTCAAGGCTGTGGATAGTTCATACTGGTCGTCCAGACTGTCACAGAATTACATTGTTCAGAATTTCTATTCTCAGTCAAGTTTTGGCACTTAAGTTTTCTTTTTAAAAATTATGTTGGGCAGAACCTTAGAGATTTGAACATGCGACACGGTGGCTCAGTGGTTAGCACTGCTGCCTCACAGTGCCATAGTCCCAGGTTCGATTCCAACCATGGGCGACTGTCTGTGTGGAGTTTGCACATTCTCTCTGTGTCTGTGTGAGTTTCCTCTGGGTGCTCTGGTTTCCTTCCACATTCCAATGATTTGCAGGTCAGGTGAATTGGCCATGCGAAATTGTCCACAGGTTTTTAGGTGCATTAGTCAGAGGGAAAATGGGTCTGGGTGGGTTACTCTTCGGAGGGTCGTTATGGACTTGTAGGGCCGATGGGCCTGTTTCCACACTTTAGGTAATCTAATCTAAAAAGTGTTCAGCGAGGCTAATCTCGATGTCGGGAACAACTTGCTGCATCTTTTAACAAAACTTCCCACCTCCTCCAGCAGGACCTCTGGGTTTCAACCCACAAAGTGGAATGCTGATTTTCCCTTCTTTGCAATGTCTGGTGGAAATGTCAAGCACAGTGCAAGGCAGCTCTGGACTGACTGTGATTGGCTGGGTGCAAAGCAAGGATGCATCCTGGGATATCCTGGCACTACAGATTGTTCCCAGCCTTGCAAGTGGTAGTATGGGGATAGAATTGGGCAAGGGGGCACCATGTGCGGTAGTTAGTCACCAAATGCAGTCAGAAAATCCCAAAGGCATGCAGAAAGATAGTGCTCCATGGACTTCAACAAAACTGGCACATCGCCCAAAAAAAAACTTCTGCCCTTTGTAATGAAAGGTTTGTAGGCTATCTGGGCATTATGATCCATCATCATGACCGTGATACTCTGTTTTTATCATAAGTCTCCTAGCACATTAAAAGAATTTAGAACGATGACATGCCTATGATACAGGGAACCATGCCCACTTGACTCACAGCGGCAAAATTCAATGGTAGGAGAAATGTTTGTTGAGGTGAATGAAATCTTTTTCAGAGGTTACTTGCAAAATGTATAATCAGTTAGTTTTGGAATGCTACCACTGTTCCTCCATCAGCCAATAGTGAACAGCTTGTATACAGCAAGATCCTACAAACTATCTAAGGAATTATCAGTGAATGTATGGGTTCATCTTGGTAGAGGAAGAAAGTGAACCAAGGAGTGGCATGGTGCCTCAGTGGTTAGCACTGCTTCCAATACAGCGCCAAGACCCAGATTCTACCCTTGGGCAACCGTCTGTATGGAGTTTGCACATTCTCATTGTGTCTGCATGGGTTTCCTTCTACAGTCCAAAGCTGAGCAGGTTCGGTCATTTGGCCATGTTAAATTGCCCATGGTGTTCAGGGTTAGGTGGGTTAGCTGTGGAAAATATAGGGACGAGGTGGGTCTGGGTGGGATGCTCTTCAGAGGATTGATGTGGACTTGACAGGCTAAATGGCCTGTTTCTACACTGTAGGGATTTTATGATTTTAAGAAAACTCTCCACCTTTCTTTCAATAGTACTGAGGGATATTTTTCTATTTATTAGAGCAGATTGTTTAACATTTCTCCTTTTTTGGTTTGACTTATTACTGTCGCATTAACCAAGGTACAGCAAAACGTTTTGTTTTGCATGCAGTACAGATAGATCTCACCATACAAGGTGCATTAGGGTAATAGAACAGAACAAAGAATATAATGTTACAGCTGAAGAGAAGGTGCACAAAGAGTGAGATCGACATTTAAATTTAAAATCTGATAGGTCCATTTAGAAAGTCTGATAGCAGCGGGGAAGAAGCTGTTCTTGGACCTGTTGGTCCATGTGTTTAAGCTTTTATATCTTCTGCCCAATTGGAAGAGGTTGGAAGAGATTCTAACCGGGGAGGGAGGGGCCTTTGATGATATTGGCTTCCCTCCTGCAGCAGTAAGAAATGTACATGGAGTCAACAGATGGAAGGTTGGTATGTGTGATAGACTAGCCTTGTTCATAACGTCCTAGAGTTTCTTACAATCCTCAGCAGAGCAGTTGCCAAACCAAGCCATGATAGAATGCTTTCTGTGGTGCATCTATAAAAATCGTTAAGAATCTTTACAGACATGCCGGATTTCCTTAGCCTCCTGAGGAAGTGGTGCCATGGTTATGCTTTCTTGACCATGAGTGGACCAGGACAGATTGTTGGTGATCATCACTCCCAGGAACATAATGCTCTCAAACACCTCCACCTCAGCACCATTGATACAGACAGAGGCATGCCCTCCACCTTGCTTCCTGAAGTCAATGACCTGCTCTTTTGTTTAGTTGACATTGAGGGTTTCAGCTTAGATTGTGTCTCAGGTCCCTAAAGGATTTGAACCCACAGTCTTGAACTTAAAATGTGGCCAATGAAGCTTGCAATGAGATGTAGAAATCCAGGGTAAAAGTTTCTGTTTGATTGTGTTGGTATGTCCAGCACAATTCATCCAGTAAACCAAGGAATTTCAAATACAAATGATATCCAGCAAAAACTCAGTTCCACAGTTTTGCACACTGGTTTAAAAACTGGTTTAAAAACTGGTTTGAGACTGGCCTTGCCCATAAACCTGATTGCATTCCCAGATTGGAATAATCAATTTATAGAGTTTATATTTGGCACCATGCAAACAAACTTGATCCAAAACTCAAGAGACTAAAAGCCCCTAAAGGTAGTGCTATTTTAAACAGAATTTACGCTGGGATTGCATTATTTTGGCCAAAAGCTGGAGAAATAAAAATTAATGAACACGTCAATGAGATTCCGAGCTAAACTGTGACCTCACCGGTGCATATGCTAGTGTTTTTTGGAATGCTGTCTCTCAAATGAGGTGAAAGCAGAATCTTTGAAAATTTTCAAGGCAAAAAACTGATAAATTCTTAGTCAGCAAGTGAGATGTTGTCGTGGGTAAGTGGGAATGTGGAGTTGAGGTGACAATCAAAACTGTCATCGTCTTAGTAAACAGTGGAGCAGGCTTGAGGGGCCAAATATCTTACTCATGCTCCTAACATGTTTGTTCTTATGTTTGGAACCTGTCCAAACTGAAGCATGTTGCTCTGTAGCCTTATCACCACGTACAATGTAATAATGAACATGGTTTAACAATTAGTGCAATGTTTGGACCAAGGTGCCTGGATTCGATTCCACCCTTGTGAGACTGTCTGTGTGGAGTTTGCACATTCTCCCCATGTCTGTTTGGGTTTTCTCCCACAGTCCAAAGATGTGCAGGTTAGGTGGATTGGCCATGCTAAAGTGTCCAGGGCTGGGGGTGGGGTGGGATGCTCTTTGGAAGTTTAGTGTGAATGCAATGGGCTGAATAGCCTGCTTCCACACTGTAGGGATTCTAAGAAGACCCAGAGAACCCACAGTACAGCACGATCAAACAACTATCTCATTTTTAAAATCACTGTTCTATATTATTTTCATGCTATACAAAGTTGCATAATAAATAACATTGATCTCCTGCCTTCTACGGGAATAGTGTCAAGGGTCGGAACTGCCTTGTTAGTTTCTCAGGATGCCACCAGTTTTGAATGAACCTACTAACAATAAAGTGATTCTACTCTGCAGAGGAGTATATCATTTGAGATTTGCACAGCAAACAAAATAACTGTGTTAATAATAGCTGATAGACTGATAATTGTAAAGACCACAACTTTTTAACTCCACCAAACTCTTTCCAATTAGTTGTCAAAGTGGTGTATAATTAGAAAATTCACTACAAATTCACTATAAGCACAAAGTAAGGGCTGCTGTCGAACAGTGGTAGTGTCACTACCTCTGGGCCAAGAGGTCCAGATTCAAGATCCACCTAGCCCAGAGATGTGTCATAATGTGTCCAATCAGGTTGATCAAAAAAAGAATGACATATGAAGAGTAAAGAGGTCCCATACACCTCAGACAATGACTATCGAAATCATGTTAAGGAACTGTAGAATTTGGGGTACGAATACTGAGATCACTAAACATGGTGATACAGGTTAATAAAAGCAAAGCTAACACATATTTGGGTTCACCTATAGGATTGGAAATGCATTTTAAACTAATATAACCATTGGTTAAACCAAGATTGCAATGCAATGAACAATCCTAAATTCCATTCCCTAGAAAGGATATTATAAAAGAATGAATAAAGTGCAAAAAGCGTGTACTAAAACTTGGAGGTTATAAGCTGAATGTGGAGCCTGTTATCACAGTAGGTACCTAGAGCAAGTAACAGAGGTGCATTCAAGAGGAAGCTAATTAAGGACATGGGGATGGAAGAGGGTTGGATGAACAGAGATGGACGAGGCTCAGGTGGAGCAAAAAAACTGACATGGCCCATTTAGGGTGAATGGCTAAATTCTGTACATGCTACATAATGTTTTGTAAGGAGCATTCTATATAAATATTCAAAAAGACATATATTTAAAGGGCTAATTTTCAGGGTTATGGGTTAAAGCTGGGCTTGGGACTAAATTGGACAGCTCTTTCAAATAGAGATAAATCCTAATTCAGCACACCAGGATGTCATATTGAGATGCATCCAAATCACTGAAACAGAGGTTATTATTATTGAACACTATATATGGTCTATTTGCTTCATGGCATGAATCTATGAAGGAAAAAAATCCTCCTGCTCCTAGTCTAGTTTTGCTGTGACTATTTTCATCTCCTCCAGACTTATGTTTTGTTTCTTTACTTTTCAGATTACTGCCTACTTTTATTTTGTTCTATCATCATTTATGGAATAAAATCAATCCTGTCCTCCATCCTTTCTCAGTCTTTCCCCTTTCCTCCTCCCATCACTGTCTCTCTCTTATATCAGCTATTCATCCTTTCATGAATAGTCATTGAAAGGTCATTGACTTGCAATGTTAAATATTGCTTCTCTCTCCACGCGTGGTGCCTGACCTGCTGAGTGTTTAACAGTATTGCCTGTGCTGATTTTAAAAATTCCTATTCTGGATGATGGCCTTCTCTATATAATGGCTGCAAGGGTATGGTTATTGCCCAGTACATTATGGGATGAAGTTTACTTTACACAAGGAAACTTGCAGCCAATAGAATAAAGTACCTTTTCATCCTATCAGTCTGAAAGGATCGAAATGAATGGATTCAAATGAAAAGTGACTGCCGCTTATTGTGCTGTCTGTATATAGATTGGAGTACTGGAGGTTCGTGCTCAGGATTGGAATTGTTATTTAAGGAAGCTTATAAATGTGTTTGAAGCAGTTCAGAGAAGGCTTACCCCACTAAGACCTGGAATGGATGGGTCATCTAATGTTGAATTTGTATCAACTGGAATTTAGCAGAGTAAGAAGGAACTTCTTTTATTCACCTGTGAGACATGGGTGTCACTGGCTGGCCAGCATTTATTACCCCTCCCTCGTTGCCCTTGAGAAGGTGGTGGTGAGCTGCCATCTTGAACTGTTGCATTCAACCTGCTGTAGATAGACCCACAATGTCATTAGGAAAGGAATTCCAGGATTTGGATCCAGCGACAATGAAGGGACAACGATAAATTTCCAAGTCAGGATGGTGAGTAGCTTGGAGGGGAACTTGTAGATGGTGGTGTTTCCATGTATCTGCTGCCCTTGTCCTTCTACACAGAACTGATCATGAGTTTGGAAGGCGCTGTCAAAAGGAGCCTTGGTGAATTTCTGCAGTGCATCTTGTAGATTGTACACACAGCTGATAAAGAGACTCGGTGGTGAAGGGAGTGGACGCATGTGGATGTGATGCCACTTACTATATTGAAACATATAGGCTCCTGATGTGGCTGTGGAAAGGATGTTTCCTCTTACAGGAGAATCTAGAACTAGGGGGTTACCATTTAAAAATAAGGAGCCACTCATTCACAGCAGAGATGAAGCAATTCTTTTCTTCCAAAGATCGTGAGTCTTTGCAACTCTCTTCCTCAAAAGGAGGTGGAAGCCAAATCCTTGAAATTTTTGAAGACAGAGATGGATAGATACTTTTTCAACAAGGGAGTAGAAAGTTATGTGGAGTTGAGGTTACAATCACTATTAGAGCTGAAAATGTGTTGCTGGAAAAGCGCAACAGGTCAGGCAGCATCCAAGGAGCAGGAAAATCGACATTTCGGCATGAGCCCTTTTTCAGGCTCATGCCCGAAACGTCGATTCTCCTGCTCCTTGGATGCTGCCTGACCTGCTGCGCTTTTCCAGCAACACATTTTCAGCTCTGATCTCCAGCATCTGCGGTCCTCACTTTCTCCTACAATAACTATTAGCCTATTCCTGCTCCTAACTTGAACGTACATCCAAAAAGTACAAATCAGTTCTTTTAAACAAAACATTCAGGAGAGATTAAACGTGTAAGCCATGAGTACACCAAGATTAGAGAAAAGCTGCTTCCTCCATGACCATCAATAGATCTTAAATCCCGAATTCAGAACAGCATCCCATTTTGCATCAGTAATGCATTCCAGCCTCCTGTTTGTCTACTTTGGATTCCAGCATCTGCAGTTTTTTTGTCTCGAACTCAATATTGCATTTGCCTCATTTCCTACAGCTCTTCTGAGCATGAATTGCCCAGATTAATACCAGATTACAGCAATTCTGGGCTTTGTGTTCCATGCCCACTAGGTATTGACTTTCCCTTAGAAGGACAAGAATGCTTCTAACTCACCAGACTGGCTGGATCCAAAAGTTCGAGGTGAAAGGACAACTTCTAATTCACATCAATGCCCAGTCTCCAGGGAGGAAAGCCAATCTGTCCCAACCTTTATTTGACTTTACAGCAATGCTGCTCGAAAACTATTGAGTGGTTTTGAGGCACTCTGCAATCACAATCTCATTACGTTCCACTTTGGCCAAGGTACTTAAGAGTACTACAGGTCCAAAAATTTATTTGCTTGGTTGTCAATACATAAAATGGAAGATGGTACTTTACCAGATAATTTTTATTATACTCCTCAATCAATAGGAGAGCTGAGAACTCACATCACAGATCATTCTCTGTGCTGTCTAACAGTCTGGGCATTTGGCCATCATTTTAATGAGCTCCTGCACGAACAGCAAAATATTGTTTTCACTCTTGTTAAAATGGTGTTAACCATTCAAAGTACCTCTATCGCATTATTGTTTAAAACAACTATTTAACCTCTTGAGTATTTAAATACTTAAAGGGCTGCATCATCACACATTAACCTGAAATGGTGCTGCGTCTTATTTGTGCGGGTTAGTGAGAGAGAAACTGCTCTCTTACTTGGGCACCTTTCTCCCATTCTCCTAGACCAGCTTTCTCTCACTCTCCCAGACCAGCTTTCTCTCACTCTCTGTCAAGTTGAGTTTAACATTCCATGGATTTGAGGAACTTTCACAGATCTCATTCAGCTGTTGTTCTCCACCTATCAGCCTAGAGAATGTGGATGGTGTCCTGTTGTCATTATCTAATCTGACATTAGACACTTGGAGCAGGATTTTCCCAGCACCTGGTTTTGGGGATGAGAGTCTGAATGAGAAAGAGTATGTGATAAAGGGGGGGGAGGTGGAGATATGTGTGAAGGGCAGAGAAGGTGGGTGTGGGAGGGACAGGAAGAGTGTGAGAGAGGCGTGGCAATGCTTATGGGAGTTGGGGTTGGGGTTGTTGTTTGTGACGGGTGGGGATGGTGGCTGTGGAGGGTAGGGGTGATACATGTAGGGGGGGTTTGGGAATGTTGTGTGGAAGGGTGGGGGTGGTGTATGTGTTGGTTTGGGGGATGGGGATGGTGTGTGGAGGTATGGGGTGGTGTGTTTGGAGATTGGTTGGGATTGGTGTTTCTTTGGGGTGGGGTGGGTGTGGTATGTGTGTGGTTGGGAATGGTGTGTGGAGGTGTGGGGGTCGTTTGTGTGTGGGGGAGTGTTGGATGGGGCTGGTGTTTGTGTATGGACATGGGGATGGGTGTGATATGTGTGGGGTTGGGAATGGTGTGTGGAGGTGTGGGGGTCGTTTGTGTGTGGGGGAGTGTTGGATGGGGCTGGTGTTTGTGTATGGACATGGGGATGGGTGTGATATGTGTGGGGTTGGGAATGGTGTGTGGAGGGGTGGAGATGGTGTGTGTGGGATCTGGTAGACATGAGCAATAAATGCTGACTCAGCCAGAGATGCTCACCATTTATTTAAACGAAAATTGATGATAGCTTCATAGCAATATTACTGACACGAGCTTTTAATGCCAGTTTTTCTATTAATCAGTAGAATTTTATTAATTGATTGAATTCAAAATCCACCAGCTGCTGTGATTGGACTCGAACTCAGAATATTGGCCATATCCACAAATCCAGTGACTCTGTCACTACACCCCTATCTACCCCTGATTCCCACTGTACCAAATATCCCTGTGGTACCACTTACCCAGCATTCCTTTGTTGGAATTAGACATGCACATGTCCCTTTCGGCAACAGGAAGTACAAAGCCGACCACAAACACTTCGACTCCATCAGCCATCAGCGCTAAGCCTAAGACAAAGAAGAGTGTCCACTGGAAGCGTCCATGTCCGCACTCCTCAATGATTGACTCGTACTGGTGTGCCAACTGCTCCTCATCCTTCATACGTTCAGCAATGAGATCTGCTTGGTCCCTGTACTCATCAGAAATGGGTTGTGTTGCTGCCATCCGATTGGCCTTAATATCATCTGGATGTGGGATCCCCTGGTATTCCCCCTCATAGATTTCATCATCTTCGTCATGCCCTTCTGTGGCATCACTGTCAGCATCTTCCTGAGCATGAGGATCATCACTGTGGTAATATCCCCCATCTTGTGAGGCATGTTCCCCACCACCTTCGTACCGTCTATAAGAGTCTTGCATCCTACCATGCCTCTTCGCCTCATAGGCAATATCCTTGGCTCCTTGAAAGAAGTTTGAATTATTCCCAAATCTGTCGTCCATTGTGCTGACAGGAAAATAGACCTCTTGTGAAGGACACCTCAGTTACATGTACATAGTTTTGTCTGCATCAATCACAATTGATCTCACTGTTAAAAGCAAGCCACACTGCTGTTTGAATTCTCCTCAGCAGGTTTCCTAGCGGGACACTGTTGCTGTAGGAGCTTTGAAATTCTTCACTATTTTTCAGTTCCACAATGAGGTTACTGCATGTCTCAGAGAAATGCTCATGTAAACCTGAAAATTGTAGGGCAAGTCTTGCGACTGTAAAATCCTTTACTATCCGGTTCTATCGATGTCTTGAAGTGATGGATGAGCTTCAGTACCTCTCATTGACTGGTCCAAATGGTCAATTTCTGCAGTAAAGAAGAAAAAGAAAATAAACTTAGCTGTCTTCAAGGCATAGATTGGAAACAAAATGAGTTACTTTCACAACCTGTCTCTTTCCAATCTCATCTCTGATTAAGCTGTTAAGATTGTCTGGCAAACTGACAGTCTGTAGAGGCTGCAAATAAAAATCTACATACAGTGGAATCTCCAATCCATTTAATTAAATGCGAAGCCTAAATTAAATAGATAGGGGATAATTATTTTTCAAACATAATGGGTAATTTATAGAGGAAAACCAAAGGAACTATGGATGTTGTAAATCAGGAACAAAAGCAGAAGTTGCTGGAAAATCTCAGCAGGTCTGGCAGCATCTGTGCAGAGAAATCAGAGTTAATGTTTCAGGTCCGGTGACCCTTCCTCATTCTGAAACGTTAGATCTAATTTCTCTTCATAGATGCTGCCAGACCTGCTGAGCTTTTCCAGAAATTTCTGTTTTTGTCGGATCATTTATAGATCCCGTTCGTCAAAGCATATTGTTTGTGTTTACAGCTTTATTAGTCTCTGAATTACAAATGTTATCTTTAATCCCCACTGTGCTCTGATCCTGGGCTGGCAAGAGGAATAGGTGCAGACCATTTGGTCTACTTTGTCTACCCCAACAGAAGGAGGTGCTACAACAGATGACAGTAGAGTTGTACAAGGAGGAGAGAAAACAGCCAACACTCCTATTGCAGGGTGCTGGGCCTGCTGGAGAGTGCATGTAAATGGATGTTGAATGAGAATCAAGTGCTTGACTTGAATGCCACCCCTCCTCCCCCATCTCAAAGAACAACCTGACAATTATCAATTACAGGTTAGGGTCACAAGTTAAGAATAAATATTTTGCTCATTTTTGCACTCACCAGGAGAAATGCAAGAACACCAAACTTCAAATGGCAGCCATGATGTGGAGGTGCTGGTGTTGGGCTGATGTGAACTAAGTCAGAAGTCACATGACATCAGGTTATAATCATAGAGTCATAGAGATGTACAGCATAGAAACAGACCCTTCGGTCCAACCCAACCATGCCGACCAGATATCCCAACCCAATCTAGTCCCACCTGCCAGCACCCGGCTAGTTATCCCTCCAAACCCTTCCTATTCATATACCCATCCAAATGCCTCTTAAATGTTGCCATTGTACAGCCTCCACCACTTCCTCTGGCAGCTCATTCCATACTCGTACCACCCTCTGTGTGAAAGATTTGTCCTTTAGCTCTCTTTTATATCTTTCCCATCTCACCCTAAACCGATACCTTCTAGTTCTGGACTCCCCCACCCCAGGGAAAAGACTTTGTCTATTTACCCTATCCATGCCCCTCATAATTTTGTAAACCTCTATTAGGTCACCCCTCAGCCTCCAACGCTCCAGGGAAAACAGCCCAGCCTGTTCAGCCTCTCCCTATAGCTCAAATCCTCCAACCCTGACAACATCCTTGTAAATCTTTTCTGAACCCTTTCAGGCTTAGCAACATCTTTCCAATAGGAAGGAGACCAGAATTACACACAATATTCCAACAGCAGTCTAACCAATGTCCTATACTGCAGCAACATGACCTCCCAACTCCTGTACTCAATACTCTGACCAATAAAGGAAAGCATATCAAATGCTTTCTTCACTATCCTATCTACCTGTGACTCCACTTTCAAGGAGCTATGAACCTGCACTCCAAGGTCTGTTTGTTCAGCAACACTCCTTAGGACCTTACATTAAATGTATAAGTCCTGCTAAGATTTGCTTTCCCAAAATGCAGCACCTCGCATTTATCTGAATTAAACTCCATCTGCCACTTCTCAGCCCATTGGCCCATCTGGTCAAGATCCTGTTGTAATCTGAGGTAACCCTCTTCGCTGTCCACTGCACCTCCAATTTTGATGTCATCTGCAACTTACTAACTGTACCTCTTATGCTCACATCCAAATCATTTATGTAAATGACAAAAAGTAGAGGACCCAGCACCGATCCTTGTGGTACTCCACTGGTCACAGGCCTCCAGTCTGAAAAACAACCCTCCAAAACCACCCTCTTCTTTGTCAGGTGCACCTCGTGATTTCAAATAAACCTGTTGGACTATAACCTGGTGTCATATGACTACTGACAAATTTCAAATGATTTCAAGAATTATACTACAGAAGGAAAGGGATTCTGATTGATCAACAATATTGGCTGTGATTGGCTGAAGTGTTGCTATGGAGAAAGTAACAGGAAACTATAATTTCCCCAAACTGCTTGTATAATTCCAAAAAGCAGCAAGACAGGAACATATTCCTTTTCATGAACACATGATGAAAAGCAGAATGTCTCCCTTTGTAGCCATATTCAAGTTCACTACCACCAACTGGCTGAATGATTATTTTACTCAACTTTTACACACTTGCCTCTGAGGCATATATTTCTAAACAAACAATGGAAGAGCAAGAACAGGCCATTCAATCTGTTCCACCGTTAAAATAGATCATCACTGACCCATACATCCATCTCATTTATTCCTCTATCTTCCATATTGCTCAGTTAAGAAAAATTAGCAACCACTGTCTGCAAACTTTCAAATCCCACCAGAGGCAAGAGGTTTTTCTGAGTCTATCCCATCAACTTCTGTACTCAATTTAAACACCTCAATCAGATTAGAGATCACACCAAATGTGAAGATATTTCCCCAAACCATTGCAAATGTAAAAGGAAGTGTGCTCTTATGACCAAAAGTCATTATGTTATCAGATCATCTATAGCATTGTCACACAAAAATATTAGGCTGCCAATGTTATTCTGCAGCTTCACATTAATAGAAGCCCTGTTTCAATAATTAAACTATAGATAACCAAAGGGAGGCCAAAGTTCCAATTAAATCAGAGTGTATCTTAAACTGTCTGAACCCTTGGATTTGATTGCATTTCTAAATACAATCTCTAAGATCTAGCAGTTGCTTTGTGCTCATCAAGGTCAATGCTGATAAAACAAAGACTTCTTCACATTTTGGCACTTAGAACCAATATTAAGAACGCCCATGTCATATATAATTGGTGTTATGTCCAGAAAAGACCCTTGCCCTGCCTTTTCAATATTTTTAACTTCAGTCCCAGAAGGGTGTAACTCCCTTCCCTAGTGGACCAGTGGAATATTTCCATCTTCCCCAGCAGCACCCATATTATTTCTCTCTGAGGTTTCTAAATTAGTAACAATGTGGCATTGTTGGATGTCAGACATAATCTGTTGACGATGCTCATGAGGTAGTAGAATGAGAAAGTAATCTTCTCAATTTAGGAAAACCGAAAAGAACTGCAGATGTTTTAAATCAGAAAGAAAAACAGAAATTGCTGAAAAAGCCAGCAGGCCTGGCAGCATCTGTGGAGAGAAATCATAGTTAATGTTTCAGGCCAAGTGACCCTTCCTCAGAACTCAATTTCTCCTCAGTACTACATGGCTGACCCCATATCCCGAGATTACCATCCTTAGTCCAGGAGAAACTGCTTGTCAAATGCTCCCAGAATTTTATATTTCAATATGATCTGCTCTCATTTTACTAAACTCCAGAGATTGTAGCCCATTTACTGAATTTCTCCTCATGGGTCAGTGCTCTCATAACAGGCTTCAATCTAGCAAATTTTGTTCAGCCATTCTCTAATGCAGGTGCAGGTACATTCTCTTGAAACTGGCTGTCTAAACTCCCAAGTTGTCAGAAAACTGGATATCTTTTAGAACAGACCACACAGATCTTGTTATTTTACTCGATTAAAATGTACCAAACTGGATAAAAGCTGGGGATCACAGCGGGTCAGGCAGCATTCATGGAGAGAGCAAGCTAACTTTTTGAGCCTACATGACTCTTCATCAGAGCCTTCTAGACTCGAAACGTTGGCTTGTTTTCTCTCCATAGATGCTGCCTGACCCACTGCAATCTCCAGCTTTTGTTGTTCTCAGTGCAGATTCCAGCATCTGCAGCAATTTGTTCCTCCAAACTGGACAAGTTGGTTAGATGCTACATGGCACCACACTTCTTGTCTCTTTCACCACTTCTGTGTGCCAGCTCATTCCTGTGCTCTACGTGACCCTTGACCTCACCTGGTTTGAACCATCCAATGTGCCAGACCTGAAATCTGGCAAAAGCCAAAATCTGGCACAAAAGCTTCAGCCTAAAGACTATTGGTTTTGAGGCAATGTATCTGCCTATCCTTCTTTCGAGAAGGTGACCAAAACACCATGTGTGCCCTCAGCGAGGCCCTGTACACTTTTCACTGTATCTAGGTACATGTGACAATATTAAATAATTCTAAATCTAAAACAAAAACCGAAATACCTTTGCAGCAAGACTTCTTTGCACTAAACAAAGCTTTGTAATAAAGTCCAACATACTATTTACATGTTTCATATTTGAAATTCAGTCCCATGCCAATTTCTTTACTTTTGAAAATGGTAATAGAACATAGAACATAGAAAAGTAAAGCACAGAACAAGCCCTCTGGCCCACAATGTTGTGCCAAGATTTAATCGTACTGTCAAATACAGTAACTTAACCTACATACCTCTCAACTCACTGCTATCCATGTGCATATCCAGCAGTCGCTTAAATGTTCCCAATGTATGGTGAGAACATCTAGAAACAATCACTAAAGGGGGATTGCTGTTCATTGTCCAGATACTTCCCCAAAATCCTACCTCACATTTGAGGCCAAAGAAGGTTTGCAAAGTTTGGATTCAACATAAAAGCAATCTATCAAAAATGCAACAACTAAAATAGTTTGTAATAATAACGTTCAAAAATACTCACTAAAGTCAATGGAATCATTGACAGCTTTCACCTGTGGAGCGTTGCCAAACAAGAAGAGCTGTTAGAAGTCATTCCGTGTCTACTGTAACACAGCTAGACTGGGTACTGTCAATCTGTCACTACCTTTGCATTGTCCTCCAACAAGAGCAGATATTAGGCCACAGCTGTCCTTTATTGAAATGTGAGAGAATCATCTGAAGAGTGTCATCACCTATGCCACATGAACAATCCAGAGAAAAACTCTTTTAAAAAATCTGATTCTGTGAAATGATAAAATTATTGTCATTTTTAAAATGATTACAATCACATCTACAGTAAAGGCTTGTCTGATTCATTGCTGGTTCCCTGCATTTATGGGGGTGGCTTATGCCTCCAGAAAGCTTTTGTTAATACGCAGATGCATCTGTTCTGCTACTGTTTAAAGGGATACTGCCCTTTTGATCAAGATTTCCCAGAAACCTATTTTGCATTTGTTTGCAAAGGCTTAATACGCGCATCGTGCTTGTATTTCAGTCATTTACACATGATGCTACATATGAGAGAAAAACTCATATTATCTTCATCGCATAAAATTTTGGCCAAACATATTTTCACAATGAAATGCCTTTAATTATGTCAATGCAAGGATCCCAGGAGGAGTTCTATACAATGTCGCAGAAGCTTTCTGAACTCCCCAAACGGTTTCTTAATTTATTCCGTTCGGGAAGAACTGTTGTTGGTTAATTAAGCGCTGCTCAGCGGCTGTCCTTGTTTATTCTTTAATCTTCTGTGTTGATAAGGTGAGAACTGTCAGTGTTGTTAAAATGGAAAACCAGCCACATCACCAGCCAAGTGTCAGTATCAAGCAGTTGCAGATCACCTAAAGTTCTTACTATTCACTCATGGGATATCACTGGCTCATAGCAAAATTCTCTCTATATCACCAATGTGCCTGGTTCCTACAGGCAGTTTCCTGCACAGCGATAAGATATTTTTCTATTTTCCACGTCATCTATCTTGTCGCGACCTACAATGACCTCCGGGCTGGTAAAGCCTCAATTCTAAAAGCCTCATCAGTTTTCAGATCTCACCTTGGACTGATCAAGCTTTTCATAGCCCTGCAGCCCTCAAATATCTCATTTCTGGAATCTCTTGTCTCCTGTGCTTTCCCCGTTTTTAATCAGTCCACCCCCATCAGCTGCCTGAGACCATAGCTCTGAAATTCCCTCTCTACACCTTTCTCCCTCTTTGTCCTTTTAGATATTTCTTAAAACTTATCCCCAGCCATGCTTGTGGTCACTTGTCCTGCTATCTTCTTAAGTAACTCAGAGTCAAATTTTGTTTGATAATGCTTCAGAGATGCAATATTTTCCCACATGAAAGGTGCTATACAAATGCAACCTGCTGCTGTTGTACTAATTCTGCTTTCCCCTCCATCAAGAACAATCCAGCAGTACTTTCTCTATGAAAAAAATTTGCCATTTAAGGAACCAGCTCGGACAGGTTATGGCATTGTTCCATTGCAGGTGAGATCCAAATCTGGATCTTCTAGTCCAGAGATAGGGGCAGTACCACTCTATTGCATTTATCATAGAAACTCTACAGTGTGGAAACAGGCCGTTCAGTCCATTGAGTCCACACCGACCCTCCAAAGAGCATCCCATCCAGACCCACCCACACCCTATCCCTGTAACCCTGCATTTCCCATGGCTAATCCACGTAGTCTGCACATCTTTGGACTGTGGGAGGAAATTGCACATTCTCCCTGAGTCTGTGAAAGTCCACACAGACAGTTCCCCAAGGGAGGAATCATTGCTTTTCATGAATACCAGATGTGCTTCATAACTAACAAAGTAAAAATAAAATGTAGCTACTGTAACAAAGTAGGAAATGTGGCAACCAATGTCTGCACAGCAAGATCACACAAAAAAAATCAATGTGATAACAATCACTTCTTTTATGATATTGAGCAAGTGATAAATAGAGGCCAGGACAACAGTGTAACCCTCCCTGCTACTGTTCTTCAAAATAGTGCCATGCGATCTTATACATCCATCTAAGCATGCTCCACAACCACCTGATGAGGGAGCGTTGCTCCAAATGCTCGTGCTTTCAAATAAACTTGTTGGACAATAACCTGGTGTTGTGTGATGTTTAACTTTATCCATCCAAGTAGACAGATCAGGCCTTGATTTTCCATCTTGTTCAAAAGATGTCACCTCCAATAAAATAGCACTCACTCAGTGCCGGAGTGAAAGGTCAGCCTAGATGTTTTTTCCCTCGCAAGTGTGCCTTGAAGGCAGTACCTCAGAGGTGAGAGGGGTACCAACTGAGCCATGGCTGGCACAATCAGGTGACCATCTTTGACACTTCCATTTTACAATGTCAGGAGAGAGATAGTGGCCAAACCTACTTGGTATTCCAGCAGCTTCCTGCCGGGACTCGAGGGAGGTTCCATTGGAATAATCAGTTAGCTCCTAACGAGGAGCTGTCCATCTTCCTTCCCACTTATCCACTCCACCCTCCATTCTGAACTTTCACCATCACCCCTCACATTCATCTACTTATTGCACTCCCAGCTACCTTCCTCCCAGCCCCAACCCCCCTCCCATTTATCTCTCCACCTCCCCTTAGGGCCCCCCACATTCCTGATGAAGAGCTTATGCTTGAAACATCGACTCTCCTGCTCCTCGGATGCTGCCTGACCGGCTGTGCTTTTCCAGCTCCACAATTCTTGACTCTGATCTCCAGCAAGTTCCAGCAGCATTGGCACTGCATATTAACAAGAGCTTCTGTGTCCCCGCCGGCCCCGGGACTCACCGATATTCAGGCTATTTGAGGCAATCTTTCAGTCGGTACAAGTACGCAATACAGTGTCAGCCCAGTTATGCCCAAAACATAGGATTTCAAATTATTCACACACAAATACAATTCATTTTTGAATCAAGGGCCTACAGGCAGATGCCAAGGTCCACCTGATAACTTAATTTCCCACTCAGCTATTCTTTACTGGGCCAAAAGGTGTGGCACTGGAAAAGCACAGCAGGTCAGGCAGCATCCGAAGTGCAGAAGAGTCAATGTTTCGGGCATAAGCCCTTCATCAGGAATGCTCTTTGAATCTGCCTGACCTGCTGTGCTTTTCCAGCGCTACACTGTTTGACTCTGGTCTCCAGCATCTGTAGTCTTCACTTTCTACTATTCTTTACTGGGCTCCATGCAAGGCCTCACTATTTGCGGATATATTAATTACAGCCATGCTTATCACTGATTGACAGTTTCCAGTTGATCCTTGCTTCTGGTTTTTTCTATGATTTCCTCATCTTTTACCCCCCCCACCCCCCGTGTCTTCCCTGAAGATGTCGCCTCCACAGTGATGGAGTTACCCTTGTGCTGCCAAATCCCAAATGTCCATTCCTCATGCGCTGGTTAAAGGGGCAAGTTATATAAGACTATTTAACCGAGGAGATTTGGTATCGTGAAGCCAATTCTGTTATGATCCCAGACTCACGTATGTACACAATGTTAGAGATGAACAGTCAGGATTTGGATTCCTTGGTGACATTCCTTTTTCTGAAACAGTGCCCACCTCAGGACCTCCTGTCCTGTCAGTCGCAACAGTCCATAAGCCTTGGCACCCCAATTAATCATGCTTTCACTTACCGGACCAGCAGAGGAGAGGGAGCTCATTTACTTTCATTGCAATTAATGTCACTTCCTGCAGCGACTTAGTTTCCTCAAAGTCATCTCTCACTGCCATTAATCCATGTTCATTAAAGCTGCTAATTAGCTGTGGTAATAGGATCTGCATTGTCAGCAAGTCTCCTCACTCCTGAATTTTTGGTATTAACCTGCTAACAACAAACACCACCGCCAACCAGAGTGTTTCATGGAAAATGTAAATCTGATCCACACTTCACATCTCCCAAGGGGCTCTTGACACCACTTAGACAAACATGCCTCATGACCAATCTCACAAGAATATCCAAAAGTAAAACTAATGCAATATTTATAAAATTACCCGTGCCAACTACTCCGTGACTTCCTTGAGTAAGGTTGCTATTTATTGACCATGGTTGCTACTCTACCGCAGGGTGATGGTGCTGTAGTGGTAATATCACTGAGGACAATAACATCAAATCTGACACCAAAATTATGGTATACAGAGATGTAATGTTTCCCACCCTCCTACATGGCTCTGAGACTGACTACAGCAGACACCTCAAGGTACTCGAGCAGTACCACCAATGTTGTCTGTTCAGGGTCCAGTGACTCTGCTGGGAAGACAGACACACCAACACCAGCATCCTTGACCAGGTCAACATCCCCAGCATCGAGGCACTGATCCTGCTTGATTGGCTGCGATGGGTTGGGTATGTCATCCCCAAGACCGACACGAGACTCCCCAAGTAGGTGCTCTAACTGCCAGCTCTGAAACGGCAGGCGAGCCCCAGGTGGACAGAGGAAGCGCTTCAGGGATACCCTCAAGGCCTCACTGTGGAAGTGCAGCATTCCCACCAACACCTGCCAATCAGTGGCCCAAGACCATCCAAGGTTGAGGAGGAGCCTCCAGGAAAGGGTCAATCACTTCGAGACTTGCCATCGGGAAAAAGTGGAAATCAGGAGAAAACAGTGTAAGGAGCCAGCTGCCACTCCTGTGCCCACCTTCTGCCCCTAATGTAATAGAGTTTGCGTTAGCCACATAGGTCTGTCCGGCCACCTACGGACTCACCCTGAGAGTGGAAGAGAGTCATCCACGTCTGTGAGGGATAGCCGATGATAATGATGGCCCAGTGATGCAGGGGTGCAGATTAATACTCTTAAGAGTAGGGTTCAAATTCCAGCATTGCAACTGGTGCAGTTTAAATACAACTAATAAATCCGGGACCATAACAGTTATGATCAATTGTATGAAAAATCTGTTTAGTTCACTAATATTAAAATCAGAATTTGCTGGAAAAACTCAGCAGGTCTGACAGCATCCAGTGACCCTTCTTCAGAACTGATTATAGCTGGGAAAATATTGGTGCATATGCTAAAGATGGAGTTGTGGGAAAGGGGAGGAGTAAACAGGAGGTGGAGATGGAGCCCAGAGAGAGAGAGAAAATAAACAGTTGGGCAGAAAAAGGTATGGGCTGAAAAATGTGTTGCTGGAAAAGTGCAGCATGTCAGGCAGCATCCAAGGAGCAGGAGAATTGACGTTTCGGGCATAAGCCCTTCTTCAGGAATGAGGAGGGTGTGCCAAGCAGGCTAAGATAAAAGGTAGGGAGGAGGGACTTGGGGGAGGGGCGTTGGGAATGCGATAGGTGGAAGAAGGTTAAGGTGAGGGTGATAGGCCAGAGAGGGGGTGAGGGCGGAGAGGTCGGGAAGAAGATTGCAGGTCAAGAAGGCGGTGCTGAGTCCGAGGGTTGAAACTGAGATAAGGTGGGGGGAGGGGAAATGAGGAAGCTGGAGAATTGCTGCCTGACCTGCTGCGCTTTTCCAGCAACACATTTTTCAGCTCTGATCTCCAGCATCTATAGTCCTCACTTTCTCCTAGACAAAGGTATGGGTAAAAGTCAGCCTGGGAAAATGAATAGTTGCTATGGGAACCATTAATGGCTGACAATGGTTTGTTTGTGGTCAAAGCCTGGGTGATGACAAGACCTGGTATGTGGGGGTTAACCAATGGGAAAAAAATTGCTCATCTTTGTCTGGTGTGGCCTATGTAGAACCTCAGGCCCACAATGCTGTAATTGACTCTTAATTACTCTCTATCCACTCAGTTGAAGGGATGTGTGAGAAATGCTGCCTTTCCAAGAATACTCTCATCCCATGAAAAAATAAAATAAAACAAATGAATTGAGGTGCAACATTTTCACACCAGAAGGTGTTGCATGCGTGGAATGAACTGCAAGAGGAATTGGTGGATTTTGGTACAATTTCAACATTTGAAAAGATTTCAGATAAGGACATGAATGGGAAGGTTTGAAGGGATATGGACCAAATGCAGACAGGTGGGACTAATTTAGTTTGGAAACATGGTTGGTTTGGGCTGGTTGGACCAAAGGTTCTGTTTCCATGCTGTATGACTCTAAGACTCTAATGGGAAAAGTTTAGAGGGATATGGGCCAAAAGCAGACAAATGGGACTAGTTTAGTTTGGGAAACCTGCTTGGCGTGAATGAGTTGGGTCTGTTTCTTTGCTGACTATATAAATGTATGACTCTATAAAAGAAAGCACCCAGGTATCAATAAGCAGTTTGCCCTTGGTTGAGCATGGGAAGGAATGAGTGAGGGAGACTATAACTGTAAAAAGCAGCAGGCTTAATCGCACAACAAGTAAACAAGCACTATTAAACATTCCAGGAAAATCGTAGTAGATCAGCAGCTGTTGCCGTGAAAGCTTCAATCAGAAAACTGGGCTGTACTCTGAAAAAAACAATTGAATTGAAAATAGATTTTCTTCTACATTAGAGCCTTTCACTTCAGCAGGGTGGCCATTAGAAATGGTCATCTGGGATGAGGCAGCAGTGGGTAGCTAGCAGCTTAGACCATTTATCAGCTCTGAAAGCACATCTCATCCTAATCCACTCCCCCAAAAATGTACAGAATTTAGTCAGCTTCCTTACTCTAATCTCAGAATAACATTGAGAAAAAATAAATTGGATTAACCTTGAATTGATTTGGGACCAATGCAATCCTGTACTTCCCAGTGAGTGTCGACCATTCATACTCCAAACTGCCCCTCATTTGGTACCAAATTTTAATTCAGCTGAAGGTGCAGTAGGAAGTGGAGTTGTGCAGAAGTGTCAGTTCTGGCCATACTACTATTGTTTAGAACATAATGGGCCCAAGTTCTATTCTTAAAACGTAAGAATATAATCCAGCCTGACATTTCCGTGTAATACTGTGGGAAGAGCTGTATCTTTTTGTTGTGGCTTTGATGTTTGTACTAGGCCTGATGAATGGGGACAATCCCAAGGCACTGTTTGAGGAGGAATGGCGTTGTCTGATATCTATCCCTTCAACAAGATCAGGAAAATAGACAATAAATTCAAGAAGATTGATAATAAAAGTAGACAGTGCTGGAGATACTCAACAACATCTGTAGAGTGAGAAACAGAGTTAAATGCTGGGATTTTACTGGAGACATAAGATTAGATTAGCTTCCCTACAGTATGGAAATAGGCCCTTCGGCCCAACAAGTCCACACCGACCCTCCAAACAGCAACCCACACAGACCATTTCCCCTACCTTATAGTAACCCATAAGTAACATAGCTAAAACTATGGACAATGTAGCACAGCCAATTCTGACTGTGCTAACCTGCACATCTTTTGGATTGTGGGAGGAAACCCACACAGACACAGGGAGAATGTGCAAACTCCAGACAGAAAGTCGCCCGAGGCTGGAATCGAACCCAGGTCCCTGGTGCTCTGAGGCCACAGTGCCGCCTACATTATTAGTAGAATAATTACTGGAATAAATAAGAGACATTTCTATTGGTTATGTTTTGCCAGCGGTAGACCACCTTCCCCATTCCACGACGAAAGAATAGAAGGCCACTAAGAGATTGGGAGGCAGGCTCTGTGAAACAAAAAGCGGGCAGACCCTCAAGATCCAACAATTCACCCAGTCCTGAACATTTTTAATGTTTTGGAACTTACCTGTTTTGAACTCAAAGTCTCCTGCATTGTCTTTACAGCAAACTACTGTTGCTGGCATAGCTGCTGAGGCTTCAGAGTTGGCCACTCAGTGCGGAGAGACCAACTACCATCTTTGACAGGCGAAACAATGGCTCAGTGATTAGCGCTGCCTCCTCGCACTGCCAGGGACCTGGGTTTAATACCAGCCTTAAGCAACTGTCTGCGTGGAGTTTGCAAGTTCTCCCGGTGTCTGCGCTGGTTTCTGCCGGGTGTTCCGTTTCCTCCCACAGTCCACGTAGGTCGTTCGGCCGCCCTGCATGACCCAGGTTAGATCGGTTAGCCATGGTTAATGCAGGATCTTAGTGATTGGGTGGGAGGGTCTGTGCAAACTTGATAGGCAGAATGACCTGTTTTGTAAGTATTCCATTGGCTTTCTGGCAACTGCCTCGAGAAAAATTGCTGCTTATTAAGAGGTTAAGGTATGATAGTCAGTCACTCACATCTGTTTTCCATCATAATGTATTCATCACTGGGAAGTGCTATAGGTACACACGCTGACGTCAAATGTTAAAAAGGGAAATACTCCCCACAGTGAGAGCATTGCTGAACAGCAAACACATGAGAATACCTAAAATATAATGGCCTTCAGCTTTTCCTTGCATTTTCCTGACCTGTTTCTACTTAATTGCCTGTAGGCATGGCAACAACGAAAAACTGTGAAAAACACAAACAACCTGCATGATTAAAATACTCTGCTATATATCTGAAACAGAAAGAGAGAACTTTAGAAGGTTTTTACAGAAGCCCAGCCGAGTTCGATCTCCAGAGGAAACTGCCTATATAAAGCACAAAGGATCTGAGCTAAAATGGGGCCAACAGAACCTGGGAAAATGATGAAAGATTAATTACACTGCATACAAAACCTTTTTTAATGCTGTTTCCCTGATTTGCAATATTTAGATTATTTTCGTGCTAATGGTACTCTTTTGTCTTACTTTCCATAAAGCACTCCTCTGCATTAGATTCCACTCCTTACCTCAATACTCCACTGAACAGATCCACTTGATGGGTTTAAAGTGAAGACTGTGTTCACCCTGGGAGATGTGGCTGAAAGGTCACTCCCCAGTGTTCTATCATGGCAGCAATGCATGTGTGCACACAGTGATGTTGTTACAGCTTGATGCAGGGTTTTGATTCAAGTTATGTCCCAGTGTTGGATAAAGCAGAATGTTCTGGAAGCACATTAGTGTGTCTTTTACCATCTGCACGGAGTAAAAATGAACCACTTGCAGTATGGTTTCAATGATGTAGTCATGTCCCAACTATTAAACCTGCCCCTTCCTGTTTGCAAAACCGACTGTGCTTCCTCAAACATTCTGCTTTACGGAGAGTCAAATGTCAAGCCTTTGTTTTTGTTAACTTTTCAGCTCAAAGTACAAAAGTTTTCTGAGTATTTTTCACAAAGAGATGCAGCCCCTTTAACTAAAACTGAGTTCAAAATGGAGAGTAAATGGAGGAGACAGATGTTTATTAGGAACAGATAATATTCATAATATCGAAGATTGCATCCATCACTTCTGTGAACAATGTCCTGGTTGGATCTATCTATCACACCTGCCTAAAGATCTTTTTCCTCTGGCCATAACAGGGATACTTTTGCACAGCTGCTGCATGTAAATGAGTTAAGCAAAACCTGGCCTCATCATACTGACAGAGAATCCTGGACTGTGTCAGAATCCCTGCATTTCTACAGCCTCTGGGTGTGGCTGATTTATATTGGTCATTTGCAAGTATTCATTAATTCAGACAGCGAGTGCTGTCTGCATACTGATGCCAACCTGAAGTTAAATGGAAATTTAGACTACTTTAGATGATCAGGAATTGGCAATCCAAACCAAAATTCCACCATTTGACACACAGAAGTTTCATTGCAGAATTAACAATGATAAATATACATGGATGCATTTATGTGCCACACAAACAATGCTGCAGGTTATTGTGCATGTGTGGAGTGAACCTAGAGTCTAGGACCGGAACAAATAGGCTCATTGAAGAAGCAACACATGCTGTTACCTCTGGTTGCACAGTTATGATAGGCTGAATGGCCTTCATCTACGCCATCCATTCCCATGGGCTGGATTTTCTAAGGCGTGTCAATCTCATGCCACTCTGTTCTTTCTTTATTATGCAATGAAAGAGCCCCTTGTTTCTAATAGGACCTTCCAGTCAAGACGCCTTCTGAAATACAGAGCTGTACTTCCATTCTGACGGGTCCATCATACTGTAGAACGGAAGAGGTGGGGGTCTTCTCAACATCAGTCACTCGCCATATTCTGAAATTCAAAAGTCATTACTGACAAACACTTTGACAGAAGCTGTTAGAGTGAGGACATCAGCTCAGTGTGAGGCTAGGTACTAGGAGGGCTGAGTGTCAGGCGGGTAAGGTGTCAAGTGTGTAAAGGTTAGTGTGCCAAGGAGCAGTGGGTCAGGTAGGTATTGGGTCAGGTAGATAGTGGGTCAGGTAAGTGGTGAAGTTTTTAGGGTAGGTTGGGATGGGTGATTAATTTCAGCGAGGGGTGGGGAATGTCAGATCCTTGGGGGAATTGGTCATGCAGCAGAACAAGGGAGCGGTGGTAGGATGTGTAGGTGTGAGAACTTTCCGATCCGGGAGCGGGGATGGGAGAACGGAGGGGGAGTGGTGGTGGAATCAGAGCATTGGGTGGTCAGGTCCTAGACAGAGGACAGGTGTGGAGTTCAATACCAGGGATGTTGGGCGCTGGGGAAAAGCAGGGGTGTTGAACCTGATGGTTATAAAGGGTCAAGGGGAGGTGGCGAATGGGGGTACACTATAAGCTACATTGGATGACTAGTTTCTCAGGAGTTGGATTAGGTCTTTAATGGACAAACTTTCTCTGAGTAGCCATTTTACTGAATTATAGTGAAGCATTCTGTGTTCACTGATTTAAATGGATACTTTCAGGAGGTTCCAGGCCTCAGGGTCTGCCCAGCAAACTCTTCAATTTCCCTGGCAATTACTTTCAGAGTCCGCTACGACAGGGATTCAGCAGGGTCTCAACGTGCAACTCCCAACTACACCAGAAACAAGGACCTGGCCATAGGAAAATCTGGGGCTCATTGAATGGTCCAGTAAACTAGTGCAGTTTATTGCTGAACTGTACAGACTTTAGTGGCATCAATTGTCAGGGTGCAATAATTGAAGTGATGGCATGGTGGTTCAGTGGTTAGCACTGTAACCTCACGGTGCCAGGGAGCCAGGTTATATTCTAGCCTTGGGTGACTGTCTGTGTGGAGTTTGCACATTCTCCCAGTCCAAAGATGTGCAGGCTAGGTGGATTGGCCACATGGTTATGAGGATGGGGGATTGGTCTGGGTGGAATGCTCTTCAGAGGTTTGGTATGGACTCTATGGGCCAAAGGCCTGCTTCCAAGCTGTAGCGATTCTAGATCTTAGCATCCTGAGCCTTACCATGAGACCACAAGATGTAGGAAGAGGAGTAGGCCATTCAGGTAGGTAAAAACAATGACTGCAGATGCTGGAAACCAGATTCTGGATTAGTGGTGCTGGAAGAGCACAGCAGTTCAGGCAGCATCCAAGGAGCAGTGAAATTGATGTTTCAGGCAAAAGCCCTTCATCAGGAATAAAGGCAGAGAGCCTGAAGCGTGGAGAAATAAGCTAGAGGAGGGTGGGGGTGGGGAGAAAGTAGCATAGAGTACAATAGGTGAGTGGGGGAGGGGATGAAGGTGATAGGTCAGGGAGGAGAGGGTGGAGTGGATAGGTGGAAAAGGAGATAGGCAGGTAGGACAAGTCCGGACAAGTCATGGGGACAGTGCTGAGCTGGAAGTTTGGAACTAAGGTGAGGTGGGGGAAGGGGAAATGAGGAAACTGTTTAAGCCCGCATAGATGCCCTGGGGTTGAAGTGTTCCGAGGCGGAAGATGAGGCGTTCTTCCTCCAGGCATCTGGTGGTGGGGGAATGGTGGTGAAGGAGGCCCAGGACCTCCATGTCCTCTATTCAGCTTATTGAGTCTGATCTGTCATTGAATGGAATTATGGCTCTGCAGTGATTTGTTTAGGAAGTGTAGCTCTATGGATGTTAGTTTAAGGGCTGGATGGGGAGGAAGCAGAGCAGCAGTGATTCCTGTCTTGGGTCAAATAGCTCAGTGTGTGCACTTGTCATGCTGGATATGACTAATGGAAGTTTGGATAACCTGTAGCCCAGAATAGAGGCAACATCTTTGGAAAGGGGAATTGGCAAGAATATAGGGGTAAGAAACCTATAGCACTAAACAAGCATTGTTGCAACTTTCAGCTATGGTGCATTAACCAGAACTGAATATCAGGGGGTCCATATGGCAGATAAATATTTGTAACTGACTGCTTCCCTCTTTCCAAGACACGTTTTTACAGAATATATACCTTTGCCAAAATATAGCTGATCAGAGTGCAAATATTCTTTGGACTTTTTTATTTAAAGCCTTTATCATCCAAAAAATAAGCTTACTGTCTGAAGACACCTTCCCCATTTGCTGATGTAAATGCTGGAAGGTCCGCATTCCTGATTTTAATGATGTTTTTCCCCCAAGTATCAGAATGACAAGGTCTTGCCTACAAGAGAGTTGTTTCATGAAATGACTTAGCCACCAGGCAGAACTGTGCGAGTCAAAGATTTGAAATCTTATTTTGTTTTGCAGGAATTAAGATGTCAATTTGATGAAACACAGAAAAAAAAACAAAATTATACTCCAAAACAGAAAGATGGAAAATAGAGAATAACAGAAATGACTGTAATGTAAGCAGAATTACAAGGGGCGATGTTTTAACTCTTTCCCACGATGCAGCTTTGAGTCAGGGAGAAAGTAAAACTGTAAAAGAAAATCTCAAATCTATTTTTGACAGACGATAGATGAGAGATGGAGCGTTAGTCATTAGAATTTAATGAGATTACATATCTCAGATTTTAATCTCCATTTTAAAGTGAACCCTGGCCAATTCAGTTTCCCAGGACTCAGGAAATCTGACTGCTACCAGGAGCCAATAAAGGAAGATGATGACCTCTTGATCACGTCATGACTTAACTGTGAAGACAAGAGTATCACTGACACCTAGGCTCCAGCCCTGGGTGATGTAGGTTCAAGTCCCACATTTACAGCTGGTGGAGTTTAAGTTGAATTTTTTTTTTTAATTACCAGTCATCATTACCCTCCTTGGTTGTAAGAAGTCACCTGGTTCACTACTGCTCTTTCTAGAAAGAAATCTTCCGTCTTGACCCAGTCACAAGATTCCTAACTCACAGCCAAGTGGCTGACTTTTAACTGCATTCTGAAATGGTCCAGGAGGTCACTTAGTTTAAGGGAAACCAGGGTTTAGTAATAAATCACCAGAACCCCACTCACATCCTACAAAATGGGGAATAAAAAGGTCCAGAAAGCAAGCATCTTTCTGCGCCCCTGCTGGATCCAGCTCACCAGCTTCCAGACTCCCATGCAATGAAAATGCCCCATCCCCACCCATAATGGCTTCAAAGACATCCCAACTCCTACCTCCCAGCCTGGTCTTCCCAGTGCTTTCCTCATTCCTCTAATCTCCCTGGTTGTGGCCTTTCAGCCAGGATTTCTCAATTTCTTTCCCCCACCCTCTGCAGCACTCCCCCACAAATCTGCTGCACTATATTACTGACCTCCAATTATCATTCTCCCACACCCTTCACTCTCCAATCTCACCAATTTCCAATACCTCCCTCCAGCCTGTGTCAGGACTGGGATCTGGAGCTATAGAACAATACACACCAGATAGCCTCGCACAATCTGAATGACTGTAGCCACAAATTCAGCATTAAAACTATTCATCAGACAGCAAGACCTGAGAAAATATTAATCTCCCACATTTCCCAATTGTAAAACTGCCCCCCTTTTCCCTTTCTGTAACTATTGGGCAATTAGGTGTAACATTTTTTAACTTTAAATAGGGATTTTAGGGGCTTTCCAGTGGCTTATTCTTGTAACTTGAAGTTATCCTTCCATTCATAAAAGCTATATCTGTTGATTTAATTGGTTTATCACTATATCACTGAAAGGACCCAGTCAGCCACTTTAGAGAGTTAGCTGTACCCACCTACCTGTCATCTAACATCGAACTTTAATTGTAAACTTAACTTTAACTTTAACTTTAACCATAGTTAAATGACAGCTTTAGTATGGAAGGGCAAAATGTGGCCACGTAGGTTTGGAGGACTTGTTCCTGTGCTGCACTGTTCTTTGTTCTTTGTTCATAGTTTATTCTGCTCTGAGTTTATGCCCTGAACACAGCATTATTTTTCCCTTCCTGTTTTATTTCATTTCCTGTACTTCTGTTCACACCTTTTTTTATTAATTTTGAAAATGACAAACACACCTAGATCCAGAGACAATAAATGGCGATGCGTGGGTTTGAGTGGAGATTAATATCCGATACAGAAGAGAAAGATAAGGCTCGCAGCCGCTCAGCTTGTTAAATCACAAAGCAGCAAGCTGTCTGAGACACAGGATGGATCAAGTGTGTGAGACAACTGACAACTCAATGCAACAGGTCCACATCCGTCAGAAATTCACCTGCACCTCTACCAATGTCATCTACTGCATCCATTGCACCCGGTGTGGTCTCCACTACATCAGGGAGACAGGACGTCTTCCTGCGGATCGTTTCAGAGAACATCTCTGGGACACCCGCACCCACCAACCCCATCGCCCCGTGGCTGAACACTTCAACTCCCCCTCTCACTCAGTCAAGGACATGCAGGTCCTGGGCCTCCTCCACCACCAAACCGTTACCACCCGATGACTGGAGGAGGAACACCTCATCTTCCACCTTGGGACCCTGCAACCACATGGGATAAATGTGGATTTCAACAGCTTCCTTGTTTCCTCTTCCCCCATAATATCCCAGTCCCAAGCCTCCAACTCGGCACCTTCCTCCAAACCCGTCCATCGCTGCCCCCTCTGACCTATCACCTTCTTCCTCACCTTCATCCACCTAACGCTTTCCCAGATACCTCCCCCTATCCAACCTCCCCCCCCCACCCAACACCCCCTCCCCTTCCCCATTTATCTCTCAGCCCACCCCACATCCTGATGAAGGGCTCCTGCTCCTCCGATGCTGCCTGACCTGCTATGCTTTTTCAGCACCACACTCTCGACTCTGATCTCCAGCATCTGCAGTCCTCACTTTCTCCTAGGTCTAGTGAAAACCAAGTTAGCAAAGGGAAGCATTGTGTGACATTCCAGGGCTAAACAGAATCCAAAAAAAAAAGTCATCTTTGCCAGGTTGTTCACAATCTTGACTTTACCCCACCTGTTCAGTGCCCTGAAGAAAAGCAAAGCTTATCTCATTAGAACATAAGAAATAGGAGCAGGAGGAGGCCATCTGGCCTATCAAGCCTGCTCCGCCGTTCAATAAGATCATGGCTGATCTTTTTACCTGCCCGCACCCCATAAACCTTAATTCCTTTACTGTTCAAAAATCTATCTTTGCCTTAAAAACATTCAATGACGTCACCTCAACTGCTTCATGGGGCAAGGAATTCCATAGAGTCACAACCCTTTAAGTGAAGAAGTTCCTCCTCTACCCAGTCCGAAATCAGCTCCCCCTTATTTTAAGGCGATGTCCCCAAGTTCTAGCTTCATCCATCAGTGGATACAGCCTCCCTGCTTCTATCTTGTCTATTCCCTTTATAATTTTCCTATTTGATTTCAAAAAATATTCAAACCTAAAAAATGACAATCTATTTTCATGGCTCTCATACTCTTGTCTTGTTGCCCGCCACACTTAGCTACTCATGCCAACCAGAACAACTCAGGAATTTTGGAATCCATGTTTTCCTCTGAGCATTGGCCACCTTAGTTGGTATGTAGCCCTACACCCACATTATACACGTGCCTTGGAGCATTTTAAAGGTCGGGATCCAATTTACTGTCCTTCCCACTTTTGATTTGTTTGTACATGGATACAGGTTTCACTGGCTGAGACAGCATTTAATATCCAACCCTAATAGCCCTGGATAATATGGTGGTGAGCTGCCACCTTGAATCATTGCAGTCCTGTGGATGAAGGGCCAACCCACTCGAAGCAACAGGGCAATCAGAGGATGGTAGCTCTTCGCTCCTAAAGTTCACTCATGGAGGTCTCCTCCCCAGGAAATCCAGCAGCAATTCAAGGTGAGGGACTTGGAGGGGACTTGCATGGGATAGTGTTCCCATATATCTGCTGCCTATTTCCTTCTAGATGGAAGTGGTCATGGGTTTGGAAAGTGGCACCTGAAGATCTTTGGCGAATCTCTGAGGTGCATCTGGTAGATAGTGCACGCTGTTGTCCATGATGGAGGGAGTGAATACTTGTGGATGTGGTGCCAAACAAGCAGACAGCTTTATTCTGGATGGTGTCAAGGGAAGATAATTGAGGAAGCAGCTGACGATAATTGGGCCTAGGTCACTACCCTGAGGAACTCGTGCAGATATGCCCTAGAGCTGAGAGACTGACCTCCAACAGCCATAACCATCTTCCTATGTGCCAGAAATGACTCCAACCAGTGGAGATTTTGCCCCTGATACTCACTGATTTCAATTTTGCTCGGGCTCCTTGATGCTACATTCATGATCTTGATATCAAGGGCTGTCAGTTTCACCTCACTCACTGGAATTCAGCTCTTTTGTCCATGTTTGAATCAAGGCTGTCATGAGGTCAGGAGCTGAGTAGCCCTGGCGGAACCCAAACTTAGCATTGCTGAGCAGGTGTTGCTTGACAGCACTGTTGATAACACTTTCCATCACTTTACTAAAGATTGAGTGTAGACTGATGGAGCAAAAACTGGCTAGGTTGGATTTGTCCTGCTGTTTGTGTGCAGGACATACCTGGGCAATTTTCCACATTGTTAGGTCGATGCCAGTGTTATGCTAAGGGAGTGGCAAGTTCTGGAGCACAGTCTTCAGTACTATAGAGGGAATGGTGTCAGGGCCCATCGCCTTTGCAGTATCCAGTGCCTCCAACTATTTCTTGATATCACATGGAGTGAACTGAATTGGCAGAAGACCAATATCTGTAATGCTAGTGATTACTGGATGGATCATACACTTGATACTTCTGGTTGAAGATGCCCTACAGGCATTTGTACAGAAGAACAATTTTTTAAATTAAATTTGTGGAATCACTGGCATTGGAGATCTATGAGAATTGGGTGATGGATGAATGAAATGTAGCACTGAACAGGACAAGAGTGTCAGAGATGCAGATATGTTCTACAGAAGAGTCTGAGATGGCAACGAGAGGAACATTTGAAACCACAGTGGGAAATACACACTGGGGAACCTTTTCGACCTTCTCAACCTTGCATGAGGTGTGATGACCCTCATGTTAAATTCCCCACCAGTCATCTCTCTTTAATGAGAGAGTGGGAATACAGCCACGTTACCTCTCACTTTACAGAAAATATGTGGAATACATAGTGGGGCATGCAGAACACATTAAAGGAAAATAGGGTATAAAGAATAAAATGAAGGAATAACGGGATTTGCGCAAATACAAAAATACTATATAAACCAATGTACTTGGAGAATAGATAAGGATGTATAGCAAAGAACACAAAATATTTAATGAAGAACAATGAACTACATGCAACACACAATAGGAGGCAGTAATGGTGTAGAAAGTATAGGTATGTACAGAATACTGTATGCAACAAAGAAAAATTAGATTCAGAGAATAAAAGATAATGGGTTGCAATTGCAGGATATGAAGTTAAGAGTTTCAGAACTAATGAGGGACATGCTTTAAATAGGGACCGAGGAAGATACAGTACAAAAGATTTGTGCGATATCAACATTCTATGCAGGCTGGAATCAAATGTTCTTGTTAGCCACTAATTATTAGGATAATTCTACAAGATTAGTCTCCCTGTCGCATAGGTTATGGAATCTACATTTAAATTGGAACAGTTTAATACAAAGCGTAGGGAGCCCAAGATGAACTTTCTTGCCATAAAATATACAATACTCTGTGGTACAACTAAAAGAAAAGAAGTTCCATTAACTGAAACAGTTTTTACAGCCTCAGTATTCCCCAAAGCTTTTTACAGCAAATGAAGCACTGTTACAATGTAATCCATGTTGTATTGCAGGAAGAACAGTCGTCAATTTGTACACAGTAAGCTCTGACAGTCAGTAATGAGGTAACTGACTGTTGATGAATAGTGCTCAGAAGAACGGGGAAGCTCAGCCACTCTTTTTCAAAAAATGCCATTCCACATCTCCTTGAGCTGGCAGAAAAAGCCAAGGTTTAATAATGTATTAGAAGGAAAGGACCACCAAAAACGTAGCGCTTCCACAGAGCTGCTTTGATGATGCAAATGAAATTAGGAACTCAAGCCTCTAGAGTAGGACTGGAACCTACAATCTTTTGTCTCAGTGGTCATTGCCTTGTCACTGAATTCTGTGGCATGCCATTTGAGAGACATCACATTTACTTATGTAAAATATTTTAATCTGCTTCCACAAATCAGCTTCCAACAGAATGCTTTTTGTCAAAGCATTTGTTGACAGGGGTATCTGTCATTTATTGTCCATTCCCAGTTGCCCTGGCCTAATACTGAATAACCACTTCAGAGGCAAGTTACGAGTCATCCACGTTACTGTTGGACTGGAGTTGCACATAAGCCAAACCATGTATGAACAACAGGCTTCCTGCCCGAAAGAGCGGCAGTGACTAAGTTAAAATTTAACAACCATCTGTCCAGTGATTTTTACTTTGTAGATTTGCTTTTAATTGAAGTCCCATGTTTAAAATGAGACGTGAATGCATGTTTTTTGGAATTAATAACTTCAGTTGCTTTGGTTACTGGATCAGGAACATAACCACCGTGCTATTTTACCCTTCAGTTGTTTATGGAACAGGACAGCCAGAAGACCAAGGATCTTAGATCCTGATGACAGTTCCAGGTTCCAATTAAAGGTCTGATAGGTTTCTTGTATATACAAATTCAACTACATTTCACCTCATCAGCTGTTTAATCCAATATATCTCATAGAATGAAGTTTATTCCATCACTTGATGTCAGAATGGAAAACATCTCTGACCAACTGCTGACATTAGGCAAGAAGGGGGATGGATTTTCCTCTAAGTGATTAATCATCATTGCAAGATTCTCTGCCCTCTGAGTAGAATTTTGGTATTTGTTTTACAGGAGCAATTATGTGGTCAAGAGAAGACCCTTTGGAAAATGCATTAATCAGTATTTCAAGCAAATATTCTGTAAATCAATGATGAACGAAGTATATTACCATAAAATGTTACATATAGGGCATACCTTAGCATTGATTTTAAGATCTAAAGACCTACATATTGTAGCTAATGCACCACCTTTGCAGAAACAGGCTCAAAATTGTAATGTGAAGTTAATAAAGCAAAATGAGAGACTTTTTTTGGACTGAATAACAAGTCTGTAACCACAAGGCCCACCCAAAACTACCCCAACCTCTGTCATTGAATTCCAGTGTGTGTGACGTGTGTGTGTGTGTGTGAGACTTGTGTGTGTGTGTGTGTGTGTGTGTGTGTGTGAGACTTGTGTGTGTGTGTGTGTGTGTGACGTGTGTGTGTGTATACGCATGCACTCAAAGAAGGGATTGGTTAGTTCAGTTAGCTGTATGGCTAATTTGCAATGCAAAGTGATGCCAACAGCATGGATTCAATTTCTCTCACCTACTGAGGTTACTATAAATAACACTCTTTCTCAACCTCTCCCCTCGCCTGAGGCGTGGTGACCCTCAGGTTAAACCACCACAAGTCATCTGTCTCCAATGAGAAGAGCAGTCCCATGACCCTTTGGGAGTATGGCAACTTTATCTTTGCACTCAATGATTGAGGTACAAAACATCAATGCATTCACTGAGGTATCTGAGAGATTAAGCCAAGGCTATACATTCACATGACAAAAGTGCTATACCAGCCTGCTTCTGCCACACAACGCTGCCCCAAATATCAAATCCACAGTGAGCCACTGAGAAACATGGATTAATTCTCAGAAATCAGAAGTCTCCTTTCAATAATGGCAGAAGGTGACAATGAAATTCAACATACTTCTCAGTGTGCCAGTACTGCCATCTAAGGAACACTGTTTTTTATGACAAAGAACTCAAACCTAGTACCAAGCTCATGGTCTACAGAGTGGCAGTGTTACCAGCACTTCTGAGTGTCTCAGAGGGAGGAAGACAGAGAGAGAGAGAGAGAGAGAGAGAGAGAGAGAGAGTTTGGGAGGAAGAAAGAGGGTGTGTGAGTGAGAGACGAAGGAAGGTTGAGGTGGCAGAAAATTAAAGAGTTTGTGTGGAAGGGAGGGAGAGACGGAGGAGTGAGAGGGAGAGAGGAACAACCTTCAGCTTAAGATTTATTCAATTCCACAGGCTATCACTGTGGGATTTGGACCCATGCCCTCAGAGTACTAGCCTCACCCTCTTTACTACTAATCCAGTAACAATGTCCCACAACCCCACCATCTCTCCCCAGTGTTCATTAAAGAGGTTACATGACAGTTTTGTGGCTGATGCATTGACAAACACATTCTCCTACCAGCGACCTTATGTTTGAGAGAAAACCCATCATTGACTGGAATATCAAATGCTGCTGAAGGGGATGCTCACCATTTCCCAATCATGTCAGAAGCACCTTTGGGAGACTTTCTGGGTCATTTTGTTAAGCTTTCACCTAATCGAGAACGATATTTATTTCAGAAATTCTCCAATAAAGGACTTCACATAAAAGGAATAAATGCTTTGCCACTCGATCTTAGTGAAGAATGGGAATATTTGTTCATAGGCCTCTTGCTCAGGGATCCCTGTTATTCTGGATGGGGGTGACCATGCAGAGCAACAGCAGCTGTTGCAGGAGAGAAGGACAGGCGCAAAAGCTAAATTCTTCCCACTGCAGGGAGAAAATGTTCAATCTCTCCTGTATCTCCACACCAGTGTGAGAAACAAAGCCCACTCACTTCAATAATTTCAGTCCGAGACAAGATCTGAATCAGTAGTGCCATTTATTTTACACTTGCAAGTGGGTGTGATGTCACTTTCTCAAGGCAAGGGACATACACACACCAAGTTCAATTCATACATAACATTTATATGATTTGATGTCTATTGTTTTACACTGCTCCCTCCCCTGTTTACATCGTCCACTTCCCTAAGACCGGCCCCCATTACCCCTGTTTACCTCTTGCCTTATCCGGCCTTGTCTGTGATAAAATGCTTATTTCTGGTCTCACAAGGCTGTTTGACCTTATCCTGCTATAGGTCATTGTTAGGCATATTCTTTCTTCATCATTATCTACCCCCTTCATCTGTGCCTTTCCCAAGGCCGTTCTGATCCCTATGACCCTTTTAATTGGGGTTTGTTCCTGTGTTTTTGTAAAAGTGGGAAGCACATGTTTATATCTACTGTTTGTACAGGCGTATCTAGCTTAACTTCATCCCCTCACAACATCTTATCTACTTGCCCATAATGTCTACCTTCTGACATACAGTTTTAGCTAATACAAAAACAATTCTACATTTCCTCTACATCGTTTCCATTCTTGTTGACTCAGCTCTTGACTAAAACAATTACCCACTGGTGTGAGTTCACCTCCTTTGTAAAATGGAATTGCAGAAGTAACATTAATCCACCTATATCCCACACCAGGCTTTTCAGTGCTGCATCCAAGAACCTGAACTACCCTGTAACATTGCAACATATGACCGACAGGTCATCAGTGGAAATGGGAGCCTATATGACTCAGTGAAAACATTGTCTGATCAGTTCGCGAGTGCAAATCCTTCATATTTATAGTCTAGCATCTTCAGATAATTAGACACAACGATCAGTAATTATGACTAAAATTGTGTGCTAAATCCAAACTTTCAATCCAGCTGATTATAATAATATACAACCCATTTGGTAAGTACAAGAAAACTCAAGCTTGTAACTAGGGAAGGATTCATAAATAAGATGCAATATTCTATTTACATTTTAGCATGCCTCTAGAACGTGGACAATAAGTAAAGATTTGTGGTAGAATATAGAGACCATCGAAATGGGAATACTAAGATGTGTGCAAAAATTCTATTTACAGAAAATAAGAAATAAAGCAGAATGCATTTGAAAGAGCAAACCCCAAAAAAACCCATCAAGTGACATCCAAAAGAGAAAATCACAGCATTTTGAGTGTTTGGTAAGAGTTGAAAAGCCACAGCAATCTCTTCACGAACTGGAAGGCAGAAGAAAGAGTGAAGGAGTGTGGTAAGTTGGGTGATGGAATTGCAGGCTAGCTATAGTCAAGAGTGTGAGGATTGTGCAAGGCAAAAGACTGTGACATCTGCCTAGCTCCTAATCTCACATACTGTATGGCCAAAATAACCCCAGAATGTCCAATCAGGAGCAGTAGGAGAATTTGGTTCTGTGCTTGTTTTTAAAGAGAGTTAATAAATAGTTGACAAAGTACAAAGGATGGGGACATGGGATGAAAGCAGGACCATCAGATTGAACTGTTAAATCTTTCAGAAAGCTACCTTGGGAACACCAAGTTAAACGATCTCCTTCTGTGATATAACATTGTGATTTTATTTGCCTATAAACTGGAAATAGCTTGTTGAGTAATGTTTTATTATTCAAATTATCTCTAACCCTGGAGAAATACTTGTGAAGCACATTAAAGCAAAGAAAATGTATTGTAACAGCATATTTGCATAGACATGCAAAGAGTTCATTCCCAGCCGCCTGTCCCCCAGCCCACCACCCTCCCATTTACCTCTCAGCCCCCTTGGGCCACTCCCCCATTCCTGATGAAGAGCTTGTGCTCACAATGTCAACTCTCCTGCTCCTTGGATGCTGCCTGACTGGCTGTGCTTTTCCAGTGCCACACTCTTCGAATGCAAAGAGGGCCAGGTAACGAATAAAATTGGTTCAATAACTTTCTTCACTCAATTGTCCTGAGATGGCAGGCTGGTTACTGTGTCAACTCTCTCCGTCGAAACCAAATACACTGGTGAGAAGGACAAATCAAGCTGCCTGAACTAAATGTATAACATTAAAAAATTGAGGTTAATGACATTAAAGGACATAGAAAAAGTGCAGGAAAATGGCATTGAGGAGATAATTAGCCATGGTCTAGAATTGTGCATACCCTTGATGGCCTGTATAACCTAACCTATTCATGGAATCCAATAAAATTTAGATACTCATTTAATTTGGGGACCATTATTACCCAAACTTCTGGGACAATCAATTTGCTGTCACCACGAAAAGCTCCAATGCTGATATTAATGAGCACAGCATGATAATTCTGCCCGAAAACAGTCACTTTTATGCCTTTCATGCACTTGGAAAGCCTTTGTCATAAATTCAAAAACTTCGGTGCAATTCAGCAATTTCCAGTGTGATTTAATTTATGTTTTTATTGACTAGCATTGATTTTCTCTCTAGTTTGCAAACGGACATTCGACAGACTGTGCAGTTATCTAAGTCACCAATTGCTGGGACGCCAATGTTACAGAAATAGCACAGTTTCCTATTTCAAGTGTTCAGCATCAAGAACTGCCAAGCTCAAGTACAGTATGGGTTGGCAGCAAAGTACGTTACTCAACAGTCTTTCCAAACTACTGGCAGTCAGTTGCCACACTTCCAATGCTAGCCATTCCAAGTCCTTTCTAAGTTTGGTTATCAATTTTGCCCCAATTAGTACAAAACTAAGCACTGTCTTATGCTCTGGGTCCATAGCCAATCACAACTGGATTGAAACTATGAAAACACTAATTACCTAGAACTCTTGTAGTAAACAGAAGAAAACCTCCAATCTATTGTTCTTGACTGGATTTAAAAACATTTCCCACAGGCATGCTGTCAATCCCCAACCACAATGCCGTCACATTTCCATTTTTTAAATTTGAGAAGTTATTTTCTCCCTAATTCCGCATGACGCCACCATTTAAAGCATTTCCTTCATCTCTAAGGCTGATGGATACCACAATCCCAGGCCTACCAACATTATTCAATTTCTTAACAAGACACATGACCAACCAGCCTCATGCCCTCACCTTGATTATCCTTCCTTCCATTCTCATAGTCATAGAAGTGAGAAAAGGGATTTAACTGAGGTACTTCCAATGTTTAGATTAGATTAGATTCCCTACAGTGTGAAAACAGGCCCAACCAGTCCATACCAACCCTCCGAAGAGTAACCAACCTGGACCCATTTCCCTCTGACTAATGCACCTAACACTATGGGCAATTTAGCATGGCCAATTCATCTGACATGCACATCTTTGGACTGTGAGAGGAAACCAGAGCACCCAGAGAAAACCCACGCAGACACAAAACCCAGGGAGAAATGTGCAAACTCCACACAGATAGTCACCTGAGGCAGGAGTCAAACCTGGGACCCTGGTGCTGTGAGGTAGCAATGCTAACCACTGAGCCACCGTGCTGCCCCAAATGGTATTGGTTGTAATCCTGTCCATTGGAACCATCTAAGATGGGTTGATAGATTCACTGCCACAAATCTTCTTCTTGCTATTCATCTTAGTAACTGATACAAAGCAAGAAAATATGAAGAACCTAAGGAAAAGAGCAGGAGTAGGACACCCATCTCCTCAAGCCTGGCCTGCCATTCTATAAGATTGTGGATGATCTGCCTCAGGCCTCAGCTCCTGTTTGGAGCCAGCTCCTCAAAGCAAACACCTTCTTCATATTTCAAAAATCTATCTATGTTCTCTTTAAGTACTTCCAGTGATCTAGACTTTGCAATTCTCTGGGGCAGAGAACTCTTGACATTCCTTACCCTGAGAGTGAAATTCCTTCTCATCTCAGTTTTATTCTGTAACTATATCCTCTAGTTTGAGATTCCCCTCCAGTGACTGTAACAAGGTCACCCCACAAGACCTCATAGCACATGAGTTACCTGATTGGGGTTGTTAATCTAGTCCAACCAGGGACCCCTGGCTGACACAAAAGGAATAAGTGTCAGGGATATTGGGACCCTGAATGTCTGATTCGGCAAGAGGCAGTGCTATCATCAAAGCCTATGCATTTATAAATAGATTGGTGATTGAATGCGGCCTTTGTAGTGTTATTTCATCCCCCACTCATGGAAACATCTTCTCAAGATCTTCCCTGTCAGGCCCCCTCACAATCTTGTGTGTTTCAAATGAAAGGATGCCAACCCATGAAGTCTTTGGAAAAAGAGAGGCTCAACCTTGATAAACAGCGTAGGTTTACTACATTATACTTAATTGCTAGTTACATTATATTACATTAGTCAGAGGTAAAAGTGGAGTAACAGGGTAGGGGAATGGGTTTGGTGGGATACTCTTTGGAGGGTCGGTGTGGACTTGTTGGGCTGAAGGGTCTGTTTCTACACCATAGGGATTCTATAATTCTATGATCTGAGACACAAGAGTCTTTTGTTAGACCTCAGACAAGACTTAAGGAAAAATATACATTACTGTTGTCTACATAGAACTTGGAACTACAACTGATAGCTAGAACCTGAGCTCCCAGGAACAGTCTTTATATCATGTTGAGAAATGTCAGGTAACACTTTAAGTAACAAATGCCTTACATAACAAACACCATGACTAAGCAGAGTAGGAGAGCAGGTATAGTAAATCAACTTGGGCTTGAAAATTGGGAGATAGTAGGAGGAAGGAAAAATTGAGGGATCTAAAGGAGTTTCATCAAGAACACATGAGTGAGAGATATTGTGCTGACAGAGTGAACGTTAGGGGTGGAGGAATAACATTTAGGAATACACATGAATGACAATACTAAAACTGACCATTCAGCACCAATGGACTTTATCAGTGTCAATGTTTCACATGAATTTCCTGCCATTCAATTTCAGCTAACCATGTTAAGCTGACCACATTAGAATGAAGAATGTGAAGCTTAGAAGGAGCAAGAGAGAGAAATTCAGATGAGAGCTCTGATCATAGATAATGTTACTGAAAACAAAATGCTGGAGATCACAGTGGACCAGGCAGCATACATGGAGTGAGAACAAGCTAGCATTTCGAGTCGAGATGACTCTTCATCAGCTGTGAGTTATCTAGACTTAAAATATTAGCTTACTCTCTCTCCATGAAGTTAAGAATCACACAACACCAGGTTATAGCCCAACAGGTTTATTTGGAAGCACCAGATTTCGGAGTGCTGCTCTTTCATTAGGTGGTTGTGGAGTAGAAGATCGTAAGGCACAGAATTTATAGCAAAAGTTTATAGTATGATGCAACTGAAAGGATATGATTAGATTAGATTACCTATAGTGTGCAAACAGGCCCTTCGGCCCAACCAGTCCACACCGACCCGCCGACTATTGAAAAAACCTGGATTATTTGTAAGTCACTCATCTTTTAGAATGAACATGCTGGTTTCGAGAAAGAGCTGAAACCAACATGGTCATCCTCAAAGATGAGAGACTTAACAAACAATTCAGGTCTTTTTCAATATATTCTTGCAGTTGCATCACATTGTAAACTTTTGCAATAAATTCTGTGCCTTACAATCTTATACTGCACAACCACTTGATGAAGGAGCAGCACTCCAAAAGCTAGTGCTTCCAAATGAACCTGTTGGGCTATAACCTGGTGTTGTGTGATTTTGAACTTTGTACACCCCAGTCCAACGCCGGCACCTCCAAATCACCTGTCCATGGATGCAATGTGGCCTTTCTGTGATCTCCAGCATCTGTTGTTTTCAGTACAGATTCCAGCACCTGCAGTAATTTGTTCATGGACAATGTTATGATTGTAGTGAAATTCAATATTAATATTTAACTTTCTACATCTGCCTTTAATACCTGAGATTGATTTTAAGAAATGACAAATACTGACCTAAAATGGCGGCTGTGATCCCCTGACTAAGTTGAGCCAATCTCAAGAATCCATTAGTAAATAAGGATCAGTTTGAGCCAAAATTAAACATTGTTGTAAAAGGCACTGAAGCTCAAATCTATACTTTTTGGTTGTTTCACACCTTTCTGGAAGTTACACATTGAGATGAAAGACTATCTGTGGGGTAATCAATTTGGGAGAACAATGAGGAGACTCAGGGATATACAAGTGAACCTATATCAACAGCTGCCTCCGAGCAATACAGGAAAGACAAGAAAACCATGGATTTGCGAAAGAGATCTTGAAGACTATTTCTGCCAGTCTCTCTCTCTTTCTCTCTCTCACGGTCAATCCAAAGCTCAGCCATTCAACAACGAAAGGCAACTTGAAACAACAGTAACCAAGAACTCCTGGACAGCAGCAGTTTCATCATTAAGGAGGAAGAAAGACAGCAACTAAACAGTGGATTCACCTTTCACTCTCACAACTCCATGTCCCTAAAACCTTTTATCGCTATGAACTCAAACAGGAAAAAATAGAAATCTTTTTGTTGTTACTGTCAGAGAAGGGTTTATAAAAGGAGGGGGGCTGTGACCTTACCTGATAAGAAAAACAGTGCTTAATAAACAGAGACAGAAGCTGTGATGGAGGGTAGGGTCTATCTCCGTGAATAACATTTTGTACGACTATTAGCCGTCTTTCAATCCCTAAACTGATTTAAATATTTACCTTATTGACAGATGACAAGATGAGAGGACTTTAATTCCATTTACATAACTGTCTAAAATATATCATTAAGTAAACAGACAATACACGATGATGGAAAGACTGTAATCTAATCTCAAATTACTTATGACCATTCACAAATAGCCCAAGCTTCCCTTTCGCATTGACTATTATCACATGAACTTCTCAATTAGATTTCAGCTTTGACTCCTGTGTATTTTTCTACATATAACATTTCAATTGTATTTGACTGCAACATCTAATCTTGCTCAATAAAAATATGATCAATAATTACTGGGTTGTTTTTAAAAAACTTTTTTTGTGTGTTTCTAAGCAGAAACTAAAATGAGACAGATGCTGGAAATCTGAAATGTTAATGGAAAAGTCTAAAAACACATCAGTAACATACCTCATCAGCTGGTAAAACGTTCATTAACCTGAATTATTATCTCTGTTTCTCCCAGCACAGCAACTGCCCAATGTCTCTGGCATTTTGTACTTCAATTTTGTTTCTACACAGCATTAACGTTACAATGAAATCAGTTGGATTAGAAAAATCTAGCTACACTGAATAGGAAAAATTACAATATTCGTGCAGCAATTTAAGCTCTGGTTGTGAGGAAACAATTTCCTCTTGTTAAATAGCAATCAAGTTTTAGTCATCTTTGCTCATGTTAGCTTTGTACAGATTGAATAAGAACATAAGAATGAGAAGAGAGAGGAGGCGTGTCCCTCAAACCTGCCCCACTGTAATCTGTTTATTGCCTCCTTAAATTTACCCAGTGTCCTGGCATCCACTGTATTCTGGGTAGTGAATTCCACAGATTCATGGTCCTTTGAGAGAAGTAATTTTTCCCTACCTCTGTTTTAAATCTGCTACCCTTATCCTCAAACTATGAGCCCTTGACAGGATGATATATTTGTTGATAGGCAGATTGCTTGAGGTAGACCTGAAATATTCAGTTACCTGATTTGCACTAAATTAAATACTTTTCCTTTCTAAAAAACACACAACTTGTTCAGAGATGTTATAAAACACCTCTGGAGCAGGTGAGGCTTGAACCTGGGCCTCTTGTTCAGAGATAGGGACACTATCACTACACAACAAGCATCCTCATAGACTCCATGCTAGGCCTATAAGTCATGATTTCAGCTCAGGTTATAATTGTCAATCATAACGAACTTGAAACGTCTGAGCTGGGCAGGGCAGGGTTAAAAATCAGTCAGAATTAGTTGCTGGAAAGTACATTGTGGATTGGAGGCAGAGGCATGATTAGGTTGGCCACAGTGTTCATTGTCATAAACCTCTCTGGCAATCTTCATCCAGACTCCTGTGTTGAGAATTACCAAGCAATACACGTACCTATATATCAGTATCTTCAGGAGAGGAAGGGTGTTATAAACTGTTGAAACAAAGACTGCTTCAAGGAAAATTAAGATGCATTCAAATTGGAACAGGCTTCTGAAGGAGAAACAAATCCATACAATATTTATTTGAAAGATAAATTCTTAAAAGGACAAATTTGCATGTAATTGTCTTTAGGAAATATTGGCATTGACCAGAATGCAAAACATTATTTTTATTGGCAGAGATAATGGATTATGTGCCAATTAAGAGGCTCTTGTAACTCAATCACAAGCACATAAACTAAAACATATGACCTAACCCTCATGCACTTCACTAAAGCAAGCCTCCCTGTGATCTTTGCACTTGCCTCGATCAAACTCATGTTAGTGACCAGTGATGTTAGAGTCATAGTGATGTACAGCATGGAAACAGACCCTTCGGTCCAACTCGTCCATGATCACCAGAGATCCTAATTAATCTAGTCCCATTTGCCAGCATTTGGCCCATATCCCTCTGAACCCTTCCTATTCATATTCCCATCCAGATGCCTGTTAAATGTTGTCATTATACCAGTCCCCTTCCCCTCCCCAGTCCTGATGAAAGGTTCTGACCTGAAACATTGACACCCCCCCCGCCCTTTCTCTGATGCTGAGCTTTTCCCAGCTCCACTCTCTATCCCCTCTGACTCTCCAGCATCTGCAGTTCTCAACATCTCCAGCCTTTACCACTTCCTCTGGCAGCTTATTCCATACACACACCACCCTCTGTGTGAAAAAGTTGCCTCTTAGATCCCTTCTGGCAGCTTATTCCATACACACACCACCCTCTGTGTGAAAAAGTTGCCTCTTAGATCCCTTCTGGCAGCTTATTCCATACACACACCACCCTCTGTGTGAAAAAGTTGCCTCTTAGATCCCTTCTGGCAGCTTATTCCATACACACACCACCCTCTGTGTGAAAAAGTTGCCTCTTAGATCCCTTCTGGCAGCTTATTCCATACACACACCACCCTCTGTGTGAAAAAGTTGCCTCTTAGATCCCTTCTGGCAGCTTATTCCATACACACACCACCCTCTGTGTGAAAAAGTTGCCTCTTAGATCCCTTCTGGCAGCTTATTCCATACACACACCACCCTCTGTGTGAAAAAGTTGCCTCTTAGATCCCTTTTAAATTTTTCCCCTCTCTTCTTAAATCTATGCCCTCTAGTTTTGGACTCCACTACCCTGGGGAAAAGACCTTAACTATTCACCCTATGAATGCCCCTCATGATTTTATAAACTTCACTCCTCTGCCTCCAACACTTTAGAGAAAACAGCCTCAGCCTATTCAGCCTCTCCCTGTAGCTCAGACCCTCCAGGCCCAGCAACCTTCTTGTAAACCTTTTCCGCATCCTTTCAAGTTTCACAACATCTTTCCTATAGCAGGGAGACCAGAATTGAATGCAGTATGCAAGGTTCTGGCATGGGTGGAGAAATGGCTGCCTGGAAAAAGATATTGAGGATAAAGGAGGATAAAAGAGTCTTTTTCAGAATGGCAGCCACTGACGAGTGGAATTCCACAGGGGCCAGTTTTAGGACCACAACTATCCATTTTATACATTAATGATCTGGACCAAGAAACTGAGAGCATTGTTACTAACTTTGCAGAATAGACAAAGGTAGGTAGAGTGGCAGGTAGTCATAGTCGTGAGACCTGTCTCAGGAACATCTCTAGTATAAGACTTCAAATTGATTCTCTCGCAATTTTATGTCAGTACCTGCACCTGTTTTCCACCTCCTGTCTTTTTACCAGGATGAATAATGTCCTGTGTAGTCAGGCATATAGCTCTATTTACAACATTGTTGCTGATTGCTGCTGTACATCCAGAAGAATGGAGCAATGTTGCTTCTACTTTGGTACAATATTGTGCTGTGTAATACTCTTAGAAGAGAGACCAATACTGCATCATTTTCCCTTAAAGGGTTTGTCGGTTTTTATTGACAATGGAAGTAACTTTTCCTTTGCAACAACAACAGCAGCTTTCATTAACATAGCACCTTTAAGGTAATAAAAACATTCCAACATTTGATACAGAACCATATAAGGAGATATTAGGCCAGATGGCCAAAAGTGTAGTCAAGTGGATACATCTTTAAGGTGCATCTTAAGAGAAACACAAAGTGAAAAGTGGTAGAGAGACAAGAAGGGAATTTCAAACTTTTTGCCCTAGACAGCAGAAGGGGCCATATTGGATGTGGTGTTGGGGAATGAGCCAGGCCAAGTGGTAGAAGTTGCAGTGGGGGATTTCTTTGGGAATAGTGACCACAATTCTGTAATTTTAGAATACTCGTAGACAAAGATGAGAGTGATCCTAAGGGACGAATACTAAACTGGGTCGAGGCTAATTGTATCAAAATTTGGCAGGAGCTGGGAAATGTGAACTGGACACAACTATTTGAAGGAAGGTCCACATTTGATATGTTGGAGGCTTTCAAAGAGAGATTGAAGATAGTGTAGGATAGGCATGTCCCTTTGAAAACAAGGGATAAGAAAGGCAGGATTTGTGAACCATGGATGACAGGAGAAATCGTGTGACTAGCCAAGAGAAAAAGGGAAGCGTACATAAGGTCCAGGCAGCTAAGAACAGAACGGGCCTTGGAGGAATATTGGGAGAGTAGGACCAATCTTAAATGAGGAATCAAGCGGGCTAAAAGGGGTCATGAAATAACTTTAGCGAGCAGAATTAAGGAGAATCCCAAGGCCTTTTGCTCTTACATAAGAAGCATGAGGGTAACCAGAGAAAGGTTTGGTCCACTAAAGGATAAGGAAGGAAGGTTGTGTGTCGAACCTGAGAAAACGTGCGAGATTCTCATTGATTATTTTGCATCAGTGTTCACTGAGGAACGGGAGGTGATGAATGTTGAGATTAGCGATAGAAGTTTGTTTACTCTGATCACGTTGACATAAGGAGTGCAGATGTGTTGGGTAGGCTAAAGGATATTAAGACGGACAAATCCCCAGGACCGGATGGGATCTATCCCAGGTTGCTGAGGGAGGTGAGAGAGGAAATAGCTGGGGCCCTGACAGATATTTTTGTAGCATCCTTAAATGCAGATGAGGTGCCGGAGGACTGGAGGGTTGCTCATGTTGTTCCCCTGTACAAGATAGGTAGTAGGGATATTCCAGGTAACTACAGAACAATGAGTCTGACATCAGTGGTGGGAAAATTGCTGGGGAAGGTATTGAGGGATAAAATCTATTTATATTTAGAAAAGAATGGGCTTATCAGTAATTGGCAACATGGTTTTGTGTGGGGTAGATCGTGCCTTACCAATTCAATACAGTTCTTTGAGGAAGTGACAAAGTTGACAGATGAAGGAAGGGATGTAGATGTCATATACGTGGACTTTAGTAAGGCATTTGACAAGGTTCTCCATGGTAAACTAATGGAGAAAGTAAATCACATGGTGAGCAGGGTGTTCTAGCTAGGTGGATAAAGAACTGGTTGAGCAAAAGGAGACAGAGAGTAGTAGTTGAAGAGAGTTTCTCGAAATGGAGAAAGTGACCAGTGGTGTTCTACAGAGGTCAGTGCTGGGGCCATTGTTCTTTATAATATACATAAATGATACATAATGATATATATACATAAATAGGGCATTATTGGTCTGATCAGTAAGTTTAGATTAGATTAGATTACTTACAGTGTGGAAACAGGCCCTTCGGCCCAACAAGTCCACACCGACCCGCTGAAGGGCAACCCACCCATTCCCCTACATTTACCCCTTTACCTAACACTATGGGCAATTTAGCATGGCCAATTCACCTGACCTGCACATCTTTGGACTGTGGGAGGAAACCGGAGCACCCGGAGGAAACCCACGCAGACACGGGGAGAACGTGCTAACTCCACACAGTCAGTCGCCTGAGTCGGGACTTGAACCCAGGTCTCTGGCGCTGTGAGGCAGCAGTGCTAACCACTGTGCCACCGTGCCGCCTCATTTGCAGATGACATGAAGATTGGTGGAGTAGCATAAAGCATAAGGGACTGTCAAAGAATACAGGAGGATATAGATAGACTGGAGAATTGGGCGGAGAAGTGGCAGATGGAGTTCAATCCAGGCAAATGTGAGGTGATGCATTTTATGAAGTCTATACTGTAAACAGAAGAGCCTTGGCAAACATTGATGAGCAGAGAGATCTGGGAGTTCAGGTCCATTGTACTCTGAAGGCGGCCACACAGGTGGATAGAGTAGTCAAGAAGGCACATGATATGCTTGCCTTCATTGGATGGGACATTGAGTATAAGAGTTGGCAGGTCATGTTAAAATTGTAAAAGACATTGTTTCGACTGCATTTAGAATACTGTGTACAGTTCTGGTCGCCACATTACCAAAAGGATGTGGACACTTTGGAGAGAGTGCAGAGAAGGTTTAGAAGGTAGTTGCCTGGTATGGAAGGTGCTAGCTATGAAGAGAGGTTGAGTAGGTCAGGATTGTTTTCATTAGAAAAAAGGAGATTGAGGGGGGACCTGATTGAGGTCTACAAAATCATGAAGGGTATAGACAAGCTTTTTCCCAGGGTGAGGGATTCAATAATGAGAGGTCATTCGTTCAAGGTGAGAGGTGAAAAGTTTAAGGGGGATATACATGGCAAGTACTTTACACAGAGGGTGGGAGGTGCCTGCAACATGTTGCCAGCAGAGGTAGTAGAGGCAGGCACAGTAGATTCATTTAAGGTGTGTCTGGACAGATGCATGAGTAGGTGGGGAGCAGAGGGATACAGATGCTTAGGAATTGACCAACAGGTTTAGACAGTGGATTTGGTTAGGTCAGCCTTGGAGGGCTGAAGGGCCTGTTCTTGGGCTGTAAATTTTCTTTGTCCTTTATTCTTTGAATGCAGTACAATTAAAATCCAGGAGACAAGTATAATGGTCAAATTAGTCAATATTGTCCACTTTTCACTATTAATACCAAAATTGTTCATTTTTTGCTGTTAACCAAAGTCAATATTAACCACAATTTGTGCCAGTTTTACGCTCCAAGCTGATACTCACTTGAAATGGATCATTTAATACAGAACTCCTAAAGGAACATTTACACTGCACTAATTTGCAAATTCCAAAGGAACACTTAACACCAGGCCTTCTGCTTGGCCAATCTCTGCCATGGCAGATGCTTCTTAATACATACTCTTTTATTTGAATGAATTAGATCGCATATCAATCATACTGAAAACTTCTTTGCCCATTAGTGATGTCAAGTGTAAACACACAGTGGATGTCAGTTGCAGCACAGTGGTATTTCTCTTAAATCTGAGTTGGAAGACTGTTGGTTGCATTGTCCCCTCCAGCAAAAACAAGGTCTAGGCTGATATTGGCGTGTATTTTGAGACAGAGTGTACCGTTCCCTTAGGGGTGCCATCCTTTGAATGAAATTTTAAATCGTAGACCTAAGGCATGATTCTGATGACTAGCACGGGAGTAATGGCCCTGACTTGGCAGATATCTGTTATGTTTTGTTTCACAGTTGATGTGCATTATATCTTTATCTGACATGCTTCAGATATCTTGGGTCATAACTTGGGACCTAAGTGTACAAAGGCCTCAGTCTCCATCTTAACTGGAGTCACATGAAGCATGACATGAGTATTAGCTCATTCAGTGAAAATCCAATGACTGAAATATATATGCATATCAGCAAATGTATTATAGCTGCTGATGCATACATATGTATCTGTTAGATCTTTCAGTTATCTATAACTAGTTCTTTATGGGAGCCAATGTGAGCAGTGATACATCAGGTGCAAATGCCCTACTAGAGGAAAAGCCCACATCACAGAGACACTTCATGGTATGTAGTAATGACTGTCTAAAAAAGAATCCAAGTTCTCAGTAGTGGACACTTGGAAACCTCATTGAACATCAGCCAGACAGCAGCCCTAAATTTCAAAGTATCCGTAGAGCTATGTAAATTGAACAGCTTGGCAATGGTGCTAACTTTCTTTGTCCTTTAAATAGATGTTATATAAAACTAGAAGCCTTTTGACTCCTAATTTTAAAAAAAATATTGGTCTACTCTTTAACCTAAGCATTTATAAAAAGTCAAAAGCTTCTTACAGCATAGATACAGAGCTCTCCTGAATCAAATACAGCTTTTAAAACCTAAAAATCATTTTTCTAAACTAACCAGTCTTAAGTCTGCATAGAGGTCAGTTGGTTCTGTCATTCTATCTCTTCAATTTGAGACTACAGCAGAGGGAGCCCCCCCCCCCCCCCAATGATATCATCTTTCTTTTGGGGGATAAATCATAAATGTCAAAGTTCTGCTACCCCAGGCTTATATTTCTTAAAGGAACACTCTGAAATGATTAATGCCCAGTAAAGGAACAGAAACAGAAAAAATTAATTAAAATAGATGCAGAAAAGGAAAACTAAAGTGAGAGTAAAGCAAAGCAAGACAAAGGAAGAAAAAAACAAACAAATAAACATTCTATATCTGAAAAATGTCCTTAAACAAGAAATAGAGGGCAAGCACATAATTATCGATTGAGCAACTAATGGCAGCTTCATGGTACTGCAGTTATTCAAGCAACAAATGAAGTTTTAAGTTACATATTAACTGATAAATAATTCCAAAAAAAGCACTCTGAAAATCTTGCTTGCCACGGGCAAATGAGGGGCTTCACAGAAGCAATACATCAGTTTTTTTTGTGAATGTGGCATGTAAGGGCACTGGGGCATACATGTGCAGGAAATCTGATTTTAAAGGACAAGCCAGACTCCAGAATAGAACACAGGTGACCAACAAGATGATACAACAACACAAAGTATTGAGATTTTGCACAAATGCAAACATATCAATGAAGTGCACTGTCAATTATGTGAAAGGCAAATTTCAGAAGATTACCAAGCTTTCCCTATCATTAACCTCACACACCATATCAATAATACAAGGCAATCAGGAGCTTTTACAAGCATTATTATGATATGTCCTGAAAATTATAGGTCAACCCAGGTTTAAAACTGAAATCAAAAACAGACTTGTGCCAGTATATCAACACGATGAATTCTGAAAGACATGTGCCTCAACATTTGACACTCCATGGTACAATCTACAAGAGACTGTCTCTCAGTCTGTAATGGATCCAATTCCATACATTGACAGAATTGCTACAGTTCCAATACACAACATCATTATGGTTTTGCAAGGCTTCTACCTGGTAAATGCCAATGATGCAGTAATGCCAGGACGAGTAGAAGGCACAGATTTTAGTAGTATCACAATTCATGAGATTCAATCCATACCCATAGTAGTGAAACAGATCACAGGCACTGTAAGCCAATTAGGTGAAACTGAAAATGTTCTTAAGATTGTTACTTGGCCAGAGCCAGGGTGAAGATTAGCAACTACAAGGAGTTGCAAAACACCATTGTCCATGGATTGCCTGACAGTTAAGTGCCTGAGAATATTCATTCGTTTTAGCCATACAGAGACAAACTTGGTATATCTCAGCAAGTCATTTTTAAGAGCAAACATACCCTAATATCAAAGCATTACACCAGGATATTATGACCAAGTTGCACCAGGAACACAAAAGTATTGAACACACAAGGAGGTTAGTGCATGAGACTGTACTGGCCAGGGATGAATCAGGATATTCAATAATTCATGAATGCATATGACACATGTCAAACTGACCAACGGCAATGGAAGATGAAGCATCTATATGCATGTAATATTCCACCCACTCCTCGCATGATAATAACAACAAACGTATTCACAGTGCATTTTATGATAGGTCATCTCTCTTTGATAATTTAGTCACATAATCGGTGCAACTCATTGTTGATATAATGATCACTATTTTCACCTTGTTCATTGTCCAGGAATAAGTAGTGTCTGACAACAGACCACAGTTTACTGGCAGGCCATTTCAAGAACATGTGTGCTAAGTGGGGACTGACCCGTATAACTCTGTTACTTCATTATCCTTGTTCGATGGTCTTGCAAAGTGAACAGTACAAATGATCAAATCAGTGCTCTTCAAGCATCAAGCAACAAGGTAAGACTTTTGCTTTGCATGGCTGCATTTTCGAGCAACAACAATGGCGAAGGAATGAGGCTGGATGGGAAGGGACATATTTCACTGGCATATAGGAGGTTGAGGAGTGATCTTACAGAGGTTTGTAAAATTATGAAGGCCATAGATAAGATGAATAGCAAAGGTTTAGGGTAAGGGAGTTCAAAACTAGATGGCATATTTTTAAGATTTAAAAGGGACCCGAGCGGCATCATTTTCACACAGAAGGCAGTCCGTATGGGTATAGTTACAACACTTAAAAGACATTTGGACAGATACATGAAAAGGAAAGGTTTAGAGGGATATGGGCCAAACCCAGGCAAATGGGATTAGTTTCGTTTGGGAAACTTAATCAGCATGGATGAGTTGGACCAAAGGGTCTGTCTCCATCCTTTATGACTCTATGACTCTATGACTCTACAGCCTTCTGTTCAGAAGGCAATGTGAATGTCCTTGTCCAGCAATGAGTTGTCTAAACATTCTCAGACACAAGACATTCTTCTTCAAAGACAGAAGAGAATGAAAGAGATGCATGACCAGTGAGCAGGTACAGAACTACCAAAACTAGGCACTAGACAGACAGTGCAACTTAGAAATACAAATACAAATATTTGTGACCACGCCAGGTCATTACTGACCATGGTGCAGCATCACAAACGAGCAGAGGCCGGCTCCATCCAATGCATGATACCTTAATTATACATGAAGGATGAAAGATCTAATGATGACAGTGTGTTGATGTTGAGTTACAGTAACCAGAGCAAGCCAACCTAAAACAAATAGATATGACATGTACCTCTCCAGATGAGTATTTCATCACCAGATTGGTCAAGTTATCAAACCTCCATGGGCTTTTACTGTAATTTGAAATGTTAATCTTATATACTCTGTTCTCACCAGTTTGTATAATGTTTGAATAAGCAACATATGTCTAAGTATAATTAAAAAGTGCTGGAGAAACTCAGCAGGTCTGGCAACATCTTTGCAAAGAGAAACAGAGTTAAAGTTTTGAGTCCAAAATGGCTTTTGTTAAACTCACTGATAATTAGTTTGTGGTTTAGACACCACAGATATTATTATCTGTGAACAAATAGCTTAATATTGCCCAAACACTGAAGGATCTGTGATTGTAATATTTGTGCAATCAAGAGCTGTAATTTGTTGGATCATTCAATACCACATTACCCACACCAAGTTCTTACATTATAAGAGCTAACATAAACATTGCCACAAAGTTACAAATACCCTTTTGTTGCTGGCCATTTGTACATAGAATGATGATAAGATCATAATAAATAGGAGCATGAATAAGCCATGATTTGAATCTGATCTTTATTAAAATATTGCCTCTTTAATTTGTAGCCTTAACTCCACTTTCCTAGAACGACGCCAACACAGAAGGAGGCCATGTGGTTCATGGTATCTCTGTTGGCCCTTTGATCGAGTTCTCCAATAAATTCTACTCACCTGTTCTTCCCGGCAGCTGTGCAATTTCATTTCTCTCAAAGTTTTTGTCCAATAAGGTGGCTGACTAATAACTATCTCTCGACCAACATTATTTAAAAACAAATTAACTGGATTTTGTTTTATTGGTGTTTGTGGAATCTTGTTGGGTAGAAATTTGTTGCCTTGCTTCCTACATCACAACAGCAACCATGCCTCAAAAGGTTCATCTTATTGGGCATCCTGAGATCAGGAAACAAGCGATGTCAATGCAAATCTTAATATTTGCTTTACAATGTGGACAGACCCTCCAATGCAGTACTGAGGGAGTTCTGCAATGTCAGAGGCACTGTCTTTCAGATGAAATGTAAATCCATTCTCCTGCCTGGTCTCTCCTAGTGGCACAATTATGACTCTGTATCAAAGAAGTGAAGGGAAGTCTACAGGAATATAAAGGAAGGACATGGGAGAACTGTTCATTAAATAGTGCTGATGTAACTTTCCAGCCATGATTGAATGGCGAAGTGGACTCAATGGGCTGAATGGCCTTACTTCCATTTTTATGTTTTATACTCTTATGGTCTAACTTAAACTTGGCAATTTGCCATGCCTGGATGGCCTAGTTTACAGAATAGTTAGGGAGGTTAATGAAAAAAAAAGAACAGGCACTAACCATAATTCTCTGGAGACAGGAACTATATTTAACCATCTGCAGAGAGGTAATTGTTCTGACCCATTCACAAAAAAAAGATATGTCAGGCGACTAGAGATAAGTACCTTCATGTCTGTATTGGGAAACATGTGAAAGAAACTTAGAAAATTATGGGTTAGCCAGAGATATTTAACAGTGATTATGTATGAAAGGTCATCTTCAACTTACCTAATCAAAAAGACAAACGGATGTGATATATTGGTCCTATGACAAAGCATTTGATCAAAATTCCATCAGAAAATTGAATTTGGTGGTATTAAAGGTAAAGTGTGGGATGGTTAGAGTAAGAAAGTAACGATCAGAGAGAGTCTTAGAGTGAGGCAGCTCAGAAGAGGCCTTTTGGCCCATTGAGTCTGTGCCAATCTTTCTACAATAATCCTATTTTCCCGAAGTTGGCCGATAGCAGCCTCCTCTGCTCCAAAGTAAAAACCCGAGCTTATCCAGCCTCTCGGCATCACTAAAATGCTCTAACCGAGGTAACATCCTGGTGAATCTTCTTCCCACCCACTCGAGTACAGTCATATCGTTCCTATAGTGTGGCACACAGTACTCCAGCTGTAGCCTAACCAATGCTTTGTACAGCTCCAATATAACCTCTCTGCCCTTATAATCTATATCACGTCTGATTAAGGTAAGTGTCCCATATGGCCTTCTTAATCACAATTAACCTGTCCTGCTACCTTCAAGAATCTGTGGACAAACAGTCCAAGATCCATCTGAGTAGGCTGGAGTTGATTGATAAGATAAAGCTAGTAAGCGTTGTTGGTTGTTCTCTTGCTCCCCACATGTTGACATTTCTTATCAGGTAAGTGTGAGCAAACATAATTGTGAAACAATTTAAACAAAAGAAAAGACTAACTTGCATTTATTTAATGCTGTTCAGAACCTCAGGATTTCCCAGTGCTTTAGAATTAATCACTGTTGCAATGTAGGAAATGCGGCAAACAATCTGTGCACAGCATGATTCCAAAAAAACTCTCGCTACGCACTATTACCTACATAGTCTGTTTGCAGTAATGGTGGTTCTAGAAAAAGTATTGACCAAACTTGAGGGAGAAGACTGGGTCTCAAGTTGGATGTATCCATTTAAAGTTACCCTCTAACCACCACCCCCACTCCCCTTCAGTCTTTCTTTGAACATGTCACAGTGGACGACGTGGCAGAAGTGGGTACTGCAGATGCTGGAGATTAGAGTCAAGATTAGAGTGGTGCTGGAAAAGCACAGCAGGTCAGGCAGCATCCAAGGAGCAGGAAAATCAGCATTTCAGGCAAAAGCCCTTCATCAGGAATCAGTGGGTGATGTGTCCAGTTCTCAGGAGATAAGTTTTGAACCCAAGTCTTTCAGTTAAAGGAGGAAAAGTGCAAATTATCGTTGAGTGACTATCAATTGCTTTGCACTGACTCCAAAGGCATGGAAAAGTTTTGAATGTGATGAAGCCAGTGATGTGAGTACAGTTGCAGTACTGTGGGATATTCAGACCCCTTTCATAGAAAGGATATTAAAGACACCGAAAACAAAATGAAATTCACCCGAATATTTCTAAGAATGAGAGAACACCGGCCTGCATCTATACAAGAGCAAAGAAAAGCATCCAAAGACCTCACAGACATGTTCAAAATTCTGAAAGTGTTTGAGAGAGTAAAAAAGTGAAATATTCCTTCCACTAATGTTTGTGAACAAAGTGACGGGATTAGATTAGATAAACCTGAACAAGAAAAAGATGCACTGAAGATGCCTAGAGTCAAGTACACAGGTCATATACTGACATACTCAGCTCCTAACAAGGTGAGAGCTGTACCAGGGACCCTCAAATGGGAAAAACATGCAAAGAATCATTGGGAACTATTTAGCAATGGTCTTGCTTCACTTATCATCAGTGTGGGCAGCCCTATATGAGCTCACTGCTAAGGATGCACAGTGGTACTGGGGCACATTACAAGAAACAGCTTTCAATAGAATCAAACAACTAATGGCAACAATGACAGTGCTGAGCTTCTACACTGCTCAACATGAAGTTCCCTTGCAGTGTGATGTCAGCAAGACAGAACTCAGAGGAAATTATGGACCAAGAATGAACCAGTTGCATTTGCATTCAGAATGTTAATGTAAACTGAACAATGCCATGCTAAGCTTGTGAAAGAATGTCTAGCTACTGTCTTTGATTTGTTAGCACTTTAGTTAAAACCTGAAAAAGGGTCACTAGACTCAAAATATTAGTACCTTTTTTCTCCACAGACCTGCTGCGTTTTGCCAGCAATTTCTGTTTTTGTTTCAGATTTTGTAGCATCCTCAGTTCTTTGTTTTGTTTTAATTAAAACCCGTCCAGGACGATCAAAGAGACAGTGGGGTCCAAACACAGCTACTTCAAAACATCTTTCTCATCCATCCACTCCAAAGTGTTTGTGAAGAAGTGTGTTAATGGAGATATCATCTGAACATGACATTATAGGCAAGAGAAAGAGATACACATTGCTGACATGCTGTCGAGAGTAGCACTTCCCATGAAGGAAGTTAAGCGTCCTTAGGCAGAGTATGAAATCAATCAGATTCAATGAAAAGCAACAGCTTGACATACTGTGGAGGTTATCTGCCCCCAAAATGACATTGAATCTGCAGAAAGTAGTAAGGAAAGGATGGTCTGAGAACATCAGGATGGATGCACCTGTTGCTTTAGCGAGTACAGGGAATAGCCTACGGTGGCATCTTGTACAAAGTCAATATCCTTAATGAGGTGAGAAAAGAAAGGCTGGCTGACTTCAGTGGTCATGTGCCTGCTATCTCTGTTGTAAGTGCCTTTGCATCAAATGTGTGGCAGCCATTAAACATACATCTCTTGAAACACTCAAGCTTCTCTAATCTAAGGAGACTCGAACTAGATAATGGAGAGTTGCTGAGTCCTTACCGCAAGATAAGTGAGTGTCTCCAGTCAAATAAATGGAAAGAAATTAAACGTAAAGCACTTTCATGGCGTTGCCAACTCCACCGAGCTGAGACTAGATTCTCTAATTCTAGAGAAATGTTCTCCAATTTCACAACGGAGACAAAGTTGTATTTTTATATACAGCAGCATTAATGGCTGTTCTATTATTAGCTTTAGAATAATACATTCTTCAGTAATGACTGCTGCAGTATCCATCCATTTCCAGAACTACATTAATGGGGAACAGCCTTCATGGGAAAAGAAAATTAAAAATCACTTGCTGAACATTTGTGCATAGAATGATGATAAGATCATAATAAATAGGAGCATGAATAAGCCATTTGGCTCTACAAATCTGATCTTTCATTTATTAAAATCTTGCCTTTTTAGCTTGTGGCATTAACTTCACTTTCCTAGAATGATGACAACACAGGAGGCCATTTGGTCCATGGTACCTGTGCAGGCCCTTTGATCGAGTTCTCCAATAAATTCCACTCACCTGCTCTTCCCAGCAGCTGTGCAATTTCATTTCTCTCAAAGTCTCTGTCCAATTCTCTTTTGAAAGTTACAAATGAATCCGCATGGACTGGCCTGCAGGCAATGAATTCAAGGTCACAAAAACTCATTGTGCAAGACACTTTAAAGAAAACATGCTGTTGCTTCTGGGACTTTGCCAGTGCGTGAAATACCTACCATCTTTGCATACAACACAGCAGTCCTGTATTTCAAAGTAATTCATTGTTTGTGACACACTGTGTCTGAACACTGTGATAAGCATTTGATTAGTTCCAGCTCATTATTTTTGTTTCTCATTGTGTTGAGGATTGACATGATGGCAGTGCACGTTTAAACCAGTTTCGGAACAGAAATGTTGCAACATCAGTGTCAGAACAGGAGCTGAGGTATTGTGTGAGGATTAAACAAATAAAGCAAGAGGGAGGGAGAAAGGGCTCTGAACAAGGAGGAGGGAAAATAAAGAACAATGAAGATAGAAAAGATGCAGAAGCTGAATATCTTAGTAGAATGACTTAGGAGTAAGTTAAATGAAAATTCAATGCAGATAGCAGTGCAGCAAAGAATAGGCAGTGGAGTATAATGATATGACCACTGGGGGGAGTGATGACACATGGATAAACTCATCAGTCAATGACATGGAGAAAATGGATGCTCAATAGATATGAAAGCTTAATAATAAAATGTGGGTTCTGGAATTCCTCGCTTAACCAGGGTTATAGAATTTTAGGGAGAATAGCTTTAGCAATGATGCAGATTCAGCAGATGTGCAGGTTAACTGGAAGGGCTCTCAGCCTGTTGGGCAAATGAAAAAATCGACCTTAAGGGAAATGAACCTACTTGGCCTAGATGTGGATGAGGTGACAATGGACATTCTAAGGATGTGGTATATTTTGATTTGTGCCAGGCTTTTGATTCCATGTGACACATGCAATTAGTTTGCAAGCTTCTGAGATGGCTGCATGCAGGTACAGGAAATGATCAGGAAGGAATGGTGTTCTTTATTGAAGGGGAAAGGAATGTAAACATGGGGAAGTTTTACTGCAGTTCTGCAGAGCCTTGGTCAGAACGAATTTAAAGTACGTTGTCCAAATTTGGTTTCTTTGTTTGGAAGGAGGTATAATTGGGTTTGAAACAGTTATAATTAAAGAGACTCATTCCAGGGATGAAGGGCTTATCTAACAAAGAAATTTGAACAGATTGTTCCTTTACCCAATGCAGTTTAAAAGGATGAGATTATATTAGGAGATAACATTGAAACATATCAGATCCTGAGTAAACTTGATAAGGATGCATACCAGAAAGATGTTTCCTCTTGTATGCGTGTGTGTGTGTGCTTGTGCATGTGTGTGTGCACGTGTGTGTCTGTGTATGTGCACATGTGCATGTGTGTGTGTGTGTGTATGGGGGGGTAGGGGCGGGGGATGGAGGGGGTGTGGTGGTGGTAGGAGTGGCCGGGGGTGGGGGGGAGAATACTACAACCAGGGTACACAGTTTTAAAATAAGGGACTGCTCTCTCAAGATGGAGATGAGGAGAATTTCAGTTATGTCAGAGGGTTGATGGTCTGTGAAATACTCTGTTTCAGGAAGCAGCACAGTCTTGGCAATGAATTTATTTAGGGCTAAGTTTGATAGATCGGCAAGCATCATGGGGACTGGACAGGTCAGAGGAGTTAAGGCCATTAACAGATCAGTCATGACATTATTGAGAGCAAAGTAGGTTCAAAGGGCTGAATAGATCACCCCTACTCAAAAGTCATATGGAAACTTTCTACATAAATGAAAACAAAGTTCTGTGGTGATTACAATCAGAGGTCAAACTTGGATTGGAATGGTGATCAGTGCTCACATCATTACACTGGATATGACTTGCAGAAACAAAATGAAGGCTGCAGGTGACAAATTTAGTGAAAAGGATTTGCACTCATTGATAGAACCCCGATAGTGCAGAAGGAGGCCATTCAGCTAACGAGTCTGCACTGATCCTCTGGAGACCATCCCATCCAGATCCAGCCCCCTACCATATTCTGATAACTCTACCGTTACCACGATTAATCCACCTCAACTATACATCCCTGAATGCTACAAGCAATCTTTTTCAAATAGTTAATCCAACTAACCTGCACATCTTTAGATAGAAGAACCTAGAGCACCTGGCGGAAGCTCACACAGACACAGGAAGTCATGATTTGGAGACAAACACCTGATGAAGGAGCGTCGCTCCGAAAGCTAGTGCTTCCAATTAAACCAGTTGGACTATAACCTGGTGTTGTGTGATTTTTAACTGGGAGAACATGCAAACTCCATGGGTCCAGTTGCCTAAGGCTGGAATCGAACTTAGGTCTTTGGTGCTGTGAGGCAACAGCGCTAACCACTAAGTACCCAGTCAATAGGGATCAGGTAGAGTTATATGGATAGATTGGGAAGGTGGCCTGATGAGTGACAAATTACATGAAATATGAGCAATTGCAAAGTAAAGAAACTGGGGGAGGAAATAAACAGCAGAAAAATGAACTAGGCCACAAAACATTTTGATGATCTTTGTTGTTTGCAGTGGCTTGGCCCATGGAACCAGTGGATAGTGTGATGTATAATGCCAGTAAAGCCAAATCACTGGAATTTAAGCTTTATACTCAAGAAAATATGGAACAATTCTCAAGAGTTGACACTGTACAAGGTTCGCCTGCAAAACAATACACAATTTTAATGTACTACTAAAGCTACTGTATCCAAGCTTTTGAAACGTTATGCAAAAGGACATTCAAACTTTTTTTTCTTGATTCATTCACAGGATTAGGTGTCACTGGCTAGGCAGCATTTATTGCACATCCCTAATTGCCCAGAGGGCAGTTAAGAATCAACCACATTGCTGTGGGAGTGGAGTCACATGTAGACGAGACCAGGTAAGGATGGCAGGTTCCTTCCCTAAAGGACATGAGTGAACCAGATGGGTTTTTCTGACAATGGATTTGTGGTTAGCATTAGACTCTTAAATTCAGATTTTTTTAAAAACATTGAATTCAAATTCTGCCAGCTGCCATGGCAGGATTCAAACCCAGGTCCCAAGAACATTATCTGGCTCTCCAGATTAACAACTTAGTGGTAATATCATTGGGCCATCACCTTTGGGATTGTTCACACAGGATGAGAAAGGTTGAAAAGACTCAACACTTTCAGGAAATTGATTAGCCTCAAATTCTAAAATAGTGAAATGGACTTCAGTGCAGAGGTGAGGAAAGTGCAAAGATATTTTTGATGTAACCAATTTACATGAATAATCGTGAGCACATAAAATGACTTCTCTGAGAGAGAATGGTGGAAAAACATTAGAAACATAATCGTGGAACTGGATGTTTGAGAGAATGGAAAATTGAGAGTGATTAATCACACAGATGAACTGCGGAAACTTTTCCAGTCCTGCACTCATCCAAACTCCAAGTAATAAGAAGATCATACATCAAAGCTTTTAACCAACTGGAACACGAAAGTCTTGGTTAATGAGCATACATCTCAATTGTAAGGTGCTGGCCGTACTGGTTTGAATGGAAATTTAGGTTTGACCAAATCTCCATCTGTTGAAACTTATTGAATGATCCCACTTATGAAGGTTAGCCATTTAGATGAGCTTCTGGTCACAGGCTGCATCTATGGCAATTTGAACTTAACTCCGAAAGGATTTTCTGGTTAATTTTTTTTAATCTTGATCTGAAATGAAATTTGGATCACAAGGACTTAACTTCTAGAAGCACGCAGGAGAAATGTTTCAGGCCAGATAGCTCAAACATCATCCATCACAAAAACGCTGAGTTTTTTTTGCATACTCTATCAGTTTAAGACAATTAAATGCTATGAGTAAATCCCATCGAAGGCTGTCGCTGTGAGGTGGGTCTTGGGGAAAAATGGGGAGCGTCTCTATCTCTGAACCCCAGTCTAGGGCTGAAGTCTGAGGAAGGTACATTCCTAAGCAAGTTGGTTATCAACCTGTAAATCCTTCCAAACCCCCTAAGGAAGGCAGTCGGAGTAGGAGAGTACCTGGCCAGCAATTCAGTGTGGCATCTCTCAAGCTCTGGCCTCTGGCTTTATTTTGAAAAGTAAGGATCAAAAAACAGATATAAGTCCGTGCTTAATCTACATCTTTCAGTGTGGTAGGTCTTAATATGTGTCTCAAAAAAAACTGGATTTCATTCATTAACGCCAGACTAAACAGATGACACAACTGTCTTAGCTCTTCCACTGTAGTGATAATTTCCTTCCTGAGTAGCTCTGACTGGAAATTCAGGAAGCTAATCTTTATCAGAGAAACGAAAACAGAAATTGCTGGAGAAACTCAGCAGGTCTGGCAGCATCGGTGAAGAGAGAAACAGAGTCAACGTTTTGGGTCCAGTGACCCTTCATCGGAACTTCCTTTACCAGAGAAAGTGAGGGGAAAAGATTAAACTTTTGAATAAAACAGGCTACCAAAGATTTGTACCTACAAATGAGAGGAAATGGTTTAGTAGTATTGTCTTATCCATTCAAAATAAATCCATTTGTTGATTTTCAATTTGTCTTGCATCACCCGGGGGTTCATCTGTTCTCTTTTTGAAAGTCATTAGATTTGCTCACAATGATACTTAAGAGATCACTATATTCTGTAGACACAGTAAGGTGAGTTATTATTATGATCTCCCCCGTTCCCACACCAATGTCCCACAAATATAAAGTTAAACATTAAGGCAGTAGCAATATGCTCCCGATTGTTGGGAAATGGTTCCACTTACAGCAGTGAGCTGTAACAGTGAACCTGAGATAATACCTAATGCAGTTCAGAAACTTGTAACAGTGTGCATGGGTCTCCAAACCCAGCAAGGGCCAATACTCTCAGTAAAGGTGGAGAAAGTGACAAAAACAACGGAAAGAAGTTAACATGTTTACTGAAGAGAAAATGTTCCATCTCAGATATCCCAATAATAATTGGGTAATTTTGTGTTAGTAGAGAAATCAGACGAATTTTTCCAGTCCAAGGATAATAGGACAGCGGAATAAATCAATTGAAATTGGCACGAATGGGTTGAAGGAATAATTAGATGTGTTTCTCGAGAACAAAGGAATTAAGGAACATCGTGGAAAGTTGGGTTCCAAGTTGGTGGTTGTCCCTTCAGCCACCTTAGTCCAAAGCTCTGGTACCTCCTCCCGAAACTCCTCCACCTCTTTATTCCTTCCTTTTCCTTATTTTCAATGTACCTTAAAGCTTACTACTTTGATGTGTGTTTTCTGATAATCTGCCCCAATATCTTGTCATGTGGTTATACATCCATTTTTTTCTTGATTACCACTGCTATAAAGCACCTGATTCAGAAGTCACAAGACACCAGGTTATAGTCCAACAGGTTTATCTGAAATCACAAGCTTATGGAGCGCTGCTCAGGTAAAGTCTTGATGAAGGAGCAGCATTCCGAAAGCTTGTGATTTCAAATAAACCTGTTGGACTACATCCTGGTGTTGTGAGACCTCTGACTTTGTCCACCACAGCCCAACACTGGCACCTCCACATCACAAAGCACCTTAGGATGTTGTAGTGCATATAAGGGGCGGCACAAATGTATGTTGTTATTGCAAATTGGTCAAATGGTTCAAAAGCATTGGTCCGTAGCACTGCTTTTCCAATTGCTATCTTGAAAAATTCTTGCTTCTTATGAATGGTTATAAGCTCTCATGTAAGCACTATGCTCACTGAGCGTCATACACACATACACAACGTGTGGTGAACAGCCAACATTATGACGATAAACAGTGACTCAAGTCTTACTTCAGATAAATAAGTACAGTCCTCCAGTTCTTCATTGTAATTAATCACATTGCAGTTAGAAGCTGTGGTGCAATAAGGAGAGCAGCTGGGGAGGGGGAAGGTCAGGCAGCGTGCTGTGCTTAATGAACTACTTTGATTTATATTTACCGTTGCTCAGTTTGCATGAAACCAAGTACTGAGGAGGTTCGCAAATGCTGGGCGTTTGAGTGTGCTGCAGGTAACAGGTGTGGCAGGTCCAACACGTTCTTGACAGCTTTTACCAAAGCTTGGAGTGAAGCACCAAGTGGGTGAGCATTTACTTCATCAGTCTTTAAGTTAAGCTTTAACCTTTCTCAATGATTTAGCTGACAAGAGCCCTTGTGAGGTTTGGATTTGATCCATATCTATTGGAAACATCCAAGGTTCAAGCCCCTGTCTATGCTGAGTTAACTAAACTCAGCTACTAAATTGTTGCAATTAGTCTAAGCATTTCCTGATCAAGGACAGTGAGAGCTGAAAATGTGTTGCTGGAAAAGCGCAGCAGATCAGGCAGCATCCAAGAACTAGCTTTCGGACCACTGCTCCTTCATCAGGTGGTTGTCCACAACCACCTGATGAAGGGGCAGCGCTCTGAAAGCTAGTATGCTTCCAATTAAACCTGTTGGACTATAACCTGGTGTTGTGTGATTTTTAACTTTGTACACCCCAGTCCAACACCGGCATCTCCAAATTATGGATGTAATCAAGTCACGCAACAGCACAATGCCTTTAGCAGGAGAGAGACAAAGGGGGGAGGGAAAAGGAGCCATTTGATTGTAAATAATTCAAGGAAGAAGGTGTTCTAGCTCTGAAAAAAACAATACAACACACCAACATCAAAATGAAGTCAACAGCGGATGCACTTCAGTCATCGATGGAAAATAAACCATGTGGCACTGGGCACACATCCAACAAAACAGCAGACACTCAGTAGTCACATGCATTGCAATGATTGCCATTAGATTCCACCAACTGTAGGTCCCCAAAGTACAATCTATTTATAAAGCTCCTGAAAGATATTTTAAGGTATCTTTGTTTATTTGTTTCTTGTTATTTCACTGCACCATTGACAGCTATGCCTTCAGCTGCCTAGGGCTTGCGGACTGGAATGTCCTCCCTCACCCTCTTCACCTCTCCTCCTTTGCCCTGCTTTAAGATGCTCTTTAAGGACTACTTCTTTGACTAAGTTGTCATCACCTGTCCTTAAAAGGCACAAGGTCAAATTTTGGTCAATAACTCTCTTCTAAAACATCTTGCAACATTTAATGATAGTAAAAGATTAGATTAGATTAGATTACTTACAGTGTGGAAACAGGCCCTTCGGCCCAACAAGTCCACACCGCCCCGCCGAAGCGCAACCCACCCATACCCCTACATTTACCCCTACCTAACACTACGGGCAATTTAGCATGGCCAGTTCACCTGACCTGCACATCGTTGGACGGTAAAATAAAAGGTAAAAGGTAAAATAAAAGTTTGTTGCTGTTGTTATCATTTTTATTTTACAGACTGTTGTTTTTCCATCGTCAATGCAAACGTTAAAATTACCATAATCCTCATGGACCATACACTTGCATGGACATATTGTTAAATATGGGCATCATTATTACAAGAAAAGTCTCACAAAAGTAGCATTAGGAGTTTTTAATGTAGTGCATTACAAGAATATTGGAACTATGAATCTACAACATATCTTTTCAATAAAAACTGGACGGGCTAAATTATAAGAACAAGCTGCAGCGATAAGTCTTGCATTCCCTTCAGTACAGAAGATTAATTGAGATTTTAAAGCTTATTAAATATGATGGAGATAAGCATTCCCTCTAGTGGGTGAACTCAGGACGAGGAAGGATACCATTAAGTTTGAGCAAGGCCATACTGAGGTCATTCAGAAAGTACTCATTCAAACAAATATGGTCAAAATCTCAAACTCCTTCTTCCTATAAACTGAGATTGATGGATTTTGCCTTGTTTGGGGTATTTAAAGGATACAGAACCAGGTCAAGTAAATGAACTTAAGAAACTGATAAGGCATGATTTACATGAATGCAGAACAGGCTTGAGGGGCTGAATGGTCTACTCCTACTCCTCTGCATCATTTAGCATTGAATGGATGAGCGTGTGAAAAGGAAAAGAAAGTATATATTGGTGAAAGACTGGGAAATATACAGCAGCAATTGAACTTTCACAGATACTTTGGACTATATGGTCTCCTCCTGTTCCATTGTTCCTAACCTCTACATTTCTACAATAGTAGCTAAATCATTGAGTAAAAAGTACAGGTCATACAGACCATTTTATTTCATTCCATAATGAACTTTATGCTTATCAAGTTGAAGAATGTTAACAGGTTCCTGCATTTGTCACTCAGTTTTGGCATCAATGACTCCCTGAATATCGATGCAATTTGATGTACAGTAATTATCTTTCCTACTCATTCATGGCTGCCACTGGCAATGCCAACATTTATTGTTCATCCCTAGGTGCCCTTTAGAAAGTGGGGGTGAGCTGCCTTCTTGAACTGCTGCAAAGTCTTTATCATGTCAGTACGTGCACAGTGCTACTGGGAAGGGAGTTCTGAGATTTTAACCCCACCAGCAATGAAGGACTAATGAGGTCGTTCCATGTCAGGATGGTTTGTGGTCTGGAGGGGAATTTGTATGTTGTGGTGCTCCCACGCATCTGCTGCCCGTGTCCAGCCAGGCAGTAGAATCTGCAAGTTTGGAAAGTGATTTCGGAGGAGTCTTGGTGAATGTCTGTAGTGATCTTGTAGACAGTACACACTGCTGCCACTGTGCAACCTACCAGTTATTGGCTCAAGCCTGAACATTATCTTGCTCCGTGTGTATATGGACTGCTTCAATATCTGAACATTTGTGAATGTGCTGAAGAATCATTAATAAACTTCTCTTTTCCATGATGTTGAAGGAAAGGTGATTGATGAAGCAGCTAAAAATGGTTTGAGCCTCGGATGACACTCAAAGGAAACCACAAGTGACCTCCTAGAATTGGTCTCCAATAAATTGTAACCATCTTCCTTTGTGCTCAGTATGATTCAAAGTCATGGAGAGATTTCCCCTTGATTCCTGTCGACTTCACCTTTGCTAGTGTTCCTTGGTACAACACTCAGTCAAATGCCGTCTCAATGTCAAAGAAATTCACTTCACCTCATATCTAAAGTTAAGCTCTTTCGTCCATATTTTGATCAATGCTAATTCCTACTTGCTTCCAGCAACGCTGCTTAACTAACCAATGCTTCTGAAAATCACTAAACTGGTAACACATGGTGATTTTCCCCTCCCAACATGATTCTTAATCAAAGAATCACAACTTAGTGCCTTCTTGCAGTCACCATCCTGCCATGGATCCAGCTGAAAGTGCTCTAAGATTAAACTAAAGGTACATTAACCATTATAACCATAAAAGAGAGGCGATTCTTTTTTATTTTATCTCTTGGCTTTGGAACCATTGCCAATGGGTGCAATCTTCATACCTAGACATCAGGTCCTGTAAAAATGTATTCATCTTCATAGGGTGTCTCTCTCTAATGTGATGTGGACATTGCTAGCAATGCTAGAATTTGGTCCCCAACCCTAATTGCTCTTGAACTGAGTGGCTTGCTAAGCCATTTCAGAGGGCAGTTAAGAGACAATCCCTATGGATCTTGAGTCACGTGTAAGCCAGACTGGGTAAAGATAGCACATGGCAATGGAGAAAACGTCCAGAGATGTTTTCTCCACTGACTTCCTGCTGCAACTAATCTTGACAACTATTATCTGGCCAGCTCCTTATTGACACCCTGGATGTGCTACAGAAAGTTTTTTCTTAAAATTCATTTGCAAACAACAATGTTGATGAATAAAATGCTAATTTAAAGGAAGTTAGAGTCACAGAATCATAGAGATGTATAGCACAGAAACAGACCCTTTGGTCCAACTTGTCCATGATGATCAGATATTCTTAACTAATCGAGCCCCATTTGCTGGCATTTGGTCCATATCCCTCTAAACCTTTCCTATTCATGTACCCATCCAGATGCCTTTTAAATGTTGTAATTATACCAGCCTCCACCACTTCCTCTGGCAGTGCATTCCATACATGCACCACCCTCTGTGTGAAGAAGTTGCCTCTTAGGTCCTTTTCTCCTATGCCCTGTAGTTTTGGACTCCTGTACCCTTGGAAAAAGTTGAAAGATTCTGGTGGCCAACAGGAGGTAATTGGGTAAATATTGCAATGTCATTTCCTCTTGTGAATGATGTTGATTTTAAGCATACTCATAATTAGATTTTACTCTCTTTAATCTTGCCATTAATGTGTACTTCCACAGTTGCTGTGCATCAAATTCAATCACAGATACACTAACAAGCATCTCATTACACTCCCTACTTACATGTCTCAAGTTTTCCAAAGCTGTTTGAATCAAGATGGTAATTTTGATACATTAGTTTGACTGTATCTTTTAAGTTATTTCTGGAATTATCAAGGTGCCAGTATGATGAAATCAAATTGTTTGAACTTTCAAAACCAGTAGCAAACATTGCTCAGGTTAAATCTCACCCCAAGGTAGATACAGACAAAAAATCCTTTTATTTTGTCCCAAGAATGTACCTCACCTACAGTGACTTCTATCCCACAAATGTGGCTTTTACCCATTTCTACATTAGTGACCAAGTGATCTCACTGATTAGGATTAATTGAGGGTTAAATAATGGACCGGTAGAGGCAGTTTTGTAACGTGGGCCTGGACACCCAATCAGCCTTCAATTGCTGACTTGATTCCATTATCACTGTCAGCAGGATGATACCTCCCCCAAGACTTCTGCACATTGCAAAACCGTTTTTTGACACAATTTAAAATGCATTCATTTGTGGGACATGGGCATCGCTGGCTGGCCAACAATTTATTACCCATCCCTAATAGTCCTTGAGAAAGTGGTGGTGAGCTGCTTACTAGAACCCCTGCAGTCCACATGCTGTGGATTGACCCACAATGCCCTTAGTGAGGGAAGTCCAGGATTTTGATCCAGCGACAGTGAAAAAACTGTGATATATTTCCAAGGCAGGATGGGGAGTGACATAGAGGGGAACTTGCAGGTGGTGGTGTTCCCATGTAGCTCCTTGTCCTACTAGATGGAAGTGGTCGAGAGTTTGGAAGGTGCTGTCTGAGGATCTTTGGTGGATTTCTGCAGTGCATCTGCTGCTACTGAACGTTGGTGGTAGAGGGAATGAATACTTGTGCCAATCAAGTGGGCTTCTTTATCCTGGACAGTGTCAAGCTTCTTGGTTTTAGTTGGAGCTGCACCCATCCAGGCAAGTGCAGGTGCTGCTTGACAGCACTGCTGATGACATCTTTCATCACTTTGCTGACAACCAAGGGTATACTAATGAGGTAGTAATTAGTTGGGTTGGATTTGCCCTACTTTTTGTGAACCAGACATACCTGGACAGTTTTCCACATTGTCGATAGATACCAGTGTTTTAACTGTACTGGAAAAGACCATACTGGACTAGGGGAGCAGCAAGCTCTGGACCACAAGTCTGCGTACCATTGCTGAAATGTTGTCAGGGCCCATCTTCCAGTATCTAGGTCCTCCAACTGTTTCCTGATATCAAGTGGAGTGAATCATATTGGCTGAAGACTGGCTGAGGATCACTGTTGGAGGCTGAAATGGATCATCAACTTGGCGCTTCTGACTGCAGAGTGCTGCAAATGCTTCAGGCTCATCTTTTACACTGCTGTGCTGGGATCTTCCATCACTCCTCCTTCAGTCAGTCATTTAATTGTGTACCACCATTCACAACTGGAGAAGGTGGGACTGCAGAGCATTCATCTGATTAGTTGGTTGTGGGATTGCTTAGCTCTGTCTATCACTTGCTGCTTATGCTGTTTGACATGCAGGTCGTCCTGTTTGATAGCTTCACCAGGATGACACCTCACTTTTAGTTATGTCTGGTGCTGCTCCTGGCATGCCCTCCTTCACTCTCCATTGAACCAGGGTAGATCCCCTGGCTCACTGGTAATAGTTGAGTGTGGGAATATGCTGGCCCATGAAGTTGCAGATAGTGCTGAAGTACGATTTTGTATTTGGTGATGGCCCACAGCACCTCACGGATGCCCAGTCTTGTTGCTAGGTCTGTTCAAACTCTATCCCATTTAGCATGGTGATAGTGCTACATAACACAATGATGGGCATTCTCAATGTGAAGGCAACACTCAATCTCCACAAGAACTATGCTATGGTCACTCTTACCAACACTATCATGGACAGATGCATCTGCAGCTGGCAGATTGATATAGGTAAGGTTAAGTATGTTCTTCCCTTTTGTTGATTCCCTCATCACCTGCCGCAGATCCAGTCTAGCAGCAATGTTCTTTAGGAACTGACCAGCTCGATCAGTAATCGTGCTGCTGAGCCACTGTCAGTGGTGGTCATTGAAATCCCCCACCCAGAGTAAAGTTTGCACCCTTGCCACCCTCAATGCCTCCTCCAAGTGTTGTTCAACATGGAGGAGTACTGATTCATCAGTCGAGGAAGGATGGTACGTGGTAATCAGCAGGAAGTTTCCTTAACAATGAGACTTAACTGGAAGCCATAAGACTTTATGGGGTCCAGATTCAATGTTGAGGACTCCCAGGGTAACTCCCTCCAAACTATACCACTGTGCCACCACCTCTGCTGGGTCTGTCTTGACAATAGGACAGGGCATATCCAGGGATGTTGATGGTGGTGTCTGGTATATTATCTGTAAGATATTATTCTGTCACTATAACAATGTCAGGCTGTTGCTTGACTAGTCTGTGAGACAGCTCTCTCAGTTTTTGGACTAGCCCCCAACTGTTAGTAAAGAGGACTTTGCACGGTCGACAGGCCTGTTTCTGCCTTTTTCAAAGCCTAGGCCAACTCCAGGTGAGAGTTTGTAGCGATTAATACAACCAAGAGACTTTCAGAAGGCAGTTGAGAATCAACCACATTACTGTTGGTTTGGAGTCACATGTCCAGCAGACCAGAGGAGGGTGGCAGATTTCCTTCCTGAATGATATTAGTGAGACACATGTGAGCAACAGAGATTTGCATTACAATCAGATTAGATTAGATTCCCTACAGTATAGCAGCAGGCCATTTGGCCCAACAAGTCCACACCGACCTTCCGAAGAGTGACCCGCCCAGATCCATACCCCTACCCCCACCTTATATTTGCCCCTGACTAATAAACCTAACACTATGGGGAATATGGCATGGCTGACTTACCTAACCTGCACATCTTTGGATTATGGGAGGAAACCATAGCACCCGGAGGAAACCCGGGCAGAAAGGGGAGAATGAGCAAACTCCGCACATACAGTCGCCCGAGGTGGGAATTGAACTTGGGTTCCTGGCACTGTGAGGCAACAGTGCTAACCACTGAGCCACCATGACACCCAAGCTGCTTAACATGGAAGTTCATCATGGCGTGAATGAACTCATTGTACGATAACATTCTATGATTCCAGTAGTCTCTTAAACCTACTCACAAAGGACCTTTAAAGTCAAGAACAAAAACAGGAATTTGAAGAAGGGTCACTGGACCCGAAACATTCACTATGCTTTCTCTCCACAGATGATACCAGGAGTTTTTCCAACACTTTCTGTTCTGGTTTCTAATTTCCAGTATCCACAGTTCTTTACACTTTAGTTCTTAAAGCCAACCCTGATATACAGGGAGATGGTCCATTATTGAGTCCAGTCTTTTTTCTTCTCTTCTCCAACCTTGAGGACAGTGTGAAGAATCTGCTAACACTCTGACACGCCAATGCCTTCACCTTAAGTCAATCCCTATTGTCCTTGATTCAGTGATTCCGCACCACAAGACTGCATCAATCAAAGCCTTTGCCAATATCACAAAGCATTAGATTCCCACTACCATAGTGCCCTTGCTCTATTAGTCCCATTCACACATACAACAAGATGTTAAATTCAGAAAATAATTTCACAAGCTTACATTAACAGAATCAACATTCACAGCAGCTGAACTGCCCTCATTGAGTAATAAATACAAGTGAACAAATGTTTTGTTATTAATTACTGCACCATCAACTGGATAGGTATTTAAAATTAAAATGTCCCTTGGAACACAGCTTGCTCACATAGAATCAGTCGAGAGATGGTTTTGCATTGTTTTTATTAATCATATCATGTAGAGGGAGAATTCAAACAGCATGTTTTTAAATATGTTTAATGGGAAAGAAGAGTGCAACAAAAAATCTCAAGAGGGCAAGATGCGAACATCCTAGCATCGACTGCCTGCAACAAAAATACAGCGTTACAGGAAGTTGAGAACTCTTCGTTTTCCCCATTCTCAGCTTCAACCTTGAGAGTTTCCTTGAGGGAGTAATGGCTACTTCTTCCTACAACCAGTGGCATTTTAATTTACTGAGCTAGAATCTGTACGGAAGTATTTGGTTGCTTATTCCCCAACATCTTCGGATGCTGCAGTTGTTGGGGATTCTAATCCAGCCAAATGCTGTGTTTCTTGTGGTTTGTCGGTAAATTTTTAATGTGCAAATAAGACTGTAAAGAATCCATTCTTTTAAAGGTAAAAAGGTATATTTTTTCTCAGTTTCCTTCAGTATCTTACAATGTACTGATTATTTGGGCTTTGAAGGAATTGTCCTCCAGTCCCACCTCTATCCTAAGTCTAATTACTCAATAATTGACAGTTTTCTATCTTAACAAAAACAGAAACAGCTGGAAAAGCTCAGCAGGTCTGACAGCATCTATGAAGACAAATCAGTTAATGTTTCGAGTCACTGGCCCCAAAACATTAACTCTGATTTCTCTCCACAGATGCTGCCAGACCTGTTGAGCTTTCCCAACAACCTCTGTCTTTGTTTCTGATTTACACCATCTATAGTTTTTACTTAGTATTCTATCTTATCTCTGCTCCTTTCGCCCAACTATTTTAGTTTGGACTTTGCAAAGAAGGTGCCACTTCTGACCTGACTATGACTAGTTTGTTTCCACTCTAGCTGGTATTCTTAATGATGGTCACCCATACCTCAATCTGGCTATCACTAGTCCCCTCAATTCCAATACGCCCTTCCTCAGATTCATGCTGAACTCTCCTGGACCTCTGTATTACAAAACTCATTTAAGCGACAGCAATTTGCACTGCAACTGGAAGATGCTTAACTTGGGAGTCCGTCAAATTTAAATCTAACTTCTCATGTCAACTTGCAGCTGCCTTGTTTATGTGTGTGACAGATGGTGCGGTGGTGTGTGACAGAGGAGAAAGGGGCTCTCACTAATCTCCTGTGTACTCTGCCTGTCAGTATCAAAGAGGCACTACCTGATAACAAGCAGAATGTATCTTTCAGGGTATTTTCCCACAATTATTCACTTCTTCTCAAAGTGTTGACCACTGGGATGGGGGGGGGGGGAGCTTCCCATTCCACTGGCATCAGTGAAGTCTGTACCATAGCCAGGCTGTAACACTTAATGTGAAAAACGAAATTAAACAAATTCTTTAAGGAGGAGGATATCAAAGAGGATGACAGATAAGCTGGGGTCTTTTGGATAGCTGAAAACAAGGCAGATACAATGGGTCACTAGTACTACATTGATATTTCAATGATCAAACCAGGCGTGGTGATTCATTTTTTGAGCCCTTATGTGCATATTGCTCCAAGTTGCATTTACTGATGGCAGGATTGCAAGAACTTACTTTAATCAAACATGGTAGTAAGTCTGAATCTATCGTACTCAAAATATGTGCATCATATCAGACACATAATTTAGAGAAATTGCGATGAGAAGCAGGTTTGAGCTAAGCTGGCACTGTTCCAGGTAAGTCAGACAGTGATTCTTGTCAAGTAAAAACACAAATTGCTGGAGAACCTCAGCAGATTTGGCACCTTTTTGGAGAGAAGGCAGAGTTAATGCTTTGAATCCAGTGTCACAGCTGGGTCTCTACAGATACTTCTAGATCTGTTGAGTTCCTCCAACAATTTCCATTTGTTTCAGATCTCTAGCATCTGCAGTTCTTTATTTTTAATTATAAGGATTAGTTTATCTGGTTAGACAATCAGTAGGGAGGCACAAAACAAGACAGAATCTAACCATTATCCTTCGTAATTCAAAGACTTACGATCCTTGAGCTTATTATTGACCCAGAGCTACACTGGACTCGTCACATATATACTGTGGCTGCAAGAGCAGGTTAGATGCTAAGAACCCTGCAGTGAGTAATTTAGTTCTTGTCTCCCCAAAACCTGTCCATTATCTACATGGCATAAATCAGGAGCCCAATGGAATACTCCCCACTGCTCTGGATACGTGCCGCTCCAACAACGCTCAAGAAACTTAATACCATCTGGGACAAATCAGCCAATTTGTTGGCATACCATCCACTACTCTTCACCACCAATGCATAGTGGCAACAGTGTGTACCATCTACTACAGCACTTACCAAGGCTCCTTGGATGGCACCTTCCAAACCCACAGGCTCTACTGCCTGGACGGGCTAGAGCAGCAAATGTATGAGAGCTCAACCAACTTCAAGTTTCCCTCCAAGCCACACTCCATCCTGACTTGTAAATGTGTCCCTGCTCCTTTGCTGTCCTGAGGTCAAAATGTTGGAACTCCCCCTCTAACAGCATTGTGGGTCTACCTACAGCATATAGATTGCAGCACTTCAAGAAGGCAGCTCACTACCACCTTCCTCAGGGCAAACAGGGTGGACAGCAAATACTTGCCCAGCCAGTGACGCCCATATCCCACAAACAAATAAAAACTTAAAATTCACATCAAAAATGATGATACAAGAAAAAGGGACTTTACACACGCATTGTGAGGATCTGATACACAGAAGAACATAGTTCAAATTTCCTTGAGATAATCAAAAAGAAGATGGATACTTACTGTAGAAATAAGGGTTATTACATGCTTTGAGAAAAAGCAAGAAAATGCAATAAAAATGTAGCAACAGAAATAGTGAAGTTGACTTGAGGAATGGAAGCACAGAATTATTACAATTCAGAAGCAAACAGCTCACTGCTGCTCCCATGTTCTGGTTCTTAAGCAAAAGCAACTTGGTAATTATCACCTTCCTCACCCATCTGCTCCTGGCTCACACATGCTCTGCAAATGCTTGCTGTGTCAATCTCTGATTGCCTCTGATATAACACCTAGATTGGAATATTAAATTTGGGTCCTTAGTAATGGTCTTAACACTTTGTCTCCTGTGCAATGTCATGGTGGCAATGAGGCACAATACAGTGGTAATGTCACATGTGAATCCCAGGTAAATGTTCTTAAGGCATGGGTTCAAATCTCATCATGGGAGGTTGTGAAACTTAAATTTAATAAGAATATGAAATAAAATGCCATTCTAATTATAACCATTGTACTAAAAACCCATCTGGTTCACTAATGTCTTTTAGGGAAGGAAATCTGCTGAGCTTACCTGGTCTGGCCTGCAAGTGCCTCCAGACCCACAGCAATGTTGTGAACTCTTAACAGCCCTCTGGGAAATAAGGGATGGGCAATAAGTGACAGCCCAGCCAGCGACACCCACGTCCTGTGAAGACTGAAAAAAATTTGCAAAACTTCCATTAACAGCCTTTTGCGTTTCTTATACTTCAGACATCTTCCTTTCTATGGCCGTCATACTACCAACACACATCAGTTGATCAACAATCCTTCTATATGATACCTTTATCTACTCAGTTTGAAATGTACACACATACACGTCATCCATCGCTTCCCATCATCAATAGGCTTCATTGCCCCAAGCAGCTTGACTTAACTCGGCAAAGACACAGGGTTTTTTTCTCGCTATTTGTGGAGGCATAATATCCTCTGAAGATATTGGAATTATCCTCGTGGGGAATCAATTGTGCATGAGTTCAAGGACCATAAATTGCCTAAAATGGAAGACAGCAAGAGAGTGATCCCTGCAGGAGACTGGACCTCAGTAGTGACCGCTTTTATCCTCCTGATGGCTGATGAATAAATCACTCCTATCAGGCATCCATTCAGATTGACACTCATCAATCCATCCATGGTTCATCGTACAACAAACCTCTCACTACATACGAAAAAAGTAGCCAGGAAATCTCCTGCTTCTGATGACGGGTAAACCCCACTAACATCAGTAATTATTACTACCTTTACTAGTAACTTACGCCATTTATTCCCTCTCTGACAATACTGACTACACTTCAAAAGTAGTTGATTGGTTGTAAAATGCTTTGGGATATTCTAAGATCATGAAAGGTGCTTTATAGATGAAAGTTCTTTGTGATTTTTTTTCCCTTTCAATTATACCAGTAATCACCACTAACTCGATCAGATTTTAAAAAGCTCAGAGGAATGGATGATGTAAATCCAAGCATGCTATTCAATTTGCATTGAAAGCACAGAAGTGGAAGATGTGAGTACATGATTATCAAACCTGAGGCTAGGCTTGAGATTAGAAGGATTTTCCCATCCCACGCAATCGTGAAGCTGTGGAATGAAATCCCTGTTGAAGTATTTGATGCTTTGCTGAATAATTGTCTAATTAGGGGCATAGTTGTGAGTGGTAAGGACCAGTACAGAGAGAAATGACTTAATACAAGATGGAACACAGTAATCCTGAGTTGATGCCACCACAGTAGTGTCATGCTCCAGGAGAGGAGCCAGTTAGGAATGTTGAAAGGGGGAACTACAGAGGTTCTGGAATTTGTTTTTCTTCACCTTCATTAGGAATACCTTCATTACTTCCCTTCAGGAAGTGCCCTTAACCCTTCCTCGAAACTCTAAATGAGATGTGTTTAGCTGATGAGAATGGTTAATAATACAGAAGATTATAAGAGCACAAGGATATAGAGCAATGTAGGCCTTTCAGCCCCTGTAGCATTCCCCACCATTTGATGAAATCATGGCTGATCAGTTTGCGGCCTCAGCACTACTTTCCCACCTGCTCTCCCAAGACTCTCCCAACTGCCCTGTCCTTAAAAATCCATCCAACCCAATCTTGAAGATATTCAGTGTCCCAGCCTCCACTGCTCTCATAGGCAGAAAGTTCTGCAGACTAACAGCCCCTTGGAAGAAACAAAAATTCCCTGCATCTCAATCTTAAATGGGAGATGTCTCATTTCTATACTACATTTCCTAATTCCAGACTGCTTTACAAATGGAACCATCCTCTCAGTACCTTTCCAATGAAGCCCCCTTTAAATAATATCACCCCTCATTCTTCCAAACACCAATGGGTTGAGTTCTGAGGAAGGGTCACTAGACCTGGAACGTTAACTCGGATTTCTCTCCACAGATGCTGCCAGACTTGCTGAGCTTTTCCAGTAATTTCTTTTTTTGTCTCCAATTGGCTTGGGCCTAGTCTGCTCAGCTTTTCTTCCGATAATTCTTTCATTCCAGGAATCAATCAAATGCGCTTCCTCTGAACTGCTTCTAATGCGATAATGTTTTGACTCAAGCAACGGGATCAAAACCCAAGTATGGACATGAAATGAGATGTCAAATCCTGTATGGAGGTAAGTATAGGCTGGAGGAAGGAGATGCCTAGATAGTCAACTTGCCTTTTCTTCCTTCAAGATTAGCTGTGAAAGGCCAACTCAGATCACAGCCTTTTCTTAAATTCCTGAAGAAGGGTTACCCCCGAAACGTTGACTTCTCTGCCTCCTGAAGCTGCCTGGCTTGCAGTTTTCTTCCAGCCTCCTGCTGGTCCGCCTTGGAATTCAGTATCTGCAGTCTTTTTTGTCTCTTTTCTGAAATTCATTCATGGGATGTGGTCGTCGCTGACTAGGCCAGCATTTACTGTCCATCCTGAATTATTAACCCTGTTAGGGTCAACCACATGGTTGTGGGTCTGGAGTCACATGTAGACCAGATAAGCATGACAGATTTCCTTTCCTAGGAACCTGGTGTATTAGCAAAACAGGTATGTTTTTTACAACAACTGACAACGATTACATGGTCATCATTACGCTAGCTTTTTATTCCAGATGTTTCTTGCATTCAAGTTTCACTATCTGCCCTGTTGTGAACCCATGTTCTGAGAAAGTTAATCTGGTGTTAGTCTGGAGTACACATCCAGTGACAGTACCATTAAGTCACTCCCTCACAAAGGTGGGGTGCAAAATGGAAATTGATAGCTCTGTTTTTTGCACTGTCCAAGCGGATGGGCTACCCATAGAGACAAATTTCATTCCCTCTATAGCTCTGGAAAAGGTTCATGATTGACTACACACTCCCTGCCTGTGCCCACTAGCTGCAAACTCAAAGTGAAACCAATTATACCAAAAAATAATACAGCGCCACAAGAATCAGAGGGAGGTTGATGAAGGCAACAGAAAATGCATGAATTCTTAATGTTTAAAATACAAATAGTTAGTGGCAGCTTTTGACTATTAGATGCTGGCGAATATGATAATGACATTGCACAGCAGTTTGGATTCAAAAATTAGGTCATGGAAAACGCAGTTAATTAAATCTCAATAAAATTAATTTAATTACATGTTGATAATGAAACATGTTGGTGCACATTAAACAGATGGTTCATGTTGTAGTGTTGGACAAAAACTAGTATTTGCTTATGTACAAAACGTGAGTGACTGGGGTGGGAATAAATATTTCAAGGGGAAATAGATGTAGGAATGCCAACTTTATCAAATTCAAAAGCAGACAGAGTTTAGGAAGGGGCTGGGATCATGGCAGAGGGTTTAAGTCTGAGGTGATAGAAAGCAAATGTAAGAGACATAAGAAAGAGCTGCATTTTATGTATATAGCTGCTATTTTGCACAGCATATTCCTAAGAACAGGAATACCTTTAACAATCTGTTTTTGTGATTTTAATGGAGGAAGAAATATTGGTCAAGACCAGGAAAACCCCCTAAATTTCTTCAATTTTTATTCCACAGAAGAGTTTACATCTATGCAAGGGGGCTGTTAGGCCTGTATCTCAAAAACTCACCCAAAGGAAAGCACCTTTACATGTAGCACTCCCTTAGTACTGCATTGGACCGTCAGCCTTGGTTTTTCACTCACGCTCTGGAGGGGCTTTGTGAATCAGAGTGCTACCAGAGCCATGTGTAACACAGGAGTATATTTTTGATAGATATCCACCATTTGAGTTGAAAAGAATGATTACTTAATTGCACTGATGCTAATTGGCTATATGATTTATGTGATCTCACATGTTTATGTAATTCTATATTCCCAATCTCTTCAGGACGCCAAATCTTAATGGTGACTTGAATCCATTTTGGATCTGAGAAAATAAAATTCACATCAAGAAATAATCTCCTAAACTTTGTCAGGAGAAAATAAGTGTTAAATGGAACATTGACAGTCAGCCAGCAAGTGCAAAGGGGTGACTCACACCAGACAGTGGTCTTCATTCCCTCAGTGCAAGTGGGGAGCTCAATGATGGTTGTCCAACACAGCCATTCAGCCCATCAAGTCTGCACTGACCCTCTGACTAGCATCCTGCCCTATCTCCATAACCCCAGATTGACTATGGCTAATGGCCTGCATATGCTACAAGACAATTTGGCATGGCCAATCCACCTACATTGTACATTATTGGACTGTGGGATGAAACCAGAGCACCTAGTGGAAACCCATGCAGACACAAGGGGAATGTCTGTATAGAGTTTGCACAGTTACCCAAGGCTGGAATCGTACCCAGCACCCACAAACTGTGAGGCAGCAGTGCTGACCACTGAGCCATCAGCCCAGCCTGTCAGGTCAAGCACAAGTGGGAAGCTTCAACTTTGAGAGAATTGAAACTAATCCCGTCATTTGTCTGAATCCAAGAAAGCAGTACCACACCACACATCAACCCCCTCAAACCCTCCCCTCCCCTTCTATCCCACCTCCACCATCAGAGACAGCTACTCAGAATAACTTACCTGTGTTCAGACACCTTACACTCCACATGTCCTCCATCCAGCTGCTTCAGTCACATTCCCTGACTGCTTGGATTACTTGACATTGCCATCGATGATCACATTGAATGGCGGAGCAGGCTTGAAAGATGGAATGGCCTACTCCTGTTCCTACTATCTATGTTACTACGCATTGGTTTAGTTTGCTAGTCTTCACCTGCTTAGAACCATAGTATTGTGTGAAAGTATTGAATTATACATTGGCTCAATTGCAACTTACTCAAAGTCCACCCACTTAGAAAAAGCTAAAATTAAGTCAATAGAATCACAGAGCTATAATCAAATAAAGTGATTGAACCACATTATAATGTGGAATAATAATGTACAGAGGGGTTCATTTAGCCCATTGACTCATCTGGCTCTTTTAAAGACATTTCTTTAGCCACATTCCCCTGGATTGATGCTTCATGTGGCAGGGACTGAGGTGCAAACTGAATGAAAACTAGATTTTTGCCCACAAGGCCAGTTTGCATAAAAATGAGAGCAATGCAATCATGGTCAGGTAATAGCACTCCTGCTTGGATCATGCAAGACTCATCTTCTCTTTCTGATGCTGATCACTTAGACTTTCCCTGTAAATCGCTGCAGTGTTAAATATTTAAACAGACTGCACTGCATGGCCTTCACACCAGATGCCCAGCTGTTCTTATTCCTTATCGAAAGAATGTGTCACTTAAACTGAATGTGATTGTGGTGTGCTGCGACATCATCGTTTGCGATAAAAGTTGGAAATATTACAAATGTTCAACAACAGCAGACATCCGAAGGGTAACATGCGAGGGGGAGGGATTTTCGAATCCCACAGAGAGTGAGGTAGGAGGTACAAGGACAGGTACTGGTCATGGTCATGGTGATGGTGCACCCAATTCTCTTGACCTCCCACCTTCACCAGAACGTAGCTCTGGGTAGGAAGGTCCCTGGCTGACCTAACCACCAAGAACTGTAATTGAAGCCAGGAAATGACCTATTACTGACCAGTTGCAGACCTCTTGCTTCCACTGCTGGGATTAACCCAGCTGCAAACCGACATGTCCACAAGTGACCTGCTCAAAGGCAAAAGGGGTGCAGGTTATCTGTTAGCTAGTTGCAGGGAGGATGGGATCATTGAGGGATGTGTTACCTGGAACCAAGGCACTCAACAACTGGTCAAGGGTAAGAATGCAAGCGAGAATGTTGGACACTGAGAGCCTAACCCTGCTCTTGCTTCTGAGCCCGATGACTCGCGCCCTTGCAAAAACATCTACTTTTGTCCCAGGTCTGCAGTCTCTGGGCTCATGTTTCTGGCAGCAGTTATAGTCTTCTACATATGCAAGCTTCTTGTCATTCCAGGGGACTTGGTTCTGGACAAAGATCCACCATTCTCTTATTTAAGACCGAGACAGATAGATTCTTGATCAGTCGGGGAAACAAGAATTACAGGGAGACAGCAGCAAAGTGGGAATGAGGAGTGTTGGGTCAGCCATGATCCTATTGAATGGCAGAGCAGACCTGAGGGGCTCAATGGCCTGTTCCGATTTCTTATGGTCTTATGATCATTCTCTTCAAAAGTACCTAATGGGCTAGAGATGCAACAGACCTTCCCCCTCCTTCTAGGAGTCAGTGCAAGTGTCTCAACATATTTTAATGCACTGCATGAGACAATCTTCAAACCTGAAAGATTTCACCTAAGGAAGGAATGTTAGAAGGCCAATCCAACAAATGCTGTACTGAACACAGATTAAAGAATGTTATATAGAGAAACACGTCAGAGTGGGATTTTCCAAAGGAAATAGCAGATGAAACATAATAACATGATAAAAAGATCATTTAGGACTATTAGGTCCACAAGGTATGCCAGACAGAGTTAACAGAACTTTGCACAGTACTCACTCGGAGAGAACATTTTTCTCTTTCAACGTTCCAACTTTCAGATGAAACTTTAAACCATTGCCCCATCTGCTATATCAGGTGGTGCGATAAGATCCCGAGGCACTGTTTTAAAGAAGAGTGGGACAGTTCTCAAACAACCTCCAGCCCAATATTAATCCCCCAATCACCATCACATTATCAACATAACTGTGGGAGTTTGCTGTGTGTACGTACATTGGCTGCCACATTTCTTCATTAACACAAGGGGAGTGCACTTCAAAAAGTACTTCATTGACTGTAAATCACTTTGAGATATCTGATAGTCAGATATATAAATGCAATTATTTCTTTCTTTAAATAATGGGGAGAAAACTCTCCACATTCATAGTTTGGCTCAGAGATCTGAAATGTGATGGTTTATCTGTTGTTATTTGACAAAAATAAAAATGACCCCCTGATTTGCTACACTACAATCCATCAGGCATTAAATGCTTCCAATGAACACTGGAAGATTTTGGTGAGGATATCTACCATCTCTTCAGCCAATGAACCCAGTACACTTTAAGGGGCATTGTCATGTCTGGAACTTCCCAGGCTATGTAACTCCCATAACATTAACTACCAGTCTCTTGTCCTCCTGACTTAGCTGAGGCATCTCTCCACATTATCACATGGTTAAGAGAGTCACAAAATAATGATCTAGCCAATCCCCTGTCCTCAAACACCACTTCCACATGGCCACTGATAAACAATCCAATGCTTTTTTTCATCCACCTCTAGTTCCTACACATTTTGTTGCTTTACATTTTCCATTATATTCTTCCGACCCATCTTTTCGTCTCTTCACGTTCCTGATCTTCCTCTGAAATATTAGGGATGAAATCCGGCAGCTTAGCTCATTTTGCAATATTCTCCTATTGTGGGATCCAGCCCTATCCCAAAACAACACTGAAGAATTATTCCATTTTCAGCAATGGATTTTTATACAAACTATTAATGAAATAAAGGCACAGTGGCTCAGTGGTTATCACATCTGCCTCACATCGCCAGGGGACCTGGGTTCAATTCCACCATTGGGTGACTGTACATGTGAAGTTTGCACATTTTCTGTGTCTGTGTGGATTTTCTCCAGGTGCTCCAGGTTCCCCCCACAATTCAAAGATGTGCAGTCAATCCACCTAACCTGCACTAAATTGCCCGTAGTGTCTAGGGATGTATGGGTTAGGTGGATTAGCCATGGGAAATGTAGGGTTACAGGGATGTGGTGAGATGCTCTTTTGAAGGTCAGTGTTGATGGGCCAAGTGGCCTGCTTCCACACTGAAGGGATTCTAATAATGAGAGATCAGTCTGTATGCTTCAGTGGCTCAAGAAGACATTGAAGAGTCTTATTCAAGGGTGCCAAGGGCGCTCCAAAGCTTGAAACCAGAAAATAGGCAGCAAACATTCAGCGTATCTGTCCCTTCCATAGAGACAGGGGAAGACAGTTTGTATTTCAGGTCAATAACTCCCAATGATAGATCAATGTGAACTCCATTTTTCATTCCACAGATGCTGCCAGACCTGCTCAGCATTATTAACATTTTGCAATTCCCACTTCAGATCCACCACATCTGCCAATTGTTGCTTTTGCATCTATGCTGCATAGTATCTTTTATGCTCTTTGAAAAAATCATGGGGTCACTGACCTCATGGTCACTTGTAGAATCTTCCAGTACCACAGTCCTGTTTACATTGATCATTCATTCAAAGTGTCTTATTGTACATAAAGTACAAGGAGACATATAAATGCAAGTATAGCCTTCTTGATTCAGAATGATTGCAACCAAATTTGGGGTAAGGTTACTTGTCAAATTCACTTCGACAAAATGGAAAGCAAATATATATTTCAAACATTTACAAATATTAAGAAACGTCCTTACCTTTCAAGTAATAAATGGGACATTTCACCACTAATATTTGTAGGTTAAACTCTAGTTGCCTAATAATTATACACACAAAATATAATGAATTTGCAATATTCCATGATCCTCAGTTCTCCCCTTCTATGGAGATTTTGCCATCTTAAAAGGGTACATTGCCCCTTCAGAATGCTGAAAGCAGAGAAGAGACAACCAATCGTTTTACAGCCCCATCCTCATCGCAACAGTGTCGGGGCTCTCCATTTCTTCCTTGGACAAACATCTTATCAGAACCCCCATCATCACCACACTCCTTCAACTTCCCATATTGAACAGCTTGTCCTCTTAATTCCACTCACTTCCTGCAAATGAAAATTGTTAGAATAGGCATCTATATGGATCCTAGACAGGCCAGCCATTTTGTTGGAGAAATAGAACATTTAACATTCCAGTCCTACCCAAGTTCTCTCCTTTGTGTTTTTTTTCCAACTATGCTAATGACTGTAGAGGCACCACTTCCAGACCTTACCCCAAAATTGACATTTCACCTTTTGCTTCCGATTTCTATATATCCCTCACCTTCACATGGTCCATTTCCAACTTTTACCTTCCTTTTCTCTGCTTTTCCTTTTCCACTTCTGGAGACACCAGGTCTATATCAACTGTAAGCCCAGTGACTCCCAAAGCATCCTTGGCTACACTCTCCCCGACCCCAATTCCAAAATCTATTCTATTGTCTTAGTTTCACCAACTACTCTGTACCTGCTGTCACAATGTTACCATAACAGTGTATGTCTTCTGTTTTGCTATACCAAGGATTTCCCACAGTTGATCTTCCCATCCCCTTTCAGAATTCTGAAAGGACCATTTACTCTGGCACACACCATCCCAGCACTCAGTCATTTTACGATCATATACCATTCAAAATGCTTTCTCCTGGAGAGATCAAATGCAGCAAGAGTGGCTGCTTTGCAGAACATTTCTGTTCAGTCCATAATTTTGACTCTAAGCTTCCACAGCATGTGTCATTCTCCACTCCCACTCTGACCTCTCTGTCCTTGGTCTGCTGCTCTGTTCCAAAGCAAACTCGAAGAGCAGCACGTCAATTTTCAACATGGACACTGAATTCAACAATATCAGGTCATGAACCTTGCTTCTAGTTATCTGGATGTGCAACTGCTGTAATGATTCTACTCTGCCATTTACATCCCCTCGACAACTCAGTTTTGTTCATTTGACCATGCCATTATCACGTACTTTTCCCCTTTTATCTCCTCCCATCCACTCAATCAAAGTTCTTACCTTTTGTTCTACCCTCCCCATCCCTTGACCATGCCTGCCAATGACACCATAAGATCAGCTTGAGACCTGCATATCTTAAACTTCTTTGCACTTCTGACAAAAAGGCATCAACCTGAAATGTTACCTCTGTTTGTTGCCTGACCTGCTTCCAGTATTTTCTGTTTTTATTTCTGATTTCCAACGATCACAGTATTTAGCTTTGGTATTGTTGTCTAAGTCCATTTTGATTAAACTTCTCTCATTTCCTGATCCTTATACTTGTGACTGCCTGCCATGCACTTAGCCACTTACATTCGGGAAATCTATAGCATGATATCTTGCATGTGAAATGAAATATTCTCCATCCTGACAGATGATAACAGGATTTTATTACTGCTTAACTAAGCAGAATTTTTTGCCTATTTTGTATTGTAGTCAGCATTTGACTGTAACAACACAATTGGTTCATCATGTACTCACTGTAATTTTCTCAAGGGAAATGTCTTTTTCTTTTGTTTTCCTCTAGGTTTTTCTGTCTCATTTTCTTCACTTACAGATTCTTTTCTAGAGTCACCTCCCCTCCCACCACCAGCTTGAACAGCAGTTCGGATGCTACATTTCTCCATCCACTATCAATTACCCTCTGTTAACCAATAAAATCATAGTCAGATAAATGTTGTGCCATGGCATGTTTGACTGCGAGGCTTACTTGAGATACTACAGAGGACAGTCAAGAGTCAGCCACATTATTGTGGGACTGGAGTCACATGGAGGCTAGACCAGGTAAAGACAGCAGATTGTCTTCCCTGAAGGACAGCGTGAACCAGTTGGGTGTTTGCAAGTGTTGATGTTCCCAGTACTTTTATATTAAAGTGACCATTCGCGAACAAAAGCAGAAATCACTGGAAAAGCTCAGCAGGTCTGGCAGCATCTGTGGAGAGAAATCAGAGTTAATGTTTCAGGACCGGTAATCTTTCCTCAGAACTCATTCACCTTCCTCACTGGAGACACTGGATCATTGCTGAGCTTGTGGTGTGGATGCCACAATGGAATCAATCCAGGCACTTTGTCACACCTGTACCATAGGGCAGCTATAGCTTGAAGTAGCCTTGTACATCACCCAGTGTTACAGGCACTGTCACCAACCTAGCAGTTTAAGGCTAACGAGACTAGCTCTGTAGCAGGGTCGTGTTGCAAGTGCTATAACAGCCTCGTGCCTGGTTGTATCTGCATCAGTTTTGGGTGATGGGTGGGGCAAGGGTGCACTGCATCAGGGGGTGTACCTGGGTCACTGCTGTACAGAAATTGAGTGTGACCTTTCTATGGCATTGGATTTTGGGACATGCACTGGTCATGTACCCATGCCAAGTCGTCTATTCCTTTTATTCTTAATATTGCTGCAACAGTAAGAGGAGAGAGTCCATGATGCACAGTCATGTATAACAGATGGAGAGGGTGAAGCAAGTTGGCATGAAAGTGCCGCAGAAAAAAATCAATACTCCTGACTGTAGTGATAAACACACTGAGAATCACTGGATCTGAACACTGCATTCAATCTCACATACACAACACAAACTGAAGAGCTCATCTGTATAATGCTAGAGTCCACACATTATGTTTCAACATGAGTTATAATTTGGAGGCTTTTATAGTTTTGCCTTGCAAAGTCGAGAGAGATCGCACTGGTATCCTGACCTGGTTAAAGCAGCCCAGTGAATCTTTTGAGACCTGCAGCAATTTGAATTGTGAGCCTGTGTTTGACAGGGAATGCTGTCGGTAAGAGATTGAACTCTGTGCCACACTTGTGAATAAATCAGCTGGAAATTCCTTGCTGCACCTTGCAAAATCTCAGGGAGATATAAGGCTGGTTTCTCACCAAAGAAGTTCATAAACTGCCCGAGTCCCGTCTGGGTGTCTCTGCAATTAATCGAGCCCATCAGGAGGGGAATTACAATCCCTGTTTATACGTAACCAGCGAACCAGGAAAACGAGACCATTGCACTATCATAATAGATCAAACTCGTCGATGCAAATAAGGAGTGAGACAGACAAACACCCACAAAAAAAACATGTTGTAAGCAAGCATTTCTGACACTGTCTCACACAGAACGAAACCTCAGCCCTTTTCCTCACCTCCCAATAACAGAGCGAAGTGTGAATTCAGCACCAACACCTTTTTATCTCGTCCATAACTCCCTTCCAAGTTTCACAACTTGGAACCCAGCAAGCTTGCAGGAATTAAATCCCCACCTGCTAGTAAATAGCAGCTGAGGGCGGATTGGGGGAAAGGGGATTCAGAGCAGACGCTGAATGGCCAGAGGCACCCAGTGAACTTACCATCATAAACATGGTGACAGCATCTCCCGCCTCCAGAGGCGACTGGCGGAGGTTCGACGATCACAAAATGGTCGTTAGCTGGTAGGAGATTAAGATCCCGTGGCACGGAGTGGTCTGATCACGGAAATCATCAAACAGCGCTAAGCCCCTGGGTGTATACTGCTCCTCTCTCTCTCTCTGGTGGCGGCAGCAGCAGCGGAGGTGGGGGAAGAGGGCAGAGAGTGAGAGAGAGAGAAAGAGATGCCGAGCCCACAAGTGGTCCAGCTGAATAAACAGGAATTCTCCGATGCTCAAACCGAACTCAGTTGTGACTGCATTCAGATGACACCGAACGGCTTGTTCAGCTTTTAACTGTTTGCTGGCTGGCAGATTCTAATGCTAGAAACACTGCAATATCATTTCCTCACTTTTTCTTTCCCGGAAGGAAAATAGGAGTGTTTATTATTTAACAAATTAAAAAAAACCCAAAGAACTGCGGATGCTGGATATCACAAATTGCTGGAAAATCCCTGGCAGCATCTGTGGAGAGAAAGCAGAGTTAACGTTTCGGGTCCACGGGACCCTTCTCCAGAGCGTATTTATAATTTATTCTGTCTGCATTATGTTCCCTTACTGAACTGCAAAGAGATGTCAGCAATCAAAGCTCACATCTTAAAATGCCAGTCATGGGTTAGGTTTGGTGGAAGTATTGTGGCATTCCTGAATCAGAATTTTGTGTCTTCAAAATCCCACACCAAAACCTGAGGACATGACTCAAGCTAACAACTGAATAGGCCCCTAGACTCAGGCTGAAATAAAGGATTAGTAACAGCATTTTACCCCAACTTCAAGCCCCCTATGATTGATGCCCCAATACATAATATCTATATACCATCTTCCTGACAGACCTTTGTATTGGTGCAGATGCTATCTTTTCAGATGCTTGCCTGAAGCACTCCCTGCCTGTAAAAGATCACATGCACAGAGCAAAGGCAGGGAATACCCCAGCCAATAATTATCCCTGTTCTGACACCCTTTAAAAATGAAATTAACCAAGGTTTTTGAGATCTGACCTTTCTTTGCTGCGTTTGTCAATATAGCACCACGTATTGAATTTTAATTATAATTTAGAAGATGTAAATGAGGGGCATGGAGAAAGTGAATGGCAGGTTTCTTTTTCCTAGGTGGGGGATTCCAAGACGAGGGGCATAATTTTAAGGTGAGAGGAGAAAGATTTTAAAAAGACATGAGGGGCAATTTTACACAGAGGGTGGTTCATGTGTGGAATGAACTTTCAGAGGAAGTGATGATTGCAAGTACTTTTACAATGTTTAAAAGACATTTGGATAAGTACATTTAATAAGAAATGTTTGGAGGATTACTGCCAAGTGCAGGCAGGTGGGACTAGTTTAGTTGGGATAATGGTTGGCATGGACTGGTTGGACTGAAGGGTCTGTTTCCGTGCATTATAACTCTATAACTCTATCTTGTCAGAAGATGGACGTTATATGACATGGTATCAACCACAGGGCACTTGAGGTGGAGAGCTGCCGTCAATTCTCAGTTCATCCTGAGTCTCAGGGCCTATCGAATTAGCAGTGGTAGAGGATAAACCACTGTTGACTCCAAACAAGAAGAGGCACTTATCTTAGCAGCAAGACGTAATTTATTGCATGATAGCAATAGATACAAGTTACACTGACTTGCTCGGCACAGTTACAAGGACTATCAGGAGCCAGTGATGTCATATTGGTCTGCATCTGAACCTTTCTGCTAGAATGTGTCTTTTCCATCCAAAGACTATGCAGCAGCCATCATATTGGGAGGAGCTTGGCGCAGCTTCAACATGAACTCTTTCAGACTCATTACCTTCTACAGCAATGGAGTGGCTGAGAAAAGAAGGTTGTGAGGACACTTAACAGAGATATTCAATGCACGAGGTGTCTGGATAGAGTTGATAAGAAGAAACAATTTCCACTCATTAAGGGATCAAGACTGAGATGGAACAGACTTAAATTAATTGCTAAAAAGACGAGCGATCAACATGAAAAAGTAATTCATCGTACCAATTGTAAATGTTGTAATGAGGTTGTGGTGGATGCAGCTTCAGGTGAAATACGGAAAAGGGAATTAGACAGATATCTGAAAGCTAAGAATGTAGGGGTTATAAGGAGAAGTCAGGAAAATGGTGTAAAGTGAACTGTTCATACAGAAAGTCATTGCATATTCGATGGGCCGAATGGCCTCCTTCTGGTCTGTCACAGTTTGGTGACTCTGTAAAATGGGTTTAACTTTGAGTCAGCTGATCTCAATGCAGATAGAAGTAGGTGGCCGACATTGAACACGACCAGACAGGATAGCAGCCTTTCTGGGTTTGAATCTAGTGAGGTTGGAGATTTCTAACAAAATCAAAAGCTGATAATGCTTTCAAGTCAGAAAGTGCAGAGAGAGTCTTCCTTTGATTTTAATCCAATGACACATGCTGGAGAGTCCATATGTGGACAACAGGGGTTGACAGATCAGGCCTGTTCTTTCAAAGACGATGAATGATAACAAATTCAACCCCAGCAGGAGTCAGCACTTTCCAAGCTGAGCGTCAAAATCTGGTATCAAAACTGCAGTAAATTTGTTCCAGGTCTCATTTACACTAATATCACCCTATGCATAGAGTCATTACAAACCATTTCAATGGACGCTCAGGTCCCTAGCCACCATCTTCATTACAAATGGCAAATATTCTGGCAAATGTTTAAGTCTAAACCAAACAGCTTACAATGTCAATGCCATACTTGACCTTGCAATGACCTTCTGATCATATGTCCACACCATCACCAAGATCCCATTTCTATCCTTGGAATATCACCGGATTTTGCTTATTCACTGCTGCAAGGCTCATTCATGTTTCTATTATTCTGGACTTGATTACTCTGGTACACTTCTGGATGGCATCCTAGCATCTATAAACATAAGGTCATCCAAAACTCTGCTGTCTGTGACTTTGCAACAAGTTTATGCTCCCACCTGCACTCACAGAATTGCATTGGCTTCGAGTCAACTAATCCTTTGATTTTAATAATTCTCATCCTGGTTAATGAATCCTTCCATGGCCTCATCCTTCCCCAACTCTATAATCTTCTTTAGCCCCACAGCATTCTGAAATGACTGTGCTCATCTAACGATAGCCTTTTGACTTGAATTTCTCACCATTGATGCATCTTCAGCTGTTCTGTAAAACTCTCTTCCCTACTTCAATGGAGGCTGGGTGATGGAATATGTTTAAGCCTGAGCTAAACAGATTCTTGGTTGAGAACAGATGACACGAAGGTTCAATGGTTAGCACTGCTGCCTCATTGCACCAGGGACCTGGGTTCAATTCCAACCTGGGCAACTGTCTGTGTGGAGTTTGCACATTGTCTGTGCAAGTTTCCTCTGGGTGCTGTGGTTTACTCCCACAGTTCAAAGATGTGCAGGTTAGATAGATTGGCTGTGCTAAATAGCCCATTGTGTCCACAGATGTGCAGGCTCAGTGGATTAGACATAGAAATGCAGTTTATAGCAATAGAGGTGTTGGACTGGATGACTTCAGAGAGTCGGTATAGACTCGATAGGCCGAATGGCCTGCTGCTACAATATAGGGATTCTAAGATATTAAGGATTCTAATGGGTATCTGAATGTTGGAGTACACAGAAAAGTGAAGTTGAGTCCATAAGCAGATCAGCAGAATCTTCTTAAATAGTGGAGCAGGTTTGAAGGGCTTAATGGCCTATTCTTGTTTCTAATTTGTGTGTTTACATGTTCATATGTTTCAGTTGCATGACCTCCCAAATGCTCTTGATTCTAAATCCTCTTTTCCTTCCTTTAAGATTCTCCTTAAAGGCCACCTCTTGGACCAAACACTCATCTATAAGCTCTAATATCATCTTACATATCTCTGTATCCATTTCTGCTTCACCCCACTCCTGGGACTTGCCTCAGGATATTTTATTATGCCAATGATATTACATTAATATGAGCTTCGCATTCAGAATGAATACCTCTCAGAAATCATTCTATATGCAGACTCAAAGTTATATAAGGAATGTGAAGTTTGACTTGGACAGGAAATTTGCAAATATGGCGAATCACATTGTACATTTGTTGTACATCTGTTATAGATGTGACATTCATATGTGATGAATTCATTGGAATGTTGCAGCAAGCACATCCTGTAATGGGTGGACAGAACTATTCAGGTAGGCAAAAGTGAGGATTGCAGATGCTGGAAATCAGAGTCTAGATGAGAGTGGTGCTGGAAAAGCACAGCAGGTCAGGCAGCATCTGAGGAGCAGGAAAATCGACATTTCAGGCAAAAGTCCTTCATCAGGAGTGAACTATTCAGCCTGCTTTATCTCCCCACCCAGGTCCATTTTCACCTCCCTCCCTTTCAAGCCCAGTGAAGAGCTGCAGGTTTATGCATCCTGGCTGAGATGGAAAACTGGGCGAACCAAATTTTAAGTCCTTACCAGTGGCAGAACATTGCAGTTCACAATCAGTAGGACAAGACTGTAATGTTTCTTCAGATAAGATAACTTAAGCCCCATACATAGGAATATAATCAGTTTACCCTTTGTTTCACTGTCACTGGTGACCTATTAGCTTGAAGTGATTCCATTGTAACTTGACCATACCTGATACTAGCACTTTACAACTTCAGGAATTAGAGGAGCAGGTATTCTGGGCTGATCATTTTTACCCTACCAATATCTCAGAGTGTTGAGCCCACTTATAGTACCACCCAGCCTGCGATCATAAGGTATAAGAATCAGAAGCAGGAGTAGGCCATTTGGCCCATCTAGCCTGCAGTGCAATTCAATAAGTTTATGAGTTTCATTGGAGCCTTAACTCCACTTTTCAAGTTGCCTACCATAGATATTAAAAGTTCTACCTAACTCACCTTTGATTGAGCTTCACTGGTCTCTTTGGAAGAAAATTCTAAAGACTGCTGATGTACTGAGAGAAGAAATTCTTCCTTATCTCCATCAAAATGTGCCCCTTGTTTTTATTCACCCATGAAAGGAAACATCCTTTCTAGTTCAGTAAAGAACTGCAAGTTCAAGCATCCTGGCCTTTCAGTATCTATGCTGTCAAGTCTTTCCAGGATTATATATCTTTTAACATGATCACATCACTCGACTGATCAGGGTTCAAACCAAAGACTGTCAGTACTGAATGGCTTAATACCAAACTAGATGTTTATCTATTGCTTCACAAAACAATAGCACTATATTTTTGGGCAAGAAATAACTGAAAAATGTCAACAGATGTTCCTGCCAATTCTGCTAACTGCTGACATTTTGTTTCCAGGTATTTTTCTCTTCCTCTGGAATATAATAACATGAGTTTTGCTCTGAACCATTGTAACAGTCTTCTGTTTGGGAAACTTAATAACACTGAACATGAAATTGTAGGGGATGGATAAGAGATAGAGAATATAAATTTGCCATCTGTCAAGATTAAATGAATATGTTTTACTGTTTCTACAAAGCAATTTAATATGGGTCTTTTAATATGTGGCTACACTAATAATCCAAAGACCCAGGCTGTTGGGACAGAGGTACAAATCCAACCATGCTTCAGGTAGAATTGAAATTTAGTTCACAAAACCTCAGATTGTAAAGCTAGTCCATAAGACTATATGATATAGGAGCAGAATTAGGTCATTTGGCCCATTGACTGTTCTGCCATTTGATCATGGCTGATATGTTTCCCAAGCCCATTCTCCTCCTCATAACTCTTGGTCCCCTTACCAATCAAGAATTTATCTATCTCTGTCTTCAAGACACTCAATGACTTGGCTGCCACAATCTTCTGTGGTAATGAGTTCCTTAGTTTCACCAACTTCTGACTGGAGGAATTCCTCTTCTTAGCAGTTCTAAAGAGTTGTCCCTTCACTTTGAAAACGTTCCCTTTGGTCTTAGTCTCTCCTACGAGTGGAAACATCTTCACAATGTCCACTCTATCCAGGCTTGCCAGTATTCTGTACATTTTAGTGAATCTCAGCAATAGTGACTATGAAAATTTTGTCTATTATCATGAAAACCTATCTGGTTCATTAATGATTTAAAGAGAAAGAAATATGCTATTCTAATTTGGGTTCAGGTGAAAATGTGACAGTCCACTCTCTCATTTGTGGTTAGGACTGCAGCCACACAGCACCAGGGACCCGGGTTCAATTCCACCCTTGGGTGACTGTGTGGAGTTTGCACATACTCTCCATGGGTTTCCTCTAGGTGTTTTAAATTGCCCATCATGTCTAGGGATGTGTTGGCTAGGCGGATTAGCAGCAGTAAATACAGGGTTACAGGGATAGGGTAGGGGTGTGAGTTTGGGTGAGTTGCTCTTCAGAGGGTCAGTATGGACTTGATAGGTCGAACAGTTTGGTTCCACATTGTAGGGATTCCATGATTCTATGATTAGAGAGTGCTTCATGGTAATCTCAACCAGTGCAGGAATTGAACCCACACTGTTGGCATTACACTGCATAACTAATCAATCACCCAGCCAACTGAGTTGGTCTAACCCACCTCCCAATCCACAGCAAGCTGGTTGACATTTAACTGCCCTCTGGAGGCAATCACTTAGTGATATTATGACAAGATTGTTAATCTAGAAACCCAAGTCATGTTCTGGAGACCCAGGTTCAATCCTGTCAAGGCAGATGGTGGAAGTTCAATTCAATGAAAATTTGAAATTACAAGTTTAATGATGACCATGAAACCATTCTCAATTAGAGTCATAGAGATGTACAGCATGGAAACAGACCATTCAGTCCAACCCGTCCACGCTGACCAGATATCCCAACCCAATCTAGTCCTACCTGCCAGCACCTGGCCCATATCCCTCCAAACCCTTCCTATTCATATACCCATCCAAATGCCTCTTAAATGTTGCAATTATACCAGCCTCCACCACATCCTTTGGCAGCTCATTCCATACACGTACCACCCATGTGTGAAAAGGTCTCTTTTATATCTTTCCCCTCTCACCCTAAACCTATGCCCTCTAGTTCTGGACTCCCCGAACCCAGGGAAAAGACTTTGTCTATTTATCCTATCCATGCCCCTCATAATTTTGTAAACCTCTATAAGGTCACCCCTCAGCCTCCGACGCTCCAGGGAAAACAGCCCCAGCCTGTTCAGCCTCTCCCTGTAGCTCAGATCCTCCAACCCTGGCAACATCCTTGTAAATTGTTGGAAAAACCCATCTAATTCACTAATGCTCTTCAGTGGAAGGAAGTTGCCATGCTTACCTAATCTGGCCTACATGTGACTCCAGACCCACAGCAATGTGGATGACTCTTAACTGCTCTCTGGGCAATAGGGGTATGTAAGGAATATTGGCCAGGCCAGCAACTCCCACATCTCATGAATGAATCAAAAAATGGCCTGGAGAACCACTCAGTTCAAAGGCAATTCAGGATAGTCAACAAAGTAGGACTTTTAGCAAGTCCAAAGGTGTAATTCAGCTGTGGCCCTCCAGGAATGCAGGAAGTACTGGAGGGAAACTAAGAAAGGAATTAGAAGCGGAAAAACAGGGCATGAGAAAGATCTTGTGACAGGATTAGGAAGAATCCTAAGATATGTCATAAGTACTGTGACAATGTTGTCCCTTTAACAAAATTATGTTGTCCTTGTTTTTTTCTTTCAAAGGGGTTGGCGAGGGTGGGTTTTAGGGCCAATTTGTTTGTAGGTAACAGATGCTGCCTCAGGCAAAAGCTTTCAACATTAAAAAAAATTGTATAATGAAAGGGGAGTGGTCAGTTCTACCAGCTCAGCTTTTCACTGGTTTGGTTTGTTTTGGGTTTTTTTTAGCAGTCTGGCTGTTCACTGAAAGCAGGCAGTCAGTTTGAGGCTGCTGGTTAAAGAAACAGCTACATGGAAGAGGGTGTTCCATACTGAATCTCTCTGCCACCTCTCTCTCTCTCTCTCTCTCTCTCTCTCCTGTAAGACCCTATGTTTGATTTTACCTTTTGTGCCAAGGGGTGTTTATGGGGATTGTTGCAAGTAGTTGGAACAGCATCATTAAGTTGGGATAATCTCTTAGGTTTTTGGAAGGGTTAAGTTTTTCTATATTCTGTTCTCTTTTGTTTGGGTTTCATTCAGTAATCTTGCAAATAAATTCTATTTAGTTTAAAACTAATTGGGTGGGCCAGCTGCATCCCTCCTGGAATATCCATTTTACACCTGCTTAAAACAATGAGCAAAGTTAGGGTCTGGGCTACTTTCATGAAATGTTTTGAGGGGGTCTGGCCTCATCCATAATAATTAAAGGGAAAGGCTTACCAGGGAAAGATTATGGCCCATTAGGTACCAAGGGGGCAACCTGTGTGTGAAACTGGAAGATATTGGAAGGGTATTGAAAGAATAATTCTCTTGGGTCTTCACTGCAGGAAAGGAAAATGTTGGTATGGAATTCAGGAAAAGGGACTGTGAGGAACTTACACATTTGTTATGGGAAATGGGGAGGTATTGGAGGCTCCACTGGTCTTACAAATAGACAAATCCCCTGGCCTAGATGAATTATATTCCAGGCGAGGCAGGAAATTGCAGGGGCTCTGATACAAATTTTCAATTCCTCTCTGCTCATGGGGAAGTGCCAGAGGACTGGAGAATGGCTGATGGTTGCCCCTTTTTAAGAGGGGTGAGAGAGATGAACCAGGAAATTACATCTTGGTGAGTCTCATATCAGTGTTCAGGAAACTATTGGAGAAAATTCTGAAAGATCAAATTAGCACCCATTTGGACAGGCATGGTTTAATCAGGGATGGTCAGCATGGCTTTGTCAGAGGGAGGTCATGCCTGACAAATGTGTTAGCATTTTTTGATCTTGTGATCAATTGTATAATTATTCACAGATCCCTGAAATTGGCAGAGCACGTGAATAGAATTGTTAAGAAAATATATGGTTTGCTTACTTTCATCAGTTATGGTATAGAGTATAAGAGCAAGGAGGTAATGCTGCTGACAGGGTTGGAGGATCTGAGCTACAGGGAGAGGCTGAGCAGGCTGGGGCTGTTTTCCCTGGAGCGTCGGAGGCTGAGAGGTGACCTAATAGAGGTTTACAAAATTATGAGGGGCATGGTAGGATAAATAGACAAAGTCTTTTCCCTGGGGTCGGGGAGTCCAGAACTAGAGGGCATAGGTTTAGGGTGAGAGGGGAAAGATATAAAAGAGACCTAAGGGGCAACTTTTTCACACACAGGGTGGTATGTGTATGGAATGAGCTGCCAGAGGATGTGGTGGAGGCTGATACAATTGCAACATTTAAGAGGCGTTTGGATGGGTATATGAATAGGAAGGGTTTGGAGGGATATGGGCCAGGTGCTGGCAGGTGGGACTAGATTGGGTTGGGATCTCTGGTCGGCGTGGACGGGTTGGACCGAAGGGTCTGTTTCCATGCTGTACGTCTCTATGTACAGAGCGTTGGTCAGGTCACAGCTGGAGTACTGTGTGCAGTTCTGGTCCCCTCACTACAGAAAGAATGTGATAGCACTAGAGGGGGCACAGGGGAGGTTCACCAGGATGTTGCCTGGGTTGGAGAAATTGAGCTATAAGGAGAAACTAGATAAGCTTGTATTGTTTTCTCTGGAGCAGAAAAGGCCTAGGGGGACATGATTGAGGTGTATAAGATTATGAAGACTGTGGACAAGGTGAATAGAGAGCAGCTGTTCACCATGGCTGAGGGGTCAATCACGAGAGGGCATAGTTTTAGGGTAAGGGGCAGAAGATTCAGAGGGGATTTTCATTCCGCGGTGTTGGGAACCTTGAATGCAGTGCCTGGGAAGATAGTGGAGGGTGGAAACCTTACAACCTTAAAAAATATTTGGGTGAGCATTTCAAATATCATAACATGGGACAAGCGCAAGAAATTGGGATTAGCACGCCTTTAGTGGTAGTTGTGTCAGTGCAGACTCAATGAGTCGATGGGTCTTTTCTGTTGTGTATGAAACTGTGAATCTATAGAAAACAAATGCTGGCATTGGCAGAGATAACCACATCCACTGAAAGCATAAAGGAAACAAAATAAGATAGGATGTCTGCTTTGTAATGTTCTGGATGATTGCAAATGAATTGCTAAGGCATGGTCAATGAATCTACCTGCAGCCAGTTCTGTTCTCCAGTGTGCTACAGGTTACTGTGCTGCAATATTATTTTTGTGATATTCATTCGACTCTCACTGATGGAAAATATTCAGGAACAACTGTGACAAGTTAAATGTCCCTAGCCATTTCTCAGGAGGTAAAGGGAATGGAAATGGGATTGGGTAACAAGCAAGAGATGGAAACTTCATACATGAAAAAAACAACAGAAGGGGCAGTGGTGTAGAGGTATTGTCGTTAGGCTAATGATTCAGAAAACCAAGCCAATGCTTTGGAGGTATTCAAATCTGACTATTGGCAGTTGGTGAATGTAGAATATAGAACACTATAGCACAGGAATAAATCATTTGGCCCGCTATGCCTGTGCCAACCATGATGCTATTCTAAACTAATCCCATCTTCCTGCAAGTGGTCTGTATCCCCCTATTCCCAAACTGTTCTTATGACTGTCTAAATGCCTCTTAAACATTGCTGGTGTGTTAACTTCTGCACCCCATGGGCAGAGTGATAAAGCACCTCCTATCCATTACAAAAAAAATTCCCTGCACAACTCTTTTAAACTTTCCCTTTCACCTTAAACTAATGCGCCCTACTATCTGTAGCATTCCCAGTATTGGAATAAACCCTCTGACTATCCACTTTATCTATGACTCCCACAATTTTATATACTCCTATCAGGTCACCTATCAGCCTCCAATGCTCTAGCGAAACAATCCAAGTTTGTTCAACCATCTCCTTTTTGCTAATACACTCCAGTCCTAACAAAACTCTTTCGCACCTGCCCCAAACATTTAAACCTGAATAAAGGGTTCCAAAGAGATTGACCAGAGATATCGCTGGGAATGGAAGGTTTGAGTTATGGGACTTCTATCACTGAAGCCTAGGAGTTTATATAGAGGTTTATAAAATAATGAGGGGTATAGATAAGGTGTCTTCACCCAAGAGTGAGGGATTTCAAGACTAGGGAGCATATTTTTAAGGTGAGAGGAGAAAGATTTTAAAAAGACATGAGGGGCAATTATTTTTCCACAGAGAGTGATTTGTGTGTGGAATGAATTTGCAGAGGAAATCATAGATAGGGGTACAGTTACAACATTTAAAAGACATTTAGGTAAGTATGTGAATAAGAAATATTTGAAAGAATATGGGCCAAGCAGAGGCAGGCAGGAATAGTTCAGTTTGGGATTGTAGTCGGCATAGACTAGTTGGACCGAAGGGTCTGTTTCTGTGATGTGTCTGACTCTATGAGTCTGAAAGACTGGATTATTGATGACTTTATAACCACTGTCAATTGCCATCCAAACCATCTGGGTCACTAATGTTCCTTCATGGAAGAAAATCAGCCATTCAGCCTGGCCAAAATGTGACTCCAGGCCTGCAGCAATGCAATTGACTTTTAACTGCCCACTGGACAATTAGGGATGGGCAATAAACACTGGCACACAAAAGAAATGCCCACATCCCATAAATGAATAACAAAAATGTTGTGAAGATGAAGTGTGAATTAACAAGGAAGAGAGGTTGAGAGATTGCTCAGTGAGAAGATACAATAGAATTGAATGGTTATGAGTTAGGCTTGTCCTTGGAGAGGGTAGGATTGCTGGAGAAGTTTAGTTTCTTGCTAAGAAAACCAGAAGGTTATCAGGGGCGGGGCAATCAAATCAGCCATGATCTTATTGAATTGTAGAGCAGGCTCAAAGGGCTGAATGGCCTCCTCCTGTTCCTAAATCTGATATTTGCATGAACGAACTGCAAAGTGTGAGGCTCAAAAGATTGAAGATAGAGAAGCAGACATGGTGGAAGTTTTGAAAGATTGCTGATACATTAGAAAGAGGTCAAGGTGGATGATCTGCTCAACAGTTCCAAACAAAAATGGTTGCAAATACTTCAATCCTGTCTTCTGCACTCTTGTATTAAATTTGGACCTCATTAAGCATATATACATTCACGGCAATGTTTTCAGGGCTCAAAGCCCTTACAGTATCCAGTGCCTTTAGCCATTTCTTGATATCACATGGAGGAAATAGAATTGGCTAGAGACTGGCTTCTGTGATGCTGGTGATCTCCAGACAGATCATCTGTTTAAAACTTCTGACTGAAGATTGTTGCTGATATTTCAGACTTATGTTTTACACTGATATCCTGGGCTCTCCTATCATAAGAGGATAAGGATATTTGTGGAGCTTCTTCCTCCACTGAGTTTAATTACACAACGCCATTCATGACTGGATATGGCAGGACTGCAGAGCTTAGATCTGGCTCATTGATTGTAGAATCATTTAGCTCTGTCTTTCACTGGGCACCTATGCTGTTTGACATGCAAGTCATCCTGTATTGTAGCTTCTTCACCAAGTTGACACTTTGTTTTTAGGGGCTGCTCCCCCCCCCGCCCCCCGCCCCGGTTCTTCATGAAACCAAAATTGAATACCATACACGGCTTGATGGTAATGGTGGAGTTAGGGCAATGCTGGACCTTTAGGGGTTGTAGTTGAACGATGTGATGCTGGGAAAACACAGCAGGCCAGGCAGCATCCGAGGAGCAGGAGAATCGACGTTTCGGGCATAAGGAAATTCAGGTGTTCCTGAAGAAGGGCTTATGCCCGAAACGTTGATTCTCCTGCTCCTCAGATGATGCCTGGCCTGCTGTGTTTTTCCAGAATCGCATTTTTCAACTCTGGTCTCCAGCATCTGCAGTCCTCACTTTCTCCTTTGGGGATTGTGTTTGAGTAGAATTCTGCTATTGCTGATATCCCTCAGTACATCATGGATGCTCAGTCTTGAGTTGTTAGATCTAATCAAAACCAATTTAACACAGTGATCGTGCCACACAATGCAATGCAATGAAAAGACTTTAGCTCCACAAGGACTGTGTGGTGGTGATCACTCCTACTGATACTGTCATTGACAGGCAGATTGGTGAAGATGAAGTCAAGCTATGCCCTTTATCACTCAACCGCTGGGTCAATTGTGGTGCTGCCAAGCCACTCTTGGTGATGGACATGTAAGTCCCCTACCCAGAGTACAAGCTGTGCTTTGACTACCCTCAATACTTCCTCCGTGTGGGACTCAATGTGGAGAACTGATTCATGGGACACAGCATGGAGAACTGATTCATGGGACACAACATGGAGAACTGATTCATGGGACACAACATGGAGAACTGATTCATGGGACAAAAATCTCGATAGTAGCACAAGCTCACACTGCCCATTCAGGAGTGGATTTGTAGTTTGTTTCACTCTATCCTGCAAAATCTTGGCACATTAAGCTAAAAAATAGAACGGATAATCATAGCCACATCAGTTTTAAAATGGACAGCTAATTTGAGCCACAACGTTATCAACAAACATTCGGTTTGCCCCCTGTAAGTGGACAGTGTGGGAAAAGCAACAGGAGAGCAGAAATGCATGTGATGGTTGCTAACAAGACTTCAGTGTTTATCCAGAAACTGAAAAGGATGGGAGTTTCCTTCAATGGCAAAGACATCAATCCAAATCACATTAAAGTCCATTTTAATTTCTCTAAGCAGGAAAAAAAGGTTTCATCATGATCTTTAATTGTGCTGCATCGTCAGTTCATGAATGTACTTCCCTCCAGTTGTCCCCCTAATCAGGAAGATTTGAGTGTTATATGGCTGCCATTAATTATACCTTCATTAACTGATTGCTGTTGGACCTCCCAACAAGATCCAGTTGCAGCCCTCAGCAGTTTGCTTTTCTGCATTGCGTCACTTGCACCTGACAAGGGCAGCACTTAACAGCGAGAAGACCGGAGATGGGTCTGTGGTTTGTGTCCCTTCTCAGCTTCTCATTGAAACAATTTACTGGGACGAGTTAAGCAGCTAATTCTACCTGAAATTGTCATGCCGGACAAAAATCTTTGCATCTCTCAGTTTCACTGCCCATTCCTTTAGGGGTCTTGCAAGCTTGGTACAGTCTAAAATGTTATTCTGAAGAGCAGAACCCATATATACATGTAAAGCTGCTTAATTCAATGGGTGGCTAAGTCACTGAAAGAGGATTATGGAGACACAGCAAGCTGCTTCCCAAAAATAGCTCAGCCCGCTCTTACTCATTTGTTTGTTTCATTTTTACCGGTTCTATTTTTGCATTCTGTTTAGGTATCAAGGATTTACACTTTGAGAAGTCCCCATACCAAAATGTTCCATTGATGTAATATTTTTAATATGGTGAGGGGTGGCGAAAGATCTGAACTTGTCACTAAGTCTGCTGACAGATTGGCATTCAAGCTTTTTTCATCAATCACAGCAGGTTTCCTGCCTGAGCTGATCCCCAGTGACTGAGGTGATCATTACAATATAATCAGTGATGTACCTGACCCCATTGTAAGTAATGTATGCTAGCATTCTCCAAATGTGACTCTGTGAAAAACAGTACATTGTGTACTTTGCCATATTAAACCTTGGCTCTGGTATGTGTGGTGTGACAATTTAATTATACTTGACTATTTCTACGTGTCAGTGCACAGAAACAAATATTACTATACCACACACAGCAGAGGCAAGATGTACTCTGTGGCTTGAACAGAAAACAAATTTGGAGAAAATTATTTAAAAGGCAATAAAGGAAGATTACATAGGCATGCTTTAGCACTTTGCCTGTGCCTCAGGACTGACTGTGAGACAAATGGAGCAGCCCAGCATGAGAGTGCTCAGTGATGGACTACGGACAACCTTGTAAGGAGGCCTTGTGAGAAGCAGCAAAGATGCTAATCCATCTGTGATTGCACAGACATATGCCAGGCCCTCTTCCCTTTTGCCCCACAGTGATTCAGAGCAGTGTCCAATTTCTGACCAAATCTGCTAAGCTGGTTGTTGTTTAGAGCAGGGCTGGTGTATATTTCATTAAATTGAAGGGCTGGAGGTTGGACATTTCTGCTTACATGAGGAAGGTCACTAAGGAGAATTAACAGCCAATGACATGGCTTTGCTGGATGATCTCAGGCTGTGCTGACTTCTGAATATCTCGCTTTGAGGATCCTAATTCCCAGTACACAGACATTAGATTTATAGCAACGAGTTTCTGCTTACAAAAAGGTAGTGAATTGTGGGGCAAACAATTGCCACGTAACTCAAAAGTTTTATTTTATGTGACATCTGCACTCATTGCATTTGAGTTTTATAGGACTATAGAACTGTAAAGTGATTACTGTACAACACAACCCATTTCTGTATTGTGTCTGAGCTGGCTCCTTGCAAAAGCCACTGAGCTAATTGTGCTTCTTCACTGTTTCCTCAGACAATTATCTAACTCGCTTTTGAAAGCCACAATCGAGTTTGCTTCCACCAGAACCTCAGGTAGGACGTTCCAAAACCTAATCAATCCCTGTATGAAAAGGGTTTTCCTCATGCCACATTTACAAATCTCATTAAATCGGCGCCATCTGGTTCTAGATCCTACCAACAATGTAAACAGCTTCTCCCTATCAATGCTGTCCTCATGATATTGAACATTTATGTAAAATCTCATCTCTAAGGAGAACAGTCTCAATTTCTTTAATCTACCCACATCATTGAAGTGCCTCATTTCTGGTGTTTTACTGTTCAACGTCTATCAACAGAAGCAGGAGTCAATCTGTCTTCCATAGTTATTTATTAGCATTTCATATTTCAATGCAAACTCCAGTCTGTTCTCTCCTCTACATGTGGAAAACCAGCCTTTTTTTCATTTTGAAGTCCCAATACAAGATTAATCAGAAACACAGTTCATGAAATCACAAACACAGCCCACTAGGGCTGTGTGACAATAACAAAATATCAAAGAAGTAAGGAAAAGAAAGAGAGGGAACTGAATTCAAACAGTAGTAGTTGGGGGTAGGGTGGAAGCAAGCCTTTTTTTATTGAAAGCCTATCACCAAATCATCCAAACAACTGACCAAACAAAATCAACTTAACTACCAAGGTGCTGTTGCATTACCAAAAATATTAAAGGATAGGAAGGGATGGAGGGGAAATTAAAACCGAGGTGGAGGTTGGGCGAAATAATGTACTCCTATGCTCTTTGGAAATAAGCCCTTAACTATATTCTCCAATGAAATCAACTGCTCTTTATTTTATTTGGAGCATGATCTAGAGGGGTTCTTGTGGTAGAGTGGTAGTGCTGTTGTCTCTGAGCCAGGAGATGCAGCTTCAAGTCCCAACCGATCCAGAGATGTGTAGTAACATCTCTTGAATAGGAAATGTTTTTGGTTCATTCTTAAAGGGGCCATCATTTACAACATGGTCACCTTTAATCATTCTTGTAAATCTTTTCTGCATTCTTCTAAAGCCTTCACATCCCTCCTAAACTGGGAGACCAAGAATTGAACTCGATGAACTCATTACTTCCTGAGAACATAGAACCGTGGACCTTCTTACCACCCACAGTCTTCCATCCCTTCTACTATGTCCAGGGTCTTAAGAGGCAGCCAGGCTGGTATCTTCTACTCTTTTCCTCCACTACAATGATGACTGTATCGGCGCTGCCTCGTGCTCCCATGAGGAGGTTGAACAGTTCATCCACTTTACCAACACCTTCCACCCCGACCTCAAATTTACCTGGACCGTCTCAGGCTCCTCTCTCCCCTTCCTAGACCTCTCCATTTCTATCTCGGGCGACCGAATCAACACGAACATTTACTATAAACTGACCGACTCCCACAGCTACCTAGACTACACCTCCTCCCACTCTGCCCCCTGTAAAAACGCCATCCCGTATCCCCAATTCCTTCGTCTCCGCTGTATCTGCTCCCAGGGAGGACCAGTTCCAATAATGAACAACCCAGATGGCCTCCTTCTTCAAAGACCGCAATTTCCCCCCAGACATGGTTGACGATGCTCTCCACTACATCTCCTCCACTTCCCGCTCCTCCGCCCTTGAGCCCCGCCCCTCCAATCGCCACCAGGACAGAACCCCACTGGTCCTCACCTACCACCCCACCAACCTCCATATACATCGTACCATCCATCGCCATTTCCGCCACCTCCAAACAGACCCCACCACCATGGATATATTTCCCTTCCCTCCCCTCCCTAAAAGACCACTCCCTCCGTGACTCCCTCTTCAGGTCCACACCTCCCACCAACCCAACCTCCACTCCCGGCACCTTCCCCTGCAACCGCAAGAAATGCAAAACTTGCACCCATACCTCCCCCCTTACTTCCCTCCAAGGCCCCAAGGGATCCTTCCATATCCGCCACAAACACACATCATTTACTGCATCCGCTGCACCCGATATTGGGGAGACAATATCGTTTCAGAGAACACCTCTGGGACACCCGGACCAACCAACCCAACCACCCCGTGGCTCAACACTTCAACTCCCCCTCCCACCCCACCAAGGACATGCAGGTCCTTGGACTCCTCCATCGCCAGACCATAGCAACACAACGGCTGGAGGAAGAGCACCTCATCTTCCACCTAGGAACCCTCCAACCACAAGGGATGAACTCAGATTTCTCCAGGTTCCTCATTTCCCCTCCCTCCACCTTGTCTGAATCCCAACCCTCGAACTCAGCACCACCTTCCTAACCTGCAATCTTCTTCCTGACCTCTCCACCCCCACCCCACTCTGGCCTATCACACTCACCTTAACTTCCTTCCACCTATCGTATTTCCAACGCCCCTCCCCCAAGTCCCTCCTCCCTACCTTTTATCTTAGCCTGCTTGGCACACCCTCCTCATTCCTGAAGAAGGGCTTATGCCCGAAACGTCGATTCTCCTATTCCTTGGATGCTGCCTGACCTGCTGCACTTTCCCAGCAACACATTTTCAGCTCTGATCTCCAGCATCTGCAGTCCTCACTTTCTCCTATGTAAATCGTTTTACCTCATAGAAAATATTCGTGATCTCATGTTTTGCAAATTTCAAATGACCTCCAACAGCTTTTTATGCTTCAATTGCACATTTCCGCTACCTTTTGGAGGGAGAAATCCTTCCTGGTTTTGTCTCAGAATGTCTTTGATTATTATTCAGATCCTTCCATTTTGCATTGGAAAATTGGCTGGTCTTATCAATAGATATAACAGGCATTTTAAAAAGTGTTGTTGAAATTAATAGGCTCAAAAGAAAGACTTGCATCTGTTATGGGCTAGGCCAGACCACTCAAAACATTCTTAAGCAGGCAGCCCAGACCATAAGTTTGCAATTTGTTTCAGTAACTGTACAATGAAAATTACCCGAAGTAACTTAGTTAGGGTGACTATCAGGTTTTAAAACAGATAAAAATTTATTTACAGTATTACACAATGAAACACAAAGAATAAAATAAAGAACCCCAACAGAACTCGGTCTATCCAAACTGGACATAATTAAGCTGTTCCAAATGTACACAACAGTCCCAATAAACACACCCCCTGAAAAACAGTAAAAGTGGAACAAATGCTGCCAGGTTGAAATTAGAAGGGCAGAAGGAGAGAGAGAGAGAGCCTGTTTCCACACAGCTGAACCCCCAACTAGCTCTGGACTGAACTGCTCACCTAGAGATAAAAAGGGGTAAAAACAAAGACTGCAGATGCTGGAAACCAGATTCTGGATTAGTGGTGCTGGAAGAGCACAGCAGTTCAGGCAGCATCTAAGTAGCTTTGAAATCGACGTTTCGGGCAAAAGCCCTTCATCAGGAAAAAAATTGAACCCGGGTCTCTGGCGCTGTGAGGCAGCAGAGCTAATCATTGAGCCACCGTGCTCAGCTAGAGAGCTGATCACTCCCCTTTCATTTGCAGGTCACTTCAAAAACATTTTGGTCTGAAGTCTCATCTGTTTACATATAAACAAAAAGGCCTCTCAATACCCTTTAATCTCTGTACCAAACTAGTCTAATTGGAACCGGGAGCTTTTTACGACCTCTCTGAAAAAAAATCCAAAGACACAATATCCTTGAAAAGAAACAGCTTTTAGAAAAAAAGGGCCAGCTTTGTGACACATTTATTTAGTAGGCTTCCTGATACCCAATTGTCCCAAAATGCTTCACAGTCAATGAAGTGCAGTCTCTGTTGTCACACAGAGAACATAAGAACCAATTCGTGCATTGCAAGCTCCCACAAGCAACAACTTAATAATGATCAAACAACCTGATTTGGTTATGTCAACAGAGCAATAAACATTAATCAAGACATTGACAAGGTCTTTACATTGAAATGAATGAACAGACTGATCCTTAGTTTAGCATCTTGTCCAAGCGGTGGCAACTCTAACAGTGCAACATTTACTCAGTACTGCACTGACATGACAAAAATGATGGTGCACTGGTATCAGCATAAATATTGGAAGAAAGCAATATTGATATCCCTTCACAAAGATAGATACCAGATTAATGTTTATTACGACTGCAGTGAGAGAGGTACACTCCAAATGCTACTGGACTATGATGGATCAGTGAATCGCTACTTAATAAAAGTGAATAATGGGCAGAGGACACGAGTTTATTATTTCTGCAGACCAGCCATTTTGAAGAAAATTCTACATGATTCAAACATTATTAATTTTAATTGGTCCTGTCAATGGTTCAGGAGGAAAGGCCTCTTGAGTTGTGGGATTCATCTAGATTAACAACTAAGGCACCCAAATCTATCCTGAGATAACTAATCCCAGAACAGCAATGAACCCACTTACTCCCAGTATCCATGGTTGGGAAGCAGAGAGAATCAATCAACTGGGTTTCCGTTGGGTAAGTGAGGGGTGATGAACATACAAATTAGGAGCAACAATAGGCCACTCAACCCATCATGCCTGCTCTGTCATTTGATAAAATCATGGCTAATCTGATTACTCCACATTCTCAAACACCCCAAATTATCTTGCACTCTGGTGCTAATTGACAATCTACCTACTTCCATTAAACACTGTCTTTTGAGGAAGAAAGCTTCAAAAATATATGACAAACTGTGAGAGCAAAGATCTCCTCATCTACTGTATTAACTGAATGACCCCTTACTTTGAAAACAATGACCCCCTCCTTCTATATTTCCCCAGAAAAAGGAACATCCTTTCATGATCCCTCCTTAAATAAGGAGAGTATAGTATTCGTGTGATCGGAACAATGATTTCCCACGGTTTGCATTCAATATCCCTCACAATAATCAATACAATTCAAATGTTTTCCTAATTACTTGTTGTACCTACATACTAACCATATTTTTTTTTAATGATTCATGCACTCGACACCCAGATTCTTTTGTATCTCAAAGCACTGTTATCACTCATCATTTAAATGATAAGTTGCATGTTTATTTTTCCTGCCAAAGTGGACAATTTCATATTTTCCCATAATATACTCTTTTTGGCAGATCTTTGCCCACTCATTTAACCTAATGAATTCCCTTTGTAATCTCCTATGTCCTTTTCACAATTTACTTTCCTATCTATCTTTGTGTCATCAACAAATTTAACATTGTAAATTCAGTCCTTTCATCCAAGTTATTTATGTACATTTTAAAAAGTTGAAGTGCCAGCATTAATTCCTGTGGCATACCACTCACTAAAATCTTCCAGCCAGTATGAGCCAATATGTTCCCTACAAATGAGTTCAGTCATGATGTGCACCATTGTTGTCATTTGCAATCCCTGCCATCCAAGATAGATATGAAGGATAACGGCCTGAGTAAGATATTGAATGCTCCCATTGGAACCAAACCGCTGCAAAGAATCAATACTGAAAGAAGAGAAATCTGTATGTCTGTGGAACCAACCATTGGCGGCATGTGATTGAGTTGGTGTGCTGCAAATAATTCTTCTTTCCAGGTATTTTTAATCAACCCACATAGACATGTTACACACCACTGATGCAATGGGACATGAAACCAAGTCTTCTGGATCAGAGGTAGGGACACCACCACTGTACCAGAAGAGCTCTCCGATCCTCCTTTATATGATTAGTCATAGAGTCTAATTAGTAATCATGAGGATAAACTACTACTGAGTTTTAATGAGAAGGCACTTGTCTTAAAAGCAAAATGTAAATTGTTGCATGATAGCATTAGTACAAGTACATTAACTCCTCAGGCATAATTGCAAAGACTATCAGGAGCCAGAGACGAGATATCTGACCACATCAGGTTCCAGAGCTGGGGCTGCCTATTCTCTAACCAGAACTGTGATATCATTAGCTTAGATGGTAACCAATTCAATTTCCAAGGCCTGCAGTCATAGAATCCTTATTGTGTGAAAGCAAACCATTCAGCCCATCGAGTCAAAGCCAACCCTCCAAACAGCACACCAGCCAATCTTGCACACCACCACCCCTCAACCCCAATTCCTGTAACCACACTAATCCACTTAACCTTTGGACTGTGGGAGGAAACCAGAGTACCCAGAGGAAAGCCATGAAGACGTAGGGAGAATGTGCAAACTCCATGTAGACAGTTGCCCGAGGGTGGAATCAAACCTAGCTCCATTGCACTGTGAGGCAGCAGTGCAAACCACTGAGCCACCATCCTGCCACATTCCATTCTGCTTGGTTGGGGATAATCAAAAACTCATTGCATAAGGCGGTTCCAAAAATATTCCCATTTTCAGTGATAGGGATCCCAGCATATCTGTCAAAGCTAAAGCATTTGCAGCAGCCATCAGTTAAAAATCTTAATGGATTATTCATCTCAGCTTCATGCAGTAATGCCCTGCATCATAGATGCTGGTCTTCAGCCACTTCAATAGAGTCTATGTGATGGCAAAAGATAATGGGTCTTGACAATGGTACTGAAGACTTGTGCTCCAGAATCATCCGTGCCCCCCGTCAAACTATTTACAGTCATAGAGATGTACATCATGGAAACAGACCTTTCGGTCCAACCCACCTATGCCGACCAGATATCCCAACCCAATCTAGTCCCACCTGCCAGCACCCGGCCCATATCCCTCCAAACCCTTCCTATTCATATGCCCATCCAAATGCCTTTTAAATGTTGCAATTGTACAAGCCTCCACCACTTCCTCTGGCAGCTCATTCCATACTTGTGCCACCTTCTGTGTGAAAACGTTGTCCCTTGGCTCTCTTTTATATCTTTCCCCTCTCACCCTAAACCTATGCCCTCTAGTTCTGGATTCCCCAACCCCAGGGGAAAGATTTTCTCTATTTACCCTATCCATGCCCCTCATAATTTTGTAAACCTCTATAAGGTCACCCTTCAGCCTCCAATGCTCCAGGGAAAACAGCTCCAGCCTATTCAACCTCTCCCTATACTCAAATCCTCCAACCCTGGCAACATCCTTGTAAATCTTTTCTGAACCCTTTCAAGTTTCACAACATCTTTCTGATAGGAAGGAGACCAGAATTGCATGCAATATTCAACAGTGGTCTAACCAATGTCCTCTACAGCCGCAACATGACCTCCCAACTCCTGTACTCAATATTCTGACCAATAAAAGAAAGTATACCAAATGCCTTCTTCACTATCCTATCTACCTGCGACTCCACTTTCAAAGAGCTGTGAACCTGCACTCGAAGGTCTCTTTGTTCAGCAACATTCCCTAGTACTTTACCATTAAGTGTATAAGTCCTGCTAAGATTTGCTTTCCAAAATGCAGCACCTCGCATTTATCTGAATTAAACTCCATCTGCCACTTCTCAGCCCATTGGCCCATCTGGTCAAGATCCTGTTGTAATCTGAGGTAACCCTCTTTGCTGTCCACTACACCTCCAATTTTGGTGTCATCTGCAAAATTACTAACTGTATCTCTTATGCTCACATCCAAATCATTTATGTAAATGACAAAAAGTAGAGGGCCCAGCACCGATTCTTGTGGCACTCCATTGGTCACAGGCCTCCAGTCTGAAAAACAACCCTCCACCACCACCCTCTGTCTTCTACCTTTGAGCCAGTTCTGTATCCAACTGGCTAGTTCTCCCTGTATTCTGTGAGATCTAACCTTGCTAATCAGTCTCCCGTGGGGAACCTTGTTGAACACCTTACTGAAGTCCATATAGATCACGTTCACCGCTCTTCCCTCATCAATCCTCTTTGTTACTTCTTCAAAAAACTCAATCAAGGTTGTGAGACATGATTTCCCACGCACAAAGCTATGTTGACCATCCCTAATCATTCCTTGCCTTTCCAAATACATGTACTTCCAGTCCCTCAGGATTCCCTCCAACAGCTTGCCCACCACCGACATCAGGCTCACTGGTCTATAGTTCCCTGGCTTGTCCTTACCGCCCTTCTTAAACAGTGACACCATGTTAGCCACCCTCCAGTCTTCCGGCACCTCACCTGTGACTATCAATGATGCAAATATCTCAGCAAAAGGCCCAGCAATCACTTCTGTAGCTTCCCACAGAGTTCTGGTGTACACCTGTTCATGTCCTGAGGATCTATCCACCTTTACCCGTTTCAAGACATCCAACACTTCCTCTTCTGTAATATGGACATCTTGCAAGGTGTCACCATCTATTTCCCTACAGTCTATATCTTTCATATCCTTTTCCACAGTAAATACTGATGCAAAATACTCGTTTCGTCTCTCCCCCATTTTCTGCGGCTCCACACAAAGGCTGCCTTGCTGATCTTTGAGGGGCCCTATTCTCTCCCTGGTTACCCTTTTGTCCTTAATGTATTTGTAAAAACCCTTTCGATTCTCCTTCATTCTATTTACCAAAGCTATCTCATGTCCCCTTTTTGCCCTCCTGATTTCCCTCTTAAATATACTCCTATTTCTTTTATACTCTTCTAAGGATTCACTCGATCTATCCCGTCTATACTTTACATATGTTTCCTTCTTTTTCTTAACCAAACCCTCAATTTCTTTAGTCATCCAGTATTCCCTATACCTATCAGCCTTTCCTTTCACCCTAACAGGAATGTACTTTCTCTGGATTCTCATTATCTCATTTCTGAAGGCTTCCCAGTTTCCAGCCGTCCCTTTACCTGTGAACATCTGCCCCCAATCAGCTTTCGAAAGTCTCTGCAGTTACCTAGGCGTGTCCTGTCCACAAATAGCAGGACAAATCTAACCCAGCCAATTACCACCCCAACAGCCTAAACTTAATCATCAGCAATGCATCACAACAATGTTGTGGGTCTGCCGACAGCAAATGGGCAGCAATAGTTCAAGAAGGCAACTCATCATCACATACTCAAAGGTTATTACCACCTCTCAGGAATTAACAGAAAAGAAAATGGTAGCTGTTGTTGGTAGCACGAACAAGCAGCATTTATACATCCAATTGATGCTCAATTTAGTTTCAACCCAAGCCCACTCAGCTCTTGACCACATTGCAGCCTTGATTCAAACATAGACAAAAGACATCAAGATATATTTGACCCGAGTTTAGCATCAAGGAGCCTTAGCAAAACTGGCGTCAATGGGAAACAAAATCAGAAATTACTGGAAAAGCTCAGCAAGTCCGGCAGCATCTGTGGAAAGAAAGCAAATTTAATATTTTGGTCCAGTGAGTCTTCTTTCGAACTGCTTGTAAGCTAGCAAAGGGTTAGCATACATGCTAGAGGAGGGATAAGAAGGAGTGGGCGAAGGAATAAATGATAGGTGGAGATGGAACCCAAAGAGAAAGAAAAACACTTGGGCAGTCAAAGGTATGGGTAAAGGTCAGCTTGGGAGAATGACAATGGGTTGTTTATGGTAACAGGCCATATGATGACAAGGCCTGGAGGTTGCGGTAAGGAGATGGGAGAAGGTGCTCAGGTCCTAAAATTGTTGAACTCGATACTGAGCCCAGAAGGCTGCAGGAAATGAGGTGTTGTCCTTCCAGCTTGCGCTGAGCTCCGCTGGAGCACAGCAGCAAGCTAAGACAGAGAAGTTGACCAGAGAACATGGTGGTGTGTTGAAATGGCAGACAACCAGAAGCTCAGGATCATTTTTGTGGATGGAACATAAATTTTCTGCAAAGCGGTCACTCAGTCTGCATCTTGCAGAATCTCTACAGCATGGAAGCAGCCCATCAAGTCCACACCAACGTTTTGAAGAGTAAGCCAGCCAGATCCACCCCTCTAATCCTGCATTGCTCATAGCTAATTCCGCAAGCTTCCACATCCTGGACACGACAGGCAATTTATCATGGCCAATCCAACTAGCCTACATGCCTTTAGACTATGGGAGGAAGCTAGGTAAAAACAATGACTGCAGATGCTGGAAACCAGATTCTGGATTAGTGGTGCTGGAAGAGCACAGCAGTTCAGGCAGCATCCAAGGAGCTTCGAAATCGACATTTCGGGCAAAAGCCCTTCATCAGGAATAGGGCTTTTGCCCGAAACGTCGATTTCGAAGCTCCTTGGATGCTGCCTGAACTGCTGTGCTCTTCCAGCACCACTAATCCAAAATATGGGAGGAAACTGGGCCACCTGGAGGAAAGCCAGGCAGACACAGAAGAATGTGCAAATGCCACATAGACAGTCACCCAAGGGTGAAATTGCACACAGATCCCAGGCTCTGTGAGGCAGCAATGCCAACCACTGAGCCACAATGTCACCCTTTCATTTCCTCACTACAGAGTGAAATGAAATTGCACATACTGTGTAGTGAATAGTGACAAGATTGAGTGAGGTGCAGGTAAATCACTGCTTCACCTGGTAGGTGTAACTGGGACCTTGGTTATTGAGGGAGGGAAGGAAGTAAATGGGCAGATATTACATCAAAGCCAAAGAGTACTTTGTAGAAATTAGAACCTATTGCAGAAAATAGAGAAAAACTAATTTGTAAAATCTATTCCAACAGTGAATTTCTCAACAGTTGATGAAGGTGAAACCTTATGTTGTGAAGTAAGATGTAAATCTAACCTGAGTAAATTCAATTCTTGTTAAGCCATTGTTGGTGATGACGAGGTATAAACACTGATTAATAGAATGTATCAGTTTGGCACTCCCAGTATGAAACCAATTAATATTGCAACACCCTTGGGATGTAGCCGACCCCTGCAGATTTTGTGCTATCAAATACAAGCTAACCCAATTGCATGAATAATATTTCAGAAACAAAACAATATCTATTTAGCTGTATGTTCTTATAGAATGCTTTTTTTTTAAAATATAGAATGTAGAAAGAGGCTTAGTGAGAAAATTACTGCTCCAAACTGCAGCTGCTTCTTGTCAGTTGTATTTGCTTCTTTAAAATCAATCAATACTTGCAGAAAAATAAACACCAATTTCAAATCCCACAGGATATTGTGTGAAATTTACAATTTAAAAAATAATTGTGTATTGCAGTGAATTAATATGCTCATCAAGTTAAAGTCATTTAGTTCACTGTTGTAAGGGTTGGCTTAGCATTGCTTGAGATGCAGAATAAATCGCCTTCTGCCTGGACTAATAATGTGCCATTTTACCCCAGACTCAGCAAACATCCTTTAATGTATCACTGGGGCGTTCAACACAGCTTTGAGGTGCCTCTCAGTGATGCTTTCATTTTACTGGCAGTGTGAAATTCAAAGTGGTGATACGCTGGAAACTAGCTCATTAGGAGCTAGCTCAACCTGGTGCATACAAATTCATTTCAGGTCACTGCCTAAAAGGCTGAAGCAGGAGTTGATCTTCCTTTCGGTCTTTTTTCAATTTGATTTAAGGAAAAATCTAAGTCTGATGACTTAATATCTGAAACAGGCAACTTCAGCAGTACAAATAAAAATCTCACAGAGTCCGGGTCCACAGGGAATGCAAGTTAACATTTCATGAACTCAAGTCAGACATCTTCAGACAAAAGACTTCAGTTCTGCAGCCTTCTCTACGGTACTGAGATGAATAAAGTTATGTAAGGTGTGAGCTAGAAGGAATCTCTGTTAAAACCATAGCAACAACAGAAGTAGGCCATTCAACCTTTTGAACCCACTCCACCATTTAACAAGATCATGGATGGAGTTGTGATGTCATTTTGCTGCTGTTCAACACACTGGTGAGGCCACCTTTGGAATACTGCTTACAATTCTGCCTCCCCTGTTATGGGAAGGATAACGTTAACTCTGAGTTCTCTCCACAGATGCTGCCAGATCTGCTGAGCTTTTCCAGCAATTTCTATTTTAATGTTGTTAAACTAGAAAGGGTACAGAAAATATTTACCAGGTTATTGTTGGGACTGGAGTGTTTGAGTGAGAAGGAGAGGCTGAATAGGCTGAAGCTTTTTTTCAGCCTATTCAGAGACCATTATAGAGGTTTATAAAATCCTGAGCTGAATAGATAAGGTGAATAGCAAAGGTTTTGTTTCCCTATGGTTGGTGAATTCAAATCTAAAGGGCATAGGTTTAAGATAAGAGGGGAAAGATTTAAAAGACACCTGAGGGGCAACTTTTTCATATAGAGGGTGGTGCATGTATTGAATGAACTGCCTGAGGAAGTGGTAGAAATGAGTATAATAACTGCATTTAAAAGAGATTTGGACAGGTTTATGAATAGGAAAGGTTCAGAAGGATATGGGCCAAATGCAGGCAAATGAGATGCCTGGTTGGTATGGATGAGTCAAAGGGTCTGTTGTCATGCTGTATGACTCTATAACATATTTTCCTGCATGATTGCCATGTCTCTTGGTATAGGAATTTATTGATCCCAATATTGAACTTGCTCAAAGACTGGGCTTCCACCGCTCTCTGGGGTAGAAAATTCCAAAGGTTATTAAAATTCTATGAAATGTTCTTACATGTAGACCTAGCCTGAGGACTAGCATGTGATGTGATTTTCCAAATGCTAGCCCATGTAACATATACATAAAGATGCAGGCTTTTAATGAGACAGATCGAGAAGTTTGTTAGCAATTTTAAGAAAGCTGTTCTAACAAATGTACAAGTATCCAACATTGTACATCATATTTATACATGCAGATAATGCTTTGGCAGGTGTACAACATGCGCAGATCTCATCCTTGTACAATTATTATGACTCATTTATGTAGCTTCACTCTGGTTGGCTGACTTACAGTTTAGATGGAAGTGTATCATCCATATGTAAAGTTGCTGTCTGGTATGATCGTTTCAATATCTGAATCATCATCTTGTGCAGTGGATGGCTGATTATGTACAACTTGGATGTGTTGTCTACCTCAATACAGAAATGAACTTTAACTATGGCAACTTCTTTTTGAGATGGGCATCTTTCTCTGAACCCATGTGCTCGCATGAAGATCTGATGCTCTATCCTGGTTCAATTTGGCTCTCCCCTTAATTAGGACAGACGAATCTTGCTAAACTCAGGAGTTTTCCTTCTCAGAAAGGCAAAAGCATTAAAGTCTCTATCGGGAGCCTTATTTAGCAACCTCATTCATTTCCCCTGAGTGAGCACGGTAAGATAAATATTCATCCAATTGTAGCTTGATTTTTGCCTGGTATAAGCAGGTAAGGGGTTAAGAGATTCCATTATTTATTATTGGAGTGCAATGGAAACTGTGCACTTAACAAAGAGTGAACAGAAAATGTAACGGACTCGTTTCATCACCACCTCACCAATCATTTGGAATTGCAAGCAAAGATCAGAGTAGCCTATTTCAAGTTTAATTGCATAATCTGCTATTTCAGCCATAGTTTTTAAAAATATTCTTATGATTTTAGAACAGGATTTTGAAATAAAAGAAGCATACGTTGCATTTGAAACTGCAGTTTTTTCCAAAACTCTACATGCTAAGGAAGTGTAACAGCACCTTGTAAACCTGCTAAATTCTCTCCTGTGCTATACTGCTTCTACGTCAAGCACTTACACCCACACACGTTGACATAACAGCTGGAGTCTTCAATGAGCATAAATACAAGCTGCTGAATTGAGTAACAACACAAGCAAACCAAACAATCAAATAAACGCTGTAATCTTTCAGAAAAAGAAAGATTCCACTCCAAAAACATAATGCCTGTTGATCTGAAATCCTTTCAAGTCAGTCTGACCATAACTAGTCTTTCACAATGTTGCCAGACAATTTTTTGTTTCTGACTTACAGCATCTGCAGCTCTTTTGGTTTTTATTTAGTATTTCACAGATAATGTCTGGCAATCAGTGACCCTTCAGCAGAGGTGTATAAGGGAGCAGTGATGGTAATGACGCAGCACTAAGTTATTCTGCACCCAGGCCAATGTTCTGAGGTCATGGGTTCTGTTGTGTTCAAGGTTGAGGAGCAACATTGCAATGATGTCATGGAGCTACACATCAGAGTGTGTGAATAGCACTGTTTGGACAGAAGTTGAATATTCTAGAAGAACAGACCATCCTCTACTAGAGTGGGGTTCGATGAGGCAGCCTGGAGATGGAGGTGCAGGTTGGTAGTATTGGAGACCAAGTGGGAAGGAACAAGCAGGCAGATCATCTCTTGGGTTCATAGGCAAGAGGTTCCCTTGATACCTTCAGACACCTCTCGATTGATGAGTCCCCTCTTTCCTGCTGCTTTTCGACAAATTGATCACAGTTTGAGACCTACTCCTGTCTACCTGTTCACCCAAACGTATTATGGTGTGGGAAGCATAAACTGTCCTCAGTTGTCTTGGTAACAAGCTCACTTGACCATTAATTATTTATATTAAACTGGTGACTGGGTTACTAATTTCATCAAGGAGGAGAAAGTGAGGACTGCAGATGCTGGAGATCAGAGCTGAAAAATGTGTTGCTGGAAAAGCGCAGCAGGTCAGGCAGCATCCAAGGAGCACTTTTCAGTACTGATTTCATCAGCCACAAACCTGCCCAACTATAGGGACCAGCTTGGGTGATGGGCACAAAGATGGGGTGGAGAAAGTGACTGCAGACGCTGGAGATCAGAGATGAGAGTACGGTGCTAGAAAAGCACAGCAGGTCAGGCAGCATCCGAAGAGCAGGAGAATCGATGTTTCAAGCATAAACCCTTCATCAGGAATGTCCACTCTCGACAAAGATGGTGTGCCCTTGTATTGTATGCATAGCCCGTCCATAAACACAAGTGGAATGGTGGGGCATGAAATCCAGGCCAAAGTGACAATCCGTCTCAAGGAATCTGAATCTTGCTAAACTCTTAGAGAATATGAATAGCAAGTGTCTATATCAGTAGAGAGAGTGTGCCCCTATATTTCTTACTATTTGCTGTAATTAATGACCAGCCACAGAAAGAGAGAATCAAGCCATCTCTTCTTGATATTCAATGGTAGTACTATCATTGAATATGGTCGAAGAGTGTTCTGCTAGAAAAGCACAGCCAGTCAGGCAACATCTGAGGAGCAGGAGAATCAATGTTTTGAGCTCAAAATGTCAACTCTCCTGCTTCTCGGATGCTGCCTGACCGGCTGTGCTTTTCCAGCACCACACTCTTCGACTCTGCAGTGCTCACATCCTCCCTATCATTGAAAATCCAAATCTCAACATTCTGAGGGGTAACCAGAAACTGCACAATACCTGTCATCTATATGGCTGCAAGAGACAAAATCTGAAATTGCTTAAAAGCAGGTCTAGCAGCATCTGTGGAGAGAAAACAGAGTTGATGATTCAGGTTCAATGACCCTTCTTGAGAACTATGGCTGCCAGAACTGATCAGAGATTGGGAATTCTAGCATGAATAATTCACTCTAGAAAACCTGAAAACCATCTACAAGACACAAGTCAGAGGGAGTAATGAAACACTCCCACTTGCCTGGATGACTACAGGTCCATTAACAGTCAAGACACTTGACACCATCGAGGATAAAGCAGCCTGTTTAACTGGCCAACCACCACCTTAATCATTCACTCCCTCCACCACTGGTGTACAAGATGCACTGCAGTAACTGAATGTTCCTCGAACAACCCCTTCCAAACCTGCCACCTCTGCAGTTGAGAAGAACATGGGTAGCAGGTACACTCCTGCAAAGCTCTCTCTAAGTTCACAACATCCCGACTCGGAATAACATCATCATTTTGTTTACTGTCACTGAATCACCACATGAACAGCAGCAGTTCAAGAAAGCAACTCACCACCTCCTCAAGATCACATAGAGATGGACAACAAGTGATGGCCCTGCCAGCAATGCCCACATCCCATGATAGAAGTTTTTAAAAAAACAAATTGATTTAAGACTAAGGATAAGGGTGGTGTGGTGGCTCAGTGGTTAGCACTGCTGCCTCACTGCACCAGGGACCTCGTTCAATTCCAGCCTTAGTTGACTGTCTGTATGAAGTTTGCATGTTCTCCCTGTGTCTGCATGGGTTTCCTTCCACAATCCAAAGATGTGCAGGTTAGGTGAATTGGCCATGCTAACTTGCCCATAGTGTAGATTATTAATCAGGGGTAAATCAGGGGTTTGGGTGGGTTACTCTTTGGAAGGTTGGTGTGGACTTGTTGGGCCGAAGGGCATGTTTCCACCCGGTAGGGATTCTAATTCTAAAGAAAAATTGAATATTTGAATACATACAACCAGTAAAATGTGAAGGGCCAAACAACTTTCTTTGGTACTCAGGGTTAGTAAAACCACCAATGAATGCTTATTTTGCATTAGTCGGGTTAATTTTCTCTTTAAACATAGATGTTGGACTGAGCATACGAAGTACTGTCTGCTTATTGTAAGCTTAGGGAGCAAATTGATGTATATTAGAGTCATAGAGTCATAGAGATGTACAGCATGGAAACAGACCCTTCGGTCCAACCTGTCCATGCCGACCAGATATCCCAACCCAATCTAGTCCCACCTGCCAGCACCCGGCCCATATCCCTCTAAACCCTTCCTATTCATATACCCATCCAAACGCCTCTTAAATGTTGCAATTGTACCAGCCTCCACTACATGCTCTGGCAGCTCATTCCATACACGTACCACCCTCTGCGTGAAAAAGTTGCCCCTTAGGTCTCTTTTATATCCTTCCCCTCTCACCCTAAACCTATGCCCTCTGGACTCCCCGACCCCAGGGAAAATACTTTATCTATTTATCCTTTCCATGCCCCTCATAATTTTGTAAACCTCTATAAGGTCACCCCTCATTGTTTAATGTTGTGTTCATTCAGGGCAGCTATGCATTCTGAGCAAACATCTATTCAGACCCGTATGTGGCATGAAGTTGCAGATGTTGAGAGAATTTACTCCAGCTTCCTCAGTACAGTCTCCATTGCCCTGTACCTTTGCATATATATCAAAGCTTACAGCTGTTCTCATAATCAAACAAGATACATCAGTCCTTCTGATCCATATTTCTGTAATTAGTAGGTTCTATTCTATGAAAAATCAGTCCCAAAAATGTCACTGGTGACTCCAGCATGGGATGCTAAAAATTTAATGCTGTGATTTAATTCGGAATGGTAGCAGCCATCAACCTGGAGCTTTTCCAGCCAGTCTGAATTATTCCTTAAATTTCAACTTGAAAACACAGGGTAGAGTTGCTCAAAAATCAGCCACAAATTGGGTGAAATTGACTGGGAAGTGGTGCAGAGATTCCAAAATAACATCTTTACTCACCGAAGATCCAGTCTCGTCCCCTGATACTGAGGCTACCTGAGGGTTAATAAAGGGTCCTGAAGATCAGGACTGTACATTGTCAATCCTTGTGCAAAGTTACAGCCTCTTTTGAAGTTGCTGTGGACTTTTCAGGCAATGCTTTTTGGAACATAGCAGCTCACTCTATAAAAGGCTTGCCTTATTTTCTGGCAGTATGGGCTCAATTCCCACACCAGCTGAGGTTACCATAAAGGACTCCCCCTGCCTCACCTAATGCACGATAAACCGCAGATTAAACCATACCCATTAGCTCTCTCTCTCTCTCTCTCTCTCTCTCTTTATCTCTGCTGATCAAACCACCAATGAACATTCCATCGAAATCATCAGACCATTGTGCAACTCTCTCTGAAATCTCCTCTGAAATTTCTTATCTTCAAAAACAATCTAGCTCCTTCAGCCTCTCCACCTTTTAGCTCTGGTATCATTTTGATCAATATCTTCATCTCCCTCTCTAAAGTTTGCTTACGTCAACCCAGTGGCATCTCCATGCAACATTTTCTTCGGCATTGTGATGGGTCCGACCTGGGATTCCAAGGGGAGGTTGGGTCTTAGAGTCATAGAGATGTACAGCACAGAAACAGACCCTTCAGGCCAACTCTTCCATACCAACCAGATATCCCAACCTGATCTAGTCTCATTTGCCAGTATCCAGCCTATATCCCTCCAAACTTTTCCTATTCATATACCCATCCAAATGCTTTTTAACTGTTGTAATTGTTCCAGCCTCCACCACTTCCTCTGGCAACTCATTCCATACTTGTACCACACTCTGTGTGAAAATGTTGTCCCTTAGCTCTCTTTTATATCTTTCCCCTCTCACCTGAAATTTATGCTGTCTAGTTCTGGTCTCCCCCATCCCAGGGAAAAGACTTTGTCTATTTACCCTATCCATGCCCCTCATAATTTTATAAACCTCTATTTGGTCATCCCTCAGCTTCCAGGGAAAACAGCCCCAGCCTATTCAGCCTCTCCTTTTAGCTCAACCTCTCCAACTTTGGCAACATCCTTGTAAACCTTTTCTGCACCGTTTGAAGTCCTTGAGCCCAGAGCCGTGAAATGAACTAAGCACACTTTGTCTTAAATTCTCTTCTTTTTAAAATAATTGTTTCCCCTCATTATATTATTGTGAATGGACTTATTCTGAACTTTTATCTCTTTTTTTTAACTTATTACTGTGATTTTGTATTTTTGAAGGTCTGTAATGCTGGACTCTTTATTTCTTAATTTTCACTTTTCTTTCTTAGAATTTGTACTGAAGAACTTGTACCCAGGTACCTTTATACCGCAGTTAGCACCATAAGTGGCGACTTGTAAACATTTCAGTGTATTCATGTGAGAACATGTGACAATAAAGCTAATTCAATGCAATTATTGGAAGTACACACATAAAAGAGAGACAAAAGCCAGGGATTTGGACAAAAACTGGATTTAGATTTGACAAACTTGACTTATCAGCTTCTTATTGGGGTGTACTAGTTAGCACAGTTGGCTGGACAGCTGACTTGCACTGGAGAGTGATGCTGGCAGTATGGACTCAATTCCCACCAGCTGAGGTTGCCAGAAAGGACTCTCCCTGCCTCACTAAGGCACAATGACCCTCAAGTTAAACTATCACCCATTGTCTCTCTCCCTCATGACAGAGTCAGATTATGGTGACATTTATCTACTTTTTCTATGAAATTCATTTCCTGATATGGCACTGTTATTAAATCCTAAAATCAAAGGCTTAAAGGAACATTCCTATAACCAAACAGTAAATCTAAGCCTCAAACATCAAATGTTAATATTAATGCTGCAGATTTGGTAGATTTTTTTTACTGTGTCTACAATAATCATATTGCAATATTCTTTTTAAGAATTGTAATGTCAAGATTGGACTGCAGACATGATGGTTAGCATTGTTGAAACTCTCAATTTGTCAGTGTCATCATGATGTGTGTTCACTTAGGAACAAATTACTGCAGATGCTAGAATCTATACTAAAAATAAAAAATGCTGGCAATCACAGTGGGTCAGGCAGAGAGAGAGAGCAAGTTAATGTTTCAAGTCCAGGTGACTCTTCATCAGAGTTGACAAGAAGTGTGGAAGGGCAGCGTTTATGCAATAATGGGGTGGGGTGAGCTGTGGAGTACTGTCATTTACACATTCTGATCACTTAATCTGAACTATCAACATCCTTTCTCCTCCAGCATTCCAACCTCCACCACTTTCCACCCAATCCCCCTCCACTCCCCTGAATATTGCGTGAATGCAGCCCCCTCCACACTTCGCGTCAGCTCAGATGAAGAGTGATCTGGACTCAAACCATTAGCTTGTCCTGTCTCCATGGATGCTGCCTGACCCACTGTGATCTCCAGCATTTTTTATTTGTTATGTTTACATGTGTTGCTTTCACAAAATGAAGTATTTGTAGAAGTTGAGCTATTAGCAGAAAAATGAATCTTTCAGAAACACAGGGATCACTTACATGAGTGTTGGTGAACAAAGAGACCCTTGGAGTGTGGTTCATAGTTCCTTGAAAATGGAGTCACAGGTAGATAGGATAGTGAAGAAGGCATTTAATATGTTTTCCTTTATTGGTTAGAGCTCTGAGTATGGGAGATGGGAGGTCATGTTGCATCTGTTCAGGACATTGGTTCAGCTGCCTTTGGAATATTGCATGCAATTCTGGTCCCCCTTCTATGGGAAGAATTTTGTAAAACTTGAAAGGGATCAGAAAGGATTTACAAGAATGTTGACAGGGTTGGGGAGTTTGAGCTGTAGGGAAAGGCTGAGTAGGGTGGGGCTGTTTTCCCTGGAGCGTTGGAGATTGACGAGTGACCTTATAGAGGTTTATAGAATTATGAGGGACATGGATAGGATAAATAGACAAAGTCTGGGGTGGGGCAGTCCAGAACTAGAGGGCAAAGGTTTAGGGTGAGAGGGCAAAGACATAAAAGGGACGTAATGGGCAATTTCTTCATGCAGAGGTTAGTGCGTGTATGGAATGAGCTGCCAGAGGAAGTGGTGGAGGCTGGTACAACTACAACATTTAAAAGGCATCTGGATGGGTATACGAATAGGAAGAGTTTAGAGAGATATGGGCCAAATGCTGGCAAATGTAACTAGATTAATTTAGGATATCTGGTCAGCATGGACGAGTTGGACTGAAGGGTCTGTTTCTGTGCTGTACATCTCTATGACTCTATGACTCTATGCTGAGGAATGAAGCGTCCATGGACTACCAATGACTTCCACTTGACAGATATTGGCCTGGACACAGCATGCCCTAAAGTGGCATGGTAACATTTCCAAAATAGGGATTAAAGAAAGGGGGCAACTGGACATCTTTGATACATCTGGCAAAAGACAATAGTCAACAGGAGAAGAGAAGATTATTTCCGTGAATGCGCAGCAGCTGAAACCATCTGACCCACATCTTGCTGTTTATTGATTATTGTTGTTGTTAAGCATTAAACTCGTATTTTTGTAAGATGCTTTATAAACACTCTGACTTGATTAGAAAACATGAATCCATTGTTGTAGGTCAGATTTGGTCACAATCCATGAATTAGGCAGATTGAGGTAACCTCTGTTCTTACATAGATTATTATATAAGCAACTCTGTTACTGTGTGATATTTCTAGGAGAGTGGGAGAGTTTGGATCTCTGAAGCTTACTTTTGATGGATGAATGCTGGACAGAATTGACAGTTAATTGAATTTCTAGCACAGAGAAAAGGCCTTTAGACCTAAATGATCTATGTTAGTGTTAGTGCTCCACACAAGCCTCTTTTTAAGCCTGAATTAAATTAATTTTGCAAACATTTCCTTTTATCTCGTTCTCTGTTCTAGATCTGAGCATTTCTCCTGGTATTGTCTGTGACTCAATATGCTGTGTTCATGCAGTGATGAATATTTAAACATTTTCATATTTTTGGCAGCTCATGCTGTGACATTTTCAATGCCTCTTCTGAAAAGATGATGACATATACATTCAGAACAAGTGTCACATTTTTCTAAGCAAAGTTTAGAGTTTGCTAACAGCCCAGTTAAACATTTTATGATTATCCTCATTTGGAAATGGCATTCAAAAGATCAACACTGACAGAAAAGTCTTATCTATGTCAGATGCCAGTGATCTTTACAACACAACTGTTCTGTATAATCACAGCAGGAAGGTAATTATTTTGTTTTAAGCAAGGATGGTGAAAGAAGACTTTTTAAGTTTGTGCTTTAATTAGCAATGTACAGCAGAGACCACTTAACCCTTGGACTACTTGTTTTCATTCCAAAACACTGTGCTGATGGAGAAAAAGCATATTTATCTTTATCATAGTTTAACACTTCTTACATTGAATTATTGTTGGTAAGTAATGACTATTGCTCACCATAGCCTTCACTTCCAGTTCCATAACTTCTGCATTTGAAGATGTGTCATCACATGTGATGGAAGTGTTCCTCATTGTTTGCCTCAGAGCCAGAGTTTTGCAAATTCAAGTGCCATGGGATTGCTCTCATCCACCTGAACCATCTGCAAGGCAGGCATACCCTCTGAAGAATGGATCGATCAACAAAAACGACTCGCTGGCTATGTTGGCACATCAACCTCAAGTTTGTGTCCCAGTCATAGAGTCATAGAGATATACAGCATGGAGACATAGCTCCAACTCATCCATGCTGACCAGATATCCTAACCTAAACAAGTCCAATTTGCCAGCGCTCGGCCCATATCCCTCTAAACCCTTCCTGTCCTTATACCCATCTAGATGCCTTTTTAGTGCTGTAATTATACCAGCCTCCAACCTTTTCTGTGTGAAAACGTTGCCCCTTGGTCCCTTTTATATCTTTCCCCTCTCACCCTAAACCTATGTCCATAGTTCTGGACACCCCTACCCTGGGAAAATGACCTTGGCTATTCATCCTACCTGTGCCCCGTGTGATTTTATAAACCTCTATAAGGTCACCCCTCAGCCCCCGACACTCCAGGGAAAATGGCCCTAGCCTATTCAGCCTCTCCCTATTGCTTCCAACCCTTTCAACAGGCTCATAGTTCCTTGAAAGTAGAGTCGCAGGTAGATAGGATAGTGAAGAAGGCTTTCCTTTATTTGTCAGAGTATTGAGTACCAGAATTGGGAGGTCATGTTGTGGCTGTACAGGACATTCATAAGGCCACTTTTGGAATATTGCATGCAATTCTAGTCTCCTTCAATTCAGAAGGATGTTGTGAAACTTGAAAGGGTTCAGAAAAGATTTACAAGGATGTTGCCACCATTGGAAGGTTTGAGCTACAGGGAGAAGTTGAATAGGCTGGGACTGTTTTCCCTGGAGTGTCGGAGGCTTGGGTTGACCTTATAGAGGTTTATAAAATCATGAGGGACATAGATAGGATAAATAGGCAAAGTCTTTTCCCTGGGGTGTGGGAATTCAGAATGCGAGGGCATAGGTTTAGGGTCAAAGGGGAAAGATATAGAAGAGACCTAAGGGACAATTTTTTCACACAGAGAGTGGTACATGTATGGAATGAGTTGCCAGAAGAAGCAATGGAGGCTAGTACAATTGCAACATTTAAAAGGCATCTAGATGGGTATATGAATAGGAAGGGTTTAGAGGGATATGGACCTTGTGCTGGCAAATGGGACTAGGTTAGGTTGGGATATCTGATTGGCATGGACAAGTTGGACCAAAGGGCCTGTTTCCATGCTGTGCAACTCTATGACTCTCTGACATGAAGTTTTGGATACACAACCTTCACAGTCAAGTATTTCCATTTTACTTGAGGAGAGGGCAGCTTAGGGAGCTGAGCAGGTGAAATGTTACATCAGAGGAAGTTTTGACATTATTTACATTGTTGGCAATGCACATATTCGATAATAGGGTCAGGTCTGGGTGATGGGCAGGAAGGTGCTGTGCCCTTGTATTGTGTGTATACCCCATTCATAAATATGCCAAGTGGAGGGGGGAGGGAGTGCATAAAATTCAGGCCAAAGTGACCATCAGTCACAAAGAATCTGAAACTTATTAAACTCCTCGAGAGTATGAATAACACATGATTCCATCAGTACAGAGAGGGAGCATCTGTATTTATTACCATAATTTACTGTAATTAATGACCATGTAATTAATTATTGTAATTAAGAAATTATCAAACCATCTCTCCTTGATATTCAATGGCATCACAATTATGCAATCCTCGACCATCAACTTGATGGGGATTTATCACAAACTGAACATGACCTCTCATAAAAATTCAATGGCAACAGGAAAAGGTCAAAGACTGGAAGTCTAATATGAGTAACTCATTCCAGAAAGCCTGTTGACCATCGACAAGTTCTAATCCAGTCCCTTCATAACAGGCAAATCAGCTCCTGGTTCACGTGAATGGAACACCAAGAAGAAAGCAAGAAATAGGAGCAGATGTGGATCATAGAGTATATTGAGTTTGCTCCATTATTCAGTACCATTATGGCTGATCTTGGGTTTCAACTCAACTTTATCATCCACTCCCCACATCCCTTGATTCCTGGAGAGACAATAAATCTGTGTACTGCAACCTTGAAAGGATTCCACGATGATTCTCAAACTTTTAAGTAAAATAATTTCTCCTTTTGGCTCCTGTGACTGTGCCCCCATCCTTAATCTCATGCTTCTGATTCCTCAGCCACCAGACACAATCTGTCAACATCTGTGGTGCCGAATCCCAACAGAATCTTGTATTCCTTATTGAATCATCTCTCAACATTCTAAACTCTCAAGAATGTAGACCCAGTTTACTCAGCTTCTCACCATAGGACAGTAGCTTCTTTCAGTGACCCCTCTGATGGATGGTGGTGACCAGTGCAGAAAGGCTCTTTGCATGAGAGTCTAAAACTAGGTCTCATCATCTTGAGATAAGAAGGCCAGCAATTTAAGACACAGCTGAGGAGAAACATCTTCAGTCTGTGAATCTTTGGAATTTTCTACTCCAAAGGAATGTGCATGTTCAGTCATTGACTAAACTCAGAAGTGATATCTCATGGATGTTTGATCCAAAAAACAACTAAGAGATATGGCTATAGAGTGGAAGAGCTGGTTCGTCGATCAGCCATGAATTTATTTGATGGCAAAGCAAAATTAAGAGGCAGAATCACTCTAATTCAGCTCCTATTTCTTTCAGAGTCATAGTCATAGAGGTCTGCAGCAGAGAAAAAGGCTCCTTCAGCCTACTGAGTTTGCATCAGGAAAAAACAAGCACCTAATAATTCTAATCACATATTCCAGCACTTGGCCAATAACCTGTGTGCCTCAGAATCGCAAGTCATAGAGTCATAGAGATGTACAGCATAGAAACAGACCCTTCGGTCCAACCCGTCCATGCCGACCAAATATCCCAACCCAATGTAGTCCCACCTGCCAGCACCCGGCCCATATCCTTCCAAACCCTTCCTATTCATATACCCATCCAAATGCCTCTTAAATTTTGCAATTGTACCAGCCTCCACCACTTCCTCTGGCAACTCATTCCATACCCGTACCACACTCTGTGTGAAAAGTTGCCCCCTAGGTCTGTTTTATATCTTTCCCCTCTCACCCTAAACCTATGCCCTCTAGTTCTGGACTCCCCTACCCCAGGGAAAAGACTTTGCCTATTTACCCTATCCATGCCCCTCATAATTTTGTAAACCTCTATAAGGTCACCCTTCAGCCTCTGATGCTCCAAGGAAAACAGCCCCAACCTGTTCGGCCTCTCCCTGTAGCTCAAATCCTCCAACCCTGGCAACATCCTTGTAAATCTTTTCTGAACCCTTTCAAGTTTCACAACATCATTCCAATAGGAAGGAGACCAGAATTGCACGCAATATTCGAACAGTGGCCTAACCAATGTCCTGTACAGCTGCAATATGACCTCCCAATTCCTATACTCAATACTCTGACCAATAAAGGAAAGCATACCAAATGCCTTCTTCACGATCCTATCTACCTGCAACTCCACTTTCAAGGAGCTATAAACCTGCACTCCAAGGTCTCTTTGTTCAGCAACACTCCCTCGGATTTTACCATTAAGTGTATAAGTCCTGCTAAGATTTGCTTTCCCAAAATGCAACACCTCGCATTTATCTGGATTAAACTCCACCTGCCAATTCTCAGCCCATTGGCCCATCTGGTCAACATCCTGTTTTAATCTGAGGTAACCCTCTTCGCTGTCCACTACACCTCCAATTTTGGTGTCATCTGCAACTTACTAACTGTACCTCTTATGTTCGAATCCAAATCATTTATGTAAATAACAAAAAGTAGAGGACCCAGCACCGATCCTTGTGGCACTCCACTGGTCACAGGCCTCCAGTCTGAAAAACAACACTCCACCACCACCCTCTGTCTTCTACCTTTGAGCCCGTCTGTATCCAAATGGCTATTTCTCCCTGTATTCCGTGACATCTAACCTTGCTAATCAGTCTCCCATGGGGAACCTTGTCGAACTCCTTACCGAAGTCCAAATAGATCACATCTATCACTCTGCCCTCATCAATCCTCTTTGTTGCTTCCTCAAAAAACTCAATCAACTTTGTGAGACATGATTTCCCATGCACAGAGCCATGTTGACTATCCCTAATCAGTCCTTGCCTTTCCAAATACATGTACATCCTGTCCCTCAGGATTCCCTCCAACAACTTGCCAACCACCAATGTCAGGCTCACTGGTCTATTGTTCCCTGGCTTATCCTTACCACCCTTCTTGAACAGTGGCACCACGTTAGCCAACCTTCAGTCTTCCGGTGAACAGCTCAATACGTATTAAATGTTATGAAGATTTCTACCTCTACCACCCTTACAGGCAATGAGTTCTCTGGGTGAAAAAATCTTTTCCCAGATTCCCTCTAAACCTTAAATCTCTTACCTTAAATCTACACCCTCTGGATGCTGATCCCTCCACCAACGGGAAAGATTCCTTCCTGTCTATCTTATCCCTGCTCCACATAATTATATACATCTCAGTCAGGTACACCACATGATCTCCTCTGCTTCAAGGATCAGTTTAACCAATCTCTCTTCATAACTGAAACTCTCCAGCCCAGGCAACATCTCTGTACCCTCTCTAGTGCAATCACATTCCTCCTATAATGTGGATTCCAGATTTGCACACAATACCCTAGCTGTGATCTAAACAACATTTTTTATAGCTTCAATATAACCCTTGTATAATCACAACAAGACCTCTTCACATTCCTGAGACAGTGTCCAAGCAATAACTGGCAACGTATCATTTGTCTTCCTAATTGTTGGCTGTACCATCATGTTAACTTTCTGTGATTTGTGTACGAGGACTCCATAATCTGACCGGACAATAACACTGAATAACTTCTCCACATTTTAGAAAACAAACCTTCTGTTTTCTATTCTTCACACCAACATGATTCACTATTCTCAACATTATATTCCATCTGCCAATTCCTTTGAAGTGTGAGAGATTGCAGACTTCTGAAGTGCAGAGGGATCTGCGCATCATCCTGCACAAATTGCAAATATGATGAAACAAGTATACTGTTTTTTGAAAACAAGTATTGTGATGACTGGTGTATATTTATATATGTTAATGTATTTTTGGAATTGATTTCAAAGTAATGACATATGTGTGTTGGTTTCTTTTATAAAGGGCTTTCAAAGTCAGGAATGTTCTGAAACAGTGATGTAATCCTGTATGCATCAGAGAGTAGGTATGTGTAAACACCTCTGGTGTTAATGGGTGGATGTTTATACTGTTGGTTTTATAGTAGGTGGAGTTTCTTTTATTCATTTGTAGGAAAGGGAACATCACTGGCTCGGCATTTATTGCCCTTACACAAACTCAGAAGACAGCGAAGATCAATCACATTGCTGTCGGTCTGAAGTCAAATGTAGGTCAGATGGTACATAAGGATAACAGCTTCCTTTCTTACAGGATATGAGTGAACCAGATGGGTTTTTACCCCAACAATCACGGTGGGATTTGAACCTGTGCCCCCCCAAACATTACCTTGGTCTCTGGATTGCCAGTCTAGTGGTAATGCCACCAGACCATCACCTCCCCTGAGTAAAGGTGTAAAGTTCTGTTTTCAGTTCAGAAGAACCGAGGATGAGCAAATTACCTTTTAATTCAGATCAGAAGCAAGTTTTCACACTTCAGCTCAAAAGACACCGCTGATGAGTTTAGAAACTGGTTTAGTTTCTCGACTTGGAATGTTTCAGGGAACTCCCAAGTCTAGTTATGACGGTAGGAGAGTGCAGTGTGTGAAACTTCAAAACCAGGAAAGTTTGTTTCAAAATTCGCAGATTATTGCAGTTTAGGCCTTTTGATTTGTGTAAACTCAGTGTCAACAGATTTGGAAAGGATTCATCGAATTTCTCCATAATCCGAGGCTAACTGTGATGGACGTGAAAGTAGAACGTGAAAGAGTTGAGAAAGGAATGTAATTTTTGAGACTTGATTCTGTAATGAATCATGCCAGGAAATGAATTAAAACTTTCAAAGTTTGGGAGAAGATTTGTAGCTCGGGTGCTCGTTGTTGTGGTTCTGTTCGCCGTGCTGGGAATTTGTCTTGCAAAAGTTTTGTCCCCTGGCTAGCGCTTCACAGGAGGCTTCCAAGCACTGAGGATGTCACCTAGACAGGGGACGAAACATTTGCAAGACAAATTCCCAGCTCGGCGAACAGAACCACAACGAATTAAAACTTTGTTTTGTTTTATGTTTTAGATCCTGCTATCTTCAATATTTAGGTGAATTGGATTTTATTTCCTTTTTTCTTTTCTGTCATAAAATTAGGTTTTGTTGTCACGGAAAGTGTGCAGGCTCATTTGAATATGTCTCAGTAATTAAACACCAGATCAGCTAATGAAACAAAATAAAAATCTATCAAACCAGATTACAATCTGGGATTTGACCTGTGCAATGGTAACATCAAATGAGTTCATAACAGCATGTAATTAGAAAACTGAATGGAATGGTATTAATTATTATAAAGGTAATTGGGTGCAAAAGTAGGGCATTTTTCAGAAGTTATATAGGGCACAGATGAGACCACACAGAGTCATAAAGTCATACAACGTGGAAACAGACCCTTCAGACCAGCAGTCCATCCAAACATAATCCCAAATTTAATTAGTCCCACCTGCTTTCTCCTGGCCCATATCCCTTCAAACCTTTTCTATTCATGTACTTGTCCAAATGTCTTTTAAACATTGTAACTATGCCTGCATCCACCACTCCCTCAAGAAGTTCATTCCACATACAAACCATCTTCTGCGTAAAAAAATTGCCTCTCATTTCTCTTTTAAATCTCTCTCCTCTCACCTTAAAAATATACCACCAAGTCTTGAAAACCCCCATCCTACAGAAAAGATGTCCACCATTAACCTTATCTATACACCTCATGATTTAATAAACCTCTATAAGGTCACCTCTCAACTTTCTAAGCTCCAGTGAAAAAGGTCCCAGCTTATCCAGCCTTTCTTTATAACTCAAACATTCCACTCCCAGCAACATCCTGGTAAATCGCTTCTGAACCTTCTCTTGCTTAGTAATATCCTTCCTATGACTGGGCGACCAGAACTAGACATAGTACTCCAGAAGAAGCCTCACCAATGTCCTGTGCCACCTCAACATGACTTTCCATCTCTTGTACTCACAGAACTGAGCAATGAGAGCAAACGTCCTAAAAGCCTATTTAACCACCCTGTCTATAGGTGATGCAAACTTCAAAGAATTATGTACCTGAACCCCTATGTCCCTCTCTTTTACCACACTACCCAAGGCCCTATCATTAATTGTACAAGTTCTGCCCCTGTTGTACTAAAATGCAATACCTCAATCCCGATAGAACTCCATCTGCCTTTTTTAAGCACATTGACCCATTTAATCAAGATTCCTTGTAACCTTAGAAAATCTTCTTCACTATCCGCTATACCACCAATTTTGGTGTCGTCCACAAACTTACCCGCTTTATCTTCTATATTCTCTTCCAAATCACTTATATAAATGACAAACGAAAGAGGACCCAGAACCTATCCCTGTGGAACATCGCTATAGACAGGTCTCTGGTCCAGAACCACCATTCTCTGCCTCCTGCTATTAAGCCAATTTTGCATCCAATTGGCAAGCTCACCCTAAATCCCATGTGACCTAACTTTACTAATTAGTCTACCATGTCAAAACTTGCCAAAGGTTTTACTGAAGTAAACAATGTCAACCACTCTGCCCTCAGTCTTTTTGGTAACTTCCTCAAAATACTCAATCAAGTTTGTGAGACACAATTTTCCTCACACAAAACCGTGCTGACTCTCCCTAATCAATTTTTGCCTCTCTAATGACTGGAATACTTTATTGGTCTCCTTATTTGAAGAAGGATGTAAGTACTTTAGAAGCAGTGTGGAAAACATTTACTAGATTAATATCTGGAATGGATGAGTTGTCTTATGAGGACAAGTTGGACACTCCTGGCTTGTATGCGATTGAGTTTAGAAGAGTAACAGGTGACTTGACTGAAACAGATAAGAACCTGAGGGGTCTTGAACAGGGGGATTGGAAAGGATGTTTCTTCTTGTGACAGAAACCAGGCTAGGGGGGTGATTGCTTAAAAATAAAGGGTCATCATCTAAGACAGAAGGGGAGCAATGTTTTTCTCGCCAAGGGTCATGAGTCATTTTCAAATTTCTTCCTCAAACATTGGTGGAAGAAGAGTCTGTGAATATTTTTTAACACAAAGATAGATAGGTTGTTGATAAGCAAGGACTTAAAAAGGTATGCAAGAATGTGGAGGAATCAGATTAATTGTAATCTTGTTGAATGATGGACAGATGCAAGGGACAAAGTTGCATACACCTGCTCCTAATTCATTCTTTATGCATATTCATATTTTAAACTGTAAAACTTCCCTTCACTTTGCCTCTTACATCTTTTGTTTGATGCATAAAATGCTGACTCCACCCTTGCTGACGTTGTACAGAAAAGAAGTACTGACTAAAGTCAGTTCTTCTTACAATCTTACTGATGGAATAAGTAATCAATGGGATTGTCCATGTGACTTAGGCAGAGAATACGTAAAATTGTAGGTATAATACCCCTTTTCTATGTTTCAGGGATCAAATGGAAGAAGTTTATAATGTATTTCATTATAGGCTTATTTCAAGCTAACACAACATCATTGTGCTTTTAATATTTTGGCACTTTGTAGAATTGAACAGCCTTCAGGCAGTGATGTCACACACTTGAAATATGTTTTGTGTCTCATGAAGAATAGAGAACAGGTGGCACTCAGGGAAAAAAAGATGCCTCACAGCTTCACAGTCTCGATTCTGCAATGTTACAGAATATTTGTTCCCATTTTCTCTTTCTGACGGATGCTGACTCCTTGCTCGGGTAATGCCTTTGTTTTTCTCTGTTGAGCTTCTCAATCATTTAGAGTGTTTTTATTTCTAAGGTGCAGAATCCGCAGCATTTTGCCTTTATTTTAACATTTCGAGTTCAATCTAACTTGCTCAGAGTCTGAAGAAGGGTCATGACTGGTTTGAAATGTTAGTAAGTCTATGAGGTGAATTTCCATTTGCAGAATTGTATTTGTGGACACATTCCATTTTGCTCAAAAAATATACAATCTGCAGGCAGTCAATCCATGTAACATCTTATAAATTCCTATTTTGGAAATGGATTAGATTCCCTGCAGTATGGAAACAGGCCCTTCAGCCCAACAAGTCCACACTGACCCTCCAGAGAGTAACCCACCCAGACCCATTCTCCTACCCTATACTTACTCCTGACTAAAGCACCTAACACTATGGGCAATTTAGCACAGCCAATTCACCTAGCCTGCACACCTTTGGACTGTGGGAGGAAACCCACACAGACACAGGGAGAATGTACAAACTCCATACAGAGCATCACCGAAGGCTGGAATCAAACCCAGGGCCCTGGTGTTGTGAGGTTGTGCTAACCACTGAGCCACTGTGCTGCCCATGTCTGCAATCAACCAGTCTGACCCAAGACTGGGGGACAGACAGTCTCTAACCTCACACCTTTAACGCATTGTCTGAGCTGAGATGTCAGCTTTTTAAAAATAAAACCTTAAGTTATCTCGAGAATGTGACTTAAAAGACGTTCTGGGATTTACATATTAATGATCCGAAACTTGCAACCCATTCTAAAAGATGGAAGACTTAACAACAATCTAGGTTTGTTCAACATATCATTTCCGTTGTATGACATTGTAATCTTTTGCTATAAATTCTGTGTCTTATGATCCTGCTCCACAACCACCTGATGAAGGAGCAGCGCTCCAAAAGCTAGTGCTTCCAAATAAACCTGTTGGACTATAACCTGGTGTTGTGTGATTTTTAACTTTGTACACAGATGCTGCCAGACCTGCTGAGCTTCTGCATGCTTCCTTTTTTTAAAATTTTCTAATCAACCTGATCAGAGATGTTATTACACTTTTCTGGAGCAGGTGAGATTTAAACACAAAAGTCCTGGCTAATGCTTCTGTTTTTATTATCCCCATCACCTAAGGAGTTGAGGTCAAATTTGACCATAATTAAGAAAACCTATCAAAGTGTGGGCTGGCAGAATCTAGTTTCAAATTTAACAAAAAGCCACGAATGTAATTATACATGCAAGTGATTGGCAATTGTATGTAAATGCCAGCCTGGCTCAGTTTGGTAGCACAAAAGTGTAGTGGCACAGTGGTTATCCAGCTGGGTGGGCGTCAGTTGGCTGAATGGTTGGTTTACAAAGCTATATATTGACAACAGTGTGGATTCAATTCCCAGCACTAGCTGAGGTTACGGTGAAGGACTCTTCTTCTCAACATCTCCCCTTGCCTGAGGTATGGTGACCCTTAGGTTAAATAACTACTAGGAGTCTCTCTCTCTCTCTCTCGCTCTCTCTCTCTCTCTCTCTCTCTCTCTCTCATGAGAGAGCAGCCCTATGGCCTGGTAAGGCTCTGGTGACATGACCTCTACCTGAGTTTGTAACAGAGTCTTGGGCTAATAACCATAAACTCCAGATCGAGCATGGCAATTGCCAAATCTGAATTTCATTAATTAATTAAACAAATCTGAAACTATTGGATTATTTTATAAACTCATCTGGTGCCCATTAGGGAAGGAAATCTGAGGTCCCTATTCCCTCAGGACCAATTATAAGGAGTAGGAATGGAAGTAGACTATTTGATGAGTCCACTCTGCCATTCAATGAGATTATGGCTGATTTGATAATTCTCTCCAATCCGTTTTCCTGCCTTTTCCCCATTTATGACTCCAGTCCCACAGAAACGTTGGTGATTCTTAACTGCCTTCTGACCTTCTCACTTATATCAGAACATCTTGACTTTAACTTCACAGACCAGTTCAAAGCAGTGACGCACCACCACCTTCTCAAAGATAATTCAGGGTGGAGTTCCAATGACGGTGATGCCCACGGTGTATGAACAAAAAAAACTCTGGCATTGTGGGCTAAATTTCAATGCAATGGCTAAAACATAAAATCTAGTCTGGGAATAACAGGCCGTTGCATCACAGCAGAGAACACTACTTTATCAAAAGTGTTACCCTTGCAATGAGATTCTAAAAATACAAACTTATCTATACTAAAGGATATTTGAAGGAGTAATGGAAATATGATATTATTTGAGAAGAGAGTTCAAATGGTCTGAGATGTCTTCCTATCTACCCAATGTTACAGATATTCTCTGAATGCCACATTAAATAGGATACCACAGCCAACATACCAGATATGGTGAACTATTCCCCATTCCTGTCAGCTCTATTCGGGCCTTCCCAATTTGTTGAATTATGAGTTCAAATCCCACTACTGTCACTGTGAAGTAGACCAGACCTGCACTCCGGTGAATGTCCATTTAAAGGCTTTATTGAACATAATTATGTACAAGAGATGGGCAGAGAGGGCACCTTCTGGAAGCCTAAAGATTCAAGCCCCTGTTCAATGTAACTTGGCATCACAATTTCAGTTGCATCACTGTAAACTTTTGCGATAAATTCTGTGCCTCACAATCTTATACTCCACAACCACCTGATGAAGGAGCAGTGCTCTGAAAGCTAGTGCTTCCAAATAAACCTGTTGGACTATAACCTGGCATTGTGTGATTTTTAACGTGGCATCACTGTGACATGATCCCTCTGTGCATGCTCTGTAGTTAATCATAGAGTAAAGATGTAACTAACTCTTTTACTCCACGTGGTTGTCCTGTTAATGACATAAGCACAACACTCCAGTTATTACTTCTCCATTTTCACTACCAACTGCTATACTCTGTTAAATCAACACAACTATCTGCCCTTCAGTAATGCACACTGTTTCTCTGAAGTCGTTATGAGCCAGTAAGTAGGAAGTTAATGCATCCTGTAATAAAGAAGCCAAATGTCTAGTTTTTCCTTTACAATAAAAAAACTCTGCCTCCCCAGACTTGCGCTATTGCTGTGACTATTATATTTATGGTAGCTTCACATCAAATAGACAAGCAAACAATTAATAGATTAGTATTTACAATAGAGAGCACGGCCTGAGTAAGGAGCAGAATGAGAGTAGAATTACCATGAACAAAGCTTTAATTAGTCATATGATATTGAAGAGAGGAAGAGACATTCAATTAAAACACACAGTAGGTGAAGTGAGTTTCTGAATTGTGAATTGCCATCAGGAGATTTAACAAGACCTTACAAAGCTGTAGGTCAGTTCCTGAAGAACCAGATCCATCAATCTACTGTTGTAACTATCCCAATTTTATTTTTATATCTGTTGTTGGCTTCTCTCAAGTCAATTTGATGAAGGGGCACTGAGCATAGGAAATGTCCAGAGGACACAAAGTGAATTGACATTGAGTTGTCATTGCAGATCGACAGAATTACATGACTAACAAAAAGTCAAAACACTGATCTTTATTTCTGTTATACATTATTACATCTCAAGGTTCTCCACACAAATGCTGCTGATGTACTCCTCCCTCTGTGCCCCACCCTGCAGCCTATACTCCTTTAAAAGATATTTGTGGTACTACCAAATAACTTACATTTAAATCACATCTTTAATAAAATGTCACAAGGCAAGTAAAGTATGACACTGAGCCACATAAGGAGATATTAGATCAGACAAAACAGGTCAAAAGATAAAGGAGAAGGTGGAGACCATTCCACCCCTTGAAACCTATTTAAATTTTTAATATGACCATAGTTGGTTTGATTCTGACCTTAAATTCACTTACCCCCCACCTCTTCTTCATAACCCTTGACTCTTTTGTAATCAAAACACGTCCAGCTAAACTTTGAGTATATTCAACCATTCAGTTTCCATTGCTCACTGAGGAAGAGAATTGAAAAGACTAAAGACCCTCTTGAAGAAGAAATTCCTCATCACTGGGAGCATCTTATTTTTAAACTGCTTCCCTTGGTTCTAGATCCATCCAATGGGGTGAAACTTCCTCTCAGCATTGACCTGTCAAGCCCCCTCAGAATCTTACATGTAAGATCATAAAGATCTCATTCTTCTAAACGTCAATGAGTGAAGGCCCAAACTGCTCACCTTTTCCTCATGTGGTAACTAAACGTTTGGTCGAAGAGGTAGGTTTAAAGAAGTACCTTTATAGAGAGAAGTGAGGTAGAGACTCAGGGAGATGTAGAGAGAGAAACTCCAGTACTGACAACACACTTAGCTGAAGACACAGCCATAAAGCTTGGTCAAATTCAGGTTGGGGATGTGCAAAAGGTCAGAACTAAGAAGCTCAGATACCTCAGAGGGAGGAGATTGCAGAGATAGGGAAGGATGAGGTCACAGAAGGATTTGACAACTAGGGTCAGAATTTGAAAGTGCCCAACTGGGAGCCTATGTAGGTCAGTGGGCACAGGGTAAACAGACCTTGGTATGAGTGGGATATAGGCAGCAGGGTTTTCTTGAGCTTAAATTAAGATTAATATCTTTTTTGTTACATAAATCAACTTCACTCCTGCTATTTTATCTCAGAGTGATATCCTACATTATGATCCTTAGTTGTTTATGTAGGTTTCTCAATTTAATGTTAGTGCAGATGTTATATTGTCCATTTTAGTTCCTGAGTAGGGATTTTACACTTCTTTTCACTAATCCCTGAAACTCAGTAACACAAATTACTCCTCAATACCCAACTCATTCATGGTCATTGATGTTCCTTTGACATGCAAACATGCAAAATAGAAGAAGGAAGAAGGAAGAAGACCCTCTAGCCTGCTCCATGATTCATTAAGATCATGACAGATCTGCTTGTGTTTTAAATACCATATTTCTACCAACCCATTCCCCCCAATAATCTTTGATTCCTCGCCTAACAAGGACCTATCTACTTCTACCCTCACTATCTGAGGCAGAGAGTTCCAATGTCACAGACATTAAAAAACACAAGCTTCTCTTCATCTCAGTCCTAAAAAGTTGGTGACTAATTTTAAAACTTCCCCTTAGGTTTGGACTCACCCACAAGAGGAAAAATCCTTTCGAGTCTGCATTGTTGAGACCATTCAAGGTCTTATAAACTTCAGTCACTCCACATTCAAAATCCAGTGGAAATAAGCCCAGTTTGTTCAACACATCCTCATAAGACAACATATCCAGTCCAGGGGTCAATCAAGCAAACCTTCTCATTTAAGCAAGATGCTATATGTTCTAGCTCAGGTCTACCACCTCCTCCAGACTGACGATAAATCATTGCTGAACTTCTTTAAATCTTACATTTTCTTCCAAAGGTGAGAGCCATCTGGCTGTTCAATTTCAAAATCTAAGTTAAAACCGTTTTCACACATTCATGTGAGGAAGGTGAGTGTAGGAGGGAATATATGAAAGTTCACTTCTTCCTTGGAGCTTATTAACATTCTATTCCTAGTCTTTAGTTCTTCCACAATAGAACGGTCTGAATTGTAACAAATCCACATTCTTCTTCAAAAGGTGCCTGAAGGAAAGAGACCGAAATACAAAGACAGATGCAATGCTTTGGGAAAGCAGTGAATGCATGGCAGAATCTAAAAGCCCATTATTCAACCTGATGAATAGCAAATGGATGTTTTAGTAACCTTGAACTTTCCGCAACATTTTATGTTCTGTCTTCCTTACTTGTTTATTTTGTAGTGGCCTTATGTTGCTGCATCACAGATCAGTCAACGTCCCACATTGTATGAGAGATTGTTTTACCACAGAGTGATATTGGCAATTACATCGGTGACCCAACGGAAACAGAGGCCTGAAAAGATGTCATCCTTGCATCATCGGGTAGTGTATTGATCTATCAGTCAAAATGTGCTGAGTTCAATTACTCATTCAAAGACATAAGCACATACTTCCAGCTGGCAATCTCAGTAGAGGGTGTGCTGTATTAGTGGAGGTGCCAACTTTTTGATTTGGAAGATTTGGACTGGGGTGGACAAAGTTAAAAATCACACAACACCAGGTTATAGTCCAACAGTTTATTTGGAAGCACTAGCTGAACAATAACCTGGCGTTGTGTGATTTTTAACTTTCAGATGAGATGTTCTATTTTAATAAGGCCCAATCCACCTTCTCAGATAGATGTAAAGCATCCCATGGCATTATTTGTTGCAAAGTAAAGGGGATCTCATTGGGAGTCCTCACAAATATTTATCCCTCAACTGGCAACACTAAAACAGAATAACTGCATGAGATTGCTTTGGTAGATAGAATTAAGGAGAATCCAAAGGGATTCTACAAATACACTAAGGACAAAAGGGTAACTAGGGAAAGAATAGAGCCCCTTAAAGTTCAGCAAGTACACCTACGTGTGGAACTGCAAGAGATGGAGAAGAATGTTGTGAAACTTGAAAGGGTTTAGAGAAGATTTACAAGGATGTTGCCAGGGTTGGATCTATAGGGAGAGGTTGAATAGGCTGGGGCTGCTTTCCCTGGAGCGTCGAAGGCTGAGGGGTGACCTTATAGAGGTTTATAAAATCATGCGAGGTATGGATAGGATAAATTGACAATGTCTTTTCCCTGGGGTGGGGGAGTCCAGAACTAAAGGGCATAGGTTTAGAGTGAGAAGGGAAAGATATAAAAGGGACCTAAGGGGCAATTTGTTCACACAGAGGGTGGTGTGTGTATGGAATGAGCTGCCAGAGGAAGTGGTGGAGGCTTGTACAATTGCAGCATTTGAAAGGCATCTGGATGCGTATATAGGAAGGGTTTAGAGGGATATTGGCCAAGTGCTAGCAAATGGGATTAGATTAGGTTAGGATATCTGGTAGGTTAGGGTACTTGATTTGCATAGACAAGTTGGATCAAAGGGTCTGCTTCCATGCTGTACTTCTCTTTGACTCTATGTCTCTAAGATACTAAACAAATATTTTGCATCAGTATTTACTGTGGAGAAGAATATAGAAGTTAGAGCACATGGGGAAATAAATAGCGACATCTTGAAAAATGTCCATATTACAGAGGAGGAAGTGCTGGTTGTCTTAAAACACATAAAGGTAGATAAATCCCCAGAACCTGATCAGGTGTACTCTAGAACTCAATGGGAAGCTGGGATGTGACTGCTAGGCCTCTTGCTAAGATATTTGTATCATTGATAGCCACAGGTGAGGTGCCAGAAGACTGGAGGTTGGCTAAGAGGTGCCACTATTTGAGAAGAGTGGTAAGGAAAAGCCAGGGAACTATAGCTTGGTGAGCCTGAAATCAGTGGTGGGCAAGTTGTTGGAGTGAATCTTTAGGGACAGAATTTACATGTATTTGGAAAGGCAAGGACTGATTATGGACAGTCAACATGGATTTGTACTTGGAAATCATATCTCACTAACTTGATTGAGGTTTTGAAAAAGTAATGAAGAGGATTGATGAGACCAAAGCAGTGGACGAGACCTACATGGACTTCAGTAAGGCGTTCCTCATGGTAAACCAATTAGCAAGGTTAGATCACATGGAATAGAGGGTTGTTTTTCAGATTGAAGGCCTGTGACCAGTGTTGTGCCACTAGGATTAGTGCTGGTTCCACTGCTTTTCATCATTTATATAAATGATTTGGATGTGAACATAGGAGGTACGGTTAGTAAGTTTGCAGATGACACCAAAATTGGTGGTGTAGTGTATAACGAAGAAAGTTACCTCAGAGTACAACGGGATATTGATCAGATGGGCCAATGGGTCAAGGAAAGGCAAATAGATTATAATTTAGATAAATGTGAGGGGCTGCATTTTGGAAAGGCAAATCAGGGCAGGACTTACACACTTAGATCCTGAGGCATGTTGCTGCACAAAGAGACCATAGAGTGCAGGTTAAAGTTCCTTGAACATGGAGTCACAGGTAGCTAAAATAGTGAAGAAAGCATTTGGTGTGTTTGCCTTTATTGATCAAAGCATTGAGTATAGGAGTTGGGAGGTCATGTTGCAGCTGTGGTTAGGCCACTTTTGGAATATTGCGTGCAATTCTGTTCTCCCTGCTATCAGAAGTATGTTGTGAAACTTAAAAGGGTTCAGAAAAGATTTATAAGGATGTTTGCCAGGGTTGGAGAATTTGAGCCATAGGGAGAGGCTGAATAGGCTGGGGCTGTTCTCCCTGGAATGTCAGAGACTGAGGGATGACCTTATAGAGGTTTATAAAATCATGAAGGGCGTGGAATAGCCAAGGTCGTTTCCTCAAGGAGGGACAGTCCAAAACTAGAGGGCATAGCTTTAAGATAAGAAGGGAAAGATTTAAAAGGGAGCTAACGGAAAACTTTTTCATGCAGAGGATAGTGTGTATATGGAATAAGCTGCCAGAGGAAGTGGTGGAGGCTGGTGCAATTACAACATTTAAAAGGCATCTGGATGGGTATATGAAAAGGAAGGATTTGGAGGGATATGGGCCAAATACTGGCAAGTAGGACTAGATTAATTTAAGATATCTGGTAGGCATGGACAAATTGGACTGAAAGGTCTCTTTCTGTACTGTATACTCTCTGACTATATGATTGTTACCTCCGGGATTCTACCAAGTGCAAAGTGTAATTTTCTACATTGCTACAACGAGGTCATTTTCAAAGTACCTGATTGGTTGGCAAACACATTGAGACATTCTAAGATGATGAATGGTGCTATGTAAAGTCAATCACTATTCTGACTTGGAAATCTATCACCATTTCTTCAGTGGCGCTGAGTCAAAATCCTGGAACTCCAAACGTATTGGCATTTTGGGTCTACCTACAGCAAATTGACGACAACAGTTCAAGAAGGCAGCTTAAGGAAAGACACTAGCATAGTGGTATTGTCACTAAATCCAGAGACAAATCCAGAGATCCAGGATTTGTGTTCAAATCCTGCTAGTCTGGAATTATGGATTCAATTAAAAACTTGGAATTAAGATTCTAATGATGACCGTGAAACCAGTGTTAATTGCTGGGGAAAGATCATCAGGTGCACTAATACCCTTCAGAGAAGGAAGTCTGCCATCCTAACCTGGTCTGGCCTGCATGTGACTCCACATCCACAGCAAAGTGGTTGACTCAACTGCCTTCTGGGTAATTATGGATGAGCAATAAATACATGACATACATTCCCCGAATGAATTTTTTAAAATGCAAGATATTTGTTTCTTTAAGGGGAGGAAAGAATTCACAGCTGGGTTCCACATACCATTGTAGGGTCATCATAGTCGAGCTTACCATGTTTACACCTGAGTGTTACCTGTGAGCATTCGCCTTCAAATATGAAAAAGAACAATTTTTTTTTAGATTACTTGCAGTGTGGAAACAGGCCCTTCGGCCCAATAAGTCCACACCGCCCCGCCGAAGCGCAACCCACCCATACCCCTACATCTACCCCCTACCTACAATTTAGGATGGCCAATTCACCTGACCTGCACATCTTTGGACTGTGGGAGGAAACCGGAGCACCCGGAGGAAACCCACGCAGACACGGGAGAACGTGCAAATTCCACACAGTCAGTCGCCTGAGAATTGAACCTGGGTCTCTGGCGCTGTGAGGCAGCAGTGCTAACCACTGTGCCACCGTGCCACCCACAAATTTGTCTTTGGCCAACACAGCAGAAGTACTTTGCAGCTCAATTTTGCCCCATATCTTCCCTCGCTCTCTGCACTATGCCCTGTCCTAGGAGGAATGATGGCTTCTGGGTGTGTACATGTCCTGACTGCCTCCTAGAAAGCATGTGGCAGCAGCTTTGGAACATGCCTGAAGGGAAGTGACTGAAGGGAAGTGACTGACTGCCAGGAGCAGGTGCCGTGTGCTGAAAAGAAGTGAATGTGTGACAGAATCGAAAGATGCAAACAAGGGGATATCACAATTGAGCTCCTTCCTGTCCTCACACATGTCTGTCACCAGCATGATGTGGTTGGAAGGGGCACTAGGCAAATCTCCTGTGCCCCTTTCACATCAAGTAGCATGGGGTTAACATCCTGCGAGAATCTGCTATTACAGTTGAACAGGACACACGATCAATCTTTAGTAAGATAAATTTCCATTCTTGCTAACAACAGGTAATTTTGTTTGATGCTAAAGCAACATTTTTCACTGTCTGCCAAACCACCCACGCATATCGGGCTTAAGTAACACAATGTATGAGGCTGAATATAATTGGAAGTTTCCGTTCAGAGTTAAGTTGCTAAAAGAAATTTTCCACATGGAGGAGTTTGACAGGTGTGATGTGGTATCCACATGGACACAAAGCGTTTCCTCTTTGCCTAACTTCAACCTAATTCCCACCTTGGTACTGCTGAAAATCAGTATCCCTCATTTCTTCTTCTTTTCCATTTTCAACTACCTGACTCCATGCCTTAAAGGGTTTGCCCTCACACTGGGCAAGGCTACAGAGTAATAGTTGACCTTTGGCATCTGACTCAAGTGACGAGTGTTAATGGTGTGTTAATAGCTTTGTTAAAATACAAAGGTGAAAGGCACTGTTTAACTAAAAACTTAGAGCATTTATAAAGAGAGGGTGATGACACAGTGGGGTTGATAAGTAAGAAGCCGACATACGTAATGCTGTATTCTATGAATAAAGCTATTACCAAGATAAGTGTTAATGTCTTGATTCACTCTTCATTAACTGTCTTGGGATGGTTACAACAGCCATCTTTACTTCCGAACTCAAGCCACTGACTGACCACAGGATATTGACAATTGGAGACAGCATGATGAAACCACATCACATCCTTTCCTCCTAAGCAAAGCTGTATTATTTCAGTCAAGTTTATTAGAGATCAGCAGCAAGACACTTGGCTGATTTATTCCCGCATAGATGAAATGCACTGGGACCATTAATGTTTTTTCTTCACTCTTAGGAAGTGAGCATTGCTAACTGGCCCATCATTCCTGATGAAGAACTTTTGCCTGAAACAGCGATTCTCCTGTTCCTTGGATGCTGCCTGACCTGCTGTGCTTTTCCAGCACCACACTCTCGATTCTAATCTCCAGCATCTGCAGTCCCCACTTTCTGCCATCACTCATTGCACATCCCTAGTTGCCATTGTGAAGATGATGCTGAGCTACTGCAGTCCATTTGGTGCAGAGACACCAACAGAACCAGGAGGGAAGGAGTTCCAGGTTTTAACCCAGCAACAATGAAGGAATGCCAAGTTATGTCCAAGTTCAGGATGGTGAGTGACTCAGAGGAGAGCAGGTGATGTTCACATGCATCAGCTACCTATGTCCTTCTAGATGAAGAACGTGGGCAGCAGACAGATGGGCCAACAACCACCTGCAAGTCCCCCTTCAATCAGATGCCATCCTGATTTGGAACTATATTTATTGTTCTTTAGCTGTTGCTGGATTAAAACCCTGGGAGTTCCTTCCTAATGGCACTGTACATGCACCACACAGACTCAAGCAGTTCAAAGCAGCTCACCACCATCTTCTCCAGAGCAAAGAAACAAGGGACAGCAAACATTGCTCTTCCCAATAGTGCTCACATTCCTAGTATGAAAGCACAGACCGGAGAGGAAAGAACTGAAAATTGGGGTAAAGAGTTAAAGACATAGAAAAGAAGTTGAAAGAGAGAAAAATTGGAGAAGAGAGTGATGATCACATGGAAAGGAAGAGGAAGAAGAGAGAAAAATTGGAGAAAAAAGTGATGACCGCATGGAAAGGAAGAGGAAAGGTGGAATGGAGGACAGACACAGTCAAAGATTATAATACCTTCTGAATAGGAAAGATGTTGTTAAACTTTAAACCATCCAGAAAAGATTTACAAGGATAGAACATAGAACATAGAAGAATACAGCGCAGTACAGGCCCTTCGGCCCTCGATGTTGCGCCGATCAAAGCCCACCTAACCTACACTAACCCACTATCCTCCATATACCTATCCAATGCCCGCTTAAATACCCATAAAGAGGGAGAGTCCACCACTGCTACTGGCAGGGCATCCCATGAACTTACGACTCGCTGAGTGAAGAGCCTACCCCTAACATCAGTCCTATATCTACCCCCCCTTAATTTAAAGCTATGCCCCCTTGTAATAGCTGACTCCATACGTGGAAAAAGGTTCTCACTGTCAACCCTATCTAACCCCCTAATCATCTTGTACACCTCAATCAAGTCACCCCTAAACCTTCTTTTCTCCAATGAAAACAACCCCAAGTGCCTCAGCCTTTCCTCATAAGATCTTCCTACCATACCAGGCAACATCCTGGTAAACTTCCTCTGCACCCGTTCCAGTGCCTCCACATCCTTCCTATAGTATGGCGACCAAAACTGCACACAATATTCCAGATGCGGCCGCACCAGAGTCTTATACAACTGCAGCATGACCTCAGGACTCCGGAACTCAATTCCTCTACCAATAAAAGCCAGTACGCCATATGCCTTCTTCACTGCACTATTTACCTGGGTGGCAACTTTCAGAGATCTGTGTACATGGACACCAAGATCCCTCTGCTCTTCCACACTACCAAGTATCCGACCATTAGCCCAGTACCCCATCTTTTTGTTACTCTTACCAAAGTGAATCACCTCACACTTAGCTACATTGAACTCCATTTGCCACCTTTCTGCCCAGCTCTGCAGCTTCTCTATATCCCGCTGTAACCTGCCACATCCTTCCTCACTGTCTACAACTCCACCGACTTTCATATCATCCGCAAACTTGCTCACCCAACCTTCTAACCCTTCCTCCAGGTCATTTATAAAAATGACAAACAGCAATGGTCCCAAAACAGATCCTTACGGAACACCGCTAGTGACGGCACTCCAAGATGAACCTTTGCCATCAACTACTACCCTCTGTCTTCTTCCAGCCAGCCAATTCCTAATCCAAACCTCCAACTCACCCTCAATGCCATATCTCTGTATTTTCTGCAGTAGCCTACCATGAGGGACCTTATCAAACGCCTTACTAAAATCCATATATACCACATCTACCGCTTTCCCCTCATCTACCTCCTTAGTCACCTTCTCAAAGAATTCAATAAGGTTTGTGAGGCACAACCTGCCCTTCACAAAACCATGCTGACTATCCTTGATCACATTATTCTTATCCAGATGTGCATAAATCCTATCCCTTACAATTCTCTCTAAGACTTTGCCCACAACAGAAGTGAGACTCACTGGCCTATAGTTACTAGGATTATCCCTACTCCCCTTCTTGAACAAGGGAACCACGTTTGCTAGCCTCCGGTCCTCTGGCATTACTCCTGTAGACAAAGAGGACACAAAAATCAAGGCCAATGGCTCTGCAATCTCCTCCCTTGCTTCCCAGAGAATCCTAGGACAAATGCCATCAGGCCCAGGGGACTTATCTATTTTCACCCTTGCCAGAATTTCCAACACCTCTTCTCTACATATCTCAAAGCCATCCATTCTACTTATTCGTGCCTCAGTATTCATATCGACAACAATGTCCTGTTCCTGAGTGAATACTGACGAAAAGTATTCATTCAGTGCCTCCCCAATCTCTTCAGCCTCCACACGCAACTTCCCATTACTATCCTTGATTGGACCTATTCCTACCCTAGTCATTCTTTTATTCCTAACATACCTATAGAAAGCCTTAGGGTTTTCCCTAATCCTACCAACTAAGGACCTTTCATGTCCCCTCCTTGCTGCTCTTAGCTCTCTCTTCAGATCCTTCCGGGCTACCTTATAACTCTCAATTGCCCCTATTGAACCTTCACGCCTCATCTTTACAAAGGCCGCCCTCTTCCATTTAACAAGGGATTCCAATTCCTTATTAAACCTCGGCTCCCTCACGCGACCCTTTCCTCCCTGCCTGATAGGTACGTACTTATCAAGGACACTCAATAGTTGCTCCTTGAACAAGTTCCACATATCAATTACGCTCTTGCCTTGGAATCTACTTTTCCAATCCACACATCCTAAGTCATGCCTCACCGCATCATAATTTCCCTGCCCCCAGCTATAACTCTTGCCCTGTAGTACACACTTATCCCTCTCCATCACTAGAGTAAAAATCACCGAATTGTGGTCACTGTCCCCAAAGTGCTCACCTACCTCTAGTTCTAATACCTGGCCTGGTTCGTTACCCAGAACCAAATCCAGTATGGCCTCACCTCTTGTTGGCTTATCTACATATTGTGTCAGAAAACTCTCCTGCACACATTGGACACTGACCCATCTAACGAACTTGAGCTATAGCTTTCCCAATCAATATCAGGAAAGTTAAAGACCCCATAACAACCACCCTATTACTGTCACTCTTCTTCTGAATCATCTTCGCAATCCTTTCTTCAACGATTCTAGGACTATTAGGAGGCCTGTAAAAGACTCCTAACAGGGTGACCTCACCTCTCCTATTCCTAACCTCAACCCAAACTACCTCAGATGGCAAATCTTCGTCCATCTTCCTTTCCACCGCTGTAATACTATCTTTGACAAGCAAAGCCACACACCCCCCTCTTTTACCCCCACCTCTGACCCTACTAAAACATTTAAACCCTGGAACCTGCAACAGCCAATCCTGTCCCTGATCTAGCCATGTCTCCGTAATAGCCACAACATCGAAGTCCCAGGTACCAACCCACGCTGCAAGTTCACCTACCTTATTTCGTATACTTCTGGCATTAAAGTATACACACTTCAAGCCACTCTTCTGTTTACAGGCACCCTCCTTTAAGATTGATGCCATATTCCTAACCTCCCTACACTCCAGGTCCTGCACCCTAAAGCTACAGTCTGGGTTCCCATGCCCCTGCAGAGTTAGTTTAACCCCCCCCCAAGAGCACTAGCAAACCTCCCCTCAAGGATACTGGTGCCCCTCAGGTTCAGGTGCAGACCATCCTGTTTATAGAGGTCCCACCTTCCCCAGAAAGAACCCCAGTTATCCAAGTACCGAAATCCCTCCCTCCTGCACCATCCCTGTAGCCACGCATTTAACTCTTCTCTCTCCCTATTCCTCAACTCTCTATCACGTGGCACGGGTAACAAACCAGAGACAACAACTCTGTTCGTTCTAACTCTGAGCTATAGGGACAGGCTGATTAAACTAGGGCTGCTTTCCCTTCAGAGGCTGAGGGGTGACCTTATAAAAGTTTATAAAATCTTGAGGAGCATGGATAGATTGAATAGACAAGGCATTTCACCCAGGAAAGTGGAATCCAAAACTAGTGGGCATAGGTTTAGGATGAGAGGGAAAAGATTTAAAAGGGACCTAAAGGGCAATTTTTTCATGCCAATGGCAGTGTGTGTATGAAATGAGCTGCCAGAGGAAGTGATGGAGGCTGGTACAATTACAGCATTTAAAAGGCATCTGGATGGGTAAATGAATAGGAAGGGTTTAGAGTGATATGGGCCAAATGCTGGCAAATGGGACTAGATAAATTTAGGATATCTGGTTGGCACAGATTTGAGTTGGACTGAATAGTCTGTTTCAATGCTATACATCTCTATGACTCTATGACTCTAACTGATAAATAAAAATTAAAATAGGTAACAATAAAGCTCAGTTCAAAGCCATTACATCATGAGTGTGTATCATAATGCACAATTTCTAGTGCTGTTTAGATAAACAAATATGAATTGACAGCAATTATGACAAAGTACTTCCGAGATCAAATTTTCACTGCATTAAGTGCAGACCAGATTCCAAATATAGTGTGCAGTAACTAACTCTAAATTACTAGCATCACTGGACATTAGATAGTTGCTATTCCCATGTTGGGAATAAACAAGTATCTTAATTAAACGGGAAAAATGTTTGGGATTGTTCTCCCTTCTATGTCATGAAGTAGCCTTTAATAATTGTGTTATTAACTGAAAGGGATGTTGGAACTGTGAGAGTAATCACTATAAACAAAAGGTTCATTCAATCATAAGCTTGTTAGCAATGAGAGACTACACGATACAGCAGGAGACAAGCTTTATTCCTGAGGCCTTGTTCGTATTCGATCCTGGTCTGATGTCATGTAATGTCATAGAATTTACAGCACAGAAAATGAGCTCTTGGCCAACTATATGTCTGCATTAAAGCCTGAAAATGCTGGCACACTCAGCGTGCGTGCAGCATCGGTGAAGAAAGAAATCTCACCTTTGTCTGCACTTGCTCTCATTCCATTTCTCTACTTTGCCCTATCTCACAAGTTCATTATAGATATAGAAGCCAACCCAACTCATCTTTACCCATCTGACAAGATCCTGATAGCTCATGCCATGCCAACATCCATTTTTTTCCCAAATGAATCACCTCCAAGCTCCATCTTATTCCACACATTGGACATATCTCATGTTGTTAGTCATAAAATGATCATTCATATATTTTTGTTTATGTGTCCCCAGGTCTACATCCTCTGTTTAATCAAGGATAATGTTTCACGTTGACCTTTACAAAAGCATTATCAGCTTTGGAGACCTTGAATGTTTTCTTTTATAATTTGTCCATGGGGTTTCCTCCGTAGACAAATCTCTGATATGAGTGGCTGCTTTGGATTCACTTCTCTGCTCTGTATCTAGTGCTTAGTGTCTATTACAAAACAGAAATAGGCCATTCTGCCCAACAAATCCATGCTGACATTAAAGTTCCACATGTTGCTCCACTCACACCTCTTCACCTAATCCAATGAATATATCCTTCTATTCCTTTCTCCCTCAACTGCTTATTTTGGTTCCCCTTAAATGCACCTATTCCATTTGATTCAACTGCCCTACAAAGTCAAGAGTTCCATATTTATCTAACTTTCTGAAGATGCCTCGGAATTTCTGAATGAATTTATTTATGACTATTTCATACTTATGGTGCTTAGTTCTGGTCTTGTCTCCAAGTGAAAATGTCAAGTCTATATCTACCCTCACAAATCCCACCATAACCTTAAAGGCTTTTATTAGGTAACTCCTCAGGCCTTTTGTTTCATGGAGAAAGGAATCCCAATCAGTTCTATCTTTGCATTTAATTCCTCTCACAACATTGTGGCCAACAGAATGAGCCACAATGGGAGGATTTGAGTTCCTCTCCCTACCAGAGGTCACTTTGGGCGATGAGCATGGGGATTATGAATCAAAAAGAATCTGAAATCTGCCCTTCAACCCATTGCAAACACACTTCTTTCTGATTTAACAACAGTGAGTTTAGGTGTCGCCCATGTCACTCTCTTTAGAAAGGCAAGTCAGTGATTGGAATGGTAAATGAGGGAGGTGGAAGCTGCCCATTCCACAGCATTGCCTGTGGGCTGGGAGGGAAAAAATGTGAGAAGAAAACACGCTGAAGAGTTTTACCATCAAATCCATCAAACAGCCACAGCCCTGGGATTTCCATTGATTCCCCACCTCCTGCAAGCGCAGGTCCTAATCCACTCCTATGAACCTCAGCAATAATATTCATGTTATAGCTTTGCACAGGCAATACAAGGTTTGATCAATACGCCCTTTGACCTAATGCTCTAGTTTTGGAAATGAAATTTCACATGCCATTGACTTTGTTGTTTGCTGCTGTGTTTAAGCGGGACATGTTCAGAATTGAATAAGACATATTTTCATCTTCATCTTCAGATTCTTTAAAATCCTTTAATATTCTGCCTGTTCAACTACTTATTCAAATCCCTTTTAAATGGTGTTATCATCTCAATGGGCACTTATGCTGAAGAAGTTTACATTCTAATAGCTCCCTGTGTAAAACTCTTATTTTCAGTTTGCACCAATGCTTTCTCTGTCCCTCAATTCGTAGAATCGCTATAGTGTGGAAGCAAACCATTCAGCCCATCAAGTTCACAGCAACCCTCTGAAGAGCATCCCATCCAGACCCACCCCATTCTTGCATTTTCCATGGTTAATCCACCTGACCTGCACGTCCCTGGATACTATGGAACAGTTTAGCCACTCCAAGTGGAAGCATACTGGACAAAGCGACCATGAGGAATGAGGCAGACCTGGTCATTTCAAGCAGCAGAGGAGCAGGAGAGGCCCAGAGCTTGTAATGTGAAACTAGTGAGGATCAGATTGGCCTTTTGTGAAGCATGCAGCCTGCTGCCATAGCAACTATGAGTCTTTGCTGACCTTATGGAGTCTGATTGATATAAAGTATTCTCACCATTCCAATGCTGATCCTGGAGCAAGCAGAAATGTGTTCTCCTATGACTGGGGGTGGGGTTTTAGGGGCAACCACGTGAGTATATTAGTCTCCTTCCACATAATGGAGCCTGATCTCCAATCACCTTGGCTATCCCAGCCATTGGGCAGAGACCTAGCTCCATCAGGACTACACAGCAGATGGTACCTCTGCAAAGTGCTGCAAATTCTGTGTTAGGAGAGGCACTCCAATACCTGTGCCCTCGGCAAGGCATCATTCATTGATGTTTCGGGCAGGAGCACTTCTTGATGAAGGGCTCCTGTCTGAAACATTGAATTTCCTGCTCCTTGGATGCTGCCTGACCTGCTGTGCATTTCCAGCATCACTCTAATCTTGACTCTAATCTCCAGCATCTGTGGTCCTCACTTTCACCATCATTCATTGACCATCAGGCTTTGGCCTTAAACTACACAGCTTGCTAGGTTATTTCAGAGGGGAGATAAGAGGCAATCACATTGTTGTGTCATGGAGTCACAGAGGCCCACAGCACAGAAAAAGGCCCGACAGCCTGTCAAATCTGTACTGGTCAAAACCAACCACCTAACTGCTGTATTCCCAGTTTCCAGCATTTGGCCCATAGCCTTGTCATTGCAAGTGAATATTTACATACTTTTTAAATGTTATGAGGATTTCAGCCTCTGCTACCCTTCGATGCATTGAGTTCCAGTTTCATACCACCCTCTGGGTGAAAATAAATCTTTCTTGAAATCTCCTCTAAACCTCCTTCCCTTTACTTTAAATCTACACTCCCAGGCACTGACCCGTCCACTAAAGGGAAAGGTTCCTTCCTGTCTACCTTTTCTACGCTCTTCATAATTTTATGCATATCAATCACCTCCTGCCTCAGTCTTCTCTATTCCAAGGAAACCAATCCCAATCTGACCAATAAGGTCAGAAGATCAGAAATGGGGATGTTCACCAATGATTGCATAGTGTTCAGCACCATTTACAACTCCTCAGATACTGAAGCGTTCCGTGCTCAAATGTAACATGATCTGGACATGTCCAGGCTTAGACCAACAAGTGACAAGTAACATGCATGCCACACAAATGCCAGACAATGACTATCACCAATATGAGACACTCTAACCACCATCCCTTGACATTCAAAGGTATTACCATCACCGAATCCCCCACTGTCAACTTCCTTGGAGTTAGCATTGACTAGAAATCCAACTGGAGTCAACTACATAAACATAGTGACTGCAAGAGCAGATCAGAGAATAGGGACACTGCGAAGAGTACCTCACCTCCTGACACCCCAAAGTCTATCCACCATCTACAAGGCACAAGTCAGGAGTGTGATGGAATACTCCCCACTTGCTTAGGTGGGTGCAGATCTACCAACACTCATGAAGCTTGACACCATCCAGGACAAAGCAACCTGCTTGATTGGCATCACATCTACAAAAATTCAATCCCCCCACCACCGACGCTCAGTAGCAGCAGTATGTACTATCTACAAGATGCACTGCAGCAATTCACCAAAGATCCTGAGACAGCACCTTCCAAACCCACGACCACTTCCATCTAAAAGGACAAGGGCAGCAGGTACTTAGGAACACCACCACCTGCAAGTTCCCCTCCAAGCCACTCACCACCCTGACTTGGAAATATACCACCGTCCCTTCACAGTGTTGGGTCAAAATCCTGGAATTCCCTCCCTACTGCCCACAGCAAGTGGACTGTAGCAAATCAAGAAGGCAGCTCACTACCACCTTTTCAATGGCAAATAGGGATGGGCTCTCAATGCTAGCCAGCCAGTGACGCCCAAGTCACACAAATGAATAAAAAACACAGAACTCTTTTCATAACAAAAATTCTCCAGCCCACGCAACATCCAGGCAAGTCCCCTCTGCACCCACTCCAGTGCTATCACTTCCCTCTTTTAATGCAGATTCTGAAACTACACACAAAACTGTGGCTGTGGCCTAACCAACTTATTACACACTTCCAGCATAACCTCCCTGCTCTTAAACTTTATGCTTCACTTAATAAAGACAAGGATGTCATCTGCTTCTTAACTTTATCCACGTTCACATAGTGGCTGAGAGACCTTTGACGTCTACCCAGGGGAATAGATGGGTCTTTGTTTTACACATCGTATCTGAGAAACCTGAGACATCTGATAATGCGGTGGTCCCTCAGTAGTGCACAGGTAGAACCAGCCTAAAGGGTATGATCGAGGTCTGAATTTGGGGTATGAACTCACAATCCTCTGACTCAAACCCAATTGAGCTGATGCCTTACAAAGACCACTGCAACAAAAAGATGAAAGTGTTTTAGAATTTCCCAAAATGAGACAAAACGTTGACTCAAAATGGAACTGACTGCACTGAACTTTCTCTGAAACCTCACAGCACAATTTATTTCTTTTTCTGTCTCTTGATATATTATTTTCTTCCTTTTCTTTTGGCAGTTGGTTAACAATCAAACTGAGTGAACAATTTATCTTTCCAGTAAACTTATTTCATTACTTTCGGTTCTTTGTCAACAATTTGAGTGTACATTAGATTGACGGGTGAAACAACACAAGCTTGGGCTCACCTGTTCATGAATAGGTTTTTTCCCTCAAATATCTCACTGAGTAAATTAACTTGTTTACTTATCAGCTGCACCTTTAGTTGTCTACACCCTAAACTCAGGGATTCCCTCCCTAAAATACCTTTAGTTACTTATTCACAACCTATCCTCTGTGTCCAAGCTTTTGGTCACTTGTCCCAATGTAGGTGTCCATCCCTTCCTGGTGCCAATTTTGATCTGATTGCTATTCTCTGAAGCACTTGAGGCATTATATTCCATTAAAGGTGCTATGTAAATTCAAGTTACTGTCACAGAGGGATAGTAAAATATAAGGAGAATTTCTGATTCCCATATCTTTGCTGTCAAATTGTCAGCTTGTTTCGATTGCTGGTATTCTGACCTTGGGTTCGGGAGGTTAAGCATTCAGATCTTGCACTAGGGAATGGGAAGCTAACAGACACTGTCTTTCAGATGTGATATTAAGCTTAAACGTCACCTTCCTAAAATAACTCTGCAGAGACCAGTATCCTATCACCAAGTCACCCTTTACTTACACATGAACAGCCCTTGACTCTAGTATTGTCTCATTCAGAGCCAGCTCTCTGAGTGGTAGTAACTCTGACAATCCTGTTTATATCTGTCAGCCAGGGCTCCCTGATTGGACCAAGTTGACAGCCCAATCAGGGATCTCACATTCTATGAGGTCCAGCTGGTTGAGCTCATTACAATCACTAGTCTGTCGCTCCATGGAAATATGAGCAAAGTAATCTGAACAGAGGGAGATCATCTGGTTTCATTGCTTGCCTTTCCTCCATTAACCAAATAAAAGGTTTTGTGAGCATGCTTCTTGCAGCTTCTGTTAAGACCATTGAGTTGATTTTTTTATTGTAGTTGTGGAATTGTAAGTACGCGAGGTGGCTATGGGTTTTGCCTCTGGACTAGTAGTCATTACAAAAATCTTTTTTTCTTTCACAGGATGTGGATGTTGCTGACAAGGCCTTATCATCATGAATGCAACAAGACTGAGGTTTAGCAGTGTCACTGGTAGGGTTCTGAATATCACCATTTAACTGGCATTCACCTGGCAGTGAGGAAGGTGAATACATGTGTATTTAAAACAGAGCACTGCTGTACACAGGCAGTAAGGGAAGAGAGACTCTAATGGAGTGTAGAGGGATAGTAGTATAGTTCGGGGTGACAGGCAGCTTGAGAAGGTCAGCCTGAACAGCCCCCAACCAAGTATGAGAAAGAATGCAGGAACACAGAGGGGAGGGAGAGACCCTGTGGTTTATATCCACCACTATAAATAGGGTGGCATGGTGGATCAGTGGTTAGCACTGTCGCCTCACAGCAGCAGGGACCTGGGTTTGATTCCAGCCTCAAGCAACTACCTGTGTGGAGTTTGCACATTCTCCCCATCTCTGCGTGGGTTTCCTCCAGGTGCTCTGGTTCCCTTTCACAATCCAAAGATGTGCAGGTTAGGTGAATCGGGCATGTTATGTTTCCCATAGTGTTCAGGGATGTGTAAGTTAGGTGTATTAGTCAGAGTAAATGTAGAGTCATAGGGTAGGGAAATAATTCTGGGTGGGTTACTCCTCGGAGGGTCAGTCTGGATGTGTTGGGCCAAATGGCCTATTTCCACACTATAGGGATTCTATGATATTACTGGGTAAGTCATCCAAAGGCCTACATGATTCAGAAACATGAATCCAAACTTTGGCAGCTAGTAGATTTTGAAAGGATAGCTCAGAGACAGTGGGTGGCAGAGTGTGTCAGTGGTTAGCACTGCTGCTTCACGCTGCCAGGGACCTGGGTTCGATTCCAGCCGTGGGTGACTGTCTGTGCAGAGTTTGCACTTTCTCCCCATGTCTGTATGGGTTTCTTCTGGTTTCCTCCCTCAGTCCAAAGATGTTCAGGTTAGGTTGATTAGCGATGCTATAGCGCCCAGGGTTGTGCAGGGTAGATGGATTAGTCATGGGAAATGCAGGATTAAGGGGTCTGGACTGGGGGGGAAGTGCATCTGGGTAAGAGGCTCTTCAGAGAGTCAGTGCAGATTCAATGGGTCAAATGGCCTTCATCTGCACTGCAGGGATTCTCTGAAGTGATAAGTCTGGAATAAAATTAATAATAAGGATATCCAGTTTTAAAAAAGAAATTAATAATGAGGATATGCATTAGCATTAGAAGAAAATCTCTTTGGGGGTGGAAATCTGTTATTTTACCCAGTCTGGCCTCCATGTGAAATCAGACCCACATCAATGTGGTCACCTCTGAACTGCCCTGTGAAATGCCCCTAACAATTCCAATAGTCCATGGCTCCCCACCAAGCTCAAGGACAATTAGACAATTCATGGTGGCCTTGGCAGCAATGTCCAGATCCTAAGAAGAAAGTAATCACTAAACAGCTCTTTGTCTCCACACACTACCGGCCTAGTCTGGCTTGTGCTCTACCTGGTTCCTGAGTAGGTGCTTGACAACTTCTGAGTGAAATTAACTTCCTTGGACCCTGTGTGTTTTTTTTAAATTGAACCTCAAGTGAGCTACAATGGAAGACCTGGCTGATTTACTGACGGTCTTTCTATAGCTGAGCAGCAATAGCCTCCCACCCTAAATATACTTAAACAAATCCTAGCCGTGGCTCTCATTACAATTTCCATTAGGAAAAGTGAGGTTATAAATTGGAAACTGCGATGGCTGATAAAAATGGCACAGACATTAATGTATTATGCATTCAGGGATATCAATATTTTAAATCAATTCGCCTTTCCTCTTCACACTGATCTACCACCATTCCCAGCATCAAAAAACAAACACAAACCCAGCATTTACCTGGCTGAAGAAAAGGCTGGCTGTGTTGAACAGCAAAAATACTTCCTCTCTCGTCCTTGGCAGCCAATGATGTGGAACAGATAACCTGACACAGAGCATTAATGAGACAACAGAGGGTTTCCCACTAGCTGTGAGCAGACCATCTGCCATTATGTCAGTATCCGCCCACAGTTCTGATTCATTCTCTTAGTCACTGCCAGTAAATCTATGTCCACTGCTGCTGCACGATGCTGCAGTGGAGCATATCCCTCCAAATCATTATTTTCTCCTCTTAGATCCTGCACTGAAACCCTTGCAGGAAGTCAAGAAACCTCACCTTTAGAGACTGATTTCGAATTGCAGCTTTTCACTTACTCACTAATCTGCCCAGTTGTGCAAATGCAATATCTCTTGAGCTTGTCCAGCATAATTTCTCAGCCATATTTCCCATACTCCTCGATACTGTGAGATGGAAAAGAGAGAATAAAGGATTTACACAACACTTCAGAAATGTCTCTGAGAGATTCATGAGGAATAAATTTCTCAAAGTTACTTCAGTAAAGGACAATGTGCAAGCTGCACATAGCAAGATCCCACAGTCAGCAAGGAAGATCCATGACTCTTGTTGTTAATGTTGTTTGAAGGACAGAGGTTGACCTGGACGCAAGGTAAAGTCCCTGCGGTGATTATTCAATTAGATGCAAACAATCAGAACTTGGTTATTTTCCACCAGCCGTAAACTCGGTCATTCAAAATTCTGCTGTACGTGTCACTCACCACTCCCTGCTCTAAGTTAGGGTAACACTGCAAACACATTAAAGAGATTTTTGGACTGGTGCATACCACACGAGCAAAGGTAAAAACAGTTTTACTGCTCACTTGCTATGATCCTAGTAATATTCTCTTTTCAACTATTTTTGTAGATGTTCTGTAGTTGAGGGTATCATATTTATTGCTCTTCCTCGGTTACTTTTGAGAAGGTGGTGGAGATTCTCCTTCATCTGAACTGCCACAACCCTTGTGAAGCTGGTTTCACAGTTTTGTTTGGATAGGGAGTGTTGTGCAAGGGCTTTAGGTCCCTGGAGGAATTTTGTGATGATGTCACGGAGATGCTCCCCATGGGGCTTAATGTAACAGTACGTTTCGAGCCCGGTATATATCAGTTTATCAAGTGGAGTAGTAGGTGGTATTAATAAATAAAGTTCTAAAGGACCCTAAGTCATAAAGTCATAGAATCACAGAGCATAGAAAAGGCCCTTCAGCCCATAGGGTATGTGCTGACCTATCTACATTAATGCCACCTTGCAGCATAAAATCAATGCATTGTGCAACATCATATTGACTCAAAACAGTGCGATCCTTATAAACTGTCACAAATGTTTGGTTGAGATTACTTTCATCAACCTGCCCAGAAATATTCAGACACCTCTGGAATAGGTGGGACTTAAACTCATGCCTCCCTGCTCAGAGTAGGAACACTATCACAACAGCCCTATCCATTAGCCTAAACACAGTCCCTGATTTTGTCTTCTCCTCAACCAGAACTCTTAGTTCCAACTAAGAGTTTGAACCCAAGCTCTTTAGTATGGGCATGAAATCACACAACAAAAGGGGGATTTACAGGATTTGGACCCACGAACAATGCAAGAGATATAAGTCCAAGCCAGCTTTGTCTGTGACTTGTGAGAAATTCAGACGCAATGGTGCTTTCATGCACACAGCTGCGACTCCTGTCCTTCTAAGTGTCAGCGACCATGCGTTCTCAAAGAAACCTTGATGATTGATCATGGTGCTAGCCTCAAGATTATCAATATTACCTCAGACAGGCTGGCAGTTCAACATTACATTAGCATATCTGACAACGCAGCACTTCCTCAGAATTACTTAAGGCACAAATATTTGACCCTGAGTAAGGCTAATGATTTACGAAAGGGAAGGTAATGGCCAGCACCCAAGCTCCAATGTGGAACGTAGCACAGATATGAGCTCCATTGCGTGGCTTCCCCCTATCTCATTAAAAATGATCAGATCCCAGTGGAGACAGAAAGGAAATGTTGATGTTTTTTAGCCAGTTGAAAGGGAAGAGTTAGGCAGTCACTGACAAGGCAATTAGAAGAAAGTTCTCTGTAGCTCCAATCACAGCTACTAGTAAAATGGCCAGCCATAAATCAAAGAAATGACATCTGATATCCGAAAATATCTCTCTGAAAGAAAATGAAAACAGGGTCATCACTGGGCACGGAATGAATTCAGTTATTCAGTGATAAGCAGCATTTGATAAACACAGTTCGTCTGCTTCTTTTCCTTCTTATTAAAATATCAAAGGATTGCAACAACTACAGAAATAATTAATCTGAAATGTTATACTTAATGAACAGAAACAAATTGGTTTGTGAATTTTTATTCAATCAAATGTGAAGAGGACTCCCCCTAATGGCACAGATGCTAAAAGCAGCATGTGCCTCCACTGCGAAGATCACTGCTAAGGTTTGGAGACCAGCTGGGGTTCCTACTCATCCTCAAAGTCAGCATCTTGTGATGAAGCAGGGTTGGGCTCAGTTATTCTGTTGCTAAAAAACCAGAATGACCTTATCCAGCTTCATGCCTGAGCAATTCCCCAAGTGAAAGACAAGAGGAGTTGAGTTCCTCAAATAAAAATGGAAGAAATTTAAGGGAGGGAGGAGCCATCTTGCAAGATGTCTACATTTCAATCACAAGATGTCAATTGCTAAAGCAAACCTCAAATTATTCTGTGCAAAGACCTGGATAAGTATGGAGTATCAGAGGGTCTGTATTGTGCATGTGCATAGATCCCTGAAGGTACACAGGTGGTTTAGGAGGCATATGGGTTATTTGCCTTTGTTAGTTGAGACATTGAATACAAGAATTAAGAGCTTATTATGGAACTATATATTGCATTATTTGGACCACAGCTGGAATACTGTATGCAGTTCTGTAGGCCACACAGTACAAAGGATATGATTGCACTGAAGAGAGTGCAGAGGAGATTCACTAGGGTGTCACTGAGGTTGGAACTTTCCAGCTATGAAGACTGACCAGATAGTCTGGAGCTGTTTTAATAGAACAGAGAAGGCTGAGCAGGAAATACGACTGAGGTGTACAAAACCGTGAGGGGCATAGATAGGGTTTATAAGAATAAATATTTCCACTTATTAGAGAGGTCAGTTATCAGGGGGCATTAATTTAAGGTAAGGATTGGAAATTTAATAGGGATTGAAGGTATCAGAGGGTGGCGGAAAAAGAAACGATTGCAACATTTACAAAATATTTAGATGAATACTTGAAGCACCATAATATACAAGAATGTGGGCCACGTGCTGGAAATGGATTAAAGCAGATAAGTGATTGAAGACTGGCATAGACGCAATGGACTGAAGGGCCTCTTTTGGTGCTATAATATTCTACGACTTCTATGACATCTATAAGCAAGCACGCTGTGTCCACAGATTCAGTACAGGCACAGTAAAAACAAACACGTGGCCCAACTGAATGAATGCAAGAAGCTGATCTGTCCCCACCATCCTGATCATACAATACCCAACAATCAACCCAATTGATCATTGGGTATTCTGTGATCAAATTGATGACCAACTCTGATTTTTTTTGAAATTCCATAATCTTTAGCAGCTTCCCTTGCCAATTATATCCTGCTGTCTAACTGTGACTAATCACATATCCCAGTTTAACACAGCTTAGACACTTGTGGTAGAGCCCAGGGGCTATATAGCAACCTGTAGCTCTGGAAGGTGTGCATAGATATCTTCAATCAATCAATGAGCTTCCAATTTCTGATCGTTGAACTCCAACTATGCCCCAGAATGATTTATTTTGTCCTGTTGGCATTAACTCGTATCAAGTTAGAGTCCCCATGTGTACATGCAGATCAAAGATTTATCCTTTTGTTTACATAATTAGCTTCAATGAATCAAGTATAATGTTTCACCACAGTCCAGTTAAATCCGATTTTTAGAGTTCAAGGGAGCATGATGATTTTAAAATATTGATGTGGTCAGGGACGTCTGTAAACTGCTCCAGTTAGACATTGCACTTTGCATTTTAAGAACTGCACCATAGAGCAAGTAGATCTGTTCCTGTTAAAACCAAGAGCAGCAGAGTCACAATGCTGCCACCCTATGTAAGGAGCTGGATATTACAACTTTTCCAACACATTTTATTGACGCTAGTGTATTGAGCTCATTCAATGAGTCTGAGGTGATACAGCAACATATATTTTCGTGACTGTCATAGCTTGGAGCTATGGATAATGATGTAGAGATTCCAATGTTATCACACGACTGACCAGATACGTCACCCACTTTTACTTCCTGCCATTGGTGTGCGATGGAAGGATTTACAGGTTGAGACTAAATTTGTTTGGCATCGAGTTTAAATGCGTCCCATTTAAATAAGTCCTGGGATGGAACTCCAACCTGGGGTCTTTAGTCTCAGAGGTAGGGAGACTATCCACTACATTAAAGGAGCTTCCCCACACGTAGCTAACACAGTTGCAAGTAAATGGGATTGAACTTTCCTCCCCCATTGGTGGTGGCTAGGCAGGTAGAAGAGGTGACATAACAGCAAGGAATGCAACTGGAGAGAAGCCAGTGGCAGAAACTTGTTGCCTTCACTGCCAAGAGACAACACATGAAGCCATTTATTTGCTTTTAAGGAGCACATCCTGCTTTTGTAGCCATGCTGCCCATGTTGGGAGTGCCCATTGCAGAGCAGTTTTTAGGAGGGCCCTCTTTGATGAGTGGTTCATGGCCCACTGGCAATGGCTGAACCCCATGGTAATGGAACTGGCTGTGCTCAACACCAACCTAACACTAAAACAAAACAAAGAACTGCAGATGTTGGAAATCAGTAAGATTACTGCTTCATCTGGAAGATGTGTCTGAAACCTTGGATGACGAAGAGGGGGAAGGTAAATAGGCAAGTGTATAGCACCATCTGCAATTACACATGAAGGTGCCATCAGGGTGTGAGGTGATTTCTGCCAATCTATTGACTTCCCCAAATGCAACGAGGCATCTTTGAGAGGATCCAATCTGAGGGCACTCTCTTCCTGGAGCTTAGCAATGGCCACTCAGTGGTTGGGCTACAGTCCTTTGGAGATGGATAACATCTCTAATTGGTTAAAAATCACACAACACCAGGTTATAGTCCAACAGGTTTAATTGGAAGCACTAGCTTTCAGAGAATCGCTCCTTCATCAGGTGATAGTGGAGGGCTCAATCCTAACACACAGAATTTATCGCAAAAATTTACAGTGTGATGTAACTAAAATTATACATTGAAAAATTGATTGTTGAGTCTTTCATCTGTTTGAATACCATAAAGTTTCACTTCTTTCATGTGTAAATCACAGAACCTTTTTTTAAAAGTTGTATTCTCAGGTTAGCTGTTAACAATGGTGATAGCTAGACAATATGTTGAAGGTGTTAGCCCCCTGTGCTCTCTGTCTATGCCATGATGTTTAGATTGATTTGAATCTAAAAAGTGAGATAACAGAGTTTTACATGAATGCATGCAGAGTTTGAGCAAAGTACAATGTAACCCTGAAAGTACAAATTCACCCCACAAAATATATGTGTGCATGTGGGTCTTTGTCTGTGTGTGTGAGTGTGCCTGTCTGGGTTGGGAGTTGTGAGTGCGAGAAAGTGTATGTGTGTAGTGAGTGTAGAGTGTCTTAAGTCTGTGAGGGGGTGCATGTGGGAGTGTGTGTGTCTGTAAGGGTGTGTTGGTTGTCTGTGTGTGTGTCTGTGTATATGTGTGTCCATGTGTATGTGTGTATAGGAGTGTCTGTGTGTGTGTGTGTGTGTGTGCGTCTTCAAGTCTTACTATGGTACCTGTCATGATTGTATTGAAGTCAGCCAAGAGGACCTCATAGAATATGAGTTCCTTGACTGGAGCTGTTCGCCTGATCCAATCAGGGAGCCCTGGCTGAAAGATATACGCAGGAGTGTCAGATGTTCCGTTCACTTTTAGCAGCTGGGTCTGAGCTAGCTGGACCAGTGTCACATACTATGCATGTGTAAATAAAGGTTGACTTGGCGACGGAATAGCAGTCTTCAGGGAGTTATTTCAGTAGCTGAACCTTAAGTCCAGGCAGACTCTGCAGCACAGTACTGTAAGAGTGCGGACTGTCAGGGGAAGTGATGAAATTCTATACACAATCCTCATTTCCCCTTTCAGGTTGCACAAGTTCCAATAAGACCAAGGGAGTTCTCCCCCGTGTGCAGGTGCTAATACTTATACATCAACCAACATCACAAAAGCAGATGATCTGACCGTTATGGCATCGCTGTCTGCGGGGCCTTGCTCAGTGCACCTGGGCTGCTGCATTTCCTACATTGCAACAGTGGCTACACATTAACCGCCCTCCACTGGCTGTGAAGCACTTTGAGGCATCCCGAGGCCACAAAAGTTGCTGTATTAGTGTAGTTCTTTCTTTTGATTTCCCATGAACGGCCGCACTGTGGAGGCAGAGTGAACATGATTTCCTGACATGTGCTGCCAATGGCCAAAGTGCCTGCCAACAAAGCAAGTTCAGAAATTTGGCTCAACTACATTTACCAAGAACAACATGACTTTTTTTTTTAGAAATAGCTAATCCAAACCTGTTCTTTGTCTGTGTGAGAGGGTTCGTGTGTTGAATCGCTTCTCGTCTCTCTTTGCCAAATCCTCCCTCTTTTAAAGTGCTGCTCCATCACTGATAAACTTAAGGGGGCCTATATTCCATAAGTGAACAGACAGCACCGCTTACCCAAGCAAGGAGCAGACAGACAATGTCACAGATAATACAAAGAGACCATCTTGAAGTCATTTTTCATTATTACATGAATCATGAAGCAATCTGTAGAACGTAAATATTTTGAACTGTTTAAGAATGTGCTCAGAGCAAATTATAGAGCATGAATTTCAAGTTTAATTAGTATCTCAGCAACAGGGACACTCGAACAAAACTATTTGGGTGATACTAAGTAAGAGTTGATAAAAAAAAGTTTGCTTTGTTTTTAGAATGGCGACCTTCGTCAGTTCAGGGGCCTTAAGGGTGTCTGGCATAACATCATTTATGACTCCAGGCAAACTCGCAGACCTCAGTGTGAGTCTTCATAACAAGGCCCAGGCACAGCCTGTAGACTGGGCTAAGATCCAGCGCTGTTCATTTACAGCTGCCCAGCAAAAAGAGGGACCGGGGTTGTCATTAGGAGGTTATTAAATCAGAGCTTTTTGTTTTTTTGAGGGGTATTGCACACTGCCTGGGTGTTCTCTGGCTGCCATGTAGACTACAATGGAATCAGGAGCTGAATGTGTTGGAGGAACTGCAGCATCAGTCCTGAATTGTTAGGAAACTGCACTGTTGTAATGACTGGGCTTGTACTGGCCATGTAACTCACTGCATCTTGTTGGAACAATCACTCTGATTCTATTGAGAGATGTTACAGGCAGGTAGTACTGAGGAAGTGGGGAGGCTGCAGAAGGATCTAGACAGTTTGGGAGAGTGGTCCAGGAAATGGCTGATGAAATTCAATGTGAGCAAATGTGAGGTCTTGCACTTTGGAAAAAAGAATACAAGTATGGACTACTTTCTAAATGGTGAGAAAATTCATAAAGCCAAAGTACAAAGGGATCTGGGAGTGCTAGTCAAGGATTCTCTAAATGTTGAATGCAGGTTGAGTCCATGATTAAGAAAGCGAATGCAATGTTGTCATTTATCTCAAGAGGGTTGGAATATAAAAGCAGCGATGTGCTACTGAGACTTTATAAAGCTCTGATTAGGCCCCATTTGGAATACTGTGTCCAGTTTTGGGCCCCACACCTCAGGAGAGACATACTGGCACTGGAGCATGTCCAGCGGAGATTCACACAGATGATCCCTGGAATGGCAGGTCTAACATACGAGGAACGGCTGAGGATCCTGGGATTGTATTCATTGGAGTTTAGAAGGTTAAGGGGAGATCTAAAAGAAACTTACAAGATAATACATGGCTTGGAAAGGGTGGACGCTAGGAAATTGTTTCCATTAGGCGAGGAGACTAGGACCCGTGGGCACAGCCTTAGAATTAGAGGGGGTAAATTCAGAACAGAAATGTGGAGACATTTCTTCAGCCAGAGAGTAGTGGGCCTGTGGAATTCATTGCCGCGGAGTGCAGTGGAGGCCGAGACGCTAAATGGCTTCAAGGCCGAGATTGATAAATTCTTGCTGTCACAAGGAATTAAGGGCTACAGGGAGAATGCTGGTAAGTGGAGTTGAAATGCCCATCAGCCATGATTAAATGACGGAGTGGACTCGATGGGCTGAATAGCCTTACTTCCACTCCTATGCCTTATGGCCTATGGTCTATGGTTACTGCAGTGTTACCTGGTTTGTTTGCTACTGACTTTAGATTGTGAATAAACTCATTTTACTTTGCTACTCAGCAGATAAATTAACTCTGTATGCTGTGATGTACATTGCTTCTGTGAATTCAATTATAAGTCCCACCCATCTGCAGTTCATTAACTGTTGCCATAGTAGCTACAGAAACATCAAAATAAATTAGCATGTTGATTATTCATCAAATAGAAATAGCCAATCAGTGGTATTGGTTAGGAAGGGACTTGAAAACGGTTCCTCAGGAAGAAATACAAGTCCAAAGTGGAGTACTTCTGGCACTACAGAGGGGTAAAGGGGCTGGTTAACTCAGCTGGCTGGGTAGTTGGGCTGTGATGCAAAATGGTGCCAATACTGTGAGTTCAATTCCCACAATGCCTAAGGTCAATGTGAGGAACTCTCCTTCTCCACCTCTTGCCAGTGGTGTGGTGACCCTCAGATTAAACTACATTTCTCTCGAATGAGAGTAGCATGAAAATCTAGTAAGACTATGGTGACTTTACCTTCCCTTTCACTTCCAGCTATGACAACTACATAATTTCTATGAGAGTGTGGTGAAAAAGATATGAATCCTTGGTGGGGGTGGGCAAGCCCCTTTAGCCAGAAGATTCTAAAAGGGGGTTGCATTGCAGCTCACTCAAACCACTGAATGGCAATTGATTGAGTTGCAATAAACCAGCTACAATCAGGCTGCAAAATAGAATGTGACTATTTTTCAAATCTTTGTGTGTCCATGGATCTTTACAAACAGCTGATAGATCATCTGCAATGTAGCTGACACCTTCTCCAGAATTTGGGCTATACCGCTTGTGTCTCCATTTTCGTGACCCATTTATTGGATTCCCAGCTCTGTTTGGATGCATTCCTGGAGATTTCAGCTCATAATTTTGCTCCACCCTCAGTCGAAAACCATTGCTACTTCCAGTAACTACTATTCAGAAAAGGGAGGGAGGCAGAAAACAGGAACTTTACAAGGCAGTTAGCTTAACATCTGTCGAAGAGAAAATGTGAAGGGGAGGGAGCCTCTTGGAAACTTTGTTAAAGAGTTGGCGCAGTCACAATGAGCCAAATAGCTTCCTTCTGTGCACTATAAATCGGCAATCAAATAAAGCCAAGTACAGGAACAGGAAACCCTAGCTCAGTGCTGTTTCATTACCCTTAACCTAAATGAATGAAGATGCAAGCAGCCTGGTAACATTTACCACAACAGCAGTTGTTCGGGAGTGACGGCCATCCTCCAGCCCCACCATTGTTCAGCACAATGCAGTGCATTACATGATAGAAACCAATCTCAGTCGCTCTCAGCAGTGTAATGTGAGATTGATGCTGCAATTTCCATACACAGTCAGTACCCGATTTTAATTGCGTCCCACTGTGGTCTACAGGGCAGCACCTCTGCAAGTGAACAATAGATTGCTGCACTCCTGAATTCTGGCCTCTTACTCTCCCCCACTCTGAATTGCTCCAATATTGTTGGTAAGGACAACAGCTCTCTAAACCACTAAATCCTGGGATTCTCCACCTAATCCCCTGCTCCATTCTTTCAAACTTAAAAAATACCCCTCGGATCAAGCTTTTGGCATCTGCCTCATGTGGCTTAGGTGTCAAATTTTATTTTATGGCTTTCCTGTAAAACTCCTTGCAAGCCTTTCTGGCATTGATGGTGTTATATAAACAGAAGTTGTTGATTCAGTGGGGGGTACACAGTTGGTAAGTGTGCGTGGATTGAAAACCACTGAAATTTCTATGAACACAGAAAGCTCACACATTGGGGGAGACCTCACAGTGCTGACCTTGACATGAAATACATTGAAAAGCCACAAGAGTTATATTTTATTGTTGAAAGATTTCAGTGGGATTTTCTTTTTTAAAAGGCAACATAATTACAGCTATCAATCCTGCCACCAATGGTGCTGGGGGAGCAATTCCTGATTTGTGGAGATGAGATCAGATCAAGAGCAGAGGAGATTACCATCTTTTCAGGTATGCATTTAAATGGCTCCTTTTATAATTTTTAGGACATCATGAAGTGCCTCACAGCCTTCCAACATGCTTCCAAACTATGGCCACCATCGTTTTTCTTACAACCAACTTGCTCACAGCAAAATTCCACAGACATGAGACAAACGATGAGTTGACCATTCTCGTTGTGGAGTTGTTGACTAAGGAGTAAACATTGTCCAAGGCAGCTGGAGAATTCCACTGCTTTTCTGCAGAGATGACCCGAGCATCTATCATCCACCTGAACAGATTACCGTATTGCGTTTGAGAGGATCTGTCAGCTATGCAGCACTCCCATTGTACGACACCTAAATGTTGGCCCAATATGCTCAAGCGATCTCATAGCCTTCTGACACAAAGGAAAGAGTGCAGCCACTGGGTTTGGTTGGTACTGTGTTATGTAGTACCAAACTGGACTTAGTAAGTCTAGCGTTCTTGAGAAAGTGAGGAAGACAGGAGGGTGGAGGGATAAATATTGAATTCCATGTAGGAGGACCATATTCCCAAATAGAGTTTTTATTCTTAAACAATGCTAAATGGTGCCTGATTGTGGTAACAGTTGAAGCTTTTCACTCTATTTTACCGTATTATCCACTGTAAAGTGCAAGTGACGATAAATCATTCAGAGTCCTGAAGAAGAGTCACTCTGAACTTGAAACGTAAACTCTGACTCTCTCAACAGATATTTCCAGATCTGCTGAGTTTCTCCAGCACTTTCTCGTATTTGTTCAGGAACTTTGCGACTGTACTTTCAAAACGCAAGGTCTTTCTTCCTGGCTGAGGAGGATAAAAGGCGACGCATTTATAAAACAAAACAAAACAGGAAAATTTTGAGGAGGAAAATAGAGCAATAGAGTAAAATCCCACATCCATGTTTCAGTGAGCAACTACAGCCTGCAAGGGTCAAAACTTGCAATGTTGGAGCACCAAATATCAAACTCCTGCTTGGTTTCAGCACAGCTCCTTGTCAGGATGACAAGAACTCTTAATAACATCTGGAACATACGATGGATCTGTTTGTTGAGTGCAGACTAGGATGAAGTCATGTCTACTCCTACATTCTGAACTCTAAAACAATAATTCAGAAATTAAAAAACACGTTCTTACCTGGTTCCCTTGTTGCTGTGTCACAGTTTACATTCCTGACCTATAATGTGAACAACCTCTGTGGAACAAAATGCTTTGTGCTTCATTTGAATAATGAGAAATGAATTCAAGACGGTGTCTATTTTCCGTGACGATATCTCTGTGCTCCTTGTATGGGTAAGTGGTGTTCTGTGTTCATTTTTGGAATGCAATGGCCCTTAACGTTTATCAGTAATTCAACAGTACTTGAAAGGTTAGAGGTTTGGCTGGGGAGAAGGGTCATGATTAATATCAGGAGACAGATTGAAACACAAGCACTGACACATAGACAAATAATAGGCGCAACTTTTGTAACAAATTTTTTTGCTTTTAGTAAGCGCAATGAAACATGCTCATACAGTCATAGAGTTACAGAGATGTACAAGCACAGAAACAGACCCTTCAGTCCTACTCACCCGTGCCAACCAGATATCCTAAATTAATCTAGTTCCGTTTGCCAACATTTGGCCCACATCCCTCTAAATTCTTCCTATTCATATACCCATCCAGATGCCTATTAAATGTTGTAATTGTACCAGCTTCCACTACTTCCTTTGGTTCCCGAAGAAGGGCTCTGGCCCAAAACATCAATTTTCCCGATGCTGCCTGACCTGCTGTGTTTTTCCAGCACCACACTCCCAACTTTGATCTCTGGCACCTGCAAACTTCATTGTCTCCTACTTCCTCTGGCAGCTCATTCCAAAGACATACCACTGTCTGCATCAAAATATTGCCCCGTGTGTCCCTTTTATATCTTTCCTCTCTTACCTTAAACCTAAGCCCCCTAGTTTTGGATTAAGGAAAGTACTTAGTCAGAATTTTTCTGTAGGTTTTTGACCTTCATCAACAGACTCCAAGAGGGTTCAGGAAGCCTCACTGTATGGGAAATGTCACTTCAAAAGATTAGTTTTTGATTTTCCTTATAATTTTGAGGGTAAAAGTGTGAGGTGATGACTAATATGTCAACCCCAACAATGAGATAACTCTTCATATCACCCACCAATCAACGGATTAAGAGCTGGGTGACATGAGGGTGAGTATCTTACCCTATCCCAGCCCTTGAGGGTGAGTACCTTGTGTTCAGTATTAACACTGCCATTCTGGACAGCAAAGTTAAAAATCACACAACACCAGGTTATAGTCCAACAGGTTTAATTGGAAGCACACTAGCAATTAAACCTGTTGGACTATAACCTGGTGTTGTGTGATTTTTCACTTTGTACAGCCCAGTCCAACACCAAGTCATTCTGGACAGCAAGGTGTTCATCTGGGTCCCAAAATGCAACAGTCCAGGCATACTCATCAGGGTTCCAGTCATGAGATACTGGGTCTTTTCTACCTTCTTCTATGGGGTGAGGGTTGTAGGGAGAGGGGGTTCCTGTTGTGAGGGGGTGGGTCTGATGGCAAGGCCTGACTCTCAGTGGGCATACCTTGGTGTACCAACCCTGTTTCCAATTGCAGCCGGATTGAGGCAATTGGAAGACACTCCCTCCCCCAAACTGGTTCATGTCACTTGATTTCCCAGTCAGGTAATTAGCCATCTTTCTCAAGTAAAAGCAAAATACTGCTGATACTGGAAATCTGCAATAAAAAGAGAAAGTAGAAGAGAAGCATAACAACATCTCTTCTTCCTCAGGGGACTAGGGAAATTCAACATGTTCATAAGGACTCTTACAAATTTTTATGGATGCATCTCTGAAAGCACCCTATCAGGATGCATCACAGCATGGTATGGCAACTGCTGTTCTCAAGATTGCAAGAAATTACTGAGACTCAAGAACACAGTCCAGTCTATCACACAAACCAGCCTTCCAACCATTGACATCATCTATACTTCCCACTGCCTCAGGAAAGCAACCAACATAATCAAAGATCCCACCCTACCCTGGATATACTCTTTTCCACCCTCTTCTGTTAGGCAGACATTATAAACGTATGAACACATGTATGAAGAGATTCAAGAACAGCTTCTTCCCCACTGTTATCAGACTTTCAATCTCAAATGTTAATTCTGAGATCTTTCTCTCTGCTCCTTTTCTGTGGCTGTAACACCATATTCTGCACTCTGTTCCGCTGATGCACTTTGTATGGTGGCATGATCTGTCTGTATAGCACACAAAAGAATACTTCTCACTGTATCTCAGTACATCTGACACCAATCACTCAATCAAACTACGCAGGTCTAGCAACATCTGTGGAGCTAGAGAAACAGTTAATTGTTCGGGTCCAATTTGAAGAACACTCAAAATATTAACTCTGTCTCCCCAGCATTTTCTGATTGTATTAACTATTAGGGGATGCAAGTAACCAGAGAGATGGTTCATCAAGGTCTTTAAGTGATCATTAATTGACCACTCAAAGTCCAATGGACCTGTTCACCCAGAACTTAATTGCTGAGGTGGCAAAAAGGCTGCATTCCTGTCCAGCACTTTCTCTACCTCAGTTAGATCTTCTCTCATTCTTCTAAACTCCAGAGACTATCGGCCTAAACTGCTCAATTTCTCTTCATAAGACAAATCCCTTATCGCTGGATTCAATCTAATGAACCTCCTCCGAACTGCCTCCAGTACAACTATATTCCTCCCCAAGTAGGGGGACCAAAATTGTGCACAATTCTCCAGGTTCGGCTCTCACTAATGCCTGATACATTTCTTAAATGTTAAAAGGTTAGGAAGTGTTGATGTACAAAGGATCTGGATATACCATCAATACGTTTCTGAAGGCTAATATGCAGATACTGCAATCTTTTGGGAAGAACATTGAAATGTTCCCCTCTATTGCAAGACGATTCGAGTTTTGTCCTTTAATTGTAGAAAACCTTGGTTAGACCACATCTGGAGTACTGCAAACCATTTACCTTTGGAGGATATTATTGCTGTAGATGGGGTGCAGCAAAGATTTACCAGACTTTTACCTAGGGTCTCAGGATTGTCCCAGGGAAACTAAGTATGTATTCTTTCAAATTTTGAAAAATGAGAGATGCTCTTAATAGATCCTACAAAATATTTAAAGGAATAGAAAAGGTAGATGTAGGTCAGATGTTTCCTCTGGTTGGGGAGTGGAGAGCCAAGGTAAACAATTTCAAATTAAGAAAGAAGCCACTTAGAGCCAAGATGAGAAGGATTATTTTTTAGTAAGTGGTTATAAATCTTTATAGTCCCCTATCCAAAAGGGCTGTGGAAAGTGAGTCATTGAATATAGTTAAAGTAGAGATTGATAGATTTCTAAATCACAATACTTCAAGGGATATGGGAATAGGATGTGGGAAAGGTATTGGTGTGGATGGTTAACCATGATGATATTGAATAGCAGTGCAGAATAGATGGGCTGAATATTCTACTCCTGCTCCTCTCTTCCTAGGATATAAAGGATAGAAACAATGTAGACAAGCAGGAGGCTGGAAGAACACAGCAAGCCAGACAGCATAAAGAGGTGGAAAAGGCAACCTTTCGGGTATAACCCTTCTTTAGGACTGCCCTGTGTTGTAGTTAGGCAAAATATTGCTTTTCCCCAGCTTTCTCTCCTGCTCCTTTAGGTGTTATTGTACATGGGGACAAGGGACCACTTAGCTCAGTTGTCTAAGAGCCTGGTGCAACATAACATTAACAGATAACTGGATAGTGTTATTGAACACAGAGACCTGGCGCTTGAGGTATACACTTCTTTGAAAGTCACATCACAGGCAGACAGGATGATTAAGAAGGCATTTAGCATGCTTGCCTTCATTGCTCAGACCTTTGAGTATGGAAATTGGGATATTGGTGAGGCCACCTTTGGAGTACTGTGTACATTCCTGATCACCCTGCTCTAGGAAGGATATTATTAAACTGGAGGGGGTACAGAAAAGTTTTATCCAGATGTTGCCAGGAATGAAGGGTTTGAGTTATAGGAAGAGGCTGGGACTTCTTTCACTGTAGCGTACGAGGTTGAGGGATGACCTTACAGAGGTTTATAAAACCAGGGGACATGGATAAGGTGAATAGCAAAGATATTTTCTCAAGGGTAGGGGTGTTCAAAACCAGTGGGTACGATTTTAAGGTGAGAGCAGAAAGCAGAGCTGAAAGATTTAAAAGGGACATGTGTGGCAACATTTTCATACAGAGCATGGATTCGTATGTGGAATGCCAGAGGAAGTGGTAGTTGCAGGTAATGTTGCAGCATTTAAAAGACATTTGGACAGGTACATGAATAGAAAAGTTTAGAGCGATATGGGCCAAATACAGCAAGTGGGACTGGTTTAGTTTGGAAAACTTGATCGGCATGGACTGGTTGGACTGAAGGTTCTGTTTGCGTGCTGTATGACTCTATGATTCTACAACAGCCTGAGTTAAGTCCTTGTAATGACTGAGTTAGCTCTTGGGATAGACCTCCTTGTTCTGTCCCATTGTGATGTCACAGCATAGGCTATGTTTATTTGCCCTCGGTGAGCCAGCAATTAGGTACCACCCTGTCCCAATGACGACAGCATTTGCTAAGATACCTAGATGAACTGGATCCTCCTTCCCTCTGAAATCTTGCTAAGAGAGTAGGGACAGGAGCCCTTACCTTTCCTCCACTCCAATCAAATGCTGTAGGCTTAGCTGCAAATAGTGTGATCTTTGCTATTACTGATTGCACATACCCAAATAACAAGGGTCTATCTTTCAATCATGCCCAGTCATAGTTTAGTTTTGTTTGCAATTATGGTTGGCATAGACTGGTTGGACCGAAGGGTCTATTTCCTTGCTGAATAACTGTATGAGTCTATTAGAGAAAATCATGAAAAGCATGACTTTAAAGATCTCTGCCCCAACACTGCAGCACATGCATGCATATACACCATCAACAAATACATTCATTACATGCAATGTCTGTGCTTTTTCTCATCTATGATGCACATCTCCATGATTTTTTAATAACTCGAATGATAGCGACCCTCCCTCTAGGCCAGAATATCTAGGTTTGAGACCCTCCTATTGTAGAGGTATCAAAACATGTCCAAATGAGTTGATTAAAACAAGGATGCAACATCAATTTTTACAAAGGTTCTTATGCTGTATTGGTATTGTCCATTCCAGAAGACCTGTGTTCTGTGTTCAAGTCCTACCTTCCCCAGGCTGAACAGGTTGATTATAAACTATGAAGGAAATCTATCTGAAATTTTCCTTCATTATTGTTGCACAAAGCTTCCTCTTTTTCTAACTGGAGAACTTGGCAATTTCATTTATTAACTGGACCTCAGTAGTCTGCCTGGGTGCAGCTGCTGAACTTTGCAAAAGGAGCTACCCACAACCATCATTATGCCAGTCAATTACTTAGAAACACAGGAACTATTGAACCAGCATAGACTTTGCTCAGCCTTCAACAGACCAAGCAGCTTCTCTTCCATAACGTAGGCTTCTATATTTCTGACATGGTTGTCTTGTACATGAGGAGATCTTGGAGCAGATCAGAGAGTGATTGACAATGAGTCAGGGGAAGGATGGGGATGGCAAAAAGAGGTGAAAACCCAATCAATGCGAAATATCTACAGGAAAACAGATAAAATGTGGATAAAACAGGGGCATTGAGGGGAGAAATCACACAAAGCTGGCACCTAGTTGGCACAGTGGCTCAGTGGTTAGCACTGCTGCCTCACAATGCCAGGGACCTGGGTTTGATTCGCACCTTGGGAGTTTACACATTCTCGCTGTGTCTGCGTGGATTTCCTCCAGGTGCTCTGGTTTCCCCCCACAATCCAAAGATGTGCAGATAAGGTGAATTGGCCATGCTAAATTGCACATTGTCTTATATGCATTAGTCAAGGGAATGAGTCTGGGTGGGTTACTCTTCAGAGGGTCGGTGTGGACTTGTTGGGCCAAAGGGCCTGTTTCCATACTATAGGGAATTCCACAAAAAAGCGTAGAGGGCATTGCAGTAGATGGAGTGAAGGAGATAAAAGGCTGAGGAGTAGGTCAATGTGAGAAGGACTGCAGATTACAGGTTAGAGTCTAGGGTGATGTAAAGGGAAGGTTTGCTGTTGCAATTTACTCAAGGAATCTGTATTACCGTGACAATATGTTGTAGCTTGCAGCAATTGTAGCAGAGCCTCTGAATTTGCTTCCATTGTATGGCTTTGACTAGGGACATCTCCATCTCTTACCACCTGCCACTGGTACATATTAGAAGGATTTAACAAGTTTGTACTTAGTCTCCTTGGCCACATTAATGAACAGATCTTGGCTATCAAGTCCAAGGTGGGAAGGAAACCTGAAGTTTCAGGGTCAGTGGCAAGGACTTTACCTACGCGAGCTACAAGATCTCTACAACATGAGGAGTAATTGAAGGTAAGAGTAATGATTTTAAAGTATATTAACAGGGATCAGAGGGAGTCAGCAAGGCTGTAACCTACTGTGAGGATGCAACCTTTATCTTAGTGAAATACGTAAAGTGCTATCAAAATTTGCCTTCTCCATTTCTGAGCAATTAGGAGAAAATAACTAATGTCTTGCTGATGGACCAGGACAGAGGTCTCTCCCTGAAAAGCTCTTTTCTGTTCCCTGATGCCAGGAGAGGGAATGGGTCCTGAACAAATATTTAGTCACTTGTTGCAATATTTCGTCAAGCGAAACACAAGGCCTTTGGGAAAACAGGACATCCCAACTGGCCAGCAGCAGACTCCTGACAATCGGACACACCAATGGTACAAAAATATCCCTGAATGTTTAAAAATATTTGTCGTATTCCTGCCCAGCTTACGAAAGCGCTCTGTATACTTCTGGATTCTTGGCTGTTGTCTTTGGCTCTGAATCGCTGTAGACATTACATAAAGTTTCCTTTGGCACTGGACCTCTCGAAATCTTGGGGCCTACTGACGGGTGTTGAGGAACAGTTGCAGATGTGGCAAGATCTTATTTTAGAGTCTCTTTGCTTTATTTTTAATGACCTGCTGTGTACCACTGTTAGAACTCAAAAATATTTTATCCTTATTAAGGCAGCCATTCCGACCCATGTTGTCATGAAACCAGGGGACGTGGAGAATTAATAATTGTGCAAAAGACCTAGCAGATTCCTTTTTGTGGATTCATATATTTCCCCTCCCTTTGTTTGCATTGGCAACGCCACGAAGAAAGAAAGTCATTCATTTATGTAGCACCTTATCACATCTTACCGAAACATCAGAAACGTTTGATCTTTAAAGTGGCATTGCTATTATTCCGAAAGTCGAAGACACCGCATATTTTACAAACAGCAAGTCAGTCATTTCTGTTCGAGGGAAATTATTTTAAGATGCTGATAAAAAAGCTACACCTGTTTGAATCTTGGAACAGATATGCAACATCTCAATTTTGGCAACTCTAGTAAATCTGCACTCCTCTGTACCATCCTGGGGGTATCAGTGTACATTTTGACAAAGCATTACATCTTGAAACAAATCAAATCTTATAAAAATGAAAACCTCACTAAAAAAACCTTCAATGCAAATCCCACCCACCAGCCAAGAGGCTAAATGTACTGACCTGTTAGGAGCTGAAATGTGGTGTCCCTGTTTGATCCCTATCCTGAGTTCAGCAATACTTGGCGAGTTCCAGTTGGTCATCTACCATTGCCCAGAGTATCCTTGATCCACGAAGGGGAAGGTGAACTGAGTGACCAGTTAGGCTGGAAAGTGCGATGAATGTGACTACACAGTGGGTACAATGTGACTCATAATTTTGATGCCAGCTTAAATGGCCTGCAAACACTTGGCAAGGTGAATTCCATTGGGACAGTCCTGCTTTATCCTACAAGATAATGCATGGCTTAGAAAGGTGGACGCTGGGAAATTGTTTCCGTCAGGCGGGGATACTAGGACTCGTGGGCACAGCCTGAGAGGGGGTCAATTTAAAATGGAAATGAGGAGACATTTCTTCAGCCAGAGAGTGGTAGGCCTGTGGAATTCATTGCCACGGAGAGCAGTGGAGGCCGAGATGTTAAATGTCTTCAAAGCAGAGATTGATAAATTCTTAATCTCGCAAGGAATTAAGGAATACAGGCAGAGTGTGGGTAAGTGTTGTTGAAATGCCCATCAGCTATGATTGAATGGTGGAGTGGACTCGATGGGCCAAATGGGCTTACTTCCACTTCTATTTCTTATGGTCTTACTGTCTTATGCTTGTCCCTGATGGGCTTGGCAGAAGAACTGCAGAAACCCTGGAAACCAGTAATATTAGAATGCAGGTTAGGATGAATGCATACCAGAGGAATGGACAATTTGAGATTGTAGAGAAATATTAAGGAATAGTGGAGTGAAGAACATTACTAAGATAGGGAGGTTTTTAGGCCATAAACTGACAAAATCATTGTGTATAAACAAGGAGCCAATGTTAATCAATGCGAAACTGAGTGATAATCAAGCAGAAGACCTGTGACCAGTGGAGAGCCACAAGGATTGGTGCTGGGTCCACTATTTTTCTTTATTTATAGAAGTGATTTGAATGTGAGCAGAAGTTTGCAGATGACACCAAAATTGGAGGTGTAGTGGACAGCGAAAAAGGTTACAATGGGATCTTGATCAGGTGGGCTAATGGCTGAGAAGTGGCAGATGGAGTTTAATTCAGATCAATGCGAGGTACTGCATTTTGGGAAAGCAAATCTTTGCAGGACTTATACACTTAATGATAAGGTCCTAGGGAGTGTTGCTGAACAAAGAGACCTTGGAGTGCAGGTTCATAGCTCCTTGAAAGTGAAGTTGCAGATAGATAGGATAGTGAAGAAGGCGTTTGGTATGTTTTCTTTTATTGGTCAGAGTATTGAGTACAGGAGTTGGGAGGTCATGTTGCGGCTGTACAGGACATTGATTAGGCCACTTTTGGAATATTGCATGCAGTTCTGGTCTCCTTCCTATCGGAAAGATGTTATGAAACTTGAAAGGGTTCAGAAAAGATTGACAAGGATGTTGCCAGGATTGGAGGATTTGAGCTATAGGGAGGGGCTGAACAGGCTGGGGCTGTTGTCCCTGGAGTTTCGGAGGCTGAGGGGTGACCTTTATAGAGGTTTATAAAATCATGAAGGGCATGAATAGGATATCAAAAAAAGTCTTTTCCCTGGGGTGGAGGAGTCCAGAACTAGAGGGCATAGGTTTAGGGTGAGAGGGGAAAGATATAAAAGACACCTAAGGGGCAACCTTTTCATGCAGAGCGTGATACGTGTATGGAATGAGCTGCCAGAGGAGGTGGTGGAGGCTGGTACAATTGCAACATTTAAGAGGCATTTGGATGGTTACATGAATAGGAAGGGTTTGGAGGGATATGGGCCGGGTGCTGGCAGATGGGACTAGATTGGGTTGGAATATCTGATCGGCATGGACGGGTTGGTCTGAAGTGTCTGTTTCCGTGCTGTACGTTTCTATGACTCTATGACTCTAACTTAATTATGGCAATAGAATGAGCAATAACTGATGGCCAGCTGTGAAGGCAGTGTGAGCCTTGAACCTCTGCAGTTCTGTCTTATTTGATTTCTCTGTAGCAGTTTGATACAACCGAGTGATGCTCAGCCATTTCAGAGTCAAACATGCTGCTGTGGGTCTGGAATCACATGTAGGCCAAACCGAATAAGAATAGCAGATTCCCTTCCATCAAAGTGGAATGTTTTTATCAAATCCAGATTCATTAATTAGTGAAATATATTAGTTCACCAGCTACAACAGTGGGATTTGAAACTATCCACAGAAATGTGCGATACTGTTTTAGTGACCACTGACTCCTTTCTACTTTTTACATGTTTAATTTTTGTGGCTCAGTGATTAGCATTGCTGCCTCACAGTACCTGAGTTTGAGCCCAGCCTTGGGCAAATGTCTGTGTGGACTTTGCTTGTTTTCCCTATGTCTTCAAGGGTTTCTGCTAGGTGCCCTGGTTTCCTCCCATAGTCCAAAGAAAAGCGGGTTAGCTGGATTGACCATGCTAAATTGCCCATTGTGTCCAGGGATGTGTAGGCCAGGTGGGTTAGCCATGATTAATGTCGGGATAAGGTTGGGGTCTGGGTCTGGGCAGGGTGCTCTTTGGGAGATTGGTGCAGAGCTTGAGGGACTGAAAGGCTTCCTTTGCCTTGTAGGGATTCTATTCCACAAAAATGATGCAAATTAATCATTCTGAAACATTTCTCAGTGAATGGTGTGAAATATTCATTGGTTGACTTGACCTTCAGTTTATTATTGTTTCATTCCTTGCTGCTCTGCTATGATCTGTTCAATATTGAATTTTGACATGAGGAGCTTGTGAGTCTCTTTCTGCGATGAATGTCAGGTGTGTTAGGTGGATGAGTTCACGTCCTGGTCGAGACACGAGCCCATTTGATCCACAGCTGGGTGTGACAGCAATGTCCATGGAAGAATCTCAGCTGGAAGGTACCAGCTGTCTCTCTCCATGACCCAACCCTGTCGCCCCAACTCATAATCAGACAGCACAGCTCAAAGGTCAAAGCTAGAGCTTTGCTGACTTGCTTGGTTCAGTTTTGAAATTAAAATTGAGTCTTTAGATACTTAACACCCTCAGAATAACTGCTGTTGCCTGATGTCACAGAATTACATATCCAAACATATAGTTTCCGTTATCTGTCCTATATTTATCCAGCTTCCCAAATAATTTGTAACATACTCCATTCCACCACTGGATATTAACCAAACAGTACCTTATTTGCGATATCCCTCATGTTATTTGCTTGTCTTTACCATGGTGTATCGGGGTGTTTCAGTCTCATGCACACAAAGCCTTGCTCTGAGGGCTCTCAATTAACAACTCACTTACATTATCCACCATCACAGATATTCAGGTAACAAAAGGGGATGTGTTGGTGTAATGGTGATATCACTGGGCCCTATAATCTGAATAAAGGTGAACTAATGATCTAAAGATATGGTTTCAAATCGCACAGAGAATTTATTGGGTTTCAAATTTGATTAATAAATGAATGTAATTAAGCTAATCTCAGAAATGATAGCCATCATATCATCATTGGTTTGTTGGTAAAAAGAAAACCCAACTGGTTTGTTATTGTGCTTTAAAGAAGGAAATCAACCACCTTTATTTGGTCTGGCCAACATCTGACTCCAGACCTACAGCAACGTGTTTGATTTGTAGATCTCTGAAATGACTCGGCTAGTCATACAGTCAAGGGCATTCAAGCTTGTATTGAATTAAATTGATTGTCACGTGTACCGAGGTACAGTGAAAAACTGTGTTGTGAGCAATACAGGCAGATCGCAGAGTTAAGTAGCATAGATAAGTAAATAATAGATGAACAGTGGCAAAAACAAAAACACAGGGACAGGCGAATGTTAAGAGTTTGTGAGTCCATTCAGTATTCTAACAACAGTAGGGTAGAAACTGTTTTGATACTGGCTGGTGCGTGTGTTCAGGCTTCTGTACCTTCTCCCCGATGGTAGAGGTTGTAGAAAAACATTGCCAGGGTAGGATGGATCTTTGAGAATGCTGCCGGCCTTTCCTTGACAGTGGGCCTGGTAGATGGATTCTATAGATGGGAGGTTGGCCTTTGTGATTGTCCGGGCCGAGTTCACCACTCTCTGTAACCATCTCTGAAATTGAATGGTACAGTTGCCATACCAGGTAGTATAGATCCAGACAGAATGCTCTCAATGGCGCACCTATAAAAGTTGGCAAAGGAATTCGTCATCATGCCAAATTTCCTCAGCTGCCTGAGGAAGGAGAGATGTTGTTGGGCCTTTATAACAAGTGTGTCCACATGAAGAATCCAAGAAAGTTTGTTGTGGATAACCACTTCCAGGAGCTTGACACTCTCCACTCGTTCTACTTCTGTGCTGTTAATGTGTAGGGGGACATGAGTAACATCCCACCGAAAGTCAATAACGAGTTCCTTGGTTTTGCCGGCATTGAGAGCTAGGTTGTTCTCAGTGTGCCATTTTTCCAGGTCTTCCACCTCCCGTCTGTAGTCTGTTTCATCACCATCTGAGATTCGACTGACTATAGTGGTGTCATCAGCGAACTTGTAAATAGCATTGATCTGGTATTTGGCGACACAGTCATGGGTATACAGTGAGTACAGTAGGGGGCTGAGTACGCACCCCTGGTAGGCTCCAGTGTTGAGTGTTAGTGAGGATGAAATATTGTCTCTAATCTTCACTGATTGTGACCTGTGGGTCAGGAAACTGAGGATCCAGTTGCAGAGAGTGGGGCTTAGTCCGAGATCACTAAGTTTAGTAATCAGTCTCAAGGGGATAATGGTATTGAAGGCTGAACTATAATCAATGAGTAGGATTCTTACATTGCTGTTCTTGGTGTCAAGATGTTCTAGGGAGGAGTGAAAGGCAAGTGATATGGCATCTGACGTGGATTGTTGGTCCAATAGGCAAATTGGAGTGGGTCAAGAGTTCTGGGGAGGCTGGAGTTGATTAATGCCATGACCAGCCTTTCAAAGCACTTCATGACCATCGAAGGTAGGGCCACTGGGCAGTAGCCATTGAGACATGCTGCATGGGCCTTCTTAGGTACAGGGATGATGTTGGCCCTCCTGAAACAGGCAGGAACAGCAGCCTGCTGCAGGGAGAGGTTGAAGATGTCCAAGAAGACCTCTGCCAGTTGATCTGCACATGCTCTGAGTGCACGGCCTGGTATTCCATCTGGTCCCATCGCTTTCCTTGGATTCACATGAAGGAAATCTGATCTGACCTCTGATGCAGTGACTGTTGGGATAGGTTTATCAGGACTTGTTGGAATAGGTGTTAACTCTCCACCAAAAGTCTGCTCAAAACGAGCATAGAAGGTGTTGAGATGATCTGGGAGGGATGTGTCATTGTCTAAATCTTGCACAGTTTCCTTTTAGAACCTGTGATGTCATTCAGTCCTTGCCATAGTCACCTGGTGTCTGTCTGAGTCTCTAGTTTGGATCGGTATTGATCCTTGGCTGTCCAAATGGCTCTGCGAAGGTCATACTTGGATTCCTTATATTTGAGTGGGTCTCCTGATCTGAAGGCCTCCCGCCTAGCTTTTAGCAGGTTCTATATGTCCTGATTCATCCAGGGCTTCCTGTTGGGGAACACTCAGATTGACTTCCTTGGTATGCAGTCCTCCACACACTTGCTGATAAAGTCTGTGATGGTGGTGGCGTACTCATCCAAGGTACCTGTGCCCTGTTGAACATGGTCCAAACAGCCAATTCCAGACAGCACCGGAGATGATCCTCTACCTCCTCCGACCAGCACTGGACCTGTATCCACGAGGGGTGTCTCCTGTTTGGGCTTTTGCCTGTAAACCAGGAGAAGAAACACGCATTGTGGTGGAGTTCCAGGGTTGCAGTGTCCGTGCACCACAAGTTTGGGCAATAAATATCCTATGGTCAAGTAAGGAAAAAAAACATAATTTAAAAAATAGTAATATCTATTTTCTTTTATCTGCTTGATTTCCACATTGCTTACACACAAACACAATGGTTTGCAAAAAGGGTCAAGTTAGTTTTCTGCGCTCATATTTTGATCAGTTTGGCTGTCAATCCTTTGTATTCTTTGTCTATCAATCAAGGGTTATGGGGATAAGGCAGGAACAGGATACTGATTGTGGGTGATCAACCATGACCATAATGAATGGTGGTGCTGGCTCAAAGGGCCGAATAGACTATTCCTGCACCTATTGTCTCTTGTCTTTTGTATATTGTATTTTGAGAGCATTTATGAGGCAACAATTTCCACTAACAAATATGCTGGCATCTTGTAAAGCCCCCATTCCATGCTCACTTTTCAAGGGGAAGAAGAATAGACATTTGTATCTGCCCCTATCAGTTTTACTGGATTCCAAATATAATATGTTATAAGCTGAGGACCTCAATCCCTTTTAAAGAAAGAGTGTGTTTATTATCCCTGATTTAAATTAGAAACAGTCTTGCAAAGTAAGTCCATGTGCTGTGGCACTATTACAGAGAAAAGCAAAGGAGATATTCCCAGTATTGGGGCCAGTATTCATCCTTCAATGATCATCACAAAAAGGAAACAGATTATTCAGTCATTATCACATTGCTGATTGTAGGAGGTTTCTGGGTGTCAATTGGCTGCTTTGCATCTGACAGTACAACTGTGATTATATTTCCAAAACTATATCATTCATTGTAAATCATTTTGAAACATCCAGTAATTGTGAACGAACCAATTCTTTGGGTGGAATCTAATGTCCTTTCTCAAGGGGAGTATGGAGGCAGGAGACATTTAATTTGCCAGAGGTATCAGGCAGGAGCTGTTGTATAAGGTAATGCTTCTGAAGTTAATTTTCTTGTAACATTGAGTTCCACCCATTCTATTGTTGTCACATATAGCATACGGGTGGAGACTGAGTGCTACACCATCCTTCCCAGGGAGCCGATGTATTCTGTACAGCTCCTGAGAGTTCAAGTAATTATGCCTGACTTGCAATAAGGCCATCAGACCATAAGATGTGGGAGCAGAAAGAGACCACTCAGCCCATCAAGTCTATATAGAAATGTAGAACATAGGAGCAAATGGAGGCCATTTGGCCCTTTGAGCCTGGTCCGCCATTCATCACAACCATGTCTGATCGTCTACTCTGCCATTTAATGAAATCGTAACAGATCTGTTAATCCTCAACTCCATTTTCTTGCCTTTTTATTTTAATTCTTGATTCCCTCACTGATTAAAAATAACCCAGCAGCTGCAACCCTCTGTGGTGAAGAATTCCACAGCTTCACTATCCTCTGAAAGAAGAAATTCCTCCTCATCTCTGTCTGGAACGGACAGCCCTTTAATGTGAGATTATATGGTTCTGGCTGGGCCAACACTGCAGCCAGTTCAGGCAACTTTAAAAAGGATGCGCTAGTCCTTGAAAGGGTGCAAAAGAGAGATTTACCAGAATGGTTTCGGGGCGAGCGAACTTAGTCCTAAGGTGAGGTTACATTATTCATCTAGGAGGGAAGGAGGTTGAGAGGAGAATCTAAGTTGTACAAGACTAATTCAGTGCCACAGAAGGCTGTGGAGGCCAGGTCATTGAGTATATTTAAGATGGAAATAGATAGATTGTTGAGTATCGAGGGGATCAAGGGTTACAGAGAAAAAGCAGGAAAACAGGGTTGAGAAACCTGTCGGCCATGATTGAATGGCGGAGCAGGCTCGATGGGCGAAATGGCCTAATTTTGTCTTATGGTCTTATTATACCAGGTATAAGATAGATGAAGAGAAGTCAACTAAATGGAACCAAATTCCGGGCATAAAGGTTGGCAGTCACAAATTTAAGGTTTTGGGCAGGAGGTACAGAGAGAATGGAAGGAGAAATTGTTTTATGCACTGAGCGTGATAATGACTTGGAACTCACTGCCTATGAGGTAATGAGGATGTACTTATCACTATCTTACAATAAACCATCTTGTTAACAAAGAAAAGAGCCTCTTCTGCAAAGACTCTATGGTGGTGTGTCCTCTGATCATTTGATAAAATGTATCAAAAGGGGGATTGTAGGCAAGGAACTACCTCAAGCAACCCTGGCTCTGTACCACATGCTGGCAGAGGTGATAATTGAGCTGATTCCACAGGAACCTATAAAGTGTGGGATGGGAAGGCTTGTTGGTGGCCTTATCATTCTGACTCCAATTAAATGTTGGAAAGAAATGCCCACTTAAGATCCTGAAAGGACTTGACTGAGTGGATGTAGAAAGTATGTTCCCTGTTGTGGGAGAGTCTAGAACTAGGTGTCATAGTTTGAAAATAAGAAGTTGTCCATTTCAAAATGAACTGAGGAAACCTTTTTTCTCTCAGAGGTCTTTGAATCTTGAATCCATTCTTCAAAAGGAAGTGGGTGCAGAATCTTTAAAGATTTTTAAGGCCCAGGGTAGATAGATCCTTGATGACCAAGCGGATGAAAGATTATTGGGTGGTATGCAACAATGTAGAGTTGAGGTTAAAATCAGATCAGCCATGACCTTATGGAATGGGGGAATAGATCAAAGGGCTGAATGGCCTATTCTTGTTCCTTGTGAATTTGTTCATTTGTTCGGGACTCACTCATCAGCCACCAGCAAGAGTGAGGTGACAGTTGCCACAAAAGAATCCAAAAAAATAAAACTAGTATCCTGAGTGGCCCCTTACTGTCAGACACTTAATCAGATTGAGAGACCCAGCATCAGGAAGAGTGCCTCCTTTTGCAGTATCTCTCCACCTAACCCCCTTCAACTCTAACCCCACACTTCCCATCCTGTTCCCACTCACCTGGGGCTGGCACCCTTGGCAATCCCAGGCCTGCATTACCAGCAAGTGGCAGAATGCCCACTGGTGCTGCCTGTGATGCACAGCAGCTAGCCTCTGATGAGTGGTAGCTCTGGGAAAGTGGTGGTCAGGATCTCCACCCCTGGACTCCTTGATCCTGAGGAAGGCCCACCAGCAGCTAATTAACTTAATATTGATTGGCCCTTTTCAAAACAGGCAATGAGAGGTTATTGGCAGCTAAGCAGCCAGCAGATAAGACTCCATTATCTGCCAAAAAAAAAGTCATTTTTGTTCCTAAACATAAGTGATAATTAATACCTTCAGAAGGCAATATAACATCATGAGAAGCATCAAAACGAATGTTGACTTTCATGCCTTGTTTTGGACAGTATTGATCAGTTATATCAGTATTTTCTTGACCTCGCAATCAATGGACCTTTCAACATTTGCAACAACTCACCACTGCATTGCACCTTGAGAAATATCTGCTGTAACCATATTGCAGACTGAGTGAATGGATTCTGCTTCTCTCACTGGCACTTGCAATTTGGTAGTCCCTTCCTCGGTTCCATATCCAATTGTTTCTGTTGGGTGTTGGGCATCTACAATTATACTCTTCGAGGCTGCACTGTCAGGCTAGACTGCTACTGTTCGAGGTCAAGAGTGTGGTGCTGGAAAAGCACAGCAGGTCAGGCGGCATCCGAGGAGCAGAAAAATCAATGTTTCGGGCATAAACTCTTCATCAGGAATGGAGATCCTGATGAAGGGCTTTTGACTGAAACATAGTTTCTCTTGCTCCTCAGATGCTGCCTGACCTGCTATGTTTTTCGAGCACCACACTCTTAACTCTAATCTCCAGCATCTGCAGTCCTTGCTTTCTGCTACTGTTTGGGGCCCTACCTTATCCATGACTTAGAATAAGTCTCTCTTTATTAACTATTTACACTATGGTATAAATCGTACAGAATACAGCCATCTTGTGCAGTAAAAGCAAGTACTTGGATACTGGAGATCCAAAATAAAAACAGGAAGTGCCGGAGAAACTCAGCAGGTCTGGCAGCATCTGCGAAGAGAGAAACAGAGGCAATGTTTCCAAAGAAGGGTCACATTGGACATGAAACATTAACTCTGTTTCTCTCTCCACAGATGCTGCCAAACCTGCTGAGTTTCTCTAGCATTTTTAGATTATAGACATCAAGGGGTACGGAGAGAAAATGGGATATGGTGTTGAGATAGAGGATCAGCCATGATCATATTGAATGGCTAAGCAGGTTCGAAAGATCAAATGGTTTTCTTCTGCTCCTAGTTTCTATGTTTCTGTTTTTATCTTGTGCAGTGCATTTCTTTGAGTCTCCAATTCTCTCTCTTTCACTTCTTTCCCAATCATTTGCGGCATCTTCATCAAAGTATTCATTTCTCATTATATTCCATATTCTAGAGTCGGCCTACAGAATTCAAGACAAGGTGACATCATTGTTAATTATTTGATAAAACATGGTTATGAGTTGTTGGACAGGAGGAACCAACCCCAGTAAAGATCCACCAGCAATATTTCTTCCAAGAGGTCAAACAATTGGAATACAAGTTTGTTGCAAATACTTTAGCACTGCAATTAAAATCCTTGTATTTTCCCATCCTATCAAGCAAACGAATATCTGTACAAGCAGTAACCAAGCCAAGCAGTGATGGATCACAAGCTGTGCATTAACTGGCCACCAGCCTTCCTGGGAGGGAACTGAATACAAACAAAGACATTGTTTTAAGCAGAAAATTTGCTAATGCATCAATCGGCATGTGGTTCACTTTACATAGTGGGGTTACGTATGTGTCAAGAGATATCTTATGGCAATGTCAGAGAGATTAACAATTTCCCACAGTGGCGAGACAGTCTATAATCAAGCATCCCAGAGGTTGGGAGTCTGCTCTGAAATGTGGTGGCATGCACTTTGAAGCCAGCAGAATGCAAACATGAGATAAAAGCATCATTACAGAAATAACGACACCTAATCTGAGAAAGAGAGGTGGATTGCTGTGTGGTAGCATGTCCATCTGAATTGGCTAACATAGAAACAGAGAAGATAGGAACAGGAGTAGATCATTTGGCCCTTCAAGTCTGCTCCTCCATTCAATATGATCATTGCTGTTCATCCAACTCAGCACACTGCCCCCTGTTTTCTTTGCTTTGATTCCTTCAGCCTGAAGAACTATATCTAACTCCTTCTTGAAAACATCCAATAATTTGGCTTCCACTGCTTTCTGCGGCAGAGTTCCATAGGCTCACCACTCTCTGGAAGAAATTCCTCCTGATCTCTGTACTAACTTGAGGCGGCATGGTGGCTCAGTGGTCAGCACTGCTGCCTTACAGCGCCAGGGACCTGGGTTCAATTCCAGCCTCGGGTAACTGTCTGTGTGGAGTTTGCACGTTCTCCTCATGTCTGCGTGGGTTTCCTCCAACGATGTGCAGGTCAGGTGAATTGGCCACGCTAAATTGCCCATAGTGTTAGGTGCATTAGTCAGAGGGGAATGGGTCTGAGTGGGCTTGTTGGGCCAAAGGCCTGTTCCCACACTATAGGGAACCTTAACTGGCCTACCCTGTACCTTTGGGCCTTGTTCTGGACTCCCTGGTATACATATTGGCAGAAAGAGATAGTGGTATTGTTGCTAGATTAGTATTCCAGAGATCCAGGTAATGTTGGGTCACATTGGCAGATGGTGACATTTGAATTCTTTTTTAAAAAATCTGGATCAAAAGCGAGCTGTTTTGTCCTGGATGGTGTCAATCTTCTCAGAGAGCATTCCATCACATTCCTGACTTGTGGCTTGTAGATGGTGGACAGGCTTTAGAAATTACGAATGAGTTACTCGCTGCAAAATTCCTGACATCTGCCATGCTCTTGAAGCCACAATAACTAGATAGCAAGACCAGTTTAGTTCCTGGTCCAGGATGTTGTTAGTGGGAGCATGTAGTAATACTTTGACTGTCATGGGGAGAGAGCTGAATGGCCATTGCCTGATTTTTTTTTGTTATAAGTTGCCAGTGATCAACCCACACCTGATTATTGCCCACAATTTGCTGCAGTGAGACATGGACTGCTTCACACACAATAAATTACTTCCATCTGCAAAAGTTTTGCTCATATCCTCAAGCATTTGAAGTATAGCAAGTTCCCACACTGGGATGTATCTCTAGTTGGTCTATATTTAAAAATTCATTCATGGGATGTGGGCATTGCTGGCTAGGCCAGTATTTATTGCCATCCCTAATTGCTCAGAGGGCAGATAAAAGTCAACCATGTTGCTATGGGTCTGGAATCACATGTATTCCAGACCAAGTAAGTTTCCTCCTGTATTGGGCGTTACTGAACCAGATGGATGTTTCTACAATCATCAATGGATTCATGGTCATCATTAGATTCTTAATTCCAGATATTTATTAAATTCAACCTCCACCATCTGCCATGGTAGGATTTAAACGTGAGTCTCCTGAACATTATCTGCGTCTCTGGATTAACAGTCCCGCGATAATATCACTAGGCCATTGCCTCCCTGTTGTTAGTTAAAAGATGAATATTGGCCAGGTTCTTTGGAAAAGCCCTCTGCATTCCTTCAGTTTGTGCCAGAGGATCATTAACCTTCAACTGAACAGCAGACTGGACCCTGAGTTAATATCACACCTCAGAGACTGTCATGATTATTGATGTTCAACTTGCATTGGACTATGAAGTCAAGGCTGCAAAGTTTGCTGACTAACACTTTCATGTGCTGTACTCATCTATATTCCAGGGAAACCTACATTAGGAGTGTTTGGAACATGTTAAAAGAGCAGTTGTGGCTCATTATTTTCAGTTCAATCCATTTGGGCAAACAAGGTTTACCTCAGATACTGTTTTTCTTTAAAAAACACATTTGATTATGACTAATAAAAATGATTTTCAATAAACCCCTGCTACAAATGTGTTTTTTTTAGATTGTAACATGCATTGCATAACTGTGGGAAGGACTATGGATAATTTTGTGGCCTTCTGAGTCCAGAATTCTGGCCACAGCATATTTCCTATTATTTATTTTTGAACATGTGTACAGCCACTCAAAATAATGCGGTTCAAAAAATCCTCTTATGTCTATTTATTTTTCTAGCAGAAGCTTATTTTAATTCAAGAATCACAGGATGTCACTCTAAGCTTAAAGCAACTTGGTAAACCATTTGACTGCCTCGATAGCAAAATTGTTTAAGTCAACCCGTGCTATGCCACAGGGGCTGGTTAGCATAAAGGGCTAGCGCGTGGATCAGAACAACATAAGATCAATTCCTGTTCCCGATCGAGATAGGCTTGGGAGCTGCCTCATCGTCCTGTCCCTTAGAATGATAGGCAATTGTAAACCATCGCTGACAAATTGGGCAGCATGGTGACTCAGTGGTTAGCACTGCTGCCTCACAGTGCTAGGGATCCAGGTTTGATTCTACCCTCAAGTGACTGTCTGTGTGGAGCTTACACATTCTCCCTGTGTCTGTGTGTGTTTGCTCCAGTTTCCTCCCACAATCCAAAGATGTGTAGGTTAAGTGAATTGGCCATGCTAAATTACCCATAGTGTTCAGGGATGTGTAGGTGAGATGCACTAGTTAGGGGAAATGTAGTGTATTAGGGCAGCATAATGGGTTTGGGCGGGAAACTCTTCGGAGGGTCAGTGTGGACCTTTTGGTACGAATGGCTTGTTTCCACACTGTAGGGATTCTATTCTGTTCTTACTGGCATGAAATTGGTTCAGGATAAAATACCAACAGACAATGAGCCAAGTACCTCCTTCAAGGCTGCATGGAAACAGTAAAAGACAATGATGGAGAAGAAGCCTGTCTAGGTACAGAGGCTTACCATTTCAATTCAGAAACAGGAATGGAGGGACCAAAGTCCACACTGTTGGGTATCACCAATATTGAAACATTGGACAGAAGAGAATGAGGGAAATCTTGGACTTACAGTTGGATAATACCAAGCTTGTACTATAAAAACGCCACACCAGAACCTGAAGCACACAACAGCTTGCATTTATAGAGTGCTTTTAACACAGTGATCGCAAGGCATTTCATAGGAACGCTTTCAAGTGAAATTTGGTGCCAAGCAACATAAGGAGATCCAGGAGCTTGGTCAAAGAGGTTAGCTTTAAGGAGCTTTAAGGGAAAAACAGATCCAGAAGTGACAAATTTTGAGAAGAGATAAAATGTAGGAAGAGAATGGAAGATAGCTGTAGGAATAGATGAGAATTATGCAGTGATTAAAATCAGAAATGCTGATGAGGTCAGAATTGGTGAAGTGTAGAAATCTTGGAGGATTACTTGGAAGAGTTTGCAGAGATGGGGATTATGTTGGGGCAGATCTTCAACTTGACATCTTCAGGATATTTCAGAAGCATGTTATCACCAATATGGTCCTTCGGAAATGTAGCAACCAACTACACTGTAGCAACACCTCACAAATTGCAATGTAATAATTTACTGATTATTTGTTTGTCCATGTTAATTGAGGGACAAGTATTGCTCAGCACACCAGGAGGAACACTCATGTACATGCAAACATGAAGTAGGAGCAGAAATAGGCCATTCAGCCCATCAAGAGTGCTCCACCTTTCAATCATACCTATGATCTATAAGATCATGGCTGATCTGTTTGTTTTGAAATCAATATTCCTATTTATCCCCCACAATAATCTTTGATTCCCTGTCTAACAAAAACATACCCACCTCTGTCTTAAAAGTATTCAATGATCCCACCTCCACCATCATCCGAGACAAAGAGTACCAATCACACACAACGCTCCGGGAGAAAATGTTCCTCTTCATCTCGGTCCTTAAAAGGCAATCTCTGATGTTAAAACATTTCCCCAAGTTTTCAGTTCACCTACAAAGGGAAACATCCTTTCCACTTGCACCTTTTCAGAAATGTATAAATGTATGAGGAGTCACTTAGCTCAGTCATCTGCTTGGCTGGTTCATGATGCTCAGAGCATGGTTCAATTCCCAACAGCAGCTGAGGTTACCATGAAGGTTCAACTTCTTTAGTTTGCCTCTTTGCCTGAGACATGGTGACCCTCAGGTTAAATTCACCATGAATCATCTCTCTCACCCATAAGCAAGTGGTCCTCTGGGTGGCTACTGCTATTTAAATGCATGATATTTCTGCATGTCTGTTGACTAAACCGAAGGTTCCTTCCAGTCACTGAACAAAGATTTCTAAATTATGTTCCGTAATCACATTGAAAGCATCAATGCAGCAAATTGTGAATGCTTTCTTGGCAGCATGATGGGATTCAGATCCATATTGACCTGGATGGTGGTGGAGAGGGTCAAGTGACGTGTGTCTTTTCAAGTGTGCAAATATAACCCGAGTGCATCCAAGAAATGGAATTGAAAGACCAGAAGTCTTATCATAAGAGAAGAATGTGTCAGTTGTCCATTGCTCATTCACAACATTGACCTTTCTGCTTGTTTGCAGTGCTGTGTTACTTTTTTCATATGCCTGAGTAACCTAGCAATGTGAAGGCTACAATCAACAAACACAAAACAGATGGAGAAACCACGCACATGTGATATTTATTACACATATCAGTATTATTTATTTTCCTCATATGTTCTGAATGTTCTTTTATTTCAAGGAGAGAGACAGACAAGAGTTCTAATATACTTTAATTGCACTATTGTTTTGGGAATTAGATTACTAAGTAGAGGAGGCTGTTGGGTGTCTGATTATCCAATGGAGATGTGGAAAATGTGTGATAAAATGGACTCTCAGTTCTTGTGTTTACTGTTTAAGCAGCCAATATCTTTTCCAACTTGTGTTTTTCTCATTTTATTCATTTCTTCTTCTCTTGTTCTGGTGGACATTAAAGATTCCACGGTATTATTGAGAGCTGAGTCTGAGGAGTCTCCAATTACCCCAGCCAACATTCCTCCCTCCACCAAATCAGCAAAGGACTGACCAGCAAATTGTTGGTGATTAGGGATCATAGGATTTTACTGATGCAGAAAGGCTTCTGCATTTGCCTGTAAACAGTTACTATGCTTACTCTTTTGTGTTGGCAAATACTAAATGGTATGTGAAGCACTTTGAACTATTTTGAAGAGATGCAATAAGGAGTTGTGTAAATAGAGTTATTCTTTTTGTCCCTTCTGGCTCATGATTGGTTAAGGTGTCAGCACTGGGTGGAAGTAGGTACTGCAGATGCTGGAGATTAGAATAGTGCTGGAAAAGCACAGCAGGTTAGGCAGCATCCGAGGAGCAGGAAAATCGACGTTTCAGACAAAAGCCCTTCATCAGGAGTATGTTCATTCACAGGAACTCTCAGTTCTGAACCAGGGGATTTCTGGGTTGGAGTCCAAGTCAGAGAGTTATAGAGTCATAGAAATGTACAAAACAGAAACAGTCCCTTCAGTCCAACTTGGCCATGCAGACCAAATATCCTAAATTAATTTAGTCCCATCTGCCATCACTTGGTCCATATGCCTCTAAACCCTTCCTATTCATATACCCATCTAGATGCCTTTAAAATGTTGTAATTGTACCAGCTTCCACCACTTCTTCTGATGGTTCAGTCAATATACATACCACCCTCTGCATGAAAAAGTTGCCCCTGAGGTCCCTGTTATATAATTCCCCTCTCACCCTAAACCTATACCCTCTAGTTCTGAACTCCCCCATCCCAGGGAAAAGACCTTGTCTATTTACACTATCCATGCCCAGTCTGTTCAGCCTCGCCCTATAGCTCAAATCCTCCAACCCTGGAAATGTCCTTGTAAATCTTTTCTGAACTCTTTCAAGTTTACAGCATCCTTCCGAATTGCACGCAATATTCCAAAACTAGCCAAACCAATATCCTGTACAGCCGCAACATGACCTCCCAATTCCTATATTCAGCGCTTTGACCAATAAAGGGAAGCATACCAAACACCTTCTTCACTACCGTATCTACCTGTCAAGCACATCATCTCAGCTGTCATTCCAGTGAAGCACTTAAGGAGTTGGAGATAGGAAGGATTTCAGATGCTGGAAACTAGACTTAATAGATGTGAAGCTGGAAAAACACAGCCAGTTCAGCCCAAAACGTTGACTTTCCTGCTCCTCAGATGCTGTCTGATCTAGTGTTCTTTTCCAACTTCACATATATTGGCTCAAGCACGTAGGGAGTGCTGTGCTGTCAAAGGTGCTGCTTTTTTGGATGAACTGCAAGGTCCCCCAGAGCACTAAACCAAAAACCAGTGTCATTATTTAAAGAAGGAGCAGACCAATTCCTCCCAGTGTCTGACCCATGTTTCCCCTTCAATCAAAATCACTGAAACAGGGCAGCCCATTGTTACTTTGCTGCCGCTGAGTTCTTGCTCAGGGTATGTCAGCTGCTGCACTTCGTGTGTTACAATAGTGACTATACTTGGAAAGCATTTCACTGGCTGCCAAAGGCTTTGAGATGTCCCGAGGACCATGGAAGGATGCTGTACAAACATGTGTCATTATTCATTCTACTCACTGCTCTGTCAGCAGCTTGAATGGGAAAAGCTCCTCTACAATTCATTGACTGAAATCTTCTGTCTTTATAATATTACTCTCATTAGACCAGAATGGCTACATTCACGTGACTAATCATTGCTTCCAATCTGATTTGTTTCAAGAACTGGAATTCTGCATGCTTGAGCTCCAGAATGTAAAGAATATCATCTGAATGATAAGTGAGTAACTCATCTCTTCACTCCCGAAAGCCTATCCAACATCCACAAGGCTCAATTCGGGAATGTGATGGAATACTCCTCACTTTCTCGGATGGATCCAACATCTGGAGCACTTAAGAAGCTTGACACTATCCAGGATGAAGCAGCCAACTTGATCGGCACCCCATTCACCACCTTCAACATGCACTGATTCACCAGCAATGCATTGCAGCAGCAGTCCATCATCAAGGCTCCTCCAATCCAACCTTCCAAACCTGCGGCACTTACTGTCTGGAAGGACAAAGGCTGCAGATGCATGGAAATACCATCACCTTCAGGTTCCATTCCACACCACACACCATCCCTGATCTACAACTATTTTGCCTTCCTTCAACATCGCTCAGTCAAAATCCTACAACTCTTATGAAAGTAAGAACATAAGAACTAGGAGCAGGACTAGGTCATCTGGCTCCTTGAGCCTGCTCCACCGTTCAATAAGATCATGGCTGAGCTTTCAATGGCCTCAGATCCACTTACCCACCTGCTCACCTTAACTCCTATTTCCTTTATAGAATAGAATCCCTACAGTGTGGAAACAGGCCCTTCGTCCCAACAAGTCCACACCAACCTCCAAAGAGTAACCCAACCAGACCCATACCCCTACCTTATATTTACCCCTGACTAATGCACTAACCTACACATCCTTGAACATTATAGGCAAATTTAGCATAGCCAATTCAACTAATCTGCACATTTTTGGATTGTGGGAGGAAGCCAGAGCAACAGGAGGAAACCCACACAGACAGGGAGAATGTGCAAACTCCACACAGAAAGTCGCCCGAGGCTAGTGCTGTGAGGCAGCAATGTGAACCACTGTGCCACTGTGACACCCCAAAGCCTCCCCATTACTCTTCAAAAAAAACTGTCTTAGCTTTAAAAACATTCAATGAGGAATCCTCAACTACTTCACTGGGCAGGGAATTCCACAGATTCACAACCCTCTGAGTGAAGAAGTTCCTTCACAATTCAATCCTAAATCTGCTCCCCCTAATTTTGAGGCTATGCTCTCTGGTCCTAGTCTCACCCACCAGTGGAAACACCCTCTCTTCCTCTATCTTATCTATTCCCTTCATAATTTTACATGTTTCTATAAGATCTTCCTTCATTCTTCTAAATTCCAAATGAATATAATCCCAGTCTACTCAGTCTCTCCACTATTCCTGATAAAGGGCTTTTGCCCGAAACATCGATTTTCCTGCTCCTCGGATGCTGCCTGAGCTGCTGTGCTTTTCCAGCACCACTCTAATCCAGAATCTGGTTTCCAGCATCTGCAGTCATTGTTTTTACCTCAGTCTCCCCTCATAAGCCAACCCCCTCATCTCCAGAATCAAACTAGTGAACCTCGTCTGCATCCCCTCTAGTGCCAGTACATCGTTGCTTTAATAAGGAGACCAAAACTCCCTTCTTATCTGCATTGTGATGTCCTTACACCCCAGGACTGCAACACTTCAAGAACACAACTCACCATAGCATTCTCCAGGGCACTTAGTCTGGGACAATAAATGCTGGCCTGGACAGCAATGCCCACATCACATGAATGAATTTTTAAAAAATTCAGAGTTGACCATTGAACTATCCTAGAAATCTGCCCAATCAATAAACCCAATCTCATACCCAAAGCCTTCAAACACTTCACTCTGTAGAAGTGCCACCATTGACTGTGAGGAATGAAGAGAAAGAGAAAACTAAGAGAAATAAAAAGGCAATGTAATCACTAAAAGGATAGGCTGAATGCAGCTGATCTCTCTGAGACAGCCAATGAGCTGGATATTAGGAGCATTTCTTCAAAGGGTGGTAGGTAACATAAAAACATTTAGATGGCTTTCCCATCAAATTCTGACCCATCTCCAAGCTCACCCTAATAATATATCAGGGACCATATTCAAGGAAGTAATTAAGGTCAATTATGCACATCAGCAAGATTCCCATTCTGTACTGGTGGCCCATCTGCTGAGGATATTTTAAAAATTAAAAGTTTTAAAAGTTAAGATAGGGTGATTCACAATGTAGGTACGCCATCTTGACTAAACCGCAGACTGCAGCTTTCTCTGAGATGGACGATCTCCTATTAATTGGACGGTGAGCTAGTCTTTGTGCCACCAACTGGCCAATTCTGAAATCCCAATGTGTGTTTCCCACATAGTGCAAAGGTTTGCCACCCATTTGATCCTGACGTCCTCAACTAATCTAATGCAACTCTCTGGAGCAAGGCATGACTCTAAAACTTTCTGTCTTAGAAATAAGGTGTGCACTAATGGGTCAAGTCCAGACACTGTCAGTGACCAACTCATAGTAGCAAACAGCAGAGTGTCATTTGAAAATTTGGATTCCTTCCAATTTCCCAGTTTCCATTAGCATTTTGTTTTGAATTATAGCATTTATCTTCTCCACTTTCCTCTTGTTACTTCAAAAACGTCAAACAAATGGAACCATAAACATTCAAGAAATGGTAAGAATAGATGAATGCAAGTCAGCAGGCGCAGGAGTGATAGATAAGCAGGACTTGGTGTAAGCTAAGATATGCATTTTGATGCTAGTCTAGGGAGGATAGAATGTGGGAATTCATTGGCATACTGGAGCCTAGATGTAACAACAATTTGAGACATGGTTTCAGCAAAAGAGGAGCTGTGATAGGGAAGGAGTCGACCATTGCTATGAAAATAGAAATGGATAGTCTTCGTGATAGTCTTAGTCCTGATGAAAAGTCCTGACCTGAAATATTTAGTCCCCTGCTCCTCTGATGCTGCTGGATCTGCTGTGCTTTTTCCAGCTCCACACTTTATCAATTCTGACTTTCCAGCATCTGCAGTCTTCACTATCTCCTTGACGTAGTGATAGGCCAATATTAGATTAGAAACTCATCTCAGGATCAACTGTGACATTTTGTAATTATAATAATGATCATATGAATGTTGCATTTCATAGAAGTTAAATCCATTACTTAAAATTTCACTTGATTAAGTTTGCTGCAGTCACTGCCAATTACACTTGATTCTGCTTAGATTCAATTCTAATTGACACAAAATGAGAAATCTGACTCAGACACATTCCACATCAGCATTTCAATGCAGTGCTTGTGTGTGCCCAGTCAATGCTGTCTTTTTAATATGTGACATTGAGATATGGAGGTGAATGCATGTGGGCACAATGAGCCTAATAATTTTTAGCCACTCCCCTGTTCACTGTAATATACTGAAAGTTTCATTGTACATTTTGTCCACTGAAGCACTCTGTGGTGACTATAATGAGGTCAGCCAGCTGGACATCACAGAATATGAGTTCTCTAATTGGGGCTGTAAATCTAGCCCAATCAGGGACTTCATAAAAGGATGAATGTCAGGAATATGGAGTTGCTGAATGCCTGACTGAGAGAGAGAGACAGCGCTAGTGTCAAAGGCTATGCATTTGTAAATAAAGGGTGATTGGTGACAGGATGCCGGCCTCTGAAAAATTATTTCACATATTATCAGTAGTGTGAGTCTACTAGGAACAAATCAAAAGCAGATGTTTAACACTTTATGCAGTGTTAATTCTAAATAACTGATGGAATATTTGCTGTTTCAGCTCCAGGAACTTTTCAATGGTGACTCTGGCATTTCCCTCTTCCGGCCTGGATCTTAACACTCTCTCTCATCAGTAACACACTTATAGCATGCCACACCGTCCTGAGCTCCCTCTAACCTTGACTGAACAGCCAAAGCTGAAGCCATTTTCTAGCTCCCTCCCACTGAGCTAAAGTGACATGTGCACTACTGAAGTATGTGGGGTGGGCAGCCAGCCACAAAGCTTTTTTGTGATCACAACATGTGCTGGAAAAAAAACTCAATTTTTTGCATTATCTTAACAAATCTTTTTCAGTTTTTTCCCACCCATGAAGATGAATGCCCCACAATATATTGTCCATGTGTCTTGATTATGTCAACAGGACAAGCCCACACCTGATCTTTGCTTATGAAAGATCTCACCTTGGCCTGATCCTAAAGTAACATGCATGTAAAATCCAGCAAGGGGAGGGAGGAGAGTTGGACAGTCCCGGGTACCTGAAGAAACCCTGAGTGATTTTCTTAGGTGATAAAAATAAGTAGCCTAACTAGGTGATTAATGATTAGTAAACTGAACACAAATTGGGCCTTGCATTTGGAATTCTTTGTGTGAATTGTCTCAGTTATTATCAAATAGTGCCATTGCAAAGTAGGAGAGTTCCAATCAATCCAGTCTTTAGTTAAGGAAAGTCTAATGTTCAGAAGGTATTTTTGAATCATAAGGTGACAGTTTTTCAAAGACTTCAGAGTATCAAAAACTAATTAAGGACAAATCTATACTTACAGCAATACCAGTGAGGAAATCAGGAGTTGGGCACAACACTCCCATACTTGATTGACCAGTTATTGTGAAAACTATCCTCTGCCACAATTACCAATGCACATTTGACTCTTTTCAAACATTACAAGTTTAGCTGGTCACGTGTTAAAAAGACATTGTTCACAGGATATGCATGAGTAGCATAGTGTCTCAGTGGTTAGTACTGCTGCCTCACAGCACCAGGGACCTGGGTTCAATTCCAATCTTAGGTGACTGTCTGTGTGGAGTGTGCACATTCCCCCATGTCTGTGTGGGTTTCCTTTGGGTGCTCCGGTTTCGTCCTGCAGTCCAAAGATGTGCAGGTTAGGTGGGATTGACAATGGTAAATTGCCACAGTGTCCAGGGGTGTGCAGGTGAGGTGGGCTAGCCATGAGAAATGCAGGGTTACAGGGATGGCATGGGTCTGGGTGGGCTGCCCTTCGGAAGGTTGCTGTGGATTTGATGAGCCGAATGGCTTGCTTTCACACTGTACGCTTTCTATGAAGCTGTGCTTTGAAATGCTGGTGTGTAACATGTCAGAGCCAGATTTCTCATTTTGTGTCAATTAGAATTAACTTAAAGAGAATCAAGTATAATTGTCAGTGACTGCAGCAAACCTGATCAAAGAAAATCCTTGCAATGGATTTAAATTCTGTGAAATGCAGTGTTGATATGATCATTGTAATAATTGTAAAATGTCACATTTGATCCTGAGCTTGAGTTCCCTACTGCAAATTGAGTCAACACCGTGTTTATCCATTCCTGCCTTTGTAACATCAGCCAATTCCATCCTTGTTTCAGCTCCTCACTTGCTGAAACCCTCCTTCAAGCCATCATTATCTTTAGACTCTATTATGCCTATGAATTCCAGACTGGTCTCCCAGGTTCTGTCCTCCATAGACTAAGTCCAAAATGCAAGTCTTAACTTGCACCAACTCCCATTCAACTATCGTTCCTGTGCCTGCTGACCTACTTTGGCTCCTGGTTAAGCAATATCTTGATTATCAAAAAAAAATCATCTTTGCTTTAAAAGCATCTGTGGCTTTCCTCTTAACTAACTCCAACTCTAGTCCTCCAATCCTCGAAAATATCTTCACTCATCTTATTCTGACTTGTTGTACATTACTAATTTTAATTGCTCCACCATTGGTGGTCATGTCTTCACTTACCTGAACCCCAAGCACTGGCATACTCTGCCCAGACCTTGTGTCCCTGCTTTCTTCCTTGAAGAACATCCTTAACTCCATTAACTTTGAACAAGCCTTTGGTTATTTGATTGATCATCTCCTTGTGTGGCTTGGCAGTCATATTGGCTTTATAATTCTCCTGAAAAATGAGTGTGCTGGTGCTTGTAATATTGAATGAAAGAAAGCCTTACATTTCGAGAACATCTTTCTTAACCTAAGAATGCCCCAAATCACCTCAGCACCTATTGGGCAAATCTGAATCAAAGTCATTGTTGCAAGTTAAAAATCACACGACACCAAGTTATAATCAAACAGGTTAATTTGAAAGTACAAGCTTTCAGAGCGTTGCTCTTTCATCAGGTTAGAGATAAGAAAACTGCAGATGCTGCAACACAAGGTAGACAAGCAGAAGGCTGGAAGAACACAGCAAGTCAGACAGCATCAAGAGATGGAGAAGTCAACATTTCAGTGTAACCCTTCCTAAAGAAATGATACACCTGAAACATTGACTTCTTCACCTCCTGATGCTGCCTGGCTTGCTGTGTTCTTCCAACATCCTGCTTGTCTACCTACATCAGGTAGCAGTGTTCTGAAAGCTATTACTTTCAGATAAACCTGTTGGACTATAACCTGGTATTGTGTGATTTGTAACTTTGTCCACCCCAGTCCAACATCGATGCCTCCACAACATTGTTGCAAGTGGCAGACAATTTGTGCACAGCAAACCCTAAAAAACAGTTATGTGTTACTGACCAGATAATCTGTTTATTGTAATGTTGATTTAGGAACAAATGTTGATCAGGACATTGAGTAGAATTCTTCTACCGGTTAATGCCATGAGAACCTTTAGGACTGCCCAAGAGTGCAGAAGTGCCCTCGGTTTAAAGTCTCACATGAAAAACAGAATGTTTGACAGCGCCGCACTCCCTCGGTGCTGCACTGGCATCTGTTTCAATTATCTGCAATGTCACTGAGAAACTGTAATCGTCTGACTCAGAGGTGAGAGTGTTACTAAATGAGGAATGGCTGACACTCAAGAACTGCCTGCCAGCTTTCACTGTTGCAACAGCTGCTTGAAACAAGGCTGTTTTGGACCGGTAACCAAGGGCTGTCAGTGTTTGGTGGAATTCTACCAAAAGGACTGAGTGTCTCCGGGAGAGGGGAGAGAAAACAGGAAATGTAAACGAAAAGAAAATGAGTTTGTTAGACCTTGTTTTGTTGTCTGCATTCAGTTGTAGAAATAACTTGGCAACTTCTTTACGAATTAATAGGAATCCAACAGTGGATGGAATATAATGGCTTTAAGATTCAGCTCTGTTGTGTGACTATTGATGCAGATTTGGATGAAAATGTTTATAAAAGCCACATGTTGAATCTATTTGTGGATTTTGATTGTTTAACCATGTGACCCTAGCCACCTACCCTCCACATTTTCCTTCAAGAGTTTCTCTTTAAAGAATTTCAGAAAAACAGAACAGGGTTGTTGTTTTCACATGGCTAATGTGAAAGGAACAGCTGGTCCTAGTCAGATGCATGTGTGAGATTTTCTCAATGGTTCATTTGATCTTGGACATGAAGTGGCGAATCCAAGTCAGGATAATGGGGAGAGTTGCCAAAATTGGGCCCAGCACTCATAGGTTAGGAGAGGGAAATATCTTCATCTCCCCTTCCTTTGTTGTATTCTCGAACCAGGCTTGAATAAACTGATGAAAGTCACTTCATTTACAACATATTTGAGGCTAGTACTCTCAAGATCACTCTTTCAGCATTTGGGAAGGTGGTAGCATAGTTGTAAAGTCACTGGATCAGTAAACCAGAGCCCCACGGCAAATAACCTGGGGACATGGGTTTCAATCACACCAAATGGTGAAATTTGAATTTAATGAAATTTGTGATCTGTGACCTTGTAACCACTGTCGATTGTAAAAGCCCCCTTTGTTCACTCATTGTCTATGGTGAAAGCAATCTTTCAATCTAGGCAAAGTATTGCCTCCAAAATGGCCTAAGCAACCAATTCAGATCAAGACCAATTAGAGATGGTCAACAAATACTGGCCTTGCCAGTGAGGTGAGGCGATGTCCTAGATGGTACCATCACTAGAATATCAATCCAGAGACCTGGGTAATGTTCTGGGGATTCGGGTTTGATGATAGAATTTGAATTTAATAACAAATCTGAAATTAAGAGTCTGCTGATGACCACAAAACTGTTGTCAATTGTTGGAAAAATCCATCTGATTCACTCCTGCCTTTTGAAGGAAGGAAATTGATGTCCTTTCCTGCTCTGGCTTCCATGTGACTCCAGACCACAGCAGTGTGGTTGATTCTTAACAGCCCTCTCCTCAAAACCGAAACATTTCATTCCAAGCAACATCCTGGTGAATCTCCTCTCTAGTCCAATCAGTCATTCCTATAGTATGGTGATTTAAAGACCTTGCCAGTGACACACACATCTTCTGAATGCATTTTAAAAAATACACCCTAGGAAAGAATTAAAACTCATGTTCCAGTTCATTGGTCCATTATACTGATATTAGCAGGATATGGAAAGGCTGTAGCACAGATCAATTACCATTTACCAAGGGAGAAAATTTAAAGTTACTAAGGGAAAACTGAAAAGCGAAGGCTTTTCAGAATGATGCTAATACAGCTCCTCAGCTTTTCTGAAGTTTATGATTAAACAAAAAGTAATTTATTTTCCATCAATTGGACAGACAGTAAATAGTTGGCTCAAATTGAGGACAATCATGAAAAGAATGAAAGGGGAGGTTGAGAAGGAAAAGTATGGAGCTAGAATGCAATTTTCTGCCACAGACAGATGTTGAGGTAGAGGTTATAATATTTGTTAACAGAAAAGAGAATTAACTGTTTGAAGGAGGAGAATACTTCATGAGTTGGGAGCAAGCAGGTGGATGTGTGTTATGTTTAGGTACCCCATGAGAAGTATGACATAAACTGTGAGATTTAGGTGTATAATTTTTAACATTATTTGTTGTGAGTTTGGGTTTCTGGTTTTTGAATTAGGAACCAATGGATTTTCATTGCACCTGAAGTTAATATTTAACAGGAAGTGTAACTGCAGCCATGGTGATTTCTTTTAAAAACTGTTTAAAAATCAGCAATTTTACAATGCAGTGTGGGAAATAACGGATCTTCAAAGTTTGTTAAAGTGTCCTGGAAATTGTTTTTATTCGAGCTTCAGAGAAACACCCACAGCTGACAGAGTTCTGGTCACCATACTATAGGAATGACATGATTGGACTAGAGAGGAGATTCACCGGGATGTTGCCTGGAATGAAATGTCTCGGTTTTGAGAAGAGACTGGATAACCTCAAAGATTTTCCTTGGAGCAGAGGAGGCTGAGGAGGGATCTGATTGATGTATACAAAATTATGAGAGGCAGAGACAGTGTAAATTGTGACAATATTTTCCTCTTGGCAGATGTGTGTAAGACCAAAGGGCATAAGCTTAAGTTGAGAAGGAAATAGTTTAAGGAGATCTGAGAAAAATCTTTCATCCAGAGAGTGGTGGAAATATGCTGCCTGAAAGGGTGTGGAGGCAGGTTTAAGAAGCATCTGGATGACCACGTAAATTGCCAGGGTACTGTTGGCTATGAACCAAATGCAGGTAAATGTGATTAATGCAGCTTGGTGTTTGTTGGTCAGCAGAGATGTGGTGACCCAAAGGGCCTGTTTCAATGCTGTATGACTCTAGAAAGACTTTTAGATTCAGTTTTTGACTTTGAGTGGGACAGTCCTTTGAGGTTCTTGGAATAGGAATGCCATCTAGAAATGTGCTCCAGAGAAGTGAAGGATATATAATTAAGTTTAGTGTTTTCTGACAGCTACTGCTGTGGGCAGCTCTGCATGGGCACTAATTCAGGAGCGTGCAAGTACATAATTCCAAACACAGTACATGATCACATAGAATTTTTGTGTGGTGTCATATGTAGGTGCCACACTGTGCATGTGTATTGAAGAATGGGTACTTTTGAATCAGGGTTCAGTGATGGGGAGTGGGACAGGGGTCAGGGACTGGGATATGCAGAGATGGTGGAGGATGGGCCCATAGCATGGCACAGTGGGGTAGAGGGAGGGCTCAGTGAGGGTGTCCTCTCCCGCTCTCTGTCCCTGTTCCACCCTTCCTCACCAGCTCTCTTTCACCAGGTTCTCTTCCAAATATCCCTGAGTACCTTCCCACTCTTTTGAACCCAGGTCCAATCCCCAACCACCCCCTTCATCCCACCCACTCACGGGTCTCAAGACCTGGAACACAATGCCTTCCACTTACCTTTAAAATAAAGAAAAGTTAAGATCCATACTAATTTCTTAATATATTTTGAGGGGTTTGGCTTGGTCTGTAAAAAAATTGGGGTTCAAAATCTTTAAATCCAGATTGGATTTAGGATTATTGGATTCAAAGGCACTGAGTGGTGAGTGTTAGTGTTCTCTTTTTGGGTGGTGAATTCGATTGGTTCAAGTAAGATGTGCCTTGTGAGTAACGGCTCTTTTAGTCACTAAGATTTTCCAGGGGCGTGGAAGATCAGCTCAGGAGTTTTACAGAAAGTGAGAAAGGCAAAGCTTTTGGAATTGGCAAACAAGCAGGAGTTGAGGCTGCCTTTGTATGTGTTATGACACGGGGCAAACTCTCCTGCTTAATTTAAAATCAGCAACACAGAAAAGATTTATCCCATGCATAATCTATAAAAAATCGAGTGGCCAAGAACTATGTAAAAATTAAAATTTGTAAAAATGTAAAAGTAAAAAGTCCTAAAGTATAACAGAGAATAATTAACTAACCACTATTTACAATTTCTTTCTCTAACCTACCTTTTACCTTCCCTTCTGTAATGCTAGTCTGATAAGACAACATTTCTTATCTCAAGAACAGGCAGCTGTACGTTCTTGTCTTTGGATCTTCCTATATTTTCTTTTCTCCTTGTTAGGAATTTCTGCATCACAGGTTACTGATCTAAAAGGGTCTTTTAGGAGAGATATTCTTTCAAGCACTCTCTTGCATACTAGGACATGGTAGATCTCCTCTCAACTGTTCAATTTTCCCTGGGCTTATACTCCAGAGTATCAGATTATGTCATTGTCTTTTAAGACTGTCAATATACTCAATTCATACTTGATTGGAGTTTGATATGTTTTGGGTATAATTTAAACTGATTGGCCAAATTCAAATTTGTTTTTGTCTCCAAAGCAACGAACTAATGAGTAGTTCGATCTACTGTTACATTGTTACCATTTTTGAGTACACTTGGTGCTGGGTCCAGTAGTTCTGATGCTTTTAACTCTCTTAATGGTATACCCACATCTTCATAACACCTCTGCCTTAACAGAAAATGTACCAGCATAATGAAAAGCTGGCTTTAAACATGTTACCCTAACTTACAGGTAACTTTAATATAATTTCACCTTAACGTCTTCCCATATACCTGTGTATATATGCATAAAACATTAAATAAAGACAAATGTCATCCAAATATTGGTTAAATCAGCGATAACACATCTGCGATTACATTCTTCTGACCCGCAACATGTATGATTTTAAAAGTAAAAGTATGTAACATAAGACTCCAATGAAATAGTCTCATGTTCTTATCTTTAAAATGCACAAAGATTTTCACTGTGCCTCAGTACACGTGACAATAAATTCAATTCAATTCAGTTCTAAGAATGTAAGCGGATTGTGGTCAGTGTACACAATCGTCTCTGACACAACTCGATTCAGTGCATTTGAATTAGTTTTTGGGCATGGGGTGAGAGGATCTTCTGAAATTAATTAGGGAGAAATTGGTGATTCAGAGCTCAGAGATCACATACTGGACTATGTGTCAAATTTAGGGAAAGATTAAATAGAAATGGTAAGTTGGCTAGACAACATTTAAAAGTAGCACAGCATGTGATGAAACAAGAAGCAGACAAGAAATCAAAAATTCATAATTTTCATCATGGAGATAAAGTATTTGTGTTACTCCTAGTGGTCAGTAAACCTTTAAAAGCAAGGTTGAGTAGGCTATATCAAATTGAAAGGAAAATGAGTCAGGTGAGTTATTTGATAAGAATACCAAACAGAAAGAAATCACACATTTGCTCAAAAGGTATTTTGATAGGGAAAGAAAGCAAAGGAGAATGTGTTACTGGTTGCAACACAGAGTGAAGAATCAAGTTCAGATGATTCCTCAAATTAAATTGGACAATGAAGAAGTTCTCAAAAATTGGAATAAATTATGGAATTATCTTCCAGAGGAAAACTGAAATAACTTAAAAGAGTTATTACAATCACATGGGGAGATATGTGGGTATAAGCTGGGAAGTACTAATCTAATTACACATAATTTAGATATAGGAAATGCTGTTCCAATTCAGCAACATTCTTATAAACTAACCTCCTAAAGTTGGCATAAATTCAAAAAGAGACTGAATGCGTGCTCAAAGACAATGTAACCGAAATGAGTTGCAGTGAATGGAACTCAACCATAGTAATGGTGCCAAAAACTAATGGTACCCAATGATTATATGTGGATTTGGCAAAGTCAATGCAAGTCAATTTGGCAAAGTCAATTACAAAATTTGATTCATATCCTATACTACATTTGGAAGACAGTAACATAAAGATAGGACAAGCAATTTATATTTCTAACTTGGACTTACTCAGAGAATACTGGCAGGTACCTTTATCCAAAAGAGCAAAGGAAATGTTGGCTCTCATGATGCCAACTGGACTGTACGAATTTCAAGTCATACCATTTGGTATGAAAAATGCACCAGCTACATTTCAAAGCCTAACAAATAAAGTTATTTCTGGATTACCCAATTGTGTGGTATATCTTGACGATCTGGTGTTTTTTAGTCACACATGGCAGGAGCATTTGGACCATTGATTGGAATTGTTCAATCACCTTTGGGAGGTGGGCTTGGTGATAAACCTGGCTAAGAGTGAGTTCGCAAAAGCTCAAGGCATGTTCCCTGGCCTTATCATTGGACATGAAATGTTGGCCCCACGTGATGGGAAAACAAATATTATTGAGGTGTTTGTTCTACCATCGCAGAAGAGGGAAGTCATACGATTCCTGGGACTGTAATTGCTCTGCAGACTGATGCAGTGCAGAAAATTTCAGTGGATGGAGAAATGTCAGAAGGCATTTGAAAACATGAAAGCTGTGTTAACCTCTGCCCCAGTATTAGCCACATCTAATTATGCAAAGACATTCAAGGTAACAATCGATGCAAGTGATGTGGTTGTCGGTGCTTTACTCTTGCAAGAAGACAATAAGAAGATTGAAAGGCCTATTGGTATTTTTCCAGAAAACTGAATAATCATCAACAGAAATATTCTGCGATGTGAAAAAGACCTTGAGCTTGGTGTTGGCTTGCAACATTTTAACATTTGTATTGTCAGTAATGTGTCTGGGACAATTGTCTATATTGATCATAACCCCTTTAGATTTTTGGAAAAGATTAAGGATAAGAATTCAGACTGCTTTGACAGAGCTTATTATTGCAATCATTCAATTTGAAAATTATACACATGACAGGATGACAGAACATAACTTCCAATGTGTTGTTGCGACTTTGATGAAGGAAGATGGAAGTGTTCAGTGGTGGGGAAAAAGTTGGACTGAAGTGGACTGTAGTAGTGGATGTTTGCATGCTTAGACTCAGTGTCATGTACATGTATTGTAGAGTACTAATAGATTAAGATGACAGGTTTGTAAAATGAAGCCATCTCTGTATATTGATGATAGAAATTGCTGGAAAGGCTCAGTAGGTCTGGCAACATTTGTGGAGAGAAATCAGACTTAATGTTTCAGGTTGAGTGGCCCTTCCCCAGAATTCATTAGTTTTTCCAGCAATTCCCGCTTGTGTTTCCACAGTTTATCGTATCCACAATTCTTTCGGTTTTTATTTCATATATTGTTGTTTGATTTTTTTATGGGGGGGGGTGTGGTGTGGTCAAACTATGGCTTTAAGAGTGTATTTGATCCGGGTTTTATTTATGAAGAAAGGTTGAGACAGAGTTGCCAAGCAGTCTGTTCCAAAGCCAATAAACAGCTCATTAGGCATTGTTTTTTTAAAAAGTTGGAACAATAGAAGTAGCCTGAATGGGTGGGCTCAAGCTCCTGCCGAAGCAGGTTTGTTTTTAGTTTTAGCTTTCAGGAGCAATTGCTGAGGTCTTGAAGCTGGACACGGATGCTCTTATTCCTCTCTCTGTTACAGCTAAAAGCTGGGGGTTCTTTACCTGTTGCGAGAATTGCATGTGAGACAATCTATTTTACTGAATTTACCTTTGCCAAGGGTGCGTTTATGAGTTGTTCCTATACTGGAACAGTTAATTAGTAGTAGTTAATAGATAGGTTATTTTGTTAAACATTTTGATAGAGTTAAGCTAATCATTTCTTTTATTTTTATTTTGTCTGTATTTTAATTGTAGTGCATGAATAAAGTATGCTTTCTTTCAAGATTTGTAGTTTAAGCAATTGAATTGCACGGATCTAGATTATCTATTTTGAAAGGGCTTTATCTGGTCCATAACAGGTACTATACAAATGCTGTTTTGTTTGCCTCTCAATTTATGATGAAGTGTTTTGGGATTAATGGGACAATACTTTCACTGGGATTTTAAAATCTTTGAATTTGTGCTATAAGTAGATGGCTTGGTTTATTCTATTTTATTTTCAATTCTTTTGCAATAAACTTTCATTTTATTAGTATAGCAAAACCTGCACTTTGTGTTTTAGTGAAAGACCAGTTTGTTATAATCAAAACAAATCAAGTTGTGATCTATCAAATCACGTGTCTGCCTGGCATCTGACTTATCCATTAAAAAATCAGCAGAAGACATTCACAGAGGTGACTGCCTAATGTTGTTTTTTTTTAAAATTCATTCATGGCACATGGACATTGCTGGCGAGGCCAGCATTTATTGTCCCATCCCTAATTGCCCACATTGTCAGAGTCAACCACATTGTTTTGGGTCTGGAGTCACATGTAGGCCAAACCAGGTAAGGATGGCAGTTTCCTTCCCTAAAGGACATCAGTGAATCAGATGCATTCATGGTCATCATTAGATTCTTACTTCCAGGTTGTATTAGATTCAAATCTTACCATCTGCCCATGACAGGATTTGAATCTGAGTCCCCAGAGCATTCCCTGGGTTGCTGAATTAACAGTCCAGCGATAATACCACTAGGCTGTCACCTTCCCTATGATTCTACAATGCTATCTGTGGTTCAATTAGTAGTAGCTGTAAATCAAAAGGTAGTAGATTCACTCCAGCCCAGAGGCCAGATCATGAAATATAAACCAACATTCCTGTACTGAGGGAGTGCTGCACTGATGAAGCATTAAACAAAGGCCACAGCTGGCATTGCAGTTGGATGTGAAAGATGGCATGGCACTATTTCATCACATTTTGATGAGTTTAGTCTGATATTCCGAGAAATATGTAGACCGCCCTCAGCAAACATCAGAAAAAATAAAGTTATCTGGCCATTTACTTATTGATGGGAGTTTCCTACGTGCAAATTAGCTGCAGTTCCCTGCACAGCAATAGCAACTGCATTTCAGTAGTGTTTAAATTGTTGGACTGTACTATGAGATGCCCAAAAGTTGCGATAGGCACCATATGAATGCAAGTGTTTTCCTTTATATACATACAGCACCTGCCAGGAGAGTATGAAGTGTTGCTGCCATGATTCTACCCCATCAGTTGACTGTGGGTTCAATTGTACAATATAATTTTAAACACAACACTTGCCAAACAGGATACCCCTCCAGCGCAGAAGTGGAGATGTCAGGTGAGGACAGCATCAAGCTGCAGTGTGATTGATTTGAAAGCTGGTTGTTGCTCAGAGTCTAGAATTGCACACATGAAGGAATCTCAGTTACATATAGCATTGGAAGCAGATTGGCATTGTAACAGGATCTAGAGTTCAGGATGTTGGAGGGGACCAATTGGATAAAAGACAAGTGATGATCTTAATTTTATCTGGCTAAATTTGGCTAATTGTCCATTTTGGGAATTTTCATGGAAGGTTTCTCTCTATGATCATGCAAGTTTTCTCATGCTGTCTTCCCAAACACACTTCATTCCCTAAGCACCAAGCCTCCATAACACTCCGTTTGTTGAAGGTCGAGGCCACTGCTGGGATGTCCTGGGTTTCCTGGTGGCAGAACCATCTTTAAAGCCTAACCGTGCACCCAGTCAATCCACAGCTGCTCTGCACAGTTTCTGTCAATTTCCCCAGATATATCAGGCAGAAGGAAATTGGCACCTTGCTTTGCCAATGGAAACATGGAAGTTCTGGTGGACTTGCATTCAATGGCCTACATGGGTCTCCAGACTTCTAGAAACACGGTGACTCTGAAATAGCTTAGGAAGTCATTGAGTTGAAAGGGAATTAAGGATAGGCAAAAAATGCTGGCCTTGCCAGTGAGACTTTAATTTCACAAAAGAATGATTCTTCACTAAATGTTCCCAATTTAAAAATATACAAGTTAATAAAGTGGTATCTAGAATCAGTTTTCTCCTTTAGAATTGCTGAATTTGAGCAATTTTCCACTATCAATATCCTGGGTGTTACCATTGACCAGAAACTCAACTGGACTAGCCACATAAACACAATGGCTACAAGAACAGGTCACAGGCTAGGGCTAAAGGATGTGTAACTCACCTCCTGACTCCCCAAAGCTTGTCTATTATCTTCAAGGCACAAGTCAAGATTATGATGGAATACACACAACTGGATGGGTGCAGCTCCAACAACACTCAAGAAGCTTGACACCATCCAAGACAAAGCAGCCCAATTGTTTGGCACCCCAACCACAAACATATATTCCCTCCACTGTCGACACTCAGTAGCAACGGTGTGTACTATGTACAAGATACACTGTAAAAATTCACCAAAGCTCCTTAGGCAGCACCTTTCAAAACCGTGACCACTTCCATCTAGAAGGACAAGGGAAGCAGCTCCATTGGAACACCACTAGCTACAAGTTCCTGCTCCAAGCCATTCACCATCCTGACTTGGAAACATGTCACTGTCCCTTCACTGTCGCTGGGTTGAAAATTCTGGAATTCCCCCTGTAAGGGTATTGTGGATCTAACCACAGCACGCCAACCGCAGAGATTCAAGAAGGGCAGCTCACCACCACCTTGTCAAGGGCAACTGGGAATGGGCAAAAGAAGCCCACATCCCATGAATGATAAATTAAAAAAAAGTGTTGACTTTATTAATTTCTTCAGATGATTTTACAAATTTGACATTTTGAAAACTCTTATTCTTTTCATCTATTATCATCATGCATCTTAGCTTTGACCTCCTCTCCTACAGTAATCTATTCCTTAAGATTATGAGAAGGCATGCCTTTTTAAAAAGATCAGTGCTATCAAATACAATCATTCCAAAAACATTTTTCAATCCACAGTGTCATGGACTGTGCCTCTCATGTTTAATCTCTACGGATTCCACATCCCCCATTCGCATCTCCACTTTTCAACCTTACACCCATCTGAGGCCCTTGGAATCTCAAAAATGAATTACATCATCAGTGTTAGCTTGTGTCAATGAAATTAAGTGCATTTCTATTTTGTAAACGTTTTCAGCCAACTTAGTTTCACTTTTTTTCTCCCAGTTTCTATGTATTTCCCTCACAGGTTGAAGACCAGCACTTAAAACAATGTCATTACATAATCAGCCACTAGGAGATGCACCAGAGAAGTCAAGAATGACTTGGTTCAAGTTTTCTTCAGCTCTTTGGAAACAACATATTATTTATGAAATAGCAGGGCTGAGGCGAAGGAAGATCAGAAATGAGTCACATTGGTAAAGAAACAAAATCAAACTTGCTCCCAGTTACAGCAACATAACTCTGCACTGCGTTTATATTTGGATTGAGATTTCAGCGTACTGTTCCATCCCAGTCTGTGCTGAAGTGGCTGATTTTAGTTAGGTCAGCTGATTGAACTTGGCCTTTGCCTCAGTGAAACAGGGACTGAGGGTGTAAATCAACCCCAAATATTGGTATTGTTGTCCAGCTTCAGCCATGACAATATCACAGAATGATGATGCCCAAGTAATGAATGCAAACCATGTTTAGAATTAGTATAGAGCTAAGATGAATAGATTTTCAATCAAATCAGTAAGTGAGAATGGCCTCTGTCCAGCCTATTTCCCATTCGGCCATTATTTTGTTTCAAAACTGCCTCAACCTTGAAGATAACACAAACAGTGTTCTGAGTGAAGCATGTTTCAATCAACAATATAGCACAACAGAATGGTCACAGCAGCGAATTAAAGAGTCCATTCAGCCCATAATGCTTATGCCCACTCTCGGTAAGAGTACAGTATTCAGCTAATTCCATTCTGTCAATATTTGCCCATACTCTGCAAATTTCTTCTCTTCCAGTAATTATCCAAATCCTTTTTGAAATTCCTTTTAGCATCTGCCTCTGCCACACAATCAGGCTGTGCATTCCAGATCCTAACGGAAGTTTTCTTTTCTACACTTTGCTTCTGGTTCTTTTGTTACCTACCTTAAGTATTGGATCCGCTAGTGAGTGTGTCTTTGGTAAAAGAAATCAAGTGGAAATAAATAAATAACCACATATTTTATATTTATCTGCACAGGAGCATGGGTCTCAATTTAAAGACTCAGTTGAGCAATTGCACTGCAAGAAATGCCATCCTGAATTATGCACTTATGTTCACTATGAGACTTGAGTTTATATCTTCTGACTCATGAAATTGCATGTTAATAGCTGATCCAAGCTAACATTTGCTTCTCTAACTTGCTTTTACAACAATCATTTTATATAGTGCTTTTAATCTTGAAAGGTACCGCAAGAAATTTCATGGACATGTGGGGAAGAAATATATTTTGAGCCAAAGAAAGAGATGTTGAAAAGGACTACCAAATGTTTGATCAAGGAGTAGGTTTAAGAAGAGACGTAGAGCAGGAGAAGCAGTGGAGAATGAGACATTTTAGGAAGAGAACTCCAGAGTGTGAAACCTCAATGACTGAAAGTATAGCTATCGGAGGGAAGCCAATGGAGAAATTGACATTTCTTTGGAGATGGGCAAAGCTTGTTAGAGCACTGGAGAAAGCTAAGCAGATGGAGAACTCAAGGCTGTGCAAGTAAGCGTAACAATGAAAATCCAAGGACATAAGGTGCTTGATGAATGGGAGTCAACCTGGGTAAATAAGGGAAGGAATGGTGGATGAACATGTAAAGCTTGTGATAATGGTTGCATTCCTATTCCTGTGCTAGAGATTCCAGGGTCAGATCTCACTTCAGGACGTTAGCTATGGACGGTGTGTTTGTAACATGGCCAGATAGGTCAATTATTGACCTGAAAATCCTTTCAAAATACCAATGGCAAGCAGTAAGAGTGGAAACAGTCTCCTGGTCTGCTTTGCTTGTTGCAGTGTGATGCCCCTCAGAGCATATGATGTATCTCTAGGAACAGTTAGCACCCTGTTTCAGGAAACAGACATAAGCTCATGATATGTTTGCCTCGTGCATCACTAGACTTGGGAAAAGTTAAAGTTAAGACAGATGACAAGGACTTTATGCAAGAAGGAAGCTGTATTCAGAACTTAGGATGAGCTGAAGTTTATAGAAGATGAAGGCTGGGAGGCTAGCCATCGTTAAACCTGGTGAAGAGTGTACATATAGATTTTAGCAGCAAATGCGCCAAATGCAAGAGAAAAGGCCGGTGGTGTTGTGATGATGGAAGCCAGCCGACTTTGTGAAACAGAGAAAATGAATTTGGAAGTTCAATTCAGGCCAAACAGAGCACTGATGTTGCAACAACTTGGGTTTAGCCTGAGGCAGGCAGGAAGCAGGGGAACAGGATTAATGTGAAGGCAATAGATATAGTGGCTGAGCTGAAGGCATTGGGTGAGTCTTCTCAATGTTTTGTTGGCAAAAAGAATGGCTCGTCAAAAGCTAGATAGAGTGGTAGGAGTGGTGGAAAAGAGGGAAAGATGCATGTTTTATATTTTTCCAAGTTTAAAATCACACCATGCCAGTTTATAGTCCAACAGGTTTATTTGGAAATACAAGCCTTTGGACTTATGCTCCTTCACTGGTTGCTAGTGGAGTAGAATCATAGGACACAGATTCCTACTTTGCGGAGTCAAGATTAGAGTGGTGCTGGAAAAGCACTGCAGATCAGGCAGCAGCCGAGGAGCAGGAAATTCGACATTTCGGGCAAAAGCCCTTCATCAGGAATGAGGGGCACAGAATCCGACTCCATCAGCTACCTGATGAAGGAACAGCACTCAGAAAGATTGTACTTCCAAATAAACCTGTTGGAATATAAACTGGTGTTGGGTGATTTTTAACCTTCGTCCACCCTAGTCCAACACCTGGCACCTCCACATAATTTCCAAGTTTGATGCAGTTGTATTTTTACATAAGTCAAATTAATGCAGAATCATGTTAAATCAAAAGTGAAATCTCCAGTTAACATTTGTATGGCCATGTTTCTCATCTAATTACATTACACATAATAAATCTATATATATGCTACTTTTATTAACTAATGGTATTTAGATTTATAAAATCTGCCTTCCAGTTTGTGGAAAATGTGGATAAGAATCTGGGATCCACAAAATTTAACAAGGCCTTCTGGCAGTTCAGCCTATAGCCGGGCCACACATTGTGATTGACATGCAAGCGAACGAATGAATGGGGGGAATCTTGGTCTGGGCCCATCCAATGGGGTTGAGGATGGGCGGTCAAGGGAGCGCGCAGGCTCAATGGCTTCACTCCAAATTTAGGGGGAAAGTGTCGAGTCTCCGGAGCAACAAGTGGGGGTAGAGAGAGGGCAGGAGCTGGGATAAGTCAGGCCATAGACCCCCCACCACCCCCACTCCCCCCTCATCCCCCAAATCTTGGCAGACTTACCCCTAAACCGAGATCAACTCAATAAAAATATAGGTCCAAGGGGGGAAAGAAAGAAAAGAGCAGCATTTTTGATAACATTGCAAAAGTTGGTGACATCCTTGAGAGGGGGGGGGGGAGAACATGACGGAGGGACTGAGGGAGCAGAGTTAAACAAAAGCTGTTCTCATTAAATAAACGAGGCCTGGTTAAGGTAAGACTTCATAAACAACTTTGTTTCACAAGGTTTTTGATTTTCGAGTGAGGCAAATCAATGCGTAAAGTGAGTGCCTTTGCCATCATGTAACCTAATATCCCTCGTTGCTGCTGTGGGCTTTGTTCTAGTTTTGCAACCGCATTGTTACCTGCAGAGAGATTGTGTGTGTGTTTGTTGTGGGATTGAGGGATACATTGTAACAGGAATTCAGACTTGCAGTTCCCTCGCCTTCAAAATCTCAATCAGTGTTTTATTTTATTAAAGGTTTATTCCCCCCCCCCCAATTCTTTCGCAGTTTACAAAATTAGTTTACAAAATTAGTAAACTCTATTTCAGTAGTTACTTTTAACTTTTCCCCCCCAAAGTTTATTTTCACTTGTCTTGCAAGCGTCCTTTTAAGGAAAAGTTAATTTCAACGCAATGTTTGTTAAAAGAAAAAATGTTTTGAACGAGAAAGTAACATCGCGGTCTTTTAACTGCAACTGTCTCCAGTAGATTTCAAAAACATTTTATTTGAGGAGTGTTAAGTCTGTGGTAGTTGTGTATTTATATGCAATCTTAGTAAAATATACATTTTTGCTCTATTGCGGGCGAGTTTCTCTGGGTCACGCTAGCATCAGGTATATATTTATAATTTTTTTCTCTCTGTTGGATTTGTACACTAAACTAGAGCACTGACGAGATGCCGATTTCTGATCCTGTTTGTGGGCATTCTGTACCGGATCTGTCAGAGCGTTACTCACCTTTTTGTGTTTATATATAGAGATGTTAACGTCGTAGTTAAGCTGGTTGACATAAAATTTCATCTGCTTGAGGGCTTGCAGGCATAGAGGTTAGATCTTAGAAAGAGCCCAACATTCGGTATTTAAATCACTCCCGGTCAATTAGTTCCATGTTCGAAGCAATGACTCAGGCTACCGGTTTACAACTGGTTTAATTTTAACCAGTCCCTCTTTTTGAAGTTGGCTAAACGACTGTACTGTTGACAAAACTGCGGATTATTTTATCAAAAAAAAAACAAGCGGACATAAAAATGACTCTTTCAATAACTTTTGTGGCTAGTGACCGAAGCTGTTAGGTATTAAAAACATTGAAATCCCGTCTATGAACAACTTGATTTATTTGAACACGTTAATGGATTAAAGGGAGCTCTTTTGTGTGTGCAGATATAGATACGTCTTTGTATTCCTTTTTTCTTTAGGAGGTTGGAGGAATGAAGGTCAAAATGGAATTCCGTGTATTAAAATAACCATAGGATTCTCCCTGATCAGCTTTTGTGTGTGTGGATATATTTAACAAGGAAAGCCAGGGATGTTGGGTACATGCTTACGAAGCTGGTGTAGTTCTGTAGCTGTGAAGACGGGTTTGGTCATTCATCAACAGTTTTCTTCAGGAGTTGGTTTTGGAATGGTGTGAGACTCATCCCTCCATTTCTCAAGGAGGTCTGACTCATTTTGTTCTCATCAAACTGCAGTATCATTCCAAGCTGCTGTGTTTTAGTCATGCACTAGTTATTTTTTTTTTTGTCATGAAAAATAAAAACCATTCAGGATCTTTTGTAAATCAAGGCTGGAGATCTACTGTTTTAAAAGCAAAAAAAAATCAACTGCCTTGAGGGAAAAGATTGAGCTTTGAGCATCCATGCTAAGGCCCAGATGTGGTGTGAATGACTTTGAGGCACAGTCAGCAATCTAACTTGAGCCTCTCAGTAGTGGCTGTAATTACCTTCTGCCTTGTCTCTTTTCCCCTCTCTACCCAACAAAACACTTCTTTTGTTTGGGATGGGGCAACAGCTGGAAAACTTTTGATTATCTTATTCAGGTTGACTTTCAGATTGAATCACTTCTGATCTAGTTTGTGTGTGTGTGTCACATTCAGTTTCTAGGTATTGATTGGTTTAAATAAGCTTGAGGAACTTGTTTCATGGAGGGGGTCACTGGGATGTATTTGCAAAGACTGAGAAGAAAGTTGACTTGAATTCAGACAAAAGAGGAGTGCAGATGTGTATGGTCAGAGGCCCTCTTGTGTTGATGTAAATAGTTCTCCTTCTCTTTCCACAGGAATGTATTAGCCAAGCAGTTATGACCAGGTCCCCACAACCTACAAAGATTTTTTTTAAAAGGGAAAGGAATATTTGAATCTTTTGAAGGGAGGAAGATGATTGCTCTTGTGTCATGTTGTGTTCTGATTTAATGTGCCAAAAATGTAACCATAACTGGCTGTAACATATTTCCATGATGCCTTACATTGCAGAAGCATGAGAGGGTGAAAGGAACGAGTCAAAGAGGGAAAGATCACACAGGAAAGACCAAATGCTTGGTCAGACTTGGGTTTTGAGGAGATACTTAAAGGAGGAGAAGGCAGTAGAGATGAGCAAGGACTTGCAACAGGGTGAGACTCAAGAATTGTGGGTTGGCAAGAGGGACCATGATTTACCAAATTCTGGAGGCAGAGGGCAGGAGGGGGATGGTGGGGGAAAGGGTGTAGAATCAGTGGAAGGTGCAGGGAGGAGATTTCAAAGCTTGAAAGTGTTAGAGATAAACAGGACTGGGTCAAAGAAGGATTTAAATAGAATGTTGATAATCTTAAATTTGAGGCTTCATGCCAAATTTACTTCAAAGTGAAGCATTGTTCTCTAACTTTCATCATGTTTTGTGAATCTCACATGATTGTTTTAGGGTAACGTGCCCTGCTAAGAACATCATTTATAACTTGACTCTTTTTCTTAGAGGCTGACTATGTTGTTGGGTGCAACGTGATAAGGTGGATGTTGTGCATATCTGTGTTGTTTGATCTGCACCCTTCAAAGCATAATTTTAAAGAAAAATCACAAAAGTTAATTATATCCTGTGGATAATGCTGTGTGAACTGAGTCTGTGCAATAATAAAAAAACTGCCTCTAATTCAGCACTAAGTTGGAAATTATATTGAGGAGCAGGATGTTCTCTGTTTTGGGGAAAGAGAAAATGTCAAAAAGGCTCTTGAGATGTTAGGGCTGGTGTTGGACTGGGGTGGACAAGGTCAGAAGTCTCTCAACACAAGGTTATAGTCCAACAGGTTTACTTGAAATCACAAGCTTTCAGAGTGTTGTTCCTTCATCAGGTGAAAGCTTATGATTTCAAGTAAATCTCGTTGGACTATAACCTGGTGTCATGTGACTTCTGATATTAGGACTGATCGAAGAAAGCAGAATAGCCTTTAACTATTTTTAATCAACCTGCTCAGACATGCTATGATACATATCTGAACCCTGAATTTCTGGCCCAGGTATGTGTCATAAGATGTAGGTGGTGATAATGCCACTGTGCCAGTTCTCCAGAACCTCAGCCTAATATTCTATGAAATGGGTTGAATCCCATCATGGTAGCTGGTGAAATTTAAATTCCATAAAAAGCTAGCCTAACGGTAATTGTTGTGGAGATCTATCTGGGTCACTGATGTTCTTGAGGGGGAAAACAACATCTGCCATCTTCACTTGGTCTGGCCTACATGTGACTCTAAACCTACAGCAATCTGGTTGACTTTTGCTGCCCTCTGGATATTAGGCATGAAGAAATAAATACTGGTCTAGCCAGCGACATCCACATTCTGTGAACAAGTATGACGCTGCAAGGGCACATCAAAGCCCTCTGTATTAACCTTTAATCTGCAACTCTTTGGTATCGTACCTGACTAGGGTTGGTGGGGTGGGGGAGCTTCAATGTTGACAATGAATGCCTGAAATGGATTTCCAATAGTAACATCCCACATAGTCCTTTTTTCCCCATACTCTCCTGTCATCTGGCCTCGCCTCACAATGAAAGCCTGTCAATAATCCACTCCCTCTGATGCCTGCACACTGTACTGCCTCTCTTAGCTTGCTAAGCTCAGAATGGATCTTTAAAGTAGAATGTTTTCTTTTGAGGGACGGAGGCAAAATAATGACTAAGAAAGCTCATTATTCTAGTGAGACCATAGCCAGTTTTATTTATGTGTGAAACACTGATGCTTGGGAGTGATTTATACATTGGGAAGCTAATCACAGGATGCAGATGGTATCCCTACATAGAATTATAAGTAAGTTAACATTGATGACAGGTGTCCATGGAGATGATATCATATTATCTGCGTATTAACTGTTCATTGGAGGTTCTCAGGCCTGTGTTTGTGTATAAATACAATGATAGCTATTAGAGATACAGATATTGGCAATATATTGTTCTTTTAATACTTCTATCAAATCTTGCTATTTTTAAATGCTTTTATAATTTATTTTTATGAAATGTATTTTGTCATTTGGCATAAAATCTGAGCAATTAAAAATGTTGCAAGTGACAAGTTTGAAACTCTACATAACCAGAGAAATGAAAACAAAGATGAAATTGTGGAAAAATAGTGATCTGCATTTCATTTCTGAAGTTTATTTCCACTTAAATGTTTGTGTTGCAGTATTTCCATCCATAAGGGCCAATGTAACCACTGCTGTTCCATTTTCACCCAGTTGCTGTACTGGGTTTTTCATTAGCTTTTCACCAGAGCTTTTTCCACAGTTCAAATGGACAAGTACAACTTGCTCCAATTTAGTACAACCAAGGGCACATTGAAAAGTGAGGGCTGTCTCATTTAAGACTAAGACAAGAAATGTTTTCTCTGCCAGTCATGAATATTTGGCACTTCCTTCTCCAGTGTGTGGTGGAGATGGGGTCAGTGAATACTTTTAATGCAAAGATATATTCTTTAACTACTGACTCTCTTGGTGGTATCGAGGCAACTAGGCAAAATTATTTTGTTGGGCTGCAATTAAGTTCAGTCATTACCTTATTTTCATAGCAGGCTAGAGGGGGTGAATGGTCTACAACTGCAATTGATGAAGGTTTTTGTATGTATGTTCATAAAGTTGTCATGTATCTTTGGGGGATTTTCAAACTGTTTAAAAGTAAGGTGAAATACTATTTGTTACAGGTCTGTTATAGGATGCATTAAGAGTATGACATAACGTGTATTGGATCGAGTGTGGTTTCCTCTCCTGTTTTTCCTCTGCTGTGTTAGTTTCAGTGTTTATGTGCAAATTACGCACTGTATTTTCCATGGTTGGCTGAAGAATTCCTTTAAGGAATGTCTATATAAGATGATATGAGTTGGGGATAAGAAACATGCTAAGAACAAGCCAGGGAATGATTGACCAGTGAGCCTGATGTTGGTAGTGGACACATTGTTGGAGGGAATCCTGAGGGACAGGATGAACATGCATTTAGAAACACAAGGACTGGTTAGGGATAGTTAACATGACTTTGTGTGTGGGAAATCATGTCTCACAAACTTGATTGAGTATTTTGAAGAAGTAACAAAGAGGATTGATGAGGGCAGAGTGGTAGACGTGATCTATATGGACTTCGGTAAGACATTCAACAAAGTTCCCCATAGGAGATTGGCTAGCAAGGTTGTTAGATCTCATGGAACACAGGGAGAACTAGCCATTTGGATACAGAACTGGCTCAAAGGTAGAAGACCAAGGGTGATAGTGGAGGGTTGTTTTTCAGACTGGAGGTCTGTGACCAGTGGAGTGCCACAAGAATCAGTACTGGATCCATTACTTTTCATCATTTATATAAATGATTTGGGTGTGAGCATAAGAGGCATAGTTAGTAAGTTTGCAGATGACACCAAAGTTGGAAGTAGAGTGGACAATCAAGAAGATTACAACGGGATCTTGATCAGATGGACCAAATAGGCTGAGAAGTGGCAGATGGAGTTTAATTTAGATAAGTACAAGGTGCAGCATTTTGGGAAAGCAAATCTTAGCAGGACTCATACACCTTAATGGTAAGGTCCTAGGGAGTGTTGCTGAACAAGGAGACCTTGGAGTACAGGTTCATAGTTCCTTGAGAGTAGAGTCACAGGTAGATAGGGTAGGGAAGAAGACTTTTGGTGTGTTTTCCTTTATTGGTCAAAGTATTGAGTATAGGAGCTGGGGGTCATGTTGCAGCTGTACAGGATGTTGGTTAGTCTACTTTTGGAATCTTGCGTGCATTTCCGGTCAGTCTCCTTCCTATCGGAAAGATGTTGTGAAAAGTGAAAGGGTTCAGAAAAGATTTACAAGGATGTTGCCAGGATTGGAGGATTTGAGCTATAGGGAGAGGCTGAACAGGCTGGGGCTGTTTTCCCTGGAGCTTCGGAGGCAGAGGGGTGACCTTTATAGAGATTTATAAAATCATATGGTGCATGGGTAGGATAAATAAAAAAGGTCTTTTCCCTGGGGTGGGGGAGTCCAGAATTGGACGGCATAGGTTTAGAGTGAGATGGGAAAGATATAAAAGAGACCTAAGGGGCAACCTTTTCATGCAGAGGGTGGTACATGTATGGATTGAGCTGCCAGAGGAAGTGGGAGGCTAGTACAATTGCAACATTTAAAAGGCATCTCGATGGGTATATGAATAGGAAGGGTTTGGAGGGATATGGGCCTGGTGTTGGCAGGTGGGACTTGATTGGGCTGGGATATCTGGTCGGCCTGGATGGGTTTGACTGAAGTGTCTGTTTCTGTGCTGTACCTCTCTCTGACTCTATGAACAAAACAACTCCACAGAATCTCCTAGTGGGCTGAACCTGAAAATGTATTGTGATGTTGACATAGCAAAATTGAAGTGGAAATGTTGACGAAGCTTTCAGACATGGCCTTGGTCGATATCTTGTGCTGTTGCATCTCTCTCAAAATCAGAATTCTGCCCTTGTTTGGATTTTTAAAATACATATCATCGACTCTGAAATGTTGAGAGCATGCTGGTATGACAAAATCATTCATTATTTTTATAAAAGGTTACTCCCAAAGTGTTCGTCTGCTGCGCCTTTTCTTTTGATTTGTGCATTTCCTTTATATGCAGTTCCCTCTCTTTTTTTTGGATTTTCTGGCTCGTGGTTTCCCTCCTGTATGTTGCATATCTCTTGATTTGAATTGAGTCTTTGTGATGTTTTTCTTTTAATATCCCTCCCACTGCAGCTCACTTTATACTCTAGCTACACAGACAAACCTTCTCTTGTTGATCCAGACCCTCTGTGACAATAAATTTTATGATGGAAAAGAGCACAGGCTGTGAAGTTGCCAGCTCTTGGCTTCACCACCAGATATGTCGCAACATGACAGATGTGCAAGAAGCTATCTTGTGCACTCGGAGCTGACTCCCTTCAAAATCTTTGTCATTTGCGTAAAGGGATCAGATGCACAGACATTCCTTGGACATCTGCCGAATGGGAGCCATACAGTCCAGTGATAACTAGGTGCTTTGGTAGCTGGTGGTGGAGAGGGTTCACAAGGTAGAGGAGCTTTTATGAAGTAGACAATTTCCTGCTAGTGGATAATTAGTCGTTCAATTACAGCTGAGGCTGAGACATTTTGGAACCCACTCCAGCAGGATTATTATGTGGATGCATGGGGCTGGGGGTGCAGGGAGTGTGGGGTATGTGCACATGTCACATTATCCTGTCAATCCTGTCTCCTTGTGTTAACATCCAATATTTCTACCTTAATACAGACTATGGGGATAGGTCAGCTGAACCTGTGCAGGACCAGATTCAAAAAATTCCAGGTCATTCCTCCACTCTGTTGGTTCTTAGTTGGCTCAGTTTGTTCTGAAGTTCAAGAATGGGACTTGAATTTCCAATCTTTGGACTTCCAGAGCAGCGTATTATCATTTGAGCCAGTCCACAATTTGTCCTACTTCGGGATGATACCAATGCCTTGATGACAACACTAACATATCAAGACAGAGTTTGGATCATTAGGCTGCAGCCACCGTTGGTGGATTGAGTTCATGTCCCATTCTGTGCAGATAATTTAGGGTGACCTTCCAATGCAGTACTAAACAAGGACTGCATCGTCAGAGATGTTGTCTTCAGTATGTGTCATTTTTCAAGCTTTGTTTGCCTGTCTTGGTGGTTGAGTTTGGCATATAAAAACTACGGTTAATCTTAACAGCATGGAATGTCCTGGCCAATAATCCACCCTCTGACAACACCATATGAAACAGTTTAACTAGTTGATTATTGCTGTTTCTGGGAGGGGCCCCTTTTCTGGTATCGTGGTCATGTCCCTACCCCAGGACTGAGGGGCTTGGGTTCAAGTCCTACCTGCCTCCAGAAGCATGTAATAATATCTCTGAATGAGTTGATTAGAAAACTGATAAAATTAGTTTAAAATAAAACTTGCTGTTTCCAGGATAGACTTGTGTAGTGCAGTGGTAGAATTCCTGCTGCTGGGCTAATCGTTCCCTGGATCAAGTCACTGGCTCCAGAGCTGTGTAACAATGTCTCTAAATAGGTTGGTCAGAAAATATCTTGCTGTTTCTGGGATAGGGCTGTTGTGGTGCAATGATAATGGCCCCACCTCTGAGCCAGGAGGTACAAGTTCAAGTCCCATCTGCTGCCGAGGTGTGTAACTACATCCTGAATAGCTTGTTTAGAAAATATCTTGTTGTTTCTGGAGTTTTGCTTTTTGCAGTTGTTATATGCTGCATGAAAGAGATGTGATTATATAAGTATAGGCCCTTGCTGTTAAATCCTGTGATAAAGTTATTTCCTTTTTATCTGGTTTCTCTGATTTTTTTTACAAAGCCTTTGGGATGGGGGAATGTGGAAATACTGTTGCACCTGCAACTTCCAGCAGACGAAAGAAGAGTTGGTATAGTTAATCCAACATGAGACATATATTTGCAGTCAAGATGCTTTTTAATATAGGGCTGGGCAACCTGTGGGTTGGAATTAGCTAGGAATTAACTAGCTGCTCAGCCAGTTTGTATGATGTGGCTTATTACTGCAACTACTGTTGTGGTGAGCAAACTAATGCTGACTCATTCCTTGTTGGCTTAAAGGTGTGGTGGAGTTCAGTTGTAGTAAATGAAAGGAATTTTCTTTTCACTTCAAGTAAGAGGTGTTTGCCTTTATCTTTTTCATGTTCGACTCTTTGAATACGGCGCAGTTCGTGTTTTCCTATGCCTAGATGCAGTTCTCCAAAGTTATCATGAATGGGGTTTTAAATATCCTAGCTATATTTCAGCTCAGTCAAGGCCACTGGCATCAGGTGGGTGATTGCACTTACCACAACATTTCAATAATAGTGCAGGAGTAGAATTATTACCTTCTTTCCTAGGAGGTAATAAGTTTTTGTTAAAATATCTCCAGTTACCATAGGCAGTGTTCACATCATGTCAGACTTTGAGGTTTATGTTAGAAGGAAGATGTTTCAAAAATTATATATTCTGGTTTCTTGGTAGGTCTGAAAAGTTCAGTTCTTTCTCACTGAGACATACTGATGAGTATTTCCATGTTCAAGGACCATAGTCAATGGGAAGTGTTATAGTGTTCCTTTGCTGCCCTTGTTGTGAGGGAGAACCAGCCCAAGTCAGCCATAGTTCAGTTGGAAAGACTTTGTCTGAGTTGGAAGCTTGTGGGTGTAAGGCCCACTCCAAGACTGCTGCACAGCAATCTACCTCAGCACCCCAGTGCAGTATGAAGGCACACACCCTGTGCCATGTTACCTGTATACCTCCATCTAAATCTTTCATCCTGTACCTTCTTGCTTACCATGAGCCTGTAATGCTAGTAAACAAATGTCTTTACTGTACCTCAGTACATGTGATGATAAATCAATCAATACTGCATTGTCAGAAGTGCCAGTTTTTGCAGAAGACATTCAGCAGGTACCGTCTGCTCTCTCAGGTAAAGGTAAAAGATCCCATGACACTGTTGTGAAGGGCAAGGGAGATTTCCTATCCTATTTATTGATAGAAACTGATATTGATCGTTATTGTGTTGCTGTTTTTTTTGGAGCAGGCTAAGTACAAATTCACTGCCTACTTTGTACATTACAACAGTGACTCTACATCAGAAATTACTTTCAGCATTTTGAGTCCAGCTTGATTCTTTAATTTGGTATGATTTATTACTGTCACATACAGTGAGAAGTGTTATCTTAGGTGTTTTACAGGCAGATCATGCCTGTATACAAGTGCTTCAGGGGAAAAGAACAGAGTGCAGGATACAGGATACAATGTTACAGCTGCCAAGGTGCAGTGAGAGATCAACTTTACCATTAAAGAGGTCCATTCAAAAGTCTGAAAATAACGGGAAAGAAGCTGTTCTTTAATCTTTTTGTATATTTATTCAAACTTGGTTGTTAACTCTGTTTCTCTCTTCACAGATGCTGTCAGACCTGCTGAGTTTCTCCAGCATGTTCTGTTTTTATTTTGGAATTCCAGCATCTGCAATATTTTGCTTGTAAGAAATTGCATCATTTGTTGATGAGTGCAATGGGACATTCTGTGTTCACCAAAGGTGCAATATAAATGCTCATTCTTAAAAGTCAGGTTGTTGGTATAAATTGCCCATTTAATTAAGTTAAAGTAAAGCTAGTTTTAATGCTTTAATTGAAGGTCATCAAATGTTTTAATGTCTGGTTCAGCCTTTACCGGCATCCTAGGAGTGCAACGCCAGTAAGTGCCCAGTGGCTATTCAGAGATGGGTATGACTGTTGTCTTGAAAACTAGCACTTGACAAATATTTCGGCAGAAGATTGTAAATATTTAACTTTTCTTTTTAAACTCTATAAGGACCATTTCCTGATTGGTATAGAGTTGGGACCTCCTCTGTATTTGCATACCTGTACTTGATGTAATGTTGCATTTACTACATGTACTGTGATGAACTGAGCAGTCTTGAGGGCTCAAGTCACTAAAGACACCAAAATCAGACAGCAAGGTGGATGTCTTTTGGATCTTTTTTGCTCCTGTTAACCACATACCCAATACAAAGCCTATATAACTTTTAAAAACTGAGTTGGATGTTTGTTTAACCCTTCAAAGAACTGGCTCTTCAGGTCCTGAGAACTGAGAGATTCTGACGTCGTATAGTGAAGGCAGGGGAGCGCTGCAATGGTTTTATTTTATGCTCCGTGAACAGGACTACCCAAACTGGGGTCACAAACTGAAATGTTGACTCGGACATCCTGAGGTTGCTGTCGTACTCTGCCCTGAGTTATAACAACTGTACACCTGTCCTCTTCAATTCTCCATTGTCACTGAAGTATTGTGACAATTTTCAAGTTTTGGAATGATAGTGCAGAAGGGAACAAGTTTGGGAAGTCTTTTCTGGAACTTATTTGCTTTCCTTTGGGTATCGGAGAAGAACTTTCCAAGAGTTTTTTTCTAAAGCAAGTGGTGTGGTTGGTGCATCTAGGCTGCATTCATCTGGATGGGAACATTGTCTTTTCCTATAATTCTCCACATTCGTTGTTTGTAACTTGCACTGGCCTTCCCATGCTGAATATATCCTTGCTTACATGGCAAGTAACTGGCTACTGGTGTGTACTTAGTATTTTCACTAGCATTGTAGCAAGGTGACAAGCAATGACTTCTGTTGCCACTTCCGACACCTTACACCAGACCTGCTGATGGATTATCCTTGCCCCACTCCTTTATGTCACCTGCAGGCTGTCATCCAAAGACTGGGTACCAGTTTCTGCATGTAAATCACCAACACCACTTTTTCACTACTTCTCCCAACCCTATTTTGTCAGGTTGCTTGTCTGACATCTGGACCTTGATCAACCAAATTTTCGTAAATTTAAATGTCGGGAAGATTAAAAGCTGCAACTCTTCCGATTCAAAATTCTGTAATTCCTTCCATAGACCCTCTTTCCAGATTACTTATCATCTCTTGCAGATGTTTCTTAAAACATAATTCAATCATTTTCCAAATATCTCCTCCTTTGAGATGGTGTTGATTTTACAGTTTTTTGTGAAGCCTCTTCAGCTGCTGTGGTAAAGGTCCTATATAAATGCAGATTGTTACACTGCATTTGGAATGGCACGGTGGCTCAGTGGTTAGTACTGCTGCTTCACAGCGTCAGGGACCTAGGGTTGATTCCATCCTTGGATGACTGTCTGTGGTGTTTGCACATTCTCCCTGTGTCTCTGTGGGTTTCCTCTGGGTGCTCCAGTTTCCTCCTGCAGTCCAAAGCTGTGCATGTTAGGTGAATTGGCTAAGCTAAATTGCCCGTAGTGTTCAGGGATGTGTAGGTTAGGTGCATTAGTCAGGAGTAAATGTAGAGTAGGAGGGTAGGGAAATGGGTCTGGGTGGGATACTCTTCAGAGGGTTGGTGTAGACTTGTTAGGCCCAATGGCCTGTTTCCACACTGTAGGGCTTCTATGATACACTGGTGGCCATGTCATTTCTTCTTGTACTGTGAAGAATACCCAGCAGTTCCATCCCAACTGGCTTTTGATCATGTTCCAGTCATGTACATTTAATTCATTACTCTGAACCTTTTACCTGCTATGTCAGCAGTTACTACAGCAGAGCTCAGCAGCAATAGCATGATAATGTGCTACTTTTCTGCTGTATATTGACATTGGTAGATCAAATCAGTACAGTTACTCTCCCTCTGTGCTGGCAGTGTCTGTTCTTTTTGTCACTTTCTATTCCTGTGGAGAGTTTCTCTCCAGCCCTTCCTTGCACTGATGTGTGACTGAAGTTAGCAGTTTGTGATATGAATTCTTGGGCTCCAGCCTCCCATTTTGTGGTGATCTACATTGAAGCTTACCGTGCTGTTGCCAGTAACAGCCCTACATTGAATTTCTTGCTTTTGTACTGTTATGGGCACAGGGTGGATTGCAGCATTCGCTGTGCAATATTTTGAGTCAGCTTTTAACATCCAAAACTGTAAAGGATCTATTATTTGTTCAGTGCCAATACTTTTGCAATTCATATGGAAGTGTTTCATTCATCCTGAGAGAAAGAAAGATTTGGATTTTTATAATGCTTTGCGCAATCTTTCTTGACGGCTGAAAATGCTTTGATGCAACAATGTGATATTAGAAGAACAGCCTTGTCATTTGCAATGTACAAAAGGCGGAAGAATTCTAGAGATCTTGAGGTTCGTTAAATTTAACAGCATGTCTTTTTTTCTTTTTGATTTTTCTAAAACAGTTCACCTGGGAATAGACATTTGGAATGTTCTGAACCATTTTGGGAGATGTTTATTAGTGTGTTCACTTTTTTGCATGTAGTTTGTTTTGCTCAATGGGAAGGCAGCAACAAATGGACAGCTAGGACCGGAAGAAACCCAGTAATGAGGAATACGGCTAATTGTTTTTCACAAGCACCGGAGAGGGAACACCACTGCTGGATTTTGGAGCAGCTGGTATCTTAATGTGAGCCTAGTGTATGAATGCAAAGATTTTTGTGTAGTGAGTTCAGAGAGCACCCCCCCTCTCTTTTTTTTAAAAAAAAGAGTTTTTTAAAACCCAGAGTGGTTGCCAAGGCACTTAATTAGCTTCACTGCCTCTGTTCCTGGATGAAGGGATTAATACTCACTCTGCAGCCAATTTACTCATTTAACATCAATGATCTAACCGCTAATGGTGTGCAAACGGAAAACTCAAGTATTTCTCTTCCAATTACTACCTCCTGAAACTTTAGATCACTTTCGCAGAATCAGACTTGACCAATTAGTGGTAATTTTTCTGACTGAGATTTTAAAAAGCCATCACAGGTTTTCTTGCATCTTTGATAAAGAAGAGCGCAGTGCATTGATGAGGGAAAACTTCAAGAATAATCTGAAGAAATCTAACCCTTCCCAGTATTTTTCCCAATGGAGTGTAACATCCTGTAACAGTTGGGGCTGCTGCTAACCCCCCCCCCCCCCCCCCCACCGCGCACACGCACACACCTGGATTTCCTTTTTGTGAAGAGGAGGATTTCTGGCTTGAACATGCTACATTCGTCCAAGATACATCTTAAGAAGTAGAAAGAGGTAGAAATTACATTTGGAGCCCTTCATTCCAAGGACCTTTGCAACTGAAATGAAATTAGGAATTGCACCAAACTGCTTGTGAAGCCACACAGTTAGTTGTGCTTCAGTTGCTGGGCATGAATGAAAATAAGTAACAAGTTTCTCCACAGACTCTTGTCCAACTATGAACCAGTTGGGCTTTTACAGGCTACAGATGACCTTTGTAAATAGATGGAAGTTAAAAAGCAGAACCTCAAAGATAGTAACCTCTGGTTTACTGCCGGTGTCACATTCTAACAAGAGGAGGAATAAAAAGACAGGGCAGATAAATCAATAGCTGAAGAGATGGTGTATCATGCTAGGATTCAGACTTTTTGGATCATTGGGATCTCTTCTGGGACAGAAAATATCAGTTCAAAAGGCATTGGTTTCACCTCAACTAGAAAGTGACTAATATCCTGGCAGGGAGATTCGTGAGTTCTTTTTCGGGAGCCCTTAAGCTCGTAAGTTGTGGCGGTGGGGTAGTCCAAAGTAGCATTAAAAATAGAAAGACAGATGAGAATGTTTCTTAATTAGAAAAGGCAGACAAGAGCAAGTCAGAACGAGGTAACTCTGAAGAATTAAACTTTTGTTTTATTTCAATGCGAGGGGGTCTTCCAGATAAAGCTGATGAACTCAGGACATGTATGGGAACATGGGACTGGGACATCATAGCTAACACAGAGGGAAGGGCAGGCATGGTAGCTCAACGTTCCAGGTTTTTAGATGCTATAGGAAGGATAGAAAGGGAGGCGGGGTGGGGAGTGCCATTTATGCCTAAGGAAAACATTGCTGTTATTAAAGAGGATTTTTCGGAGGGATCATCCTGTGAAATTGTGTATAGAAATAAGAAAGGGATGATCACCTTGATGGAATTGTACTATGGACCCCCCCCCCCCCCAATAGTCAGAAATTGAGGAACAAATATGTAGAGGGATCTCTCGTGTGTAAGACTAATAGGATTGTAATAGGGATTTTAATTTTCCAAATGTTGCCTGGGATACCACAGTGTTAAAGTCTTGGATGGTGAGCAATTTGTTAAATGTATTTAAGAAGTTTTCATTTTAAAAATGTGAATGGACGTACTAGAGAAGGAGAAAAGCCTAACCTTTGTTGGGGAAAAAAGGCAGGGCAAATGACTGAAATATTAGTAGGGGAACACTTTGGGACAAGTGATCATAATTCTATTAGTGTTAAATTATGGAAAAGGGTAAGCCTTCCATAAAAGTTAAGGTTCTTAATTGAAGTCGGGCAAATTTCATTGGTATAAGACAAGAATGTTCAAAAGTTGATTGGAGTAGACTTTGTAGGTGAAGAAATGACTGACCAGTTGGAGTCTTTCAAAAGTGTGATGATGAGAGTTCACAGGCATTATGTTCCTGTTAGAATGAAGGGTAAAGCTGGTAAGAATAGGAAACAATGGATGAATAAAGAAATTGAGGTTCTAGTCAAGAATGAGAGAACCATATTAGATATAGACACCTGGTATCAAATGAATCTCTTGAGTGCAAAGAGTGTAGAGGCATTCTAAAGAAGAGAAACCTTAAGTGATAAGGTTAAGGATAATCCAAAGAGATTCTGCAAGTACATTAAAAGCAAAAGAGCAATTAGAAAGAAAATAGGACCCCTTATAGATCATCGAGGTAATCTATGTATTGAACCTCAGGTGATGGGAGAGATACTAAATGAATATATCCCGTCAACTTTTACTGTGGAGAAGGAAATGGAAGTTAGAGAACTCAGGAACTAGGGAAGCACAATTGGTGTTTTGAAAACAGTATGCATTACAGAAGAGGAAGTACTGGAAATCTTGGGGAAAACATAAAGGTGGATAAATCTCCAGGATCTGATCAAGTGTACTGCAGGACATTGTGGAAAGTTTGAGAAGAAATTACAGGGGCCCCTAACAGAAACATTTGTATAATCTATAAACATGGGTGAGGTGCCAGCAGACTGGAGTGTGGCTAATGTTGTGCCTTTATTTAAGAGAGGCTGTGAGGAGAAGCATGGGATCCATAGACCCTTGAGCCTGATATCAGTAGAGGGTAAGTTGTTGGAGGTGATTCTGAAAGATAGGATTTGCACGTATTTGGGGAGGCAAGGACTGATTAGGGATAGTCAGCATGGTTTTGTGTGAGGAAAATCGTTTCATAAAAATCTCAATCAAGTTTCAAGAAGTAACCAAGAAGATTTGAGGACAGAGCGGTAAACATTGTTTACTTGGACTTTAGGAAAGCCTTTGACAAGGTTCTGCATGGTAGGCTAATTAGTAAAGTTAGGTTACCTGGGATTCAGGGTAAGTTTGCCAATCGGATATATAATTGGCTTAATGGCAGGGAACAGAGGGTGGTAGTGGAGGGTTGTGTTTTGGATTGGAGGCCTGTGACCAGCAGTGTTCCAAAAGGTCCACTTTGTTTCTCATTTATATAAACTATTTTGATGAAAATCTAGACGGCATGTTTAGTAAGTTTGCGTATGACACCAAAATCAGTGGTATAATGGACAGTGAAGAAAATTGTCTAAGATTACAGAGATTTTCATCAGTTGGGTTAATTCGGATAGAGTTTAATTCAGAAAAATGCGAGGTATTGCACTTTGGTAAAATAAACAAGGGCAGGACTTTACACAGTTAATGGTAGGAGCCTAGCTAGTTGGTAGAACAGAGATCTAGGGATTCAAGTACATAATTCTTTGAAATTTGCATCACAAGTAGACAGGATGGTTAAGAAGGCATTTAGCATCCTTGCTTTCATTGCTCAGACCTTTGGGTATAGGAATTGGGGCATTATGTTGAGTTGTACAGAACATTGGTAAGGCCTCTTTTGGAGTACTGTGTGTAGTTCTGGTCACCCTTTTATAGGAAGGATATTAATAAATTGGGGAGGATTCAGAAAAAAATCACCAAGATGTTGCCAGGAATGGAGGGTTTGATTTATAAAAATAGGCTGGAGGCTGGGTTGTCTTTCAGTGGAGCATAAGGGGTTGAGGGGTAACCTTTGTAGAGGTTTGTTACATCATAAGGGGTATAGTTAAGGTGAAAAGCAAGGGTGTTTAAAGTTGGGGAGATCAAAACTAGGGGGCATTTTTTAAAGTGAGGAGGGAAAGTTGTAAAAAGGACATGAAGGGCAACATTTTTTAAGAGTTGTTCATGTTTGGAGTGAACTGCCAGAGAAAGTGGTGGATGCAGGTGCATTTAAAACATTTTAAAGCATTTGGATAAGTGCCTGAATAGGAAAGGTTTGGAGGGTAAAGGTCCAAACACAGGCAATTGGGACTAGTTCAGTTTGTGAACATGGTTGGCATGGACAAGTTGAACCAAAGGGTCTGTTTCCATGCTGTATGATTCTGTGGCTTTACAAATTGCAATTGTGTTTCTGTTCCCAAACAAGATGGACAGCACGTCTGCTGTGCGGCCGGCCTGTTGTGGAGTGGCTGTGGGATGTGCATGCTGTGCTTCAGAAATGCCAACAAATGTGCTGTTCTTCTTCCCTGCAACTTGAAGTTTGGAAAATATTCTATAACTCATATTCCCAGAATTTTAAAAATGTGGAACACGTTGATTTCCTCACTCTCCCTTCAGATTATCAAAATTAAAGTTTGATGTCACATTAGTTTATCTCCTTGCTCTCTCTCTCTCGTGCTCTCTTGTGCTCCCTCTCTCTCTGCTACATGCAGTTTTATCAGCTTATCCTGATCACCTCAGCGTAGCACTGAAGTTTCAAAGTTTATGTAAAAGTTCAAGAAGCAAAAATGGCACTGATCATGTCTCTTGCACATAACTTCTGTGTGGTGCACTGATAGACAGAAATAGAAACAGATCTCTCAGAAGGAGCCTGGGATTTGCGGCCAATCCACAGAAAAGCTTCCTTTCAATTGGCACTTAATTGACTACAGGCTGTGTTCACTTACAGTGATTAGAGTTTGTAACCTTAAAGGAATGAATGAACATCAATGGAACTCAACAAAGTGCAGAAAAATATGTACCAGACAATGGTCTGATACAACGCTCTTTGGAAAATAATGCAACACCCTGAAACTACTCTAGGTAATACCAGGATGTATTTACAGAAGCAAAGGTGAGGGTGGCAAATGCAAACATACAGGTTCATCGGGTTCACCTAGTATCAGCCCTGCTGATGCTCCCGACACACCAGAAACTGAGTAACCAAGGATAAGCTAAACAAAACAAGCTGAGGCTAATTGTGATCTTCGAATCCAAACCTCCAAAGGTGATTTTTTTTTCCCCCACATTTGTTCGTGGGGTGTAGGCATCACCAGCCTGGTCCAGCATTCATTGCCCATTCCTAATTGCATTTGATCCGAGTGGCCTGCTCAGGCCATTTCAGAGAGCAGTTAAGCACTTTGCTGATGGATCTGGAGTCACATTCAGCCAGACCGGGTAAGTCTGGCAGATTTCTTTAGTGAACCCGATGGGTATTTGTGACAATCAACAGTGGTTACAGGGTCACCATTAGACAAGGTTCAAATTTCCGATTGTTTTTATTAAATTTGACCATTAGCCATGGTGTACATTCCGATCCATATCCCAAGAACATTAGGGTCTTGATCTCTGAAATAGTAGTCCAGTGCCATGACCTTTTTTTAATTTAAAAAATATACTTTACTCGTTTAAAAAAATATACGGTAGTCATTAAAGCAGTTCGCTTCTGTACAGTAGCGTGTGAAGAAAAACAAACAAAACATTGGAATCTGATTCAATCCAACAAACAAAAACATCTCTTTCTTGTACAAGATTATTTCTACATATATTTGAGTGATATCACCATTACACCAGCACCTCCCCTGAAAATCAATGAGTTCTAGGAGCTATCATAACCAGGAAGTGAGCTTATTAACATTCTACCTTTATTGTATGTAGTGATTGCAGCTCTTCCTGTAACCTAATGGTATGGATGCATTTAAGAGGAAGCTGATAGGTTTAGGTGAAATAGGCTGAGAAGATGGCACTGTGGAGCAAAAGAGAACATCGACTAAATAGCCTGTTTTGAAACTGTAAATTTGACCTGATTATCCAAGCCTTTTTCACTGCATGAAGCCAACAACTTAGTCAACACTGACTGACACCCAAGGGGAAGTGGATACACTTGACAACTCACTTAATTCTATACTTATGTGACTTGTGTAGCCGTGTTTCATTTTCCCAAGCCTCACTCCTTCAGACAATCTGTCTACAAGTACACAGTCTAGTTTCTTCATAATTTTAACACAAATGTCAATTTGTTCACCCAAGGGTAGGAGCTTGTTAGCTTGGTAGACTGGATGAATAGCATGTGTTTCAGAATAATGCCAATGGCGTGGGTTCAGTTCCCATTCCATTTGAGGTAGACTTAGAACCTCTGCCCAGACCCTTGCTTGATGAAGGGTGGTACCCCTTGAGCTACAAAGCCTGTTGTGTTTCTGATAGAAGATGCCTACATTTCATTGTGGATTGTGGCTAGTTACCTTCTGACCTACCTTCCTGAAGCCCTGTGCTGTTGAGTAGCAAGGTGAACTGTGTGAGCTTATTATGACGGGTATTAATCTAGCAGCCCTCTTTGGAATCTTGTCCAGAGCCTCAATGTCTTCTCCCATCTGAGAGGGTAAGAATTGGACAGTAGTCTGGGTGAGGTCGAGCTATGATATTAGCTGTGGATTTTAATGTAAAGCGGAAGTGTATGGATTTGTTTTGTTTATGCCATTCGGCCCCTTTACCAATCAATTAGATTGTGGTTGATCATCTATCTTAATGCCGTTTTGCCTTGACCCTATTTCCCTTGATATCTAGGGATCAATCTCTGTCTTGAACATACTCAGTGACTGAACCTGCACAGTCCTCTCGAGTACAGAATCCCAAACATTCACCACTTTTTGAGTGAAGAAGTTTCTTCTCCTCCTCCAATCTAAATGACCTGCTCCTTATTTGAGGTTATGTCCTTGATTCATGACCCCACAATTCAGGGGAAACTTCTTCCTGCACTTACCATGCTGAGTCCTATAGAAGGCACAAGTTGTTCACTTCCCATGTACTTTGTGTACATATTGTTTTGTATTCAGTATACATGTATGTCTATCTTAGAAACCCTATGCATTGCTGAGTGTTAAAGGATAATCTTGCAGCATCATGACCCACATGTTAATTTCTGGCTGTGCTATAATTTCAGCATCAATCCATAAAAGGTTGAGATTAAGGAAACTGAAACTTTGTCGTCTTTTGTGAGCCCATTCTTGGGTAGAGGATAAACTCTGTAAATTCCTTTTGATTGTTAATGGTTTAGGGTTACACAGTTGAGTAGTCTTTCTCCAAGCAGTCCCAGCTGGTCAGTGAGTATGAGATGGAACGTATCAAGTTAATCTTACACTGTGGGAAAGTTTTAGTAAGAGCTCGTTTATAGTTCGTGGTTATAATTTTTTTCACCAAATCTCTTGCACAGTGCATCTACATAATAACCTACAAAATTTGTTGCTAAGCCAATTCCCCTTTACACATTATTTTGTACTGCACAACATTTGCGAAATGTCTGCATGTTTTGAAGGTAGCTTGAAATTTATATTTATGGTTTTAACTCCATTTGCTTCCTTTTTTTGTTTCTATTGTTGTAGCTTATTTAATATTTGTTTTTAATAAAATCTTTTGATTTGCTCAGAGCTACATGTGGTTTGCAGCCATGTACAGCTCAGTAAAGACATGTGTAGCTCCTAACTCTTATCAGTTGAACACCTTTTAAGGTAACCAAAATAAACTTGTGTTTATCATTATTTTAAACTTCAATTCACTTTCTTACTTGTGAGAAAGCATCATTCATGCTTTCTTTTTTTTTGTTTAAAAAGAACCTTATATGCTTTTGAAACTTTGTTTGTTCTGCATTATTTTTGATATTTTGAGTAACAACGTTTTGCCTTTTATAATAGAGTTTTTGACTGAATATTGAAAATATGTTGGCATAGATTAGGGTCAGTTAGCTGGATTGCTGGTTTGCAATGCAGAGTGATGCCAACTGCATGGGTTCACTTCCCGCACCGGCTGAGGTTACCCTGAAGGATTCTCCTTTTCATCCTCTCCTCTTGCCTGAGGTATGGTGATCCTCATGTGAAACTTACTGCCAGTTGACTCTAAGGAGAGAGAGCAACCCTATGGCCTAATGGGAACATGGGATCTTCATCTTGGCTTCGGATGGTGTACTCATGTTGCCCATTCTCAAGGACATCCCCACCCACCCCACCGCACCGCCCCCACCCCACCCCACCCCAAACCAGGCAAACGAGACAAATACATTTATCCCTGTAAGGAAAAGTCAACTGTGGATCTTCTGACAATGAGTCACTGGACTCTAAGCATTCACTCAGTTTTTCTCTCTATAAATGTTGCCAGACTGGCTGAGTTTCTCCAACACTTCCTGTTTTGTTTCAGATTTCCAGCTTCTGCAGTTCTTGTTGTGTTTATTTTGGGTTTTGATTCTCAGTTTTGTGAAGATGCTGTTGGGTCTGGTCTGTGCTTGTCACCTCCCCTGTGTTTGAATTAAAAATCTGTTTTTTTGCACGGTTTGTTTCTGGGGATCGTATAACCTTTTAAGTAAATGCACTGGTGAATTTACGTGTTGCAAGTTGCTGATGTTATCAGATGATCTTGTTCTGATGTAGGTTTCTTTGATCAGTGAAACAACTGCTCTGAAAACAAACCTTTGCAAGTGTCTTAGTCCATGAAGGTCACGCAAGATGAGGAAGAAACAGAAATGCAGGTTCAAGCTCGGTTTTCTGGGGTGTCGTGAATTGCACTGTCAAGACTTAGAGATTCCCTGCAACCCACAGCTTCTGTTTTAGAGAGCATCCCTTTTCTAGATTCTTGCAAAGCTCCTCTGTAACCACTGCCTGAGATTGTAAGTTTAGAAATTGGGTATATTTGATAAGTTTCCACGCCAGTATTTTTTAAAGTTAAAAGCCAATTACTAGTTAATGTTTTTGCTGCTCTGTGATGTCCAACACAACCTGAATTTTGCAAGATATTTTAGTAAATGGTTTTGTCATCCTAACAAAATAAAGGCCTACTCAGTAAATTGATACATGATGAGACTGGTTTGTTATCCCTTCTTCTATCAAAGCTCTCATAGGAATGACCAGTTGGATGATACTAAATCATGGTGGCTGGTACCTTCTGTTACATGAGTATTCAGGAGTTGTAGAGGAGAGAAGGAAGAACTGAAGAAGAGAGCAGCAAGGAAAACAAAGTGGCATGTTGTGTTACAACACTAACCTTTTTACCTAAATCCAAAGAGGTAGTCGGAAGTGCGAAACCAATCCACAAGGGTGAGACCAGAATCTGTATAGCTGGAAAGTCTGAGCCAGTTGGTGCCTCTTTTTTGAGGTAAAGGGCTGAGGGGAGAACTGTTAAGGGTCTTAATACTAAAAGAATATGTGAGAGAGACTCTAAACAAGATACCAAAAAGTTACTAATAAATCCATTAGGAAATTCACCAGAAATTTCTTTGCCTAGAGTGTTCAAAATGCTGAATATTTGAGGCCTAAGGCATAAATACAGATGGTGGGAAGGGGTGTTGGGGCAGCAAGCTGGACTTCTGAGGGGAGTAAAATAGAAGGATATCCGGATAGGTTAAAATGGAGTTGAAGTTGAAAAGGCTAGTGCATCAGGAGTGCTGGTGTTGAACACTGGGAACCATTAACTGAATTTTCCTAGTATTTACTATGTAACATGAAATTTAATTTAACAGCTGGTTACAACAATACTTAACAGTCCATCTTCACTAGCATATTCCAGTTGGATTGTTTCTGTACTCTTCTCACTCTCCATAACCTTCCTATGTCCTGCATGGAACAAACTTGTATTTGTACACAAATAATCTCCCCTCTAGATGAATTGGAATGGGGATTTGGGTGGGCCAAATGTGAGACATGGCATGTGACATACTGATAATGAAGGGACATTATTTTGGGATTGAAGGAGAACAGTTTTGTTTGCAGGAGAGTGGGTGAGACTCGCGTGATATAGTGTCATAGCCGTTGATTTTTGCTGACTGTGACATGATACCTGTGTTGGCTCCTATAATGTACAAATGGGTGACAGTACTGAAGAATTCAATGAACTTTAATTCCAGTACCTGGTATCTGCTTAAGTACAGTACAAACACAGGCATTTACATGTCTTTGTTGAAGCGAAATAATTAGGATTTGATTTATTATTATTATTTATTAATAATAAAATTATTATTGTCACGTGCACTGAGAGACAGTGAAAAGTATTGTTTTTGCATGCTAACAAGGCAAATCATACCTTACCTAAATACATCAGCGTAATAGAACAGAATGCAGAATATGGTGTTATAGCTGCAGAGAAGGTGCTGAGAAAGGTCAATTTAAAACTAAGAAGTCCATTCAATAGTCTGATAACAGTGGGGGAAGAAGCTGTTCTTGAATCTGTTGGTACCTGTTTTCAAACCTTTGTATCTTCTGCCTGACAGAAGAGGGTGCAAGAGAGAATAACTCATGAAGGGAGGGGTCTTTGATTAAGTTGCTTGCTTTCCTAAGGCAACAGGAAGTATAGATAGATGGAGTTAATGGATGGAAGGCTAGTGACGGACTGGGCTGCGTTCACAACTCTAATTTCTTGTGGACTTGGGCAGAGCAGTTACCATACCAAATTTTGATACATCCGAATAGGATGCTTTCTATGGTGCATCTATAAAAATTGGTAAGAATATTGTGGACATGCAAATTTCCTTAGTCGTCTAAGGAAGTGGAGGCATTGGGGTGCTTTCTTAACCATAGCATCAACATGGATGGACCAGGATAGATTGTTGGTGATATTTACTTCAAGGAACTTTAAGCTGTTGACCATCTCCACCTCAGCACCATTGAATAGAGACAGGGGCATGTTCTCCACTCTGCTTCCTGAAGTTGACGACCTGCTCTTTCAAATTGCTGTAATTGAGGGAGAGATTGTTGTCTTGTAATGTAGCACCGTTTCCTCAGCATGTCGTTCTGCAGACTGAAACCTTTATACTATTAGATCACATACCATTGTACAGCGATGATAGTGTTAGCATATCCCTTGAAGTGATATCTGCTGAAGATGAGACATAGCACGACAGTGACTTAGTTTTGAACCAGATTACGTTAGGTCTGACTTTTGCATAGAATCCCTACAGTGCAGAAGAAGGCCATCTGGCCCATTTAAGTCTGCACCAATCATCAAAGGATCCCACCAGACCCAGACCCCCACCCAACCCCATAATCCCCCATTTAACATGGCCAGTCCACCTAAAAAGACTTTTGTAGTTAGTGATTCCTGACTATTCCTGTTTCATAAAACATTGGAACATGTCCCAGTAATTGTACGGTTGTTGAAGTGAAGAAACCTGGGTGTTTTCTGCACCTTATAACCTATAATCAATGATGTGCAACTGATTTTAATCATTGCCATTGCGTCAGTTGAAATTACTGTATATATTCATAAAATTTCACAACCAGCGTCTTGTGACTTTGACCACAAATAAACAGCAGTAACTAGCTTTCTTGCCAAAAGTGCTCCTGTTTTGTGCACAGATTGCATTGGATAGACTGAATGGCTTCTATTATATTTACATATTTATTCTGAGGTTCAGATATCTAAGCACCTTGATCATTTGGAAACCTCTGAAATAAACTTTACTCTTTGTTACTGATTGAGGGACATCAGAAAAGTAGGTGGGAATGGTACTAAGAGCAGACACCACAAATACCCTTCCTGCCAACACTCCCACCCACACCTCTCTCCCTATGATGCCCACCACTACATATGGTTTGGCTCACTTCATGATCCTGGAACTGAGGTGCTTGTCCTTCCAGGCACAGCCACAGTAACTCTAGTTAGACGAGCAGGAGGCTGGAAGAACACAGCAAGCCAGGCAGTGTCAGGAAGTGGAGAAATCAACATTTCGGGTATAACCCTCCTTCAGAGGATGGGTGTAAGGGGAGCTGCAGCTAAGGGGGTTGGTGGGGGTGGCAGGGTAACCCTAGTGGTACTGCTGGGCAAAAGGTGAGATTCCACCAGTGAGACTTGATTTCCAGGCAAAGATTCCATTGCTTATGGTTTTGTCATTGCCAGATCATGGCTCATGCTCAGAGGACTTTCCCGCAAAGGGGGAGTGCAGGATTTTGTTCTCACCAACTTTAGCTGGCAGCCAAGACCCCTGACACCTCAAAATGATTCCACCCCATGTTTCTGACCACATGCAGCGTCATTTCCTCTCTACTATGATCCACTGAGTAAATGACGCCTGTTAGCAAGAATATATCATGATAAGTTTCTATCTATATAGTTACTTTGTTGCTAAAGGTGAAATTTACCAACATTGGAAGTGGAGGGGAGAAAAGGATGCTGTGCAATGCCAGGCACTGGCCCTGTTGACTGATGGTACATAACCTTCAAAGCTGTATTCATATAGAGTAAACAATGATACAGTTCTCCATTATCTTGGACTTTGCCTCCTGTATGGCAGTTTTCAGCCCCAATGCTATTTTTCATGTATCCACGCATCTCCTATAGTACAATGTGCCCCCCTTCCCTCAGTATAGTTGTACCTAATGTTCATCATCAAGCCCCTCTGCTGCACCTTCTCCTTTTCTCCGTTCTTGTATCCTGAGTAACAGTGTTCTGTATACATATTTGGACCTTGGAGAGTATTCATCCTTTTATCTGTCTTGATTGTACTCCATGTATCTCACTTTGCTGTCAAACTTCTCTATATCCACTAAGTTTTACACCATGGCTCTTTGCCTGTTTTCACCTTCTCTTCACACTGACACACCCAACCACTACCTTACTTAAAGTACCTTGTGATTTTTAAAAAATTAATTATGGACTTCCAATTAGATTAATTTCCCTACAGTATGAAACAGGCCCTTTGGTCCAACAAATGTACACCGACCGTCTGAAGAGTGACCCATCCCCCTACCCCTTATATTTACCCCTGACTAATGCACATATCACTATGGGCAATTTAGCCTGGCTAATTCATCTAACTTCCCAGCTTTGGACTGTGGGAGGAAACTGGAGCACCCAGAGGAAACCCAGGCAGACACTGGGAAATGTTCAAAATCCACACGGACAGTTGCCCACGGCTGGAATAGAACCCAGGTCCCTGGCGTTGTGGTTAGCACTGCTGCCTCACTGAACAACCGTGCCATCCCTTTCTATTTCAAGTTGCTGTAACCTGCCTAGTAAGGAAAAGTTGAAGAACTAGAAGAGTTTCTGCTTGCGTTTGTAATTTCTGCTCAGGAAACTCTTAATAGGTCATCCAAACAGCTGTGTAATTGTAACAGTATTAGGCGATGTGTCTCAGTTTTATCAGATTCGCTATTCAGGTTAACATTGGCCATGTAAACCAATGGTAGTACCTATGTTAGCTATCAGTGATTAGTTTCCTCTTGTCAGCTATATTTTATACACACTGTCCCACTCTCTTGAGGTTTTGGAATGTTTTCTATACTGTCCCTCTCCCTTGAGAGGGCTTGGAATATTTTGTAAATTGGGAAGAGGTGGTCACTGAAGGAAAGGTGGGGTGGGAGAAATTCTCCGTTAAAATGCTTCCTGATTCTCAAGTATCTCTGGTCAGCCTCCTTCCAGAGAACGGTTGAATTCTGCAGAAGGTTCACTGGACCTGGAACATTAACTCTGATTTCTCTCCATAGATCAGAGCTCCTGCTGAGCTTTTCTAGAAACTTCTGTTTTTGTTGTTGGTAGGTTATTTCACACCTCTGGAGCAGGTGGGCTTTGAGACTGGGCTTCCTGGCTCAGAGGTAGTTAGCCCCCAATAAGCTAAGTGATATTATGATACAGAGGGTGTCTTTACATTAAATTCTTGACCCTGCGGAAAGTAAATTGACTCCTCCAGTGAAATAGCAAGGAAAACAATTGATTTTTCAGCCTTGGTATGACAATATTGGTGACAATTTCTGCTATTACATACTAACAGTGAAACAACTAATGCATGCTGCTCTTGGCTGCTTTGTAGACATCACATTTAATTGTTTTTAATCTATCATCAAATTATTTGATAATCTCCATCTCATTCGCTCTCTCGCTCTTCCCCCCACTCCCCCCTTTGTTTGAAGTGGAATGGGGAATGTAAAGTGAAGAATGTATTCTTGGACCTTTTACATTCAGTACTTTTATTGTTGGGACGTGCAGGGGAAAGATCCTCGTTATAACTCCAAACACCACTGCCAAAACTGAACAAGATTAGCTGAAATCATTATATTAAGGTACCTGGTGGTGATGAGGTTTTTCTGGCCTATCCTCTTCAAATAAGGTGATTAATCTACAAGATGCAACAAAAGGTGATCTCATGAGAAAATCTTTACCCTGTCATTGTGTCTTATTGCACTTTGGTTATTGCAATTCATCTCTCTGTTATGTAAAGTAAACTGGGAGCTTACAGAGAGTCAACTTTTGATTCTTGATTTGTTTGGTATGTCAGATCACTGTTTCCTGCTTCACCACCCAGCTACAGATTTACAATCACTATCTTGTGACACTCTTGCTCTACTAGTAAGGTCTCTGATAGACTGTGTTTAATGTACTGCAGTTCTACAAAAGTATTGTTACTTTTGTTTGTAAGTTTGCTTACAGATTTTTTTTAAAAAAGTCCACTTCCTGTATCTAGTGTTTAATAACCATCTCACGCTTGAATTTTTTGGAGTCATTTACACATTTTTTTCTAATTCCAGCCTAATACAACCTAATTCCACACCTCCAGGCAGGTGAAGAGGCCTCCTGGTCCAGAGGGAGCTGTCACTACACCATAAGTGTTTTTGTAGCTTCCTGCCCAGTCTCATTTCATTGATACATTAGTCTTGAGCAGAAAGTCAAATCCCAATCCAGAGACCTCTGTAATCTAAAGTTTGGATTTGATTTTTATTTTAATTGGCTTTTTCAGAGATGTTATTACATACCTCCTGTACAATTTAAAAACAAACCATGAAAGAAAATGCATATGTTTGTGATTACTTTAGTGAACCCTTTATTACGCATCTCCTGAAACAGGTGTGTCTTGAACCTGTGCCTCCACAACCTTGAGGTATGGACGCTACCACTTTACATGCAAAGCTTAAGGGGTTTTGGAGGTAATCAAAAGCAGCCGGCAAAAGAACTCTGGCCTGATACAAAACCCAGGAATGTTGCACCGTCTGATGTCCCATAATCTCATTTGAGTTGTTAAACTGTGTCCCACCTGCTGCCTTCAGAAGATGCGAAAGATTCCACGGCACTATCTTTGAAGAGTAGAGGAGTGTCCCCAGTGTCTTGGCCAATCTGCCTTCAATAACAACTAAAAAAACAAATGATCCAATCTTTTAGCTTGCTGCCATGTTTTCCTGCATTTCAATAGTGACTAATGTCAAACTTATTAATGAGTAAAAACCACTTTGAGGGATTGGTGGGTTATGCAAGATACAATGTAAATGCATATATCTCTGTCTTAACATATGCAAATGCTGTCTAATGTGAGAATCATTCACCAAGGTGTGGGCTAAGCAGTCGTATAGTTGTGTGTGCAAGCTTTCAAACAAATTAAAGTCAGTAAATCTCATAATATAAAGGCTTCCAGCAACAAAGCTACCAGATTGTTACCACCTTAACTGGTCCATGAATGCCCTGCGTATTCCTATCTCACATGCTAATAGATAACTGTGTTGTTGATCCTTGGTGTTTTTTTAAAATTTATTTCAGATTTGGCTATTTCACTGCATGTCTGGCTGGTCTGCCCTAATCTACCCTCTGTAAATTTGAGGTCATCTAAAATGCTGCCCACGCAAGCTTCGAATACTCACTGTCCCTGTGCTTGCAGTCCTACACTGGCTCCTGGTCAAGCAAGGTCTTGCTTTTAAACATTTCTCACCCAGTTTACAAAATCATCCTATCTCTTTAACCTCCTGCAGCCCACAAGCACTCTGAGGTAGTTTCACTAGGGTAGGTGATGGTCTAAAGGTATTATCACTAAACTATTAATCTAGAGACCCAGGTAATGTTCTGGGAACCTCTGTTTGAATCCTGTCATGGCAGATGGTGGAATTTGAATTCAATAATAATCTGCAAATAAGAGTCTAATGATAACCAGGAAACCATTCAATTGTCAGGGAAAAACCCATCTGGTTCACTAAAGTCCTTAAGGGAAGGAAATCTGCTATCCTCACCTGATCTAACTGACATGCCACTGCAGACCCACAGCAATGTGGTTGAGTCTTAACTGCCCTCTGGGCAATACATGCTGACCTCGCCAGTGACACTCACATCTCATAAATGTTTTTTTTTAAAAAAACTCCTTTAATTCTGGCTTCTTGAGCATCCCTAATTTTAATTGTCATTGGTGGCTGTAACTTCATTCGCCACAAACCTTCAGTCTAGTGATCGACCAACACTCCAAGCATGACCTGCCCCATGTGCAGCAGAATCTGTGTTTTATGCGTTGGATTTATCAGCTATTTCCGAACCCATCAAACTGGAGTGGATGACCGTCATTCTCAATCCTCAGGACTGCTACAGAAAAAGAGCTGCCTCAACCATCAACTCTGTAATACCCTGCCTATAGATCACTGCCTCTTTAACCTCTCTTTCCTTCTTTAAGACATTCTTTAAAGCCTACCTTTTTACAAAGCTGTTAGCCATTTGATCTAATGTCTCCTCATGTGACTAAGCATTCTGGATTTTTTTTTAAAAATGCATTAAAGCAGCTACATGTGTACAGGTGGTTGTTGTTGCTGGGCTGAAGTGATCTCATGGCTGAGGAAGGTACAGTCTTAAATATGATGCTAGTTGTCCATAGCCTGAGAACAATATTTTAAAGATACAACTTGAGCTTCTTCCAGAGCAACTACCGTTTCAGTGGAGGACAAACCATGAAATATGGTTGGAGGAAAAATTCACTTATTACATTGAGCTTGTACTTTCTAATATACCCAGTTCAGTTCGAGCCACAAATTTCAGCAACTCCAGACAAAGATGATTTAAGCCAGATGAAAAAAAATTCTCCGTACATTTTTGCCATGCACTTAATGTCATAATTGCTCCATAAATTTCAAAGGTTATCTGTAACCTTCAGTCCTGTATTTTTGGCAGAGGCTGTGCTTTTACAAGAGTTAAGCGACTTAGTTCATTGGCTCTTACAAAGGTAAGTCGCACAGATCAGTGAGAAGTCAAAATCCTTTGGATCTCTTGCCTGGTGCAATAACTACAAGGCAGCATTATAGTGAAACTGTATCATACTGTACAGGGAGCTCTGAGGAAAGTGTTTCTTTTTCTTGTTGATATTTGATATGGTGCTTTTTCCTTTTTGAATGCAATTATGGTACACAAACACTTCATCCAAAAATATAACTGTGCCTCAAAGTGGGACTTTACATCACAACCGTCATTACTGTGAGACTGGAGAGCTATCCATGAGCCAAACTGTTGCTATTCAGTGATGCAACAACAGTAATGTGGCTGCACCATTATTCTCAAGTAATTTGCAACCTTGATAATCTGATTATATGATGCTTTTATGTTTGGTCTTGTACTTGAGGTACTTTTAGATTTGTAGAGACAGTATATTGAGCTCTACTATTTAGCTATCAAAATGTGGGATTGATTACCCCAGTTTGTGTAATTAAAATCACTGTTGCAATTGTAAACCTTTGTTTTCTTCTATCTCATTGACTGGTTAAGAGAAGGAGAGGTTTCCTAATCTCCCTCCACCAACTGCATCTGGAAATAGAATGGGATCCTTTGACTGGCTTCTCCTTTAATAAGGTGCAAGTGTGGCCCTATAATTCGCAAAGCTTATTCAAACCAAATGTTGTGGCCTTGAAGTTTAGAAACTGCCCAAAATTCTCATAACCTTTCAAATAAAAAAAAAGCTTTGTATTTTGTTTTCCCCAAAGCTCCCACAGTTTCCTCCTTTGGCATATTCTCAGGCAGGATAATAAGTCTTTGTGCAAATTCTGATATTTTAACTTTCATCTTTTCAGGTTATTGTGGCATTTTGAAGGAAAATACCATCTAACCAACGATCTTGCTCTGAGTAAGTTTGCTATGAAACTTGTATTACATTGTGATATGACGTTCGCCCTCTTTTTTTTTTTACCATTTCCTACAGTGTAATTCACATGACAGTCTTGTGTGAATGGTTTCCTTTGCCTTTGTGAAATATTTTCACACATCAAATGCCCCTTGGGGAGAGAGGAAAGATATGAAAGAGACCTAAGGGGCAACTTTTTCACGCAGAGGGTAGTACATGTATGGAATATGCAGCCAGAGGAAATGGTGGAGGCGAGAACAATTGCAGCATTTAGAAAGCATCTGACTGGGTATATGAATAGGAAGGGTTTGGAGGGATATGGGATGCGTGCTGGCAGGTGGGACTAGATTGGGTTGGGATATCTGGTCGGCATGGACGGGTTGGACCGAAGGATCTGTTTCCATGCTATACATCTCTATGAATCTATAGTCTCATAGATTCTGGGGAAAAAAAAAATTATTGATGGCTCTAGTGGGATAGAGCAGTTGGAAGATTTTCAAATGCTTCACGCAAGGTGAATAGAGAAAAGGAATCCTGGCTTGTTTCCTAATCCAAGAGTGCTATTTGTTGCACCACTGAGCTCTGACTGAGCTCAACTAGTTCATCATTGGATGAAAATCCAGTATAGGAACTATAGGGGTCAGTATTGGTGATCTTGCTGCGGTAAGGAAACGGGGAGCTGCTAACATGGCTGATGGCCACAGACTGTTTTGAAGAACCAAGAAGAAAGGAGTGTAGGTTCATGGTGAAGGGTCAGCCTTTCAGGACTGGGATGAGGAGAATTGTCATCACGCAGTAGGTTATGAATCTCAATCATGTCAAAGGCATTGGATGCTCAGTTCCTGAGTATATTCAAGCTGAGATTAATAGTTTTTTGAGCACTGGGGAAATGAGAAGTGTAGGGATTGGGCAGGCAAGTGAAGTTGAGTTAACATCACTTGAGCAGGCTTGAGTGGCTGTGTGGGTCACTGCTTCCATTTCTTCATTTTTATATTTATTTACTCGCTGAGGAGTACTGTGCTAGTTACTGTGCTATCCACTAGCTTAAGAACTATTTATAAACACTCTGGTTATTTATATAGTGCTGCAGAGGAATCAATCCATTGGAAGTATACAGTGAATGCACTCCTATATAGTGAGTTTTGTTACAAAATATTAACCATGCCTGAGAAGTCGGACACGACCCTGGAGGTGCCCAAATAATTGCTGTACGAGGGCAGCAAATGAACTGAACAACAAGGGCAGCATGCTAGCTCAGTGGTTAGAGCTGTGGCCTCACAGCATCAGGGACCCGGGATCGATTCTAGCCTCAGATGACTGTGTCTGTGTGGGTTTCCTCCGGGTGCTCCGGTTTCCTCCCACAATCCAAAGATGTGCAGTTTAGGTGAATTGGCCACGCTAAATTGCCCATAGTGTTCAGGTATGTGTAGGGTAGGGGTAAATGCAGAGTAATGGGGAATAGGTTTGGGTTGACAGGTCTTTGGCAGGTCAGTGCGCCCTTGTAGGGCGGAAGAGTTTGTTTCCAAGCTGTAGGGGTTCTATTCTATGAAACTAATGACAGAGCTTCCAAGGCACTCTGTCAGGCAACTTGTATCTGAATGGAGAGATCTTTAACCATGACTTCATTAGTTAAAGCAATTTCTGCAATTTGGTTCCCATGGTGGTCAGTTCCTGAACACACTTGGAAGAGGCCACCAATGTACTTTTAACATAAGGATGTCAATGTTTATCTCTCACTCAAACGAAAGATACACACAGTGACATTATAGGATAACTGGATGAAACAATCTTGCAAAAGTGAAGATTGAATCATTTTACCCTCAACAACAGTCTGACACACATTCAAACCTCACTGTAAGGTCAATGAGTTTCCATTTTAAAGTTCCTTATTGACTTGCTATGGCTGATCTTTATTTCTTTCCAGCAAACATCTGCATTGAATCAATGCAATTTCTTTAGTCAGTGTCTCTTGCTTAGACACAAACAAATTGCTGATGCAGTTCACTTATTTTGTTTGTGGGTTCCTTTAAATTTCACTTGTGCAGCCTTCTGTTATTGGAGCTCATCCTTACTAAGAATTTAAATCACTCAAACTTAGTTCCTTTCACCCTGACTGCTCTGGAGTCTGTTAAACTGTACTGTTGATGTTACCAGCCTTGTTTTCCTCTGGAAGAAACTTGCAGACTGTCAAGAAAGGAAATCTGCCCACTTTCTGACCTTTTTAGATGGTTCTACTTTTCTAAAAGAATTGGCTTCTATCTCTGTTGACCTGTGTCATATAGCACTGAACTAATCACCCCGAAGTTGATTAGAAGCATGCAAATCAAACTTCAGATACCTGGTACTACACTCAAATCAAAAATATAGCTAAAGTGAGGTGCTATCCTCTTGACACACACAATATGGAACTACAAACTAAAGCAAGACAATAGTTCTGTCCAATTTGAAGATGTTTCCCAGTAGTAACAATATCATGAACCTTCATCATATAAGCTTATTGGTCATCTGTAGTCTCTGATGTTTCCCTGAAGGTTGTAGGATGGACCATAGTGAAACACACTCTGCTGCATATCATTGAGAACTGTATCCTAGAGCTGGAACATGTGCTATAATTTGCTGCTTTGTATTTTGGTGGAATATTAACCCATTCTGCATGGATACAGTGATGCTTAACCCACAGTCTATGGCAGAGATGGTTAGAACCAGGAGATCTAAGAATCTGTGGCAGAGATGGTTAGAACCAGGAGGTCCTGTGAACCTAGCAAAGAACAAGTGTTGCTTCAATTATACAGGGCATTAGTGAGACTGCACCCGGAATATTGTGTACAATTTTGGTTTCCTTACTTGAGAGATGTAGTTGTGTTGGAGGTAGTTCAAAAGATTGATTCCAGAGATGAGGGGTTTGTCTTATGAAGAGAGATTCAGTGGTTTAGGCCACTACTTTCGAGTTTACAAGGATGAGGGGAAATCTAATTGAGGTACACCAGATGCTAAAGGGGATTGATTAAGTTGACATTAAAAAATAGTTTCCTTTAGTGGAGTAATGCAGAAAAAGATGCCGTAGTTTTAGGATAAGGGGTAGCAGATTTAAAATGGATGAGGAGAAATTACTTCTCTCAAAGGAGTGTAAGGCTGGAATTCACTGCCCCAGAGTGTAGTGGCAGGGCATGGAATACATTTAAGAAGGAGATAGAGAGATATTGAGTGATTCTAGAGAGTGGGAAGGAAAGTGGAGTTGGGCCAAGATGAGATCGACCATAAACAAAACCAGAAATTGTTTGAGAAACTCAGCAGGTCTGGCAGCATCTGCATGGAGAAAAACAGTTATGAGAGCAGATTCACCAGAATCAAAATGTTAACTCTGTTTTTCCCACTCCACAGATGCTCCCAGACCTGTTGAGTTTCTCCAGCAATTTCTGTTTTAGTTTCTGACTTTCAGCATCCTCAGTTCTATTTTCTTTGGTGAGATCAGCCATGATCAGAGCAAACTCATGGTGCCGAGTTACTTACTGCTGCTCCTAGTTCTTGTATTCTAAAAGAGTATTGAAGTAGCACAATTAACAAGGTGCATCTTTGGATAGATGGCGTATTTTCATAATACGTTCTGTTACAAAGACAGATGTTGAGGATTATATATCCAGAGCAAATGGGTAGCCATGGGTACCCGCATGGGCCCCAGCTATGCCTGCCTCTTCGGGTATGTGGAACAGTCCATCTTCTGCAGCTATACAGGCACCATTCCACATCTTTTTCCCCACGACATCGATGATTGTATTGGCACCAACCCATGCTCCCATGAGGAGGTTGAACAGTTCATCAGCGTCACAACCACATTCCTCCCCCATCCCCCACTGATGTCAAGTTCACCTGGACCATCTCGGACACCTCCCTCTCCTTCCTGGACCTCTCCCTCTCCATCTCCATTTCTGGCAACAGACTCATCACTTCAAACCCACCAACTCCCACAGCTACCTGCACTACATCACCTCCCACCCTACCTCCTGTAAAAATGCCATCTCTTAATCCCAATTCCTCTGCCTCCACTGCATCTGCTCCCAGGACGACCAGTTCCACCACAGAACATCCCAGACGGCCTCCTTCAAGGACCACAATTTCTCCTCCCATGTGGTCAATGATACTGTCCAGCGCATCTTCCTCCACTTCCTGCACCTCTGCCCTTGAACCCCACTCCTCCATTCGCAATGAGGACAGAACCCCTAGGCCTCACCTTCCACCTCACCAACCTCCGGATACAATACATCATCCTCCGTCATTTTAGCTACCTTCAAACAGACTGCACCACCAGAGAGACAGTTCCATCCCCACCCCGTCTGCGTTCTGCAGAGACCATTTCCTTTGCGACTCCCTTGTTAGGTCCATGCCCCCTACCAATCCATCTGCCACTCCTGGCACCTTCCCTTGCCATCACAAGAGGTGTGAAACCAGCACTTAAAACACCCCCCTCATCTCCAATCAAGGCCCCAAAGGATCTTCCACATCCAGCAGAGATTTATCTGTGCCTCCACATACGTCATCTACTGTGTCCGTTGCTCCCGATGTCTCCTCTACACTGGGGAGACAGGGACACCAACTTTTGGAACATTTCAAAGGTCATCTCTGGGGCACATGCACTAAACAACCCCACCGCCCTGGGGCTGAACACTTTAACTCCCCCTCCCACTTTACCAAGGGCATGCAAGTCCTGGGCCACCTCCATTGCCAGATTCTGGCTATCCGACACCTGGAGGAAGAGAGTCTCATCTTCCACATTGGTACTGTCCAGCCACACAGGATCAAGGTTGATTTCACTAGTTTCCTCATCTCCCCTTCCCCCACTTTATCCCAGATCCAACCCTCCAACCCAGCACCACCCTCTTGAATTGTTCTAACTGTCCATCTTCTTTCCCACCTATGTGCTCTACTGTCCGCTCCAACCTATCACTTTCACCCCCCACCTTCATCTACCTATCTCACTCCCAGCTATCTTCCCTCTACAGCCCCACCCACCCTTCCTCCCATTTATCTCTCAGCCCCTTGGGCCTCCCCACATTCCTGATGAAGAGCTTGTATGGAGGAACCTCAATTATCCGAACGAGATGGACGGGCAGTATTTTTAGTTCGGATAATTGATTATTCTGTTAATCGATTCAATGCCTTTCCTCTGGGGCTCGGAGTTTTCTATTAAGTCTGCTCCCCATTCAGTAAACTAGCAGCAGCACACCGTGTGCAAGCCTCGCCCACCCCAATCCCTAAACAACACCACTCCACCACCCGCAACCACCCCCCCCCCCCCCCCCCTCCAAACCCTGTCCAACACCGCCCCCCCCCCCCCGTCCCCCGTCCCCTCCTCAATACTGGCCCTCACTCATCCCCACCCCTGAGCGACCTCTGTCTGCCCTCATCCCCTTCCATCTCTGCCCCCCTCACCGTGCAGCCGGACTGAAAACAAATGACCAGGCTGCTGCAAAACACGCACGCACGTACACAAACTCTTTGACAGGTTCCATCTTTGCCCTGTACAAAACAATGTTCGACAGATTATCTGGGAAAGGGAGGTGTAGGGTACACGCCTGTGTAGAACTCCAGGGAAAGTGTGGGAAGAGAGAGAGAGGGGGTGGCAAGTCAGTCATTTGGAGACAGTGTCTGCACTCCCGTCAGTCCAGGGCTGTTCTTGGCAGCACTTTTAATCAATGTTGGACACACATCTTTGAAATGTTTCTGTTGGGACCTCAAGATCGCTTTCGGATAATCCGATTTTCGGATAATTGGTATTCTGATGATCAAAGTTCCTCTGTATTCGAAACGTTGACTCTCCTGCTCCTCAAATGCTGCCTGACCTGCTGTGCTTTTCCAGCACCACACTTGTGGACTGTCATCTCCAGTATCTGCAGCCCTCACCTTCTCCTGAGTATATATACACACAAAGTTATCTTATGTTGTTATTCCATGTTGTTGAATAAATCACACAAGGAAAATAAATGTTGCTGAATAAACGCCGCTGTTAATTTAATGCTTTTGTTCTTTTGATGTAAACTTTGAGATCTTTATCTGTTTTAGATTATGCAGATATCTCAGTAAATGCTTTACTATTGTGCAAAAACTCATATGTAGATCTGTTCTTCTGTGGAGCTGATAATTTGTTAAAGCATCTCTTTTGAGTCTGTTTACTGAAATCTCTGTGGTCCAGGTTCAAATTCAGGCTCCTCTGAAAGGATTCCTGTTTTGTTTTCACTGGCTGTAAGAGTGAAATAAGCTTCTGCTGTTCAAATTTATTTCCATTTAACACTCAAGAGTGCGGTGCTGGAAAAGCACAGCAGGTCAGGCAGCATCCGAGGAGCAGAACAATCAATGTTTCAGGCATAAGCACTTCATCAGGAATGAGACTTATGAGCCGGGGGGCTGAGAGTTGTTGGGGGGTGGGGAGGGAGTGGGAGGTGTGATAGGTAGGTGAAGGTGCGGGAAGATGGAAGATGGATTGAATAAGGTGGATGGAGGGGAAATGAGGAAACTGGTGAAATCCACATTGATTTCATGTGGTTGGAGGCTCCCAAGGCAGAAGATGAGGTGTTCTTCCTTTAGGTGTTGGGTGGTTAGAATTTGGTGGTGGAGGAGGCCCAGGACTTGCATGTCCTTAGCGGAGTGGGAGGGGAAATTGAAGTGATTGGCCACCAAGTAGAGGGGTTGGTTAGTGCGTGTGTCCCAGAGATGTTCGCTGAAAAGTTCTGCGAGTTGGTGACCTGTCTCTCCAAAGTAGAGGAGAAAATATCAAGAGCAATGAACACAGTAGATGATGTGGCTCCTTGGGCCAAGGCCTCATTCCTGACGAACGGCTGATACTCAAAATATCGATTCTTCTGCTCCGCGGATGCTGCCTGACTGTGCTTTTCCAGCACCATACTCTTAGTCAGGTATTGTCAATTAGACTTCCTTTCATTTGCACTACCTCAAATCCTTGGTTGCTTCTGCTGTTATGCAGTGCTCTGAATTAAGCACAGTTGATAATGCAGACCTGGCTGTGTCATTGCTTTGTATGGACTCATTTCCATATTCAAAGACTGGTTGAGGGAGAAGGTTCTGGAATCTTCAACCTGGCCATCTACCAACATGGCCATGAGTGGTGGTGCAGTTCAAAGTCGAAGGGCTGGAGGAAGTTTGATGATGGGGCTAGGCAAGGTTCTTAAGCATGGATAAGAATTTAAAAATGGAGAAATTGCTGATTGGAATTAATATTAAATATCAATTTGAATATGTTGTCTTCTGAATCATTTTGTTTAACCACGTCTGATTTAAGGTAGTGATTCATTGGATAGTTTGAACACAATGTACATGAATCTTGATTGTCTGATAGTGCACACGTTTGATAAATGAGTGGCTGTGCTGCACATTTTGCAACAGGGCCTTTGCCTGTAAGCAATATGCCCTTCAAACCTTCTAAAACTGGAACATAATTTCTACATCCAAAGTAATGGAGGGCAGAATTTCTCCACTCTAACCCCTCAGCTTCAAGGTAGAATTTTTTTGGGCGCGTTTAATGATTGCACTTTAGTCCAACAATCTAAGTTTAAACCTTGCGGCAGGAAGTTTACTATGTTACTCTTTGCCCGGACAGACATATGGAATTATGGAAGGGGGCAGAGAAAGTCAATCAAGCTATGAATTAGTCTGTTTTGCGTAACGGGGTGTGAATTGTCCTCTCCCTGTCATCTCCCATAATTCTGCATCTTAGAAGTTCAGTTTCAAAGTCATGTTTTGAGTAGAAACAGCTGTAAATATATGCTCTGTCATAAATGAGTACTCGGAGCCTCAGTTGGTTGGCCTAGGAAGTAATGTCTGTTCCAAAGTACAACTCCCTTTGAAATGAATTCCGTATGAATGGAGGATTAATGGACTGCCAAGGGTGTGTTTTCTTTCACAGGATAAGTCCCCATAAATTGTTTTGTAAATGTGCTTCGGTATCATGCGTTATCTTCTCCCCCTGTCACCCCAGTATACTTCCATCATGTATGTTAGGTTTCAGAATTCTGAGCATTGTAAACAGTTGTCCTTTTTTTTGTAAAACTTTTCCAGTGAAAGAACACCTCTGAGCACACCACAAAACTTTGTAAAGAGGTCAGCATTGGAGGTGGGGGATGGGAAAGAGGGAAGAGACTAAGGACGAGCTTGATCAACATGTTTTTGAAAGTGGGGAGAGCTGCTTTTTAAGAAAAAAAAGAGTTGCATACTATATAGATGTTACCAGGTATCTTTTTTGAATATCTTAAAATGCTTCACGTGCGGTTATTTGTTTTGTTTTTTCACCTGCCAGTCTCTGCAGTGTTTCTGCCAATGGAAGTGTGGTACACGCCAGCAACATGTCGACAGGTTAAGCTCTTGTGGTTTATTCACCTCGTTCTAACCTTGAGCATTTTCATTAAATGTATCTGTGACCTTTAGATACATGGTTTTAATCCATTTTGGTTTCTTTTTAAATGTGAATCAAGAAAGGTCTCTGCCTAGCATCAGCTTTTCTTAAGGTGATGAGTCATATTTTGGTGAAGAGTCCAAGGATTCTTAAAGTTATTTCTTTCTTACATTTAAAAAGAATGCTTTCATTTAAAGCAGAAAATGCTGGAAATCTGTTAGCATCTGCAAGGAGAAAAAGAACAGGCTGATGTGTTGAGTGAAAAGCACTTGGTTAAAATTGACAAAGAATTCAAAATTTGGTAATTTGATCAACCCTCTGAGACTTCCCAATAAATCATCTTCCTATTACAGATTTTCTGCAAAGGAGATTTATGTATTTATTGATCTCATTGCAGTTATACAGAATCTTTGGTATATTCGAGTGAGCTGCCACGTTTGCAACAATGATTCTGTTTCAGAAGCCTTTCATTGGCTGTGAGATGTTGCAATGTCCTGGGGACATGTGACAAGTACAACTATTTTGTCTTACATGGCCGTCTTGTACCAAGCTGGTATAAGTGGCTGATTAAGTGATTAGCCATATGTTTGTTTCTTTGAACTCTTCATTGTATCATTTTGCATATGTTGCATAAAATCTGTTTTACTTTTAAGAATTCCTGCTGTGTCCTTGTTTGTGTCAGCTATGGTTCTGTGCTAAGCACTCTTGCCTCTGAGTCAGCAAGTTTTACCTTCAAGCCTCACTCCAGAAAGGACCAAAATCAAAGTTGGCACATTTGGATCAACACTGAGAGAACACTGCATTGTTGGAGGGTGGCACCTTTCAGATGAGATGTTAAATTCAGGAGACAACCAGCACCTTGGGTGGAAGTTAAAGATTCCTCAAACATATTTGTAGATTGGCAAGGAGTTCTCCTCTTCTGTCTTGCCCAATATTAATGCCCAATTAACATCATAATATTGCTTTCACAGAATTTATGGGAGCTTGCTATGCACAACTTGTCTGCTGTTTCCCTACCTCAAGACAGTGACTATGATTCAAAAATATATTCGGCTGTAAAGTTTTGGGATGAGCTTTAATTGTGAAAGGCACTATAGAAATGCAGATGTTTTTATTTGTACATTGATATTGTGTTTGACTTAACAACTTATAGTGATTAGAATAGGGTTGACCAGGTGGATCTTGTTGAGTATAAGCTTCTTGATTGGGGTTGTTAACCTGGGCCAATCAGGGAATGCTGGCTGACAGATAAGTGGGAATCAATATAACCAGGAGATTACAATTTCCTCAGTTCAGGGGACAGACTCCGACCCAGCTTGCCACACAGCCAGTGTACTGCAGGGGAGATAAAAATGCGCTATTATCTGGGAGACATTGTCTTCCTCTTTTAATTTTTCCCTTTGTTTTTGTTTTCTTTCACTGAGCTCTGTTCAGCTCCACAAGCAGCCACCACCACCACCACCACCACCGCTGCTGCTGCTGCTCCTGATGCAGCCTGGGCCTGCTTCACTGTTGCTGAAAAAAACATAAACAGGACTGTTGGTGAGTCTCTTCACTGTAGGGACCGGCTCTGAGCTGGCTGGTCAGAGTCCATGTGTTACGCATGTGTAAATAAATGGTTACTTGGTGACGGGATACCAGCTTCTGTGCAGTTATTTCATGCCTGCAATGATATGGAATCTGCTCTCAGAAGAGAGGGTATTCAGTGAACCATTAGCAGAGGATCCTATCTGTACTGTCAGGTAGAGGTAAAAAAAACCATATTAGAATTTCAGCTATTAGCTGGGGAGTTATCCCTGGTCTCCTGCAAAATACTGAGCCCTCGATCAGCATCAAAGAAACAGATTATCTGGCTATTCCCATATTAGTGTGAGGGAGCTTGCTGTGCACATTATTTGCAGGCAAGTTTTCTACATCGCCAGAGCAACTATACTTCAAAGTATTTTATTGGCTGCAAACTCCTTTACAACATCAGAAGTCTCAAATATTGCTGCATAAATGAAAATTTTGGTTTTAAAATAAAAGCTGTTACAAGTTGTGTCTTTCTTTCCACGAACCATCTCCAAGTTAAAGGAAAATGGATTAAAATCTTGCATAAAGTAGAAGTTCTCTGAAAATAGAGAGGTTATTACTCCAGCCTAATTGCTCATTTCCGTCAAGTGGTTTTCTGCTCTTGTCAGCGCAACCATTAACCCAATGGAGTGCATGTCTGTCTTAACAACCAGTACCTTCAGTGGCGCACTGAAGCCAGTGTGTTTCTGACTTCATAATTACAGGCTTTCATACTTCTGTTTTCCTTCTATTTCTTCACCCCCCAACTTACCCCCATTTGTCTCAGGACTGCAGATTCGTACAATCCTAGCAATTACGGCAGAGAAAGTGCTTTATTTTCCAACTGAAGCTTGCTTTCTGTAATCAGGTTTCCATCATCATTCTCCATTTCCTTTTATATCCTCTGTTTTTCATTTTGTTTTAAAAAAATCTTACGATCCCTGCCTCAAGGGCCATGTGTTCTAATGCATTCTGTATACTATCAACTCTGTGGGAGCAGACTTCTAATTTCCCTTTTCATTTCTCTACAGATACTCATGAGTCAAAGCTACTTTGTTACTGATGCATCAGCCAAACAAAGCTTTGTTAAATTGTCTCTTTAAAATATTTCAAGTTGAGAGCGTCCATTAGATTTCCTTTTTTTAACCTTCTCCATTCCAGTCGTAAAGACCTTTCACTTTTATTGAGCTTTTCTTAATATAACCTCTGGCTTGCTGATGTGACTCCAATAAATTTTTAGTGTCCTTTTTCTCCAGTAATGACATCCTTGCCACGATGAGGTGCCCAAACCTCCATGTGGGATGTTTAATAAGGAAAAGTTGGACAGGCTAGGCTCGTATCTGCTGGAGTTTAGAAGAGTAATTTGCAGCTTGATTTATGCTGATTTGATCCCAAGAAGTCCTGACAGGGACGTTGTAGAATCATAGGGCTGTATGGCACAGAAACAGACCCTTTACTCCAACTCATCCATGCCAACCAGATATACTAAGTTAATATAGTTAGCGGGTTTTGAGAAGATTGGTAGCTCAGGTTGAGGCTCTGGATGTATGTTTGTTCGCTGAGCTGGAAGGTTTGTTTTCAGACATTTTGTCACCATACTAGGTAGCATCATCAGTGAACCTCACTGGAGGCTCAATGATCATGTTACCTAGTATGGTGATGAAATGTCTGAAAATAAACTTTCCAGCTCAGTGAGCAAACATGCATCCAGTTAATATAGTCCCATTAATCAGCATTTGGCCCATATCCCTCTAGACCCTTTCTATTCATATTGAAGAGGATGTATCCATTTGTGAAAGAACCTGAACGTATGGGGTCACTTTTTCAAAATAAGTTATTGCCCCATTTTAAACACAGTGCAAAAACCATTACTTGTGGGTTGAGTGTCTTTGGAACACTTGGATGGTGTAGTGGTTAGCACTTCTGCCTCATGTCACTACGAACCCGAGTTCGATTCTACCCTTGGGCGACTGTCTGTGTGGAGTTCAGACGTTCTCTCCATGTCTGCTTGGGTTTCCCCCGGGTGTTCCAGTTTTCCCCTTCAGTCCTAAGGCATGCAGGTTATGTGAATTGGTCATGCTAAGTTGCCCATGGGGTCCAGGGATGTGAAACCAAAGTGGATTAGCCATGGGAAATGGGAATAAGGTGGAGGGGAATGGGTCTGATGGAATGCTTTTGGAGGGTTGGAACAGACTGGATGGGCCAAATGGTCTCTTTCTGTACTGGAATGATTCTATGATTCTCTTCCTCGACAGTTGGTGGAAGCAGAGCCTTTGACTATTTTTAAGATGAAGGTACATAGATTGTTGATAAGCAGGTGGATAAATAGTTTTTGAGGTAGACAGTAATGTAAACTATTCAGCCGTGGTCATACTGAATGGCGGAGCAGACTCGAAGGGCCGAGTGGCCTACTTCTATTCTCACTTTGTATATTCATATGTTCCTACTGTGATTTAAACAATGATATAAAAATGCAACATCAAGATCCTAGCATTTAGAATTGGTTCCCAGTACATAAAATCCAGAACCCACTTCACCTTTTTCCCCTGTATTTGAACCTTTTAGAGATCAAGTTAATTGTGACTCCACACATTCCTCACGTTAATAATGACTGTTTTTGGTAATGACTCATATGGCTGTGCTTCTACTGGAACCTGTTTGCTTTAGAAATCACATCAAAACAATTGTTCTTCATATGTGAACAGAAGCTGGTTTTGGGATTTCCCCCCAGCCTGGTCCAGACCTGGTCTGCTGGGACCACCTTGCTGCCCCCGTTCCAAAAGTAAAAGTACTGAAGTAATTGGTTGTGACTTCCCACATTCCTGACCCTTCCTTATTAACTTGTACTTCAATAGATATATTTGAATTTGTCTTCTTTGAATTTGATCCAAGCCTTTGGAACTATTCAAAACAAGAAAATATAGATTACGTGTCACAGGAATGATGGAAAGCTCAGTTGGTGCGTCAACCTGCTTATTTTGGGAATGTTTCCCAACTAGCACCAAGTCCCATACATTCATAATACTTCTGCTCCCTGACCTACATTAGCTACTTGTTAATCAATGCCTTAATTTTAAAATCCTCTTCTTCGTGTTCCAATCATTACATAGTCTTCGCATCTTCCTATTTTTGTAAACCTCTCCAGCTCCCCAAAAAGTTTCTGTACCTCTAACTCTGGCTCCTTACATGTCCAAGAATTCATTTGTCCGTATTATGGGCAGCCAGACCGTTCGATGTCTGGGCCCTTAGCCCTGGAATTTGTGCTCTGAACCATTCTACAGTTTTCTCCCTTAAAACACTCCGTTAATCCTACCTCTTTGAGCAAATATAGGAATGCATGAATAAATTAGCTTTATTGCCACTTCATACTTGATGAGTACAAAGTTTATATGTCACCACTTACAGTGCCATCTTGAGTACAAAGGTACCTAGGTACAGCTCCTTTAGTTACAAGATCTTAGAAAATAGAGAAGTAAAATGTCCGGCATTGGCTGAAATAAAAATTAAGAATGACGGTCTTCCAACCTAGACCACACTGGCACTACACTGGGCCCTGGCTTCAGACCACACCAGGTTTCACCTTTGAGAATCATGAGGCTGGGTCAGGAGGTCACCACATGATGCTAGGCCAGGAGGCCGCGAAGCTAGGAGGTAGGGAGCAAAGAAGGAGAAAATGAACTTTGTGGCAAGAAAAGAAGAAATAACTTGGTCACCTGTCCTAATGTATTCTTTTTTGGTTTGATGCCAATACTGGTTACTCTGTTACAATGTATTGGCAGCGTTACTCTCAAATCTCATACTACAGAAAGTCGCGCCCTGAAAAATCGCTATAGAAAATCGCATTGTAGAAGATCATGATATAAAATAGCTATACCCTTCAGTAGAAAGTCTGTTATCCAAACAGCATCCATAATTCGTCAATTGTGTTACAGCAAATTTGTATTGACGAAACGACCTGTATCAGTTTTGAGGGTACTGTTGTGAAGTCACCTTGAGACATTACAGTGAATGTAAATTGCTGCATAGCTACTGTTTATCATTGAACTAAATTCCTTTTCTGTCCCCCACTACGATACACATCATGGCCACTATTCTGTTGCTATCTCCAAAAATTGTGCCTCCCCTCTCCCTTTCTTTAAAAAAAAACGTGCTGAGAAAACTCCAGTCTGGCAGCATCTGTGCAGAGGGAAACAGAGTTAATGTTTCATGTCAGATATGACTCCTTGGTTTCCCCCAAATGACCAGTTAACAATGCTGGAATCCCCACTCATAAAAGTGGAATGAAACCTCTTATAAGAAACCAGTGACCCTGATTGTTGGAAATGACAGATCCTTTACTTACTGTGGTTAAGGTAGTTACTTTCAGTTTTCATGAAAAATTCAGAAACTTGGAATGCCATATAATCAGAGTTTAACTAATTTAGGAACAGTCAGCAGTGCTCACTCAGTATTCTGATGTGGGTGTTGGGGGGCAACAGTTAATGAAAGAGATGTGCACACTGTCCTTTACATCATTGTCTTTTGGCGCAAGTTATTTTTCCCCTTGGCCCCTTACTCCAAATTCTGGATTAATTCCAGATGTGTCTTGGTCCCAATTCTTTGCACACATGTCTCTGCCTTGTCCAAGTATTTTCATTGGACAGCACAGTTTTCTAATGAGTCTCTGAACGTTCTCCATTTACAAAAAATTGTGTCCTTCATTTAGCATCCTGCTGGAGTTTTAAGAAGACAAGTAATCTATTCCTGGGTTTCAGATACCCTCACGCAAATGGCTTCAATTGTGCCCATGTGATCTTGTGTGTTATCTGTGACTATGCAAATATCTGTCTTGTGACTTTCACTTGTGTGTGTGGTATGTTGTGATGTTTTGAATCTTGCAGCAATGGGTTGTTTCTTCAAATTTTAAATTGAGCCAAGAAAGGCTGTCCATTAGGGAGGCACTTGAGTGCTGTCCCTCCAGATTATACAGCATGCTAAACAATGCTAATGGCTGTTAAAAACAGAACGTGCTGGAAATATACAGCAGGTGGAATTGCTTTAGAGAGGAAGGTGGATTGCATTTCAGGGTGGGAACAATTCTAATGAAGGGTGTTGACCTATCTCTCTCTCTCTCTCTCTCTCTCTCCCAGATGCTAATTGATCTGTAGGCTTATTGTTATTTCAGATTTGCAGCATTATGTTTGTTAGTTTTTACTAATGGCTTTCTGTTCTTTCCCAAATGATTTTCATTGACTGTGCTTGTGGATGCCTGGGTAACTTTATTTCTGGCGTGGCAAGTGTGGTATTGCCCTGGAGATTTGAGTAAAATACAATTGAGGCTGCAATAAATGTTTGAAATGGGAATTCGATTTGTACTTGAAAAGAAAAAATTTGCAATGTTATTAGGGTCAGTGACCCTTCAGAGTTCCCTGGAGTTTCCAGGACTTGATCATTAATCTCCTGGCTTGCGCTGTGAGTAACCAAAGAGAGAGATCACAGATCATCAAAGGAAATATTCTTTTTTTTCTTCACCATCCCAGTTAATTTCGTAAGAATATACTACATGGAAGTTAGAAGAAGGCTTTTTGACTCACTCAAATTGTGGATTGAGACCTAATGCTTCTAGGAATACCGAAGCTGCCAACCCTAGAGGGTGAGGGGTAAGTGCAGGGCACTGACCATCTCGAACGAGATGGAACCTTGGTATTGCCTCTTGTCAATGGCATTACTATCATTGAATCCTTTAATATCAGCATCATTGAAACTGAACTAGCAGTATACATACTAAGGCTATGAAAGCTGAACTGAAGTTATGAATCCTACAGTGAGTAACTCACCTGACTTTCCAAAGCCCTTCCACCACTAATATCGCACAAGTCAGGAGTGTGATGGAATACTCCCCTACTGGCCTAGATGGCTGCTCCAACAGCACTCAAGAAGCTTAACACCATCCCACTCAAAGTAGCCCTCTTGCTTGGCATCTCATCCACCACTTCCAATATTCACTCTCTGCACAACTCCGTACAACTCGCTGACACTCTGTATATCTGCAAGATTCACTGCAACAACTCACCAAGGCTCCTTCAACATCACCTTCCAAACCTGTGACCTCTACTCCCTCAAAGGGAATTTGCAGCAGATGTATTGGAGCACTTTTAAGTTCCCTTCCAAACCACATCCCATTCTAACTTGGAAACGTATCGCTGTTCTTTTTCCGAATCTTGGAGCTCCCTTCCTAACAGCACTTTGCGTGTTGCTTCACCTTGAAGACTGCAGCTGTTCAAGAAGGCAGCTCACCATTACTTTTTGCAGGACAACTGGGGATGAGCAATAACTGCAGGCCCAGCCAGTGGTTCCCAGGAACTATGAATACATTTGTAAAAATTCTTTCAGCATAAGGCAGAAATAGATTTTTCTTCAGTCTTTCTTTTTTTCTACCTTTTACAAATAGAGTTTATTATTATATGTTTTTTTTCACCAATAGGAAAACACCCATTTGGCCATTTGAATATTTGCAAACAAAGCTTGATAAGGAAAATGCTAACATCAAAAAGTGAAGGGGCCAGGGAGAGAGTGAGGAGCAGGAGGAGTGCAGGGAGAGAGGAAGGGGACAAAATCAGAATGGTGTTGGAGGGGGAAATAAAGCACGGTATCCCCCACGGTCTCTCTCGAAAGACATCAAAAGCACTGATGCACACCACGTGCTCCCTCTCCGTTGACACCCAGACTGAAGCATAACCATTTTATTCTTTCTTGGGATGTCGGTGTCATTGCTAAAGCCAGCTTTTGTTGCCCATCCCTAATTAGTTTAAACTTAATTGCCCATTTCAGAGTCAACCACATTGCTAATATGCTGTCAGTTACATGTAGGCCAGACCAGGTAAGGGTTTCCTTCCTGGAAGGACATTAGTAAACCAGGTGTTTCTTTTTATAAACCAGCAGGTTTCCAGTTTTATGGTCACTATTGCTAAATATAGCTTTCAATTCCAGATTTGTTTATTAATCAAATTTTAATTCCGCCAGTTGCCATAGTGAGATTTGAACCCATGTTCCCAGGGACCCATATCACTGATTACTAGGTCACTGATAGTGCCAGACACCATCGTTGGTAGTCCCTCGCAGATGAAGATGACTCTCACTTTCAGGGTGAGTTTGTAGGTGGCTGGACAGACTGACACGGCTTCTACAGGCTCTGTTACACTTGGAGTAGAAGTTGATTGCAGAAAGGGGTTGGTGGGGCAGTGCGCTCCTTTTGCTGTTTTCGCCTGGCTTCCACTTTTTCCCAACAGTAACTCTCAAGGTGCTCGATGCATCTCCGGATGCTATTCCTCCTCCACTCTGGATGGTCTTTGGTCAGTGATTCCCAGCTGTCTTTGGGAATGCTGCACTTTGGCAGTGATGCCTTGAGGGTAGCTTCCTCTGCTGCTGGGACCTCCACAAGAATTTTTGTGCTATATCTTTTTTTAATCCTGATTCTGCAGGTTCATTTGAACCAAATAAATTGGGCTGGTCAGCGGCATTCATCACTTTCCAAATGTGGATTGTGTCTGAAGAGATCATTTTTTTTTAGAGCTCTTAAGAATGAAAAGTTGTCTTATTTATATGGTGCACATGTGACAAAGCATTCTATAACTGTTCCAGTATGATTCCAGTTGTCCGCTAAGCAAAGGAGTAATCAGCTTGTGCTCACTAAAAAGCAGCTGAGTGAACAGTTGATTTGTTGAGGGAAAAATGTTGACTCTGATACTAGACTGAAAGCTGGTGCTGCAAGTGTGGGGAAGCGTCTGCAACTTGTGTTGCAAAATTGAAGGCAGTTTAGACTTTCCAACAGTATGATGTGGAGGTGCCAGTGTTGAAAGAAGTTCTGGGGTTTACATATTAATGATCCAAAACTTGCAACCCAATCTAAAAGATAAAAGACTTAACAGCGATCTAGGTTTGTTCAACATATCATATCAGCCGCATGACACTGTGATCTTTTGCTGTAAATTCTGTGTCTTATGATCCTGCTGCATGGCTATCTGGTGAAAGAGCAGCGCTTCGAAAGCTAGTACTTCCAAATAAAGTTGTTGGCTAAAACCTGGTGTTGTGATTTTTAACTAATTCCAAAACTAGGCCTGGCAAATATTTACATTTTGACAAAGAAGACACAAGTCCACCAATTTTGCAGCAGCTTCCAAATAAGAGCCCGTTTGTCTAATCAAACAGTGATATTGAGATGTTCAGTGTCGATGCCTTGACACAGCTAGGAAGATAATTGATGTATTGCATTCTGAATATTGAAAGAAGCATTCAGTGCTGTAACTCTAGTTAAGGGAGAGAGGGAAGTCTTGATCTTGAGGTGAAATAGGTGAATATCATGTTGGGGAGATGGCCTTTAGGTTGTGATAGGGCCAATCAATACGTTCAACATTTAAAATGTTCTGCCAGATGTTGATTGGTGTGCAGTTGGATATTTTTGATATCTGTAAAGAACTTGGGTGCCAACACACTGTGGGTCTGGTGACAGCATTGTCAGCAGTGTGATAAATGGCTTCATTCCTCAACAGAGTACATAAAAGCTCCTTTTGTCATGTTCGAGTGGCACTGGGTTCCATCGTGTAGGTCTTGTGTGGGTGGTGGCAACACCAAAGTAAACTCAATAGACTCACTCACTAAGACTGAAGAAAGGTCTTTTCTTTCCACACTCCCCGCCTCACTGCAAAGCTTTCTTATAGTCCAGTTTCCCATAAGCGATGTTGGCTTCACTCAACAAACTACCAACACTAAATATTAGTATTGAAATCAGTCCTAGTGTTTGCAGTTTCCACAAGTGTCTTCGGCGCAGTTTGAATCCAGTTGAGCAGTTCAACAGTTGAATATTCCATTAATTGTTTGCAATATTTGTACTTTACGCTTGCCAACTTTCACTATCAAGGTATCTTTCAATGCAATGTGGTTTCTGAGTTGCTCCCAGAACCCATGGTGCATGATAATGAGTATCTTCTATGTTTTTAAACAATATCAGTTGAGCTCAGTAATACAGTGGGGGGTTTGTGTGACATAGCAATTTCTGTGAAAAACCACAAAAATGCACTTACTTATTTGTGTTTAGGCTTGGGACTCCCTACCTTTTTAGTGTTGGGCTACTTTTGACCCTCAGTTGTATTTGGGTAATTTGGAAAACCGCCAAGTCAGGGTTTGCTGGAAAAAAAATTGTGGTTTCTTTTTCTTCACCTCCAGCGTTGATTCCAGGTTTTGTCTTCCTGGCTGAGCTCCCGTCCTCCGCCTTCCACAGATTTCAACTCATCCAAAACCCGGCTGCCCTCATGCTCACTGGTGCCAAGATTTTCACACGCATAGGGACATAAACAGAATTAACTTGGCTGTTTCAGCATTTCATTTAGTTTATGATTGGCTTCCTGTTGCTCTGCAGCTCAAGTATAAAATTCTCACTCTCGTGTTCAAAGCACTAGCCTTGCTCTTTGTATCTCTGCAAGCTCCTACAGCCTTCCAAATACTTTGTTTCCATTTCTCCCTCACATCTGATTCTTTTGTGTATCCTCCCTTCCCTTTACTGCTCTGCTGTGCCTTCAACCCTCAGGGCCCCTGAGCATAACCGTTCCTCCCAAAGCCTCTCGAGCCTGTCCTCCTCCTTTAACACCAAGCCAACAAGAATGATGTTACTTATTTCTCTGGTTGTGAATCATGATTCAGCATTCAAGTAATGAGGTTGTTGACCATCCCTTTTAAGTTGAGCTGGTTCAAACTTGGGATCTCTGGTACTGTTACCCCATGAGGCACTGTAGGAATTCCAGATTGGTGGACTGGGGGCCCAATCCCCGACCAATGCGCAGACTGCAATGAGACCAGTGCTCTGATTGCCCACGCAGGTGAACAGTAACCTATTTGCACATGCATTGGATCAAGTGGAAGACAATTGTTCAGCTGAGCAGTTCTGACCAAATTGAAACCTCTTTTTCTAAAATGACTGGCAGCCAAATGTACCAAGCAATCGGATGAATTTTATTGGTGAAGATGTGCAGTGCAATTAATGGGGCAAAGCCATGTAAAAGCAATAGAGTCATACAGTGGGGGTATGGACCCAGCAGTCCAATCTGTCTTCATTACTTTTATAGTCAGTTGGTCACTGGCAATGAATATATCTACTGCCTCAGGTTTCTATCCGTCATTTTCCAAGACAGCCTCAAATGGGTTTATTAGAGAGCAGTTGAGGGAGGAGGCAGGAGAAGATATTTGTTGCTTTATTTTTTGCGATCAGATTCTAAGCTGCTCACATGCTGCTTGCAAGGTTGGACCATGTGCAATTGCCCTCATGACGGAAGCACACTCAATGACTTGGAGTAGCACCATGCATACTGAGGAAGGATCAAACCCCAGCCAATGATTAGTTGTGTGGAAGCTGGTAAGCTTATCTTTCCCATGCATTTGGGGGATGGGGGTTCTTCATTGCAGTAATGCAGAGCAGTTTCTTTGGGAAGTCTGAAGTGGGGAGAGGAGAGATGGTTGATGTGCTTTAGGCCAACATTTTGGGGAAATACAACAATGACTGTGATGAAGGCTGCTGTTTTGCAATGGCAAAATATTGAATCACAAGGTCCTTTGTAACACTAGAGGAGGCCATTATACGCCATTGAATCCATATGATTCTCCTCAACAGTCCAGTCAGTTTCATCCTACCCTACCCTGCTCAATTCCCCTAGCATTGCAAATTTACTTCCTTCAAATAGCCATCTAATTTCATCTCGAAATCACCGATTATTTCCACTTCCTCCACAGTTGTGGGCAGTCGGTTCCAAGTCATTACCACTTGTTGTATTTTAGTCTTCAAAAAAAGCCTTTCTTCATATTTCCCCTGTGACTGTAATCCAAAACTTCAATTCTGTGTCCCCTACTTTTTGCACTATCTGCTGTAAGGAACAGGTTTTCCTTATCTGCCTTATCCAACCAGTCATAGTTTTGTGCACTTCTCTCTGTTTAGAATTATTCTACTTTCAGATCACATTCCAAGCCTTCTGATTACAGTGAGGTTGAACAAATCACATTCAATTCTGGTTTCTGCATTTCTCTGTGCAGATGGAATGAGACACACATTCTTTGGTTCTATCCCATTTGTCCATTAAAACAAAAGTACCTAACAAACACTGATTATATCAATGAATGTTAGTTAAAGGGAAGGCTGCGAAAAGTTGGTTTGGAAAGGGAGAGAAGCTGCACACAGATTAAGCACAGGCCTGTCATCTTAACCACATATCTGTCCATGGCTTTGCTTGAAGCTGGGAGTTGAACCATGGGCGGCATAGATTAAAGAACAGAGAAATCTGGGTCTCTAGCATGCAGCTGTTTAACATTGTAAACCATTGACTGACTGTTAATAGAAGCCTTGACAGGACTGATGGGCAACTTGTGCATCATAGTAGGGAGCGAAATCTGATACAGCTGTACAAAATTAACTTTTTCAGTATTCACAGAGACTCTCGGGTAATTGTAAAAGTGGACCCCCCACAAATCAACATTAGATGTTAAGCATGAAAGGGAAAAATAATTTCTGATATGAGAAGGCATGATATGCCTTTGAAAGGCAATCTGCCCAGGCTGCTACCAAGTACTCTTCATCCATCACCCACGTGCTGGTTTATCATCTGGCAGTGCTGCAGCTTTGTAGTTCTCATCCTTGTTCTCAAATCTTTCCATCGTTCTTCTCCTCTGTATCTCTGAAAATGCTGTTATTTTAAACCCTCTGAGATTTCTGCAGTCCTCCAATTGTGGCCTCTTGCTCATCCCAGAGATTTATTGCTTCACCACTGACTGTCAGGTTCTCAGTTGCCAAGACATTAAGCTCTGGAATCCCCCCCCTGAAATCTCTCTCTGTGCTCTTGCTTTTTTTCTCTCTCATTTCTTTGAGATGCATTTTAGAACTTGCTCACTTTTCCGAGTAATTTTCTCATCTGGCCATTGTTAGGTTTTGGTTGCTAATATGTCTTCGAAGCACTGTGGTGTGAGTTACTAAAGATGCTTTGTGAATACAGGTTGCTACCCTGTTGACTGGATAGTGCACTACCAAGGCACTAATGGCTTTTTACAATTGCTGGACAAAATAAAACAAAGAAACTTTGCTTCTCTTTGGAGTAGAAAGTGTGCATAAATAGTCAGCCAAGTTTGCCGATTGCTTAAATTGTCATTGAAAAGTTTTCAAACACTAACTGCCAAATGGGAGGACTTTACTGTATTTAAACAAAGTACAATTTTGTGTAACTGAAGTGAAGAACTCCTGCCCCAAATGTCTGCCAAATACAAAATTTAATAGCTTGCACACAGCAAATCATTGTCTAGGACTTCAATCTCCCTTGTCGTGTTTACCTGACTTAGGTCAAATGAACAACAGCCAATGGTGTTAGTTCAGCATAGGAGAGTGGGACTGGCTAAATTGTTCTGGCAGAAAGCTAGCATTGACTTAATGGATCCAATGTCCTCCACCTGAGCCCTAATCTTTCTGTGGTTTTAGATTCAGAAGGAAGCTGTGATCGTAATTGGGATGTAAGAATTTCAACTGTGTCCTATTTTGCGTGAATTGGAAAGGATTGGGAACTTTACAGATATATAATCAGCAGAGTCTGGGTAGAGAAAGCTAATGGTAGTCTCTTGCTCCTGACAAGATGCCTAGAACATGGCCTTATCATAACCAACACCTTGTTCCATCAGAGAAACAAGCAGAATGTCTCATGGTAACATCCTTGCTCCATTCCTCAGCACCTGCTGGACAATGTCATTAAGTGAGTGATCTCAAGGGCATGTGTGTGTCACATGCACCACGAAGGCAGCCAAGGACTGCTCATGATCCACCTCCGAATTCACTCCGTTATCCACATCAATACTGGCCCAAAGCAACAAGGACAACGGAAACAAAATCACAGGAAACATTGAGGTACCCCAAGAGCCGAAAGAAAAGAACCCCATTCAGCCAGCACCTCATTGCCATCCTGATAACTTCAGAGATACAGTTTGTCCAAAAGCTTAGGTGTGCCCTTGAAGTGTCCATAATCAACACTTGCAATGAGATGCTCCATCACTCTACTAGGAAACACTAAAAATTGGCTCAGTGGGGGTGACCCAGGAGATCCAGGACACTTCTGAACCAGAAACAGCAACCCAACTTGAGAACCAGAAAGTAGCTCTACAGGCAACTGAAGGCTGAGCTCCAGCTAATAAAGCTTGGCTCCTCTCAACAGATAATGAAAGGATAAAGTGCAGCAGGTCCAGCAGTTAGCCAATAACCACATGTGAGTGGTTTCTTTACAGCAGTCAAGACTTCCTACTGCCTGTGTATCCAAGGCCCTACTCCATTGTTGGCCAAGAGTGAAGAGGTGCTCACCATGGACTGAGAAGGACTAGCTTCCTGTTGGAAGGAACATTCTGAAGATCATCTTAACAGAGACTGTGTCTTCAATGCAAATGTTCTCGACTCCATCCTGCAAGATGCTACCCACTGCCATCTTACCTCAATCCCAAACTGGCATGAAGTAGAAAAGGCTAAGGAAATAAAACAAACAAGACATCAGGAACAGATGAAATCCCCACCAAGGCACTGAACTAAGACAGAAGAGCTACTGCACAAATACATGGCTTTGCTTCCCTTATCTGGAAGGAGCAAAGTATATCAGAAGATGTCTGAGATGCCATAACCATGGTGATCTTTACGAACTGGTATCAAGTCTGACTGTGGTAACTACAGAAGAGTCTCCTTGCTGTCACCCACAGAGAAATTCCTATTGTGAGAATCAGCAATCACGTTCTCCCTGTGGCTGAAGATCTCCTTACAAAGTCACAATGCAGACTCTGTCCTCTAAGGCCACAGCGTACTCCGAAAATCAACAACGAGAAATGAAGGGACCTGCACCAACCTCTGGATTTGGCCTCACAAAGGCCTTCCCTATTAAAGATTATGGAGCAGCCTCCATTTCAGTTGGTCTTCTTCATCGTTTGTCTACTCCATGATGACGTGCAAACCCCGATCCTAAGCAGTTGATCGTTTGCAGGCCATGTTAATTATCTGACCAGGGTCAAACAAGGCTGTTTCATCACACCAATACTATTCCTGATCTTCCTTGCTGCAATGCTCCATCTTCCCCCTCAGCAAGGTCCCAGTTGGAGTGGAGCTAATCAATGGAATAAATCTGAATCTATTCATCCAGCAGGCCAGTTCCAAGCTCACCATATTGTCTGTCATTAAACTACAATGTTCAGAGGAGTACAGGGCATTCAGCCCATCAAGTCTGCTCTGCCATTCGACAAGGGTGGCACGGTGGCTCAATGGTTAGCACTATTGCCTCACAACAGCAGGGTCCCAGGTTTGATTCCAGCCCCTGGTGACTGTGTGGAGTTTGCACGTTCTCCCCATATCTGTATGGGTTTTCCTCCCGCAGTCCAAAGATGTGCACTTTAGGTGAAATGGCCATGCTAAATTGCCCATAGTGTTCAGGGATATATGGGTTGGGGCATTCATCAGGAATAAATGTAGCGTTAATAGGGTAGGGGAAAGGGTCTGGGTGGGTTACTCTTCAGAATGTTGGTGTGGACTTGGTGGGCTGAAGGGCCTGTTTCCACACTGCAGAGATTCTATTAAAAAGGATCATGGTTGATCCTCCACTCCACCTTCTTGCTTTTTCCCCATAACCCTTGCCTCCCTTACTGATCAAAGGTCTTTCTCAGCCATGAATATACTTAATGACCAGCCTTACTAGCTCTCTGAGATAGAGAATTCCACAGATTCACTACTTCTATGAGAAGGAAGTCCTCCTTGTCTCTGTTTTAAATGAGTGACCTCTTTATTTTGAGATTATGGTCCTGGTCTCCGACTATCCCACGTGGGAAATGACCTCTCTGCATCTACTCTGCCAGACCCCCTAAGGATCTTGTCTGTTTCAATAAAGTCACTCTCATTCTTTTATATTCCAATGAGTACGGGTCCAACCTCCTCTCCCTCTCCTCATAAGACAGGCTCTCCATACCTGGTATCCACCTATTGAACCATCCCAGGACTGCCTGCAATGACAGCATACATATCTGTTCACGCTGTCTGCTCCAAACCATCAACCCCTTTGCTGAGATGTACAAGAGCATGGGACTTAGACTAAGCCTTCATAATATAATCCTCCACCAACCTCCCCATATGCCCCACTGCAGAGTCAACCTCTGGTTGTCAGAAAATACGAGGCCTTGAACAATGTGGATCACTTTTCATACTCTGAGAGTTTACCACTGATTAGGATAGATGAAGCACAGTTTCAACACTGCCTTCAGTTTGGCATTGCAACCTTCAGTCACCTGAGGAAGAGTGTAATTAGAGACCAGGCGTAGGCTCAGATCAATATCCCCGCATCGAAGCATTCACTATGTTCAGTGAGCTCCGCAGAGCCGGTCGCATCGTCCTGATTCCTGACGCAAGACTAAAGCAACTGCTCCATTCATAGGAAGCGCTCTAAAGAGACACTTTATGAACCCCCCCCCCACCTCAAAAATGTAACTACCCCATCAACACCTGGGCCACCTTGACACAGGATGATCCAAAGCGAAGGGAACATATCTGAAAAGAATTTGTGCAACTTGGGCTTAATGGCTGACGACAATCTGAACTAGAGTGTCAATGGACAGGGAAGTACATGGGAATCTGGCCATCCCACCCTCCCATTTCCCTGACAAACTGCGATAGACAATGACTGCAGGTAGAGCTTTGGACTTGGCAACCAGTGAGGATCTAAAATGGACTCATTTTAGTGAGGAGCAAGGCACGAGGCACTGCCTAAGACATGAGAGAGATTTTCCTTATTTTCTGATGGAAGAGCACATCTGGAGGAGATCATCTAGGGAAAAATGCCCTGGTTCCTGGTATTGCTGTGTTCAGTGGATTATGCAATCCATTGCATTTATTGAACAAAATAATCAGTGTCCAGTTCAACAAAGACTTTCAATTGGTGTGTCCTTCCATGAATTTCCTTATTCTGAAGAAGAGTCGTATCAGGTTCGAAACATGAACTCTTTTTGTCTTTCCACGGATGCTGCCAGACCTGTTGAGTATCACCAGCACTTTGTGGTCAATTTCACTGTTTGGGTCACCTATGATCTCTTCCCAAGTGACAATCTGGTTCGGAAGGGTGACTGCTCCTAGTGGAGAAAGTGAGGACTGCAGTTACTGGAGATTAGTCAAAAAGTGTGGCACTGGAAAAGCACAGCAGGCCAGGCAACATCAGAGGAGCAGGAAAGTGGACAATGGGATTCCTGATGAAGGGCTTTTGCCCGAAACATCAACTCTCCTGCTCCTCAGATGCTGCCTGATCTGCTATATTTCTCCAGCGCCACAGTTTTTGACTCTGACTGACTACTCCTGTTAATAAGAGTGGGTAGGGAAAAGAAAAGCAATAGGCTCCACTCTTGGGCTACGGACAGTTAAACTGTATGCCACTTCACATTTCAGTTACATTGTGAAATTGTGTACTGCAGAAAAAGATGCTGAAGCAATATCTACAGACCCCTAACCCTGTCGCTGCTTTTACCCCTTTTAATTCTACAGAAGCTGCTTGTGATTGAATTGAAGGGAGTACAGAAGAAAGTGTTTGTTTTACATATGCAGTTGGGATGGGGGGTGTGGAAGGGGAATTAAAATCGCTGACTCTTTAGGAAGTTTGTCTTGTTTATATTGGATGTAGGCAGTGCTGAGAGTAGAGGAGCCTGTAGCATCAACACTTTATGGATATGCATGTCTTTAGCCTCTGCCAGAATTGTGCTGGAGCAATCTACTGAGCTTGGATCGGAATATTGTTGAATGCTGATTTTCTTTTTTACAAATTGCATTTCACAGCGAGCTAAGGGTAAGTTTTTACTTAAACAGAAAGGGGATCTTGCATTTCACAGTGAAACCCATAGATAGAGCAGTATTGATGTGGCTGGGTAATAAATTATTGTTGCACAAGTTAAATTTTCTCTCACTCTCTCTGCTTCCACCTCCCCCATCCCCCTCAATGCAGCATTCTATGCAACATTCCCCATTCTGTTGTTTGAGTTGTGTAGGAGGACACAGATTGGCCTCAGCATTCCATGTGTGAAGTCACACAATGACCCTAAAGAGCTTTTTTGTTAGTCCAGGGCGAAGGGTCCCAGGACTCTGTATTTCAAGGTCAGAATACACACTATTGTAGTGGTCAAGAAATAAAGCCAGCAGCGTGGCTGCACCACTCCAGGGAGGTAGTCCTCATGATACAGAGCTTCATGAATCTGCTTGAGAAAAACTTGCGCATTGTTTCTTGTCAGTGTTGACTTGTGAAAATGTTCACAAACTTCAGAAAATCATTCGAACTCCTGAGAGTTTGGGTCAAGAGTGTCAGGCACTTATAATCCTCTTTATTTCTTTTGGTCATTAAGAAGCTGTCTACTCCCACGATGGTGAATTGTCCAGGAACATGTCAACTCTTGGCATTTCAGCATTTAGTAAAGGTTGCTTTTATAATGGCTTAAATGAGTGAGTTGAATCTACTATTGAGGCTTCTCTAGCCTTAGGAGCGGGCAGAATCTGTGAGTGCAGTTTAAAAGGAGCTGAAATATACAATATTTACAATATTGTGTTAATCAAGAAAATAGAAAGTGCTTGCATTTATGAAGTGCCTCCTACAACCTCATAACCTCTCACAGAGCTTTAGATTTAGTAATCTAAGTCTAAAGCTGATGAAGTCGTATAACCAACATTCTGAAAAACGTTATAAGATCATGAGAAATGGGAATAGGAATAGGCTATTCAGCCTGCCTCACCATTCAATAGGATCATGGCTGATCCAATATTCCTCACATCTGCTTTCCTACCCTCTCCCCACAATCCTTGATTTCCCTCCTGATCAAGAATCTGTCTATCTCCACGTCAGCAACAAGGACTCTGCCCTCGCAGCTCTCTGTAGCAAGGAGTTCCAAAGACAGTCAGACCTCTTGAGAAAAGAAATTCCTCCTAATCTCTATCTTAAGTTAGCACCTGTTAATTCTGAGACTATGCTTCTACAAATTTTGAATGCAAGATTCCACAAATATTGATGTGGGTGTTGATTAAGAGATAAACGTTATTCCCTACATTGAAGTGGAGGGCTACATTTTTGAACTTTTCTGCCTTAACGAGGGAGCTGACTGGGTATTGGTTTAACATCTCATCCAATTGACAACAGTACTGGGAGTGCATGGATGATGTGCCCAAGCTTTTGGAGGGGTTGAGAATTATACCCCCTGACTCTGAGGGAAGAGTGTGCTCCTTTGAGACACAACTGAATTCACATCAAAAGTTCTCAAAATGCTTGTCTTGGTGAGTTTTTGAAATGTGGAGTTTCTTACTGTCAAGTTAAGGAGCAAAAAAGAAAATGTTGGCTGTGGAAGTAATGAAGCTGGCCATCTAACCCAAAACTGGAAGTAAGAATAATAAATGAATTGATTCTCACTTCAGCTGGTTTTGTAAAGTGGGCCAGATGAAAGAGACAGGCACACAGACATTTCCTTTACAACATGCAGCAAAAATAAATGCACAACTTGGAACAAGAATTATTAGTGGCCAACAATTCTTCATTCAGTGACTTTCAATGGGCATCTGACAGAAATGTAATTGTATGGGTGTGAATAGTAATCTTACCACGTGCAGCGTTATGCTTTGGGCATCTGCTGTAAATGCACAACAAACAAGCCTATTAATAGCCAATCTTTTAATATCGACTTCCTCCAACACTATGGTAGCTTCTTGTCCTCAGCTGGGGTCCTGTACTGAAACACCAGTTTCTCGTTACTGATTGAGGAAATAATCATCATTCCCTTGTGTCCAAATTATCTTTCGCAGCACTCTGGTAATCCATTTAAATAGAAAAGATGATTTTGGCCTTTGCCACAAGCTTGCACCTGCTGAACACTTGGTTTAATTCGTTCAGAGCAATCCATTAACCTTTAGTTTAAAAGGTTCACTAAATTTTTCAGTTGACTTGCTAGAGGTTGAGTTTTTTTTTGAGAGTGGAACAGTTTGGCATCCTGGGTAATGGGCTGTGTTGAACCAGTTTTTAGGCTGTAATTCTTCAGTGCAGTTCTAAGTGAGAAACCGCAGAGTTCCCTTCTAGACTTAATGTGAAAAGACAAGGAAGGTCATGGATTCTACTCTCTGACTAAAGAAACTACCTCTGACATCTGTCCAATATCTGTCAACCCTCAATTTAAAGCTATGTCCCCTTGTGCTAGCCATTGTCGTCCAAGGAAATAGGCTCTCTCTGTCCACCAAATCTAACCCTCTGAATATTCTTACATCTCAATTAAGTCACCTCTCAATCACCTTCTCTCCAATGAAAACAGCCTCAAGTCCCTCAGCATTTCCATGGAACACCTTCCCTCAATACCAGGCAACATCCTCGTAAGTCTCCTCTGAACCCTTTTCGAAGCTTCCACATCCTTCCTATAATGTGGTGATCAAAACTGTACGCAGCACTCCAAGTGCGGCCGCAGCAGAGTTTTGTAAAGCTGCAGCATGGCCTCATAGCTCTGAAACTAAATCCCTCCACCAATAAAAGCTAACACACTGTGTGTGCCATCTTAACCCTGAACCTGGGTGGCAACTTTGAGGGATCTATGTATGTGGACACCGAGATCTCTTTGCTTATCTACACTACGAAGAACCTACCATCAACCGAGTACTCTGCATTCCTGTTGCTCTTTCCAAAGTGAATCGCCTCACATTTTACTACATTAAACTTCATTTGCCACCTCTCAGCCCAGCTCTGCAGCTTATCTATGAATCTCTGTAACCTACAACAATCTTCAGCTCCGTCCACAACTCTACTGACCTTAGTGTCAACCGCAAATTCTTCAGTGCAGTTCTAAGCGAGAAACCGCAGAGTTCCCTTATAGACTTGTTGTGAAAAGACAATATCTTTGTGACACTGACAAGGAAGGCCTTGGATTCTATCTCTAGTCCCAAATGTGTTAGCTGGTCTCTGTTGGAAACCTTAAGGTTTCCAATTTGGGATAAGTTTGAGGGAAGAGAGCTGGGGTTAGTGAGGAAAAGCAATCGAGTTCTTGATCCTGATCATTGTCCAGTGATCCTGCTTGGAAACTATGCTGTGCGGAAAGCGGTGTAGACACTGGTTTCATTTGGCTGCGACCTCTTTAGTTGCTGAGGAGGCAGCCAATACGCACATACTTTGATTTGTTACAAAAAAATACAAGATGAGTAGCAGAGAAATTTGGAGATTTGCAGTGTAGTGGCAAGAAAGAGGGGTCATTTAGCACAGTTGGCTGGACAAATAGTTTGTGACGCAGAGTGATGTCAGCAGTTCAGATTCAATTTCTGCACCAGCTGGGGTGACCATGAAAACTCCTCTCAGCCTCTCCCCTTGCCTGAGGCATGGTGCCCCTCAGATTAAACCACTACCAGTCATCTCTCTATTAATAGAGTGGGACTATGGTGACTTTACCTTCCAGAATGAAAGAGGTTCTGATTTAATTTATTTTTGACAATGCAGCATTTCCTCAGTGTTCCCCTGGCTCTAATTTACTTTGGTCCTGTGAAGTTAACAATAATTATTGTCTGCCTACTGGATCTCCTCAAATCGAATAAGAAACTTTTCTTTGTTGGCACGGGATGTCTTGAGGCCTTTAATAACCAGCCAGTGACTCATGATGTGGCTTTAAATATTCACTTGTTTACATTAGACAACTCATAGGAATTTCTTTTTTTTATTTTAAAAAAAAAAAGGCTGAGCTTTTAAAAATTTGGTTTGAGTTTCTCAGGAACAGTAAAGAATCTTTAAGATCCCACTGTCATCATGAGTAGGCCACAGCACAGCAGCGACTGAAAACCGACTCCCACATAAAAGCTGTCTTCCTCCTCCATACCCCAGATTGAGTGTGTGCTGTCTCTCCCTCTGTCTCTGGTTTCTTTTTAAAGTTACATTGAGAGGGCCCAGAATTGATCCAAATTGACTTGTGACCTAGAACAACGAGGAATAGTTCTTTCAATTCAAATTGCCTGGCAAGTCAATTTTTTAGTGCATAGTTTTCACTTTGCTCTCATTATGAATTTTAAATTGTGTGATAAATTGAATATTATTTGTGCTAAAGGAAGCAGCTATGAGTTACCAGTAGTATACTGTAACGAATGCACTATGTTTCCAAATTTTAATATAGGATCAGAGGGACTGGACATTGAGCTAACACACCGTATGCCATCTTAACAACCCTATGAACCTGGGTGGCAACTTTGAGGGATCCATGTACATGGACACAGAGATCTCTTTGCTCATCTACACTACCAAGAACCTCACCATTACCCGAGTACTCTGCATTCCTGTTGCTCCTTCCAAAGTGAATCACGTCACACTTTACTATATTAAACTCCATTTGCCACCTCTCAGCCCAGCTCTGCAGCTTATCTATGAATCTCTGTAACCTACAACATCTTTTGGCACTGTCCACAACTCTACTTCCCTTAGTGTCAACCGCAAATTTAGTAACCCATCCTTCTATACCCTCATCCAGGTCATTTATAAAAGTGATAAACAACAGCTGTCCCAAAGCAGTACAGCATTAGTAACTGAGCTCCAGGATGAACATTTCCCATCAACCACCACCCTCCAACTACTTTCAGCTAGCCAATTTCTGATCCAGACTGCTAAATCATCCTCAATCCCATGCCTCCATAATTTGTGCTTTAGCCTACCATGGGGAACCTAATCAAACGCTTACTGAAATCCATATAACCACATCAACCACTTTACCCTCATCCACCTGTTTGGTCACCTTCTCAAAGAACTCAATAAGATTTGTGAGGCACGACCTACCCTTCACAAAGTAGTGTTGACTATCCCTAATCAACTTACTCCTTTCTAGATGATTTTAAATACTATCTCTTATGACCTTTTCCAACACTTTACTCACAACTGAAGTAAGGCTCACTGGAGTACAATTACCAGGGTTGTCTCTACTCCCCTCCTTGAAAAAGGGCACAGCATTTGTTATCCTACAGTCTTCTGGCACTATTGGTTTAGACATAAAGATCAAAGCCAAAGGTACTGAAATCTCCTCCCTCACTTCCCAGAGAATCCTTGGATAAATCCTATCCAGCCCAAAGTTCTGAAGTAGGGTCACTTGACCTGAAATGTTAACTCCAATTTCTCTCCACAGATGCTGCCAGACCTCCTGAACTTTTCCAGCAATTTCTGTGTTTGTCTCTTTTCTCAAAGACATTGCTTTGATATAAAGTCCCTCCCTGTTTTCCTTTTCCTGATGACTGCTTACGAGGAGAGCTGTAAGTCATATCTGTTGTCACAATACTGTCTACTTGCTGCTAGAGAGTGAGAGTGTGTGTCTGTGTGTGTGTCTGTCTGTGTGTGTGTGTGTATGAGAGAGAGAGAGAGAGAAAGAGTGTGTGTCTGTGTTTCCCTCCGAAACCAGAAAAATATGAACTCGTGTTTGGGTTTCATATTTCGGACACAACTTTTCTAGAAACTGAGAAGTCCGGACTCAACATGTGGTCAAACTAAAAATGGTTCCACTCTAACGATCACTGGTCATTGTGACGTTCATGCCTTTTTTCAGATCAGAAGCTTTCAGGGTAGATCCTTGGTTCTGCTCACCAACAAACCAACTTACCACCTCCACATAAAAGTCTTGTGACACTGTTAGTGTCCCTACCTCTGGGCCAGGGGGTTCTGGTCCAAGTCCCATCTGCCCTAGAGGTGGGCTGTAACATGTCCAAACAGATTGATCAAAAATAATTACACTCCCCACATCAGTAGCCACATAAAGTAAGGGTTTCCCACCATATGAGAGACCCATATAAATAATTGGCTATTGTTATGAGCTTACTTATCTAAGTGTCTGGGACAGGTGCTGAAAAACTATCATCATTTTAAACCCCTTTATTGGAATACATTAATAAATTTACTGGTACTGATTTCTCAGGATTCCTAAATGTTCGGAACTAGATGTTAGAATGTATGACAAAGAAAAACTGCTGAATCATGAACATTTGAAAGCGGCTGCCATCTTTTGTGATGAACAGACTCGTTAGATTAATTCATCAGAAGAATGAGGGACAATCTCTTAGAAACCTATAAAATTCTATCAGGGCTTGGCAGAGTCAATGCAAGAAGCATGTTCCTAATGACCAGGGGAGTCCAGAACCACAGGTCATAGTGTAAGGATATGTGGTAGACAATTTTAGGATTGAGATGAGAAATTTCTTCAGCCAGAGACTGGTGAGACTGGAATTCTCTTTTGTCCAGAAGGAGTTAGATAAAGTTCTTGGGGATAAAACCTTCAAAGGGTATTGGACAATGTATAGGAACAAGATACTGAGTTGGGTGAGAACCATGGTCACATTGAATGGCAGAGTAGGCTCAAAGGGCTGAATGGTCTGCTCCTGGTACTATTTACCATGTTTTTATCATCTAGTAAGCCATGGCAGGAGCTTTGGGTTTTGTCTCCTCCATTAGCCATTATCTGCAGTGCGTAATCGCTCTCTCGGATGCAGAGGCATCTGCTGCAGATTGCTGTTATTTATTTTGTTATTACTAAAATGTGCATGAGGCCAAGATGTGAGAAGTTGACTGACTAGAGTACTGGGTTACAGGGTGTGTCTCATGTGTATATTACTAAGTCAGTTGCTGAGCCTGAATGGAATGAAGTGAAATTATCTGTCTCCTTCATTGGTATATTCCTGGGTATGTGTTCTGTAAATTGCCTTACTGTACTAAGTCCTCACTTAAAGTTGTGGTTACATTAATGAAAATCATGACTTTATGGGAAGTTGGGTTCTGTTAGACCTTGCTTAGCAGAGAAAATGTTAAACCCTCTATGTTGAAATGTTGCACATTTCTCAATTCATACATTAGTAAGTTAAGTAACTTTTAAACTAAAATAAGCTTCAAGATATGAAAGAAAAATTTAACATGTGGCTTGTTTTACAGCAACTTCCCATTTGTTTGATTCCCAAACCTCCCTCGCCTGATCCTTCCTGGTTGCTGCTGACTTTTCCCTTCCCCTGGGGAGGATGCAGTCAGGGAGGCACCATTTGGTCAAGTCGAAGCAACATTAAAATAAACCTCGTGTCATTCAAGGAGATTCCAGCCCCAAATGAAAGTTGGATGATTTGGACTGAAGGAGGACTTTTGGCCCATTATATGTATTCCATTGCCTTGTTAGCTGTCCCTGTGTGTATTGCTGTTCACCTTTCCAGGATGAATTCCATTTGTGACTGTTCTGCCCAGCTGACCAGCAAATTGATATCCTGCTGCAGTTTGCCCCTATCTCCCTCACGATTTACCATCCAACCGGGTTCATGTCTTCTTTGAATTTCTTGATCATATTTTGACGAGTTGGCCAAGGGGTTATGCAATGGACTGCAATTCATTGTGCATTTCATACTTTCATTAGAGGTATTCGAGAGGCCTTGAATGATTATTTATATAGAAATAATGTGCAAGGGTATGGGGGGATAAGCAGGAGATTAAACTAGCATCATTACTTGTGCCAAAGAATCAGTACCAGGTATGATGGACAGGGATAGTCTCTTTCTTTTCAATCATACATCTTTGTTTCTGTCATATTCCCTAAATTTGACTTAGATTTTTACACATTTATGTATTTGATTATTTTCTGATTTTGCAAAGTTCATATGCTTCATGTACCTAGATACCTTGTATCTAAAATGGTGCCACGTATGGAGACATTGTAGACTTTTGGTATAGTCTTGTACCTGTATTTGACAATGTAACAATTTGCATGTTACAATAAAACCTAAATCCAAAACCCTGAATGCACATACTATTTATGGGAAAACCAGTGACTAGTCCAAGATTTCCAGGTGCTGCTGTCTGCTCCTGGGAATTTAGCATTTCTTCATCTCTACAATAAACTTGAATTCCCTGCTGATTTGTTTTTCTGACGTTGAATGAAGAGCTACACTGCGTCACATTGATGATGCTGCAACAATAAATCTCCAGCCAGGTCTCTGTTGTTTTAAAATTTTATTGAGACAGGTGGCACTCGGTAAAACTTCTTAAACATGGAGTGGTTAATTGTTTTGCATTGAATCTGCCAATCACAAGCCCTCACTTGGTCTACACAAAGTGGAAATACACCTGCCCTTTAACTGATATTGCATGTTGACCTTTATTCATACTGGTGATTAACAATGTGCCTTACACTGCAGGGTAGCTAAACAAAATCTCTATTTCTCCAGCACCTAATAACTAGAGGCAATTCAAACTCCTGCTGGTGTATGACCCATAGTGGAATCCAGTGACAGCTGATTAGTACATAAATCTAACAGCTGTTTGTGTGAAAGTACCAATGAGATTTTTCTTTAGAAACTGGTGAGAGTTGCATTTGACCAAGATACTGGTCAGAGTTATACCGAGCACATATAAGATAGTGTTTTTGGTTGTGTAGATCAGTCATCTAAGTACTGGGACATCACTGCAGGAGCTGCTCAGGCTGGTGTCCACACATGTTCAGCTGTTCCGTCAATAACCTTCCTTGCATCATAGGGCCAGTGTGGAGATGTTTGCTGGTGACATTGGACATCATTCAGCGCCATCTGCAATTCTTTAGGCAATGCATGGCCGTGTGCAGCAAGACCTGGACAGCATTCAGAGTGGGGGTTTAAAAATAATGAGTGACATTCACACCACACAAATGCCAGTCAATAATCCTCTCCAAAGTGGGCGAATCTAACTATCCCTCCTTAAAATTCAGTGGCATTTCTGTTACTATATCCTCTACTATCAAGAGCATTGGCCAACAACTGAAATGTGTATAAATGCTGTCACTACAAATGTAAGTAAGAAGTTGGGATTCTGAGGTGAGTAATTCACCATCTGACTAGCAAGCGGATGGACACCATCTGTAAAACACAAGTCAGAAGTCATAGAGACGTACAGCATGAAACAGACTCTTTAGTCTAACTCATCTGTGCTGACCAGGTATCCCAAAGTGAACCAGTTCTATTTGCCCCATTGCCCTCTGAACCTTTCCTATTCATGCACCTGTCCAAATGTCTTTTAAATGTTGTAACTGTACCAGCCTCTACAACTTGCTTTAGCAGTTCATTTCCATGCATGCATCACCCTCTGTGTGAAGAAATTGCCATCAAGTCCCTTTTAAATCTTTCCCCTCTCACATTAAGTCTATGCCATCTAGTTTTGGACTCCCTCACCCTTGGCCATTCACCCTATCCATGATTTTATAAACCTCTGAGGTCACCCCTTGCTACAGAGAAAACAAGTCCCAGCCTATCCAGCCTTTCCTTATAACTCAAGCCCCCCCAGTCTGGCAGCATCCTTGTAAATATTTTCTGCACCCTTTTTAGTTTAACAACATCCTTCCTTTAGCAGGATGACCAAAATTATATGCAATATTCCAAAAGTGGCCTCGGCAATGTTGTGTACAGCTGCAACATGATGTCCCAACTCCTAAAGCAAACACACTCAGCTTAGTGAATGCAGCTCCACAACAGACCAAAAACACCCAAGATAAAGTGTTCAGCTTAATTGGCACCTCATTGACCAATATTAGTATTAACTTCCTCTGCAACCAGCGCATAGTGCAGGCGTTTGTTATATTTTGCAATACATTCCACCAATTCACCAATGCTTCTTTGACAGCAGCTTCTAAACAGTGGCCTGCCACGTATATCTAAGGACGGTGATGTATGGCAATATCACCATGCTCCACACATTTTGGAGCTATTTTGCTGTATCACCAAGTCCCAATTCCCTTCCTCCTACATAAGCTGTACCTACACCAAATGGAATCCCACTTCAGGAAGGTGAACGAGATGTTGGTTCATTGCCACCTTCTCAACTGGACGACAGATGTAATCTTTGCCAGCAGTACTCATATTCGTGAAAGAGTAAAACAAAATGTGTCCCCTGAAGTTCGATTTCAATCCACAGCCTTTTGACTTGGGAGACTAGAGCAGAGCCAGTGAAGTTAAATTGTTGATTTGCCAAGGAACACCTTCATAACCGTTTATAAATGGCTCCCATGAGTCAGGAAGGAAAGAAGGAAAGAAACTGGGTGTTTCCCATTCCTCTTTCCTCCTTATCACAATGGAACTTTAATATAAACAAATGTTCATTCAGAAGGGTACTGTTGGAAAGAATTTGTATGTTCCATGAATAATGTCCAAAACTGACTCATTGAGCATTGGCGAGCAAGGCAAAAGCAGTCGAGTGGAAGGAACGACATTGATGTGACATCTTTGCCAACATAACTAAAATTTATGAATCTTGATGAAAGAAAGTGATCAGGAAAAGATTAAATTCTGAACTACTGATTTTAAAAGAAAATTTTTCAAGTGATATGGATGTCATTGACTTGGTCAGCGTTTATTGCCCATCCTGAATTGCACTGAATATGGTGGAGATGTGCTGTCTTCTGAGATACCCACAGTGTTGTTAGGATGGCAGTTCCTGGATCTTCTCCCAGTTAAACTGAAGGAATGGCAATATATTTCCCAGTCAAGATTGTGAATGACTTGGAGGAGAACTTGCAAGTGGCAGTGTTCCTATGTACCTGCTGTCATTAGTAGGGTAAAGGATATCAGTTTGGAGGATTGGTTGGTTGGAGGAGTATGGAGTTGAAATTAATGATTCAAGGAGTCATACAGCATGGAAACAGACCCTTCAGTCCAACTCGTTTACACCAACCAAGTTTCCCAAACTAAACTAGTCCCATTTGGCCTGTATCCCTCTGAACCTTTCCTATTCATGTACCAGTCCAAATCTTTTTTAAATGTTGTAACTGTACCTGCGTCTACCACTTAACTTCCTCTGGCAGTTCATTTCACATAACCAACCATTCTGTGTGAATAAGTTGCCCTTCAGGCTCCTTTATAAATCTTTCTCCTCTCACCTTAAAAAGTATGCCTCCTAGTTTTGAATTCCTCTTTCACAGGGAAAAGACCTTTGCTTATCTATGCCCCTCGTGATTGTATAATTCTCCTTTAAGGTGACCCTTCAACCTCCTACACTCCAATGAAGACAGTCCCAGCCAATCCAACATTTCCTTATAACTCCAACCTTCCAATCCCAGCAACATCCTCGTAAATCTTTTCTGAACCCTCTACAATTTAATAATATCCTTCTGGTCATGCAAGTGTATACAATATTTAAAAGTGGCCTCGGCAATGTTCTGTACAACCTCAATATGACATCCCAGCTCCCGTACTCTATGCTGCCTGAACTGCTGTGCTCTTCCAGCACCATTAATCCAGTATTTGCTTTCCAGCATCTGCAGTCATTGTTTTTACCCTGTACTCAAAGTCCTGAGTAATGAAGGCAAACATGCCAAATGTAGCTTTAACCACCCTATCAATCTGCCATACAACTTTCAAAGCAGTATGTACCTGAACCCTTGGGTCTCTGTGCTGGGCAGACACATTATCAAGCTTTCCTCATATTAGGTAGATATACATTGGCAGCAGGTTTCTTAGTCCTCTCAAGTGCACCTGCTGTAGCACCATTTTTCTCCTCAGACCTGCACGACTCGTGACACTTGGCTAAGAGTACCAGTTTGTAAGTGTCCAGTCAGAAATATCTTGAACATAGAGCAATGCCTCCTTAGACTTGATGGAGACATTGCCTCAACCTTTCAAAACCCTTCTCACCAATAAACTCTAATCCCATTTTTTGCACTGAATGAAATTGATCCTTGATCCCATGGGCAGAAGGCAGCATGCTGATTAACTGCAACTTCCAACTTTTTGGTCAACTCTTTTTGCTAGTGTGTTTAATTAGAATGTGCTAAAGAATAAGCTTGATTTATTAACAAGCCAAACTACCACAATGAATTACTCTGAGGTGTTTTGTTGGCAAATGTAATCATTTTGCACCTGGCAAGTTTCCATTAATAATCCTGACTAATGTTTGGTCAGGTGCTGCCCGGGATGTCATACAGACTTCCTGGTGTGCCAATAAATCTGCAACATTCACTTGAATAGGACTACTGGGCCTTAGCTTAATGTTCTGATCAAGAAAGTGGTCCCTGCAGCAATGAAGCCAGTCTTCACTATGTCAGAGTGGGATTTCAACTTGCACCTTCTGAATCTGGGGGCAAAATGCTAACAAAGCTTAAAGTGGGAGTGATACAGTACTTATTCTGTACTGATAAGTGTACTTATTCTGCCTACATTGACCTTACAGAGATGAACTGAAAACAGTGGGTCCCTGAGCAATAAACAGCTATGGGTACTCTTATATGTGAACAGAGTGTTGCAAAGCTGATGCAAAGTTGTGTGTGTGAGAGAGAGAGAGAGAGAAGTTGGTGGCATCAATCAGTTGGTCTGTGTGCTTCAGAGGCCCCCCACTATTATGTTCATGGGCTTTTCTACTTCTTGACTACAGTTCCATCTTAACACCATAATTCCAAACAAAGTCATCTCTAAGTTAAGAGACCTAGTCTCAGTTCCCTAGTCTGTAACTGGATCCTCCTCTTCCTGATCCATAGACTGCAGTAAGTAAGAATGGGTGACAACACCTCAACACTGGTGCCCCACAAGACTACATACTCAGCCCCCTACAATACTCCTTATGCACTCATGACTGTATGGCCAAGTTCTGTCCCAACTCCATTTGCAAGTTTGCTGATGACCCCACCTTTGTAGGTTGGAGACTGAGTGCTTAGCAGCATGGCATCAAACAACAATCTCTCCATCAATGTCAGCAAAACAAATAAGCTGGTCATTGACTTCAAAGTGGACTAGAGGACACACTCCTGTCTGCATTACTGGTTCTGAGGTGGAGGTGGTCAAGAGCTTCAAGTTCCTGGGAGTGAGAATTGCCGGCAATCTGTCCTGGTCCAGCCACATTGATGTACAAACAGCTTCTTCCCCATTGATATCGGACTTTTGAACTGATTTCTCAAATGTTAATTCTGAGCTCGCTCTCGCTCTTGCGGTCTCTCTCGCGCTCTCTCTCTCTCGCGCTCTCTCTCTCTCTCTCTCCACCTTCACTGCTGCTGTAACATTGCATTCTTTCTGCAACCCTGCAACACATTCTGAGGAAGAGTCACTGGACCAGAATGTTGGCTTTGATTTCTCTCCACAGACGTTGTCAGACCTGCTGAGCTTTTGCAGGACTAAGTGAGGACTGCAGATGCTGGAGATCAGCGTTGAGAGTGCATTGCTAGAAAAGTACAGCAGGTCAGGCAGCATCCGAGGAGCAGAAGAGTCAACGTTTTGGGCAGAAGCCCTTCATCAGCTTTTCCAGCAATTGCGGTGTTTGTTCCCGCCTTTTCCTTCTGATAGTCTGTATGGGCCTTGGGATGTTTTGTTGTACAAAAAGCATTATTTAAGTTTCAGGGAAGAAAATAAGGTATAAAACAAGCTGTTGCAACAAATCTGAGAAAGTGAGGACTGCAGATGCTGGAGATCAGAGCTGAAAAATGTGTTACTGGAAAAGCACAGCAGGTCAGGCAGCATCCAAGGAGAAGGGGAATTGACATTTCGGGCATAAGCCCTTCTTCAGGAATGAGGAGAGTGTGCCAATCAGGCTAAGATAAAAGATAGGGAGGAGGGACTTGGGGGAGGGCATTAGGAATGCGATAGGTGGAAGGAGGGTAAGGTGAGGGTGATAGGCCGGAGAAGAGGGTGGGGGCGGAGAGGTCGGGAAGAAGATTGCAGGTCAAGAAGGCGGTGCTGAGTCCGAGGGTTGAGACTGAGATAAGGTGGGGGGAGGGGAAATGAGAAAGCTGGAGAAATCTGCATTCATCCCTTGTGGTTGGAGGGTTCCTAGGCGGAAGATGAGGTGCTCTTCCTCCAGGCGTCGTGTTGCCATGGTCTGGCGATGGAGGAGGTCAAGGATCTGCATGTCCTTGGCAGAGTGGGAGGGGGTGTTAGTGTTGAGCCACGGGGCCTTTGGGTTGGTTGGTGCGGGTGTCCCAGAGGTGTTCTCTGAAACTTTCTGCAAGTAGGCGGCCTGTCTCCCCAATGTAGAAGAGGCCACATCAGGTGCAGCGGATGCAGTAAATGATGTGTGTGGAGGTGCAGGTGAATTTGTGACGGATATGGAAGGATCCCTTGGGGCCTTGGAGGGAAGTGAGGGGGGAGGTGTAGGCGCAGGTTTTGCATTTCTTGCAGTTGCAGGGGAAGGTGCCGGGAGTGGAGGTTGGGTTGGTGGGGGTGTGGACCTGATGAGGGAGTCACGGAGGGAGTGGTCTTTCCGGAACGCTGATAGGGGAGGGGAAGGATATACATCGATACTGAACAACCCAGATGGCCTCCTTCTTCAAAGACCGCAATTTCCCCTCAGACGTGGTTGACGATGCTCTCCACTACATCTCCTCCACTTCCCGCTCCTCCGCCCTTGAACCCCGCCCCTCCAATCACCACCAGGACAGAACCCCACTGGTACTCTCATATCACCCCACCTACCTCCAGATACATTGTATCGTCCTTCATCATTTCCGCCACCTCCAAACAGACCCCACCACCAAGGATATATTTCCCTCCCCTCCCCTATCAGCGTTCCGGTGGGTGGCACGGTGGCACAGTGGTTAGCACTGCTGCCTTACAGCCCCAGAGACCTGGGTTCAATTCCTGCCTCAGGCAACTGACTGTGTGGAGTTTGCACATTCTCCCCGTGTCTGCGTGGGTTTCCTCCCACAGTCCAAAAATGTGCAGGTCAGGTGAATTGGCCATGCTAAATTGCCCGTAGTGTTCGGTAAGCGGTAAATGTAGGGGTATGGGCGGGTTGCGCTTCAGGGGGGCGGTGTGGACTTGTTGGGCCGAAGGGCCTGTTTCCTCACTGTAAGTAATCTAATCTAATCTAACCACTCCCTCCGTGACTCCCTCGTCAGGTTCACACCACTCACCAACCCAACCTCCATTCCTGGCACCTTCCCCTGCAACCGCAAGACATGCAAAACTTGCGGCCACACCTCCCCCCTCACTTCCCTCCAAGGCCCCAAGGGATCCTTCCATATCCATTACAAATACACCTGCACCTCCACACACGTCATTTACTGCATCCGCTGCACCCGATGTGATCTCCTCTACATTGGGAGACAGGCCGCCTATTTGCGGAACGTTTCAGAGAACACCTCTGGGACACCCCGCACCAACCAACCCAACCGCCCCATGCCTGAACACTTTAACTCCCCCTCCCACTCTGTCAAGGACATGCAGATCCTTGACCTCCTCCATCGCCAGACCATGGCTACATGACGCCTGGATGAAGAGCACCTCATCTTCCGCCTAGGAACCCTCCAACCACAAGGGATGAATACACATTTCTCCAGCTTTCTCATTTCCCCTCCCCCCACCTTATCTCAGTCCCAACCCTCGGACTCAGTACCGCCTTCTTGACCTGCAATCTTCTTCCCGACCTCGCCACCCCCACCCCCCTCTCTGGCCTATCACCCTCACCTTACCCTCCTTCCACTATTGCATTCCCAACGCTCCTCCCCCTAGTCCCTTCTCCCTACCTTTTATCTTAGCCTGCTTGGCACACCCTCCTCATTCCTGAAGAAGGGCTTATGCCCGAAACGTCGATTCTCCTTCTCCTTGGATGCTGCCTGACCTGCAACAAATCCATAAGTGACATTTCTGCAATTGCGCTATTCAAAGATGTGGAATTTCCAGTCCCCTCTTTCCCCCCCCACCATTTCCCAACTTCAAGCCGAAGAGCAGACTTTGATGAAAGTGTACTATCACATTGTGCCCCGAACTTGTAAGTGAATTTGCAATTTCAAGCTTCTGGATTGTTGACATTGTACTTGATATAATGTTAACTAAGTACTTCCTGTGTGAAATTTCTTACTTGGCTAATACTGTATACTTAAGGCGTTCATTCATTTATTCAAGTTTCTGAAATTAGATGTGGAAAACAAGTTTAAGAAATTTGACACAAAATTAAACTGCCATTTTGCTTTGAAAACAGATGCTTTTAAGACTCCTTTACTAACCAGCTGATGTCTCAAAAAAATACATTTATGTTCGTATCTTCAAGTCTCGCACAATTTTTAAGCCAATTTATTTTTGGGGATAGATGACTGTGACTAGGAGTTAATGCTCACATTGGGAAAGCAGAACAATGGTCCTGAAAGGCGGTGGTAATGTCACAGAACGAGTAATCCAAAGATGCAGGAAAATGCGATGGGTACATGGGTTTGAATCCCTCTGTGGCTGCTGATGGAATTTTTAAAAATCAAAGCTTGTCTTCGTGATGGTGATCATAAAACTAGTATCGATTATTGTAAAAGCGGTGTACAACATGGAAAGAGAGCCTTCAGTCCAACTTGTCCATACCCAACCAGATATCCTAAATTAATCTTGTCCCATTTGCCAGCATTTGGCTCATATCCCTCTAAATCCTCCCTATTCATATTCCCATCCAGATATCTTGAAAATGTTGTTGTAATTGTACCAGCTTCCACCATTCTCTCTGGCAGCTCTTTCCATACATGCATCATCCTCTGCATGAAAAGGTTGCCCCTTCTGTCCCTTTTTGTATCTTTCCCCTCTCACCTTAACCCTATGCCCTCTAGTTCTGGACTCCCCAACCCTGGAGAAAAGACCTTGTCTATGTACCCTATCCATGCCCCATCACGATTTTATAAATCTCTATGAGGTCACCCCTCAGCCTCTGAAACTCCATTGAACCAGATGGATTTGTAATATACATTTTGGGGATAAAAATCTACCGTCCTTACCCAGTCTAAATGGGGAAACCTAACTGCTCTTTGAAATGGTGTAGGAAGCTGCTCAGTTCAAGGACAATTGGGATGGGCGACAAATTCCGGCACAATGCACCATGGAAGGAAAATTGAGAGGCTACTGTGGCACAGTGGTGGTGTCCTTACTTCTAGGTCAGGAGTCAAGTCTTGTTTGCTTCAGTGGAGCATCACAGTGCCATGGACCCAGGTTCAATTCCAGCTTCAGGCGACTGTGCAGACTCCACACAGACTTTCTCCCCGTGTCTGCATGGGTTTCCTTCCACAAGTAGGCGGCACGGTGGCTCAGTGGTTAGCACTGCTGCCTCACAGTGCCAGGGACCCAGGTTCGATTAAAGCCTTGGACTACTGTCCATGTGGAGATTGCACATTCTCCCCGTGTCTGCGTGGGTTTCCTCCGGGTGCTCCAGTTTCCTCCCACAGACTAAAGATGTGCAGGTCAGGTGAATTGGCCATGCTAAATTGCCCATAGTGTTAGGTTCATTAGTCAGTGGGAAATGGGTCTGGGTGGGTTACACTTTGGGGGGTTCTGTGTGGATTTGTTGGGCTGAAGGGCCGGTTTCTACACTGTAGGGAATCTAATCTAATCTAATGTGTAGGTTAGGTGGATCGGTCGCACTAAATTGCCAGTAGCTGTGCAGGCTCAGTGGGTTAGCCGTGAGAAATGCAGGGTTACATGGAAAAGACTGGGTGGGTGGTCTGGGTGGGATGCTCTTTGGAGGATCAGTGTGGATTCAATGGCTGAATGGTCTGCTTCCACACTTGTAGGGATTCTACATAGTCATGGAAATCAATGGGATAGTTCTTTGCAATTACAAGCCCTGATTTCCAGACAATAATGACATCACCTGTTCACACTCAACAGAGAAATGACATCACTTTTGTTTTACTTTGCCATTTGCTCTATTCCCTTGTGTGATGCTGCCAATGTCCAACAGCAGGCCCAGATGAAGTTTGTCAAATGTTGTTCATGATTGAACCTCTCGAGTCTGATCAAGACAGTTTTGAGTGGTGAGTGAATTCATGTAAAGCTTTGCTCAGCATTGTTCTTTCATTATCTCATCATCTGAGGGCCGGCCAGATCCAACAGAGTAAATCTGGCCAAACAGCACAAGAAAAGTTCCATGCTCAGGAACTTCTCTCTAGTAAGGAGGCAGGAATTCATGTGATGAGCCAGTTGTACTACTAGGCCACTCATTTATAAAAGTCATTCAAATCGTGGACTGGAGGAAAGATGCTGTCTCCCACCATCCTTCATGAAATTCAAGGAAATCCGTAATCTTCTGAGGGAGCCCTTTCACAATTTATAGTGGGTTTACTCGTCTGGGTTTCCAAATGGTATTCTCAGATTTCAGAATATATTCCACACTCCAGAGAATGATGAGGCTGTATGTTGCATAAATTAATCTTGATCTGACGAATGGCTTTTGAAAACAGGATGAGATCAGTTGGAATAATCAGAACCAGCTGACCATCATCTTGGCTCGTATATCCTTGCTTAGTCAAATTGTGCCGTGTTTCCATAGTAAGTTAGATTTTGGCTTTTCATTATTTTCCCTTCGCCTTGTAAGGAGGCACGGGATGGGGGGTGGTTCTGTGTTTTCCAAGCCTTTGTATATGCTTGTCCTTTTCAACATTATTAAAGTCTTAAACAAGACGACAAAGAAATCTGTCCAAGTGTGGGTGCCACGTGTGGGTTAGCAGCTAGCATTGTTCACAGCCGTTATAATAATGCATTAATCCACTGTCTCACTGCAGCACGCAGGAAGAATGTGATTCTATTGTACATTTGACCCTGAGGGAGGTACTAATGTCGGCTGATTACCAACGTAATTCAGTTGCCTTCTTCCTAAAGATTTTATTTCATTTGAAGATAATTCATTTAATCTCCCAGAAAAGCTGAATGTCGTTTGTGCCCAGATACTAAAGATGCTGACGCTAGCATTGTGCTTTGATGAACTTGTTTGATGTGAAATAGTTTCAAATATAATGTTTAGAGAATTGCTTCAAAGGAGTGAGTTTAATTATTTATGCTCTTCACCAAAGGTAAGCTTTAGTTGAAACATTTTGCTATCAACCCTGTCGAGTTTATTTTTGCACCAACAGGATTTGTGCAATTTAAGGTATGTTGGTTGTTATTACCGTTTGATTATCTAGGGAATTTTTATGCTGCATTCAGTAAATCACTGGCTATGTAAGACAAATCCAGTCCACCTCAAATGTGTTGGATCCATTAACTGCAATCTGATTTCTCTTAAATTGGGCTGGAGTTGTATTTTGCTGGTCAGAGGTTGTATTGGATGAGGTGGTGTTTTCTAGGTGGCAAACATTTTCTTCCTGTGGCAATGCTGCCTATTGGTTTCTGTAAAATCTAGATTATGGCATTCTTTTCGAGTTCCTTCAGCATTGCCATCTTTCTTTGGCTGTAGGCATCAGCACTTCACTAGAGCGCTGTTGCTCTGATGCCTCTTCCAACTGGATATTAATGAAAGATTCCATAGTGTTAGTGCTGTATGTTCTCTAAATTTAATAGTGTGCTGTACAATGTTGTGTTGACTTTGCTGCCTGCCTGACCATGCCTGAATCAGTTTGTGTGTTGAACCTAGTTATTTAGAATCTACAGCTTGGTTCAAAGTATTGGATGAGTTTGTCCTTCTTCTTCATGGTACTGAGAGTATGCTTGCATTTTAATTGGATGAGTTGTGTCAACAAGTGATTTTACAGCTTCAACCACAGCTCTGGCAGATGGTACAAAGCTCAGCACAGACCAAAGATCTGGTTTCTATAGATAGAGACTGCCCTAAGAGGTTGGGATGTTGTCTTGCATGCAGTGTGGCATGTCTGATCAGAGATTGAGTCCAGATCCTTTTGTAAGGATATGAACTCACCACCATAATCAAGGGAAGATGCAGATCAAAGTTTCACTTCTGAGCAAGGCTGCATGGTTGGCTGGACAGAAATGGACTGTTTCTTCTTCAGGTCAAGGCTAGCTGTTGTGATTATTGAGTTGCATTTAGTATAGAGCATAGAAACAATTTGTTTGTCCCAACTGCTCTGCACCACAAGAACCTCTGACCGATCTACTTTCTCCTTCATGCACTTATCAAACTTCCCCTTAAATGTAACTGTGCTGCTTATCTCAGCTATGCCTTGTGGTAGTGTGTTCCACATTAATACACACTCTCAGAGAAGGATGTTTCTCCTGAGTTGCATATCCATGAATCTCTCCTATTTGTAATCTCAAGTTTTAGGCTGTCCCAGGTGTCTGCTCTGTGCCATAAGTTTGCACCTTTAATTTCAAGAACTTATTCAGATGTTTCATTGATTTTTGGCTTTAGTGTTTAGGTTGAGTCTGTCTGCAGTAAGTGTTTCGTGCCGTGTGAGAACTGCAAACCACAGGCATGTGTGCACCACATTCTTCAACTGTTCTCCTACAAACTATGTGGTCGAATTTTCACCCTGGCTAAGTTTTGAGTCGTGCTAAAGACAATTTGGTTTTAATCATCTTCAGCCTTATCCATACGCGCAAGGCAATATTACAGCTACTGCCAAAGGTTAGATTTAGCAGGAGCTGAGTCATTATGTCAACTATGTATTGTCTCCAGCAAAGGAAAGCAAACACTGCTGATTGGGATTTAAATGTGGGAGAAGTTCAGTTTTAGTGATGCATCCATAAGATGATGCATCAGAGCTACTACTAAGCTTGCAGCTGTCTTGAAATGAAACTTGGGGCCCGTTGTCTGTTCAAATATGAAGTATCAGTTTGATAGTTTTGCACCGAGTTATATACTTTGGTTTTAGTGTGGCGCTGCAATCTGTTCCCTTTGATACAAAATGTATCTGCAACACTTCCGTGTGTGTTGCTACACAGTGTTACCTCTCTCTGTGTTCTGCTGTTTCAAAAATAGTGACAAGATGTTTATTGCACAAAAGGTGCTTCATAAAATCCTTATAGTGCAGAAAGAGGCCATTCGGCCCATCAAGTCAGCACCTACCCTCTGAAGAGCAACCCTGCCTTTAACATGGCTAACCCACCTATCCTGCACATCCCAGGACACTAATTTAGCATGGTCAATCCACCTAACCTACACACTTTTGGACTGTGGGAAGAAACTGGAGCAACTGGAGAAACTCACACAGTCAGTCACCCGATGCTGAAAATAAACCGATTCAAACTGCAATGTTCACTTGGATCCCCACCCCTCTCTCCTTTTTCCTTATTTTCTAACCAGAGTGTATGCATCCCTTCTGCTGGGTTCATGTCAGGACAGGGGAACTGAGCTCAATCTAAAATGTCCTGCATACTCTAGAAGCATATCCATGCTTGGTGATTTCAAAGTCTATGACATATCTTGCATTAAACTGCAATCATTGCACCTTGGCCTGCTATAGGGTCTTTGATTTCAAACTGCTGCGTGATCCCATATCTCCTTGTTGGTGATCTCCTTTCTTTTTAGCTCAGCTTGCAGTCTTAGCTGCTGCCTCACTGCCTCTTCCTTCACTGAAACTATGATGCTCCTATGTTCTGGAATTCTTCAGTGAACCCATATTGATACGCTCCGCCCCACAACGAATGGTTTTTAAAAATTCATTTTCGGGATGTGGGCGTTGCTGGCTTGGCTAGCATTTGTCAAACATCCCTAGTTTCCCTTGTGAAGCCATGATGTTGGGTGGGCAAAGTTCAAATATCTCACACCAGGTTGTAGTCCAACAGGTTTGTACTTTCAAGTAAACTTGGTGTTGTGTAATTTTTAACTTTGTCCTTTGAGAAGGCGATGATGAGCTGCTACTTTGAACCGTTGCAGTCCATTGGTGCAGAGCCATAACACTGATAGGGAGTTCTAGGATTCTGACCCAGTGACACTAATGCAACAGCAATAAATTTCCAAGTCAGGATGGTGAGTAGGTTGGAGGGAATTTCCAGGTGGTGTATTCTGATGCATCTGTTACCATTGTCTTTCTAGATGGTATGGTCGTAGGTTTGGGAGGTGCTGTCGAAGGGGTCTTGGTGAATTTCTACTGTGCATTTTGTATATAGTACACACTGTTGCTACTGTGCATTGGTGGAGGAAGGAGTAAATATTTGTGGATGTGGTGCCACTCAAAGCAGACTGCTTTATCCTGGATGGTGTCAAGCTTCTTTTGTATTGTTGGAGCTACACCGATCTCGGTAAGTGGGGGTGTTCCATCACACTCCTGACGTGTGCTTTGTTAGTTATAGATGGGCTTTGGGGAGTCAGGAGATGAGTTACTTGCTGCAGTTTTCCTAACCTCTGACCACCTCATATCTGCAGTATTTATGTTGCTAGTTCAGTTTCTAGTCCATGGTAAACCCAAGGATGTTAAGAGTCATGCAGCACAGAAATAGAACCTTCAGTCCAACTGGTCCATTACAACCATGTTCCCAAACTAAACCAGTCCCACCTACCTGCACTTGGCCCATATCCTTCCAAATGTTTCCTATTCATGAACTTATCCAAATATCTTTTAAACATTGTAACTGTGCCAGCATCCAATGGCAATTCATTTCACACACCAACTATTCTCTATAAAAAGAAAAAGAGTTGCCCCTCATGTCCTTTCTTTCTCCTCTCACCTTAAAAATATAAACCCCTAGTTGTGACTTCCCCACCTATTGGTAAAAGACCCTTATCATTCATCTTATTTATGTCCCTCATGAATTTATAAATCTCAAGGTCAGTCCTCTACCACCTCTGCTCCATTGGAAAAAGTCCCAGCCTTTCCAGTCTATTTTTATGTATTTGCTGCTTAGTTTCATGTTAAAACTAGAAGTGCAACATCATTGTATGACTGTATCTTGAAAGAAACCTATTTAGGACTTCATGTCAGCCAGTGGCTTTGAATTTGAGGTATGCATCTTGCTGCAGTGGGTTTTGAGAATGTCTTTGCATTTTGACCCTGTAGTTTAGTCTGCAGTTGGATTACCAAGCCGAATCCCCCATGACACCTCCCTAACACTCATTTGGAAATTGGCGAAAAGAGGTGTGTAATTATTGCAACCTTGTCCTTTGTACCAATGTTCTGTTCTTTCCCTCAGTTTCATGTATTTATTTGGGGATTCTGAGGCTGTTTGATAAGATAAATGAATGTCAGACAGAAATGGAGCAATAACGAAAAAGCAGTAGTCAGGAAGTTTTTTTTGATGTATTTAAAGACATGAGGTTGGAAATGTTTTGCTGGTGGTTGGATATGAAATATTGTCGGTGTATTTCACCAAGTAGACAAGTGAGGGTTGCAAAATATTATTGTAGCTTTTCTCACCAAATTATAGAATCTCTACAGTATGGAAGTAGGCTGTTTGGTCCATCAAGTCGACACCGAACCTCCAAAGAGCATCCCACCCCCTTACCCTATAACCCTGCATTTATCATGGCTAACCCACCTAGCCTACACATCCCTGGAAACTATGGACAATTTAGCATGGCCACTCTACCTAACCTGCACATCTTTGGACTGTGAGAGGAAACTGGAGAACCTGAATGAAGCCCACACAAATACGGAGAGAATATGCAAACTCCACTCAGTCACCCAAGAATGGAATTGAACCAAGGTCCCTGGCGCTGTGAGGCAGCAATGTTAACCACTGAGCCACCATGTCACCATCTTTTGGGTAAGAGCAAGAATCTTAACTAGTTTGGATACCCATAGCCTGAGTGCTTCACTCATTGCATTCTCCCTTATGTACACAGTGGAAGACATCAGCAACATATCAGAACTTGAGGGCAGTGGCCTGTGTAGTAGTCATCGCTAAGGAGGAGGTTCTGGGAAGCTGGAAAGTCTGAAAGTGGATAAGTTACCTCAACCTATATTATAGACCGAGTTCTGAAGGAGATAACTGAAGAGAATGTAGAGATATATTTCAGGAAACACTGCACTGAGGGAAGGTCCCAAAGGACTGGAAAATGACTAATGTAACATCCCTATTTTAAGAAGCGAGGGAGACAGAAGACAGGAAACTATAGGCCAGTTAAGACATTGGTTGTTGGTAAGATTTTGAGTCCATTATTAAGGATAAGATTGCGGACTACTGAAAATACATAGTAAAATAAGGCTGAGTCAGCATGGCTTCATCAAGAGGAGATCACGCCTGACAAATCTGTAAGAAGTCTTTGAGGAAATTATCAAGTTAGACAAAGAAGAGCCAGTGGACATGATCTATTTGGATTTCCAGAAGGACTTTGACAAAGTGCTGCACAGGAGGCTGCTAAACAAAATAAGAGCCTGTGGTGTTAGGGTATGGATAGAGGATTGGCTGACTGGCAGAACGCAGAGAGTAGAGATAAAGGGATCTTTTTCAGAGTGGCAGCTAGTGACAGGGAGAGTTTAGAAGTGTTCTACTTTGGGACAACAACTATTCATATTGTATATTAACAATCTGGATGAAGGAACTGCGGGTGTTGTTGTTAAGTTTGCAGGTGACACCGCTAGATGGAGGGACAGAAGGGATGATGCAAAATGACTTGGACAAGCTAGGAGAGTGGAAATTGGGCTGAATGGCTTCATGCTGTTCCTAAAGCTTGTGGTTTTATGGTCTTGTGTAACTTAGGTTGCACACACAATGACCTTTTTGGAGGCTCTGACTTTCTGTCCAGTCGTAGATTCTGAGACTGTGTGTAGTGGGAATGGAAACTTTAAATTCTGGATTGCCAAGTTGGGGGGGGGAAAAAACATCAGTATTTGAATCACCAGATGGATTGAACCTGAATGTTAAGATATTGCAGGAAACCTGCCTAAGTGTCAGTTTGCCTCTCAAGCAGAAATTTGGAAAAATCAAAAGCCACAGCCTTAAAATCTGAACATCTAGACTTGACATTCCCTTGTAATACTGAGGGAAAGCTATCTTATATAGTTTGCAATTAGCCTGTCCAGTGATGCTAATACATACCTCTGGAGCAAGTGGGGCTTGAACCTGGGTCTTCTGGTTCAGAAGTAGGGACTACCATTGCATGACAACAGCCCAAGAATTCATGAGATGCTATGCTTCAAGTCCCATCTGTCTGTTAAAGTAGTTTGAGTTTCATGGCACTCCCTTGAAGAAGAATCAAGTTCTTCTTGTGTTCAGGACAACTTTTATCTTTCAGTTTACACCACCCATAATATAGATTTAGTGAGTTACTGATTGTTTTTTGGATGATCTCTGCATAAAATGGCTGACAATAATTTTCAGATATCCTGATGGAGTCAATGAACTTGCATTAGTATAGCAGTTTCCTTAAAAGCTTAAGCGTTGAATTAATTTTGAAAACATTTTCTCCACGCCAGTTTTCTGCTCTCTAAGGGTGTCCTGACTTGCCCTAGAGTATGGTCTCCCCAGGAGTCCAGTGAAGTGCTCCTGCCCAAAACTTTGATTTTCCTGCTCCTGGGATGCTGCCTGACCTGCTGTGCTTTTCCAGCAACACACTCTCAACTCTGATCTCCAGCATCTGCAGACCTCACTACCTCCTTTCTTCTGTTCTTTGCTGTCTAAAGGGAGTCACTTAGGTACACATCAGTCTACACTGAAAATGTGTTGCTGGAAAAGCGCAGCAGGTCAGGCAGCATCCAAGGAACAGGAGAATTGACGTTTTGGGCATCAGAAGGGCTGAAGAAGGGCTGATGCCCGAAATGTCGATTCTCCTGTTCCTTGGATGCTGCCTGACCTACTGCGCTTTTCCAGCAACACATTTTCAGCTCTGATCTCCAGCATCTGCAGTCCTCACTTTCTCCTTACACATCAGTCTACAGCCAGTAATCCATTCCGGACTGCCACAAATCGTTGACTGGGAAGACAAAAAGATATAGCTTCAAAAAGAGGTGCCTGAATTGTTGATCTTGTGGGAATTTTAGCACCAGGCGTTTGGCAGTTGCTGGTGAAGTCACACCCATCCTGGTGAAGAAAATACTCCTTTTGATGGAAACCATTCAGCACCTTATGTTTACAGAGAATGATAAACATACGGATTTGCCACCTTTTGTGCCAGTTTATGGGGCCAGGTTTGGTGGGAAATGTCTCCATTTTGGAAACTTTGTGCCACCACAAACAAGGTGGGGGTGTTGATGGTAGATGGTAGACAGTGGACTTCAACCTCTCTAAAATATAACTCCTGGAAATTCAAGCCCTTGCTTTTTGATAGTTTTGACTTCCTAAATTTGACTTTTAGTTGCGTACACATGGTACTTCATGTCGAAGGTGGTGTAAGTTTGGGGTAGACTCCATCAAGGCAGAAAAATGTGGGAGAATTGGGGAAAATCAGGTAGCCCTTTAAGTCCAAAGGTGATTGATACAAAATGAACATTCTTTACTCCTTTCTGACCTTCTGTTCTCTAAACCTTTAAAATCTTTGGTTGCTTGGGGAATTCATCTTATTAATAAACTGCCCCTGTTTCGTTGATATTAAATAGCTCTTATTTGGGCAATTTTAACACAATTGTTAAAGTTCTCACATTTATTTTTGGGACTGTTAGTGGAACAATGTTTTAAACATAGCACTTCTGTTTTGTATTTGTCAGATATCAAATGCAAACGTTATCTCGCAAAACAGTGATGGTCTCTTGGGGGTTATGGAATATTTAATAGTTCTCTGTCAAAAGAGTGCACGAGTACCTTCTTCCCCTCCCACCCCCCATCATCTTCCAGTGGTTACACTGTTGGCAGAGCTCAGGACTCCTGTGGATTTTGTTTTTATTTGGAGAGCCGAAGTTTCTGGCAAGCCCAAGTATTTTCTTTGTGTGATTTTCAGGAGAATTCGGATGGTTGGCAGCATGCATTCACTTTCTCAAACTGAAAAGCAAACTTTGCAGTGCTTAAACTGTCTCCAGAGTACATGCTTCATTTCTGTCTGTCCCCTGAAGTAACATTTACTACTTTTGCATGACCCTGGCACTGATGAGATGGTGTTGGGGATTTTTGTGAACGTACTGGCATTTATATTGGTGCTAAAACTCTGGTATAAACAACTGCCAAATCAGTGTAATTGCTCACCAGCCTTGAAGTGTACCAGGCTTTTCTTTGGTCAGGTGCAGTTGGGTGGACATCTAGTTGCAATTTCAATTAAGATTAAAAAAAACTATTTTTCACAGTGGAGCCAGTTGATCAACGTCTGGACAGTGGCTGAATGTTAAGAGTGATTGTCTAGGCCATTGTGTCCATGTTTTCTCTTTGTAAGAGGAAAGGACTTAATAGGGGCTATTCTCACAGCTATTTTTTTTAAAAGCCAGAGCAGGGGTGATTTTTGAATTTTTAGTTGTGAAAGATGTTGTGGTTCTACATCACCCAACTCTCCCAAATTACTTTCCTGCCAGGAACCACTGGCTAACAATTTGGACTGGGGATTTCTGACTACTGCTCTCTTCTAACCCAGAGTTGTTGAGGCCAGTTATACTCACATCAATAATCTAACAACTCACTGAGGTAGACATAAATGCTTATCTAATTGCTTTCAAATAGAGACAGGTGTTTTAATTCTGTTTATTCCTAGGTTTTCTTTGAGGAATTTCATTCTTAATGCAAAACCAATCTGCATACCACTGCTTGATTTATTTGAAAGTTATGTTTGGATCTTCTTTCTGTATCCTGCACCCTTCATAAGGTTTTCTCTGAGATTGGAGAGATTGCCCAGTCTGAGCTCAGGCCATTGTCTCTCCACCTGTGAACAACATATAGAGAATTGTTAGTACCATTTGGAAACAGTAATTAACAAATGCATTGCATGCAAACAACAGAAACTATTCCATTTTGCTGCCATTGCCATGTACCTACAACATAGTTGTTTATTCTGGAGGTAGAGGTTAATGGGGAAACCTCTTGATGGCTCTTGACCATCGTTTGTACCTGATGGCACTTTCTTGTGAAATAGTTTTTAGTAAATACACTGGAGTGGCACGGTGGCTCCGTGGTTAGCACTGCTACCTCATAGCGCCAGGGACCCAGGTTTGATTCCAGCCTCTGGCGACTGTCTGTGTGGAGTTTTCACATTTTCCCCAAGTCTGCATGGGTTTCCTCCCAGGTGCTCTGGTTTCCTCCCACAATCCAAAGATGTGCAAGTTAGGTGAATTGGCCATGCTAAATTACCTGTAGTGTTCAGGGATTGTAGGCTAGTCAGGGGTAAAAAAAAGGATATGGGATTGGACCTAGGTGGGTTACTCGTTGGAGTGTCAGTGTGGACTTGTTGGGCTGAACGGTCTGTTTCCTCACTGTAGGGATTCTAATAATATTCTAATAAAAGTAAAGTTGCCATATAAAGAGATCAATTGGGCTATGCTTTCATTTGAGAGAGAAGATTGGTGGTTTAACCTGAGGTCCCCATGCCTCGGGTAAAGGGAGACATTGAGAAGAAAAGTCCTTCATGGTAACCTCAGGTGTCCAGGAGGTTTGAGTTCAGTCCCTCTTGGCATCAGTCTGCATCATAGAGCAGCTGTCCTGCCAACTGAACTAGCAGAACCCCAAAAGTATGTACTAGTACAGTACTTCCAAAACTCTCTTCCAAGGCATTCTTTAGTGCTGCAAACCTTTGTCCATCGTATCCACGACCTTATGCTATTGGATTGCTCTCTTTTGCAAAGCTCTTATTATTATTGACACGATGGTCCTTAAGGTTGGTAATCACAACATTAAATTACACATTTCAATCTTATTCCTCCAGAATACCCACATTCTGTTAGCTTCACTGTCACATTTGCCATTTCAGTGAATCTACTGTGCTGGCAGCCTACTAAACTGTTATTGCTGTTCTGTACAGAGTAATTATTTCCAACTACCTGTCCTGAACTTGCCTGTCACAATCCAGAAGGTGTGCCATAATGTCCCACTGCCTGGTTTATTTGAAAGTTATGTTTGGATCTTCTTTCTGTATCCTGCACCCTTTAGAAGGTTTCCTCTGAGATTGGAGACCTCTAAATAATCAAGCAGTTTCTCACAGTTCATCCCATGACGAGGGATCAGCTGCATTGTTCTTGCCTGTACTGGAGTCCAGGATTTGGCAGCTGGTCTGTATTGAGCAAAGGGGGATGTTTTTTGTCTGGGAAGAAGCCCTGTGCCGACACTTGCTGTGTAAACATTTCAGTTCTATTTGTTTTATTTCTTAAGTGTAAAAAATGTACAGTTTGGCAGGGGAAACACAATCCAAGAATAACAGCAAACTCCAAATATTCAGGAGTGGAGCTCAGTTAGAGAGACCTGGTTGGTGTTTATTTTGCAGAATACACAAATACAGGGGTTTCAGTCCACGAGCTTAACATGAATGTAAATCTGAGTTAAAGTATGACTTCAAAACTATTTATAAAGAGCTTATAAATGTACTAACCTCTTGGGACTTCTATGCCTGGCTAGTTGAGTCAATAGTGCATGAAAGTCTAAATCTTAGGATTGTAGGTTTGTGTCCCATATTGAGCTATTGTCCTTAAACTTTCACACTTTAATTTTGTGGCACAGTGGTCTTGACCATACCTCTGGACCAGGAGGTCTGAGTTCCATCAGTCTGGAGGTTTGTCATTGCACGTGCGAACAGTTTGATGAAAAAGTGTCGACAATATAGCAAAATGTCCAACAGCTTTTTCAAAGTTGGTGGTTAGAATGCAGCAAAAGTATTCGAGGAAGGGACTGATTTTGTGTTTTTTTTAAAGAAGACTTTCCGCACGGAAAAAAAGACTAAGTTATAAGGTAAGGCCATTGCGGAAATTCAAGATGTTATGGGAGCTGGAATCAGATGATTGAAAGTTGCTAGAGTGGGAGATGTTGACAGCAGGTCAAGTTTGAAGAGTTCAAGTGACAATATAGGATTGAAAACTGTAGAATTAAGATGGAGTGAATTAGAGGGGAAGAAATTGTCAATACCATTGACAAATTATAAATCTGAATTACCAAAACTAGTGACGATGTCATGTTCCTGTTTACCTCCTCTATGAAAACTTCAGTTTATTGACAGCAAAGGAAAATGGAATGTCAGTCATCTGCCAACCAATTACAAATTGCTAGAGAAACTCTGGCTGGGGAGCAAAACAGAGTGATTGTTTCGTGTTCTGTGACCCTCCTTCAGAACCATTTGGAATAGGGTCCCAGGACTTGAATATTGCCTCTTTCTCTCTCCAAGGATGTTGCCAGATCTCCTGAGTTTCAACAGCATTTTCAGTTTTTGTTTGTTTCAGATCTTCAGCTTCCGCTGTTTTTTTTTGTTTTATATCAGCTATCTGTCAAAAATAGTTGCAATACCTCCACAGTCAGGGGCTGTAGACTTTTGAAATATTGAGGATTTCCCAAGTGGCACTGCATCACTCGGTGCTTTGTTGCTTAAGCCTGCTTTTGTCTTGATGTTCTCCAAACCCTCCCCCATCTGCAAGAATGAGTACTCGAGGCTAATCTCAGTGGCGAGATCAGTTCTGCCTTCAAATCGCATTGAGCTTGTCTGTTTAAATGTGCTGGAGCTAAGGTATGGGAGCTAAATATATCTGACCTGAGTACAGGAAGTTAAGTGTGCACTGTTTTAGTCACATCCTTCGTATGTAAAATAATGCATCGAAGCTCATTTTGCCCACACTGGAAACAATTATAAGCCAAACTATATACTAACCGCATGTGTTTCCTTGGCATAACCTGCTGTCAGAGATATGTGTGTCCTATCTCCAGGAAAGGATGTTTTCACATGGTGATCGTGAGGACGTTTAAAAGCATTCTTTGTTTGTCATCAGTTGCCATAGGATCACATGGATACTGTTATATAGATACGAGCAAACGCTTAAAGTTCAAATTTTGACCTGTGATTCTTGAGACATATGTTGCCTACTCTCTCAACGCATTCATATAAAGTTGTGTACACCCTTTCTGACCCCCAGTTGGTGGCATTCCAAAAATAATCCATTGACAGTGTAATGTGTTCACTCTCTGAACAGGGGTGTGTGCTAATTAGCTGCACAATGTGAGATAAGGTTCATCCTGAAACCAAAAAAAAACAACTCCATATTCTATTTTTATGAAATACTGGAAACATTATTCTGCAAAATTTCCTTTTGTTTTGAATGTTCTAATATTGATAACAGGAAGTCTCCTCTTTTAATTAGCTTGCAGCTTGATATCCTAGCTTCACCCTTGTCCCCATGTTCCTTGAGTTTAAAAATTGCCATGTTGCTGCATCTAGAATTCCATGGGGTGTATTTTGTGGTCTTTTGAAGAATGTTGGGTTGGCAAGTTTGCGGCGAAAGTTGAGAGGATGCATGTTGGCTTGCAATAAAAGTCTAAACTGTTGTTTCTATGTCTAACTCAAAGTTGCTTTTAGAGTAGTTGGGTGGTGCCAAAGGAAAAAGAAAGAACTTGGATTTATAAGAGAGCTACCATGACTCCCAGTCATCTCAACCATTTCACAGCCAATGAAATAATGTAATCCTGTTGGGAAAATGCACCAGCCCAGTTTGGTCCTGCAAACAGCAGTGAGCTAAGTGACAGGATCAATCTGAGTTAACTGTGATGTTAAATGGAGTTCAGGACACTTGGAAAATTCCTGTGCTATCACAGAGGAACCTTGATTATTCAGCGTTCGATTATCCGAATTTCGGGTTATCCGGACAAGATTGTAGGGTCCCGATATTTGGCTAAACTGTGTTATTCGGCATTCGATTATCTGAACCTTTGATTATCCAAACCAAATATTCCCTGCTGAGGCTTTTGGATAATCAAAGTTTCTTTGTATCTGAAAGGTGCCATGCAGGGTGCACCTGCGAGGACAGGTAAGGCCGAGAACCTGATTCAGAAATTTGCATCTCTAGCATTACAACATTTGAGTGCTGGATGGGAACAGTGGTTCAGATTTGTGTGTTCAATTCAGTGGACAGGGGTTTGACCCATGACCTTCTGATTGAGGAAAGTGTACTAGCACTAATCAAGGCAAATTACTGAAAGCAAGCAGAATATTATACATAACATTGTAATAAAACAGTGCAATTTCCTCAAACGCAGAAGGGTAAAGGGGCCTGCCACAAGAGCATGTCAAGCAACCTTCCCAATTTTAAGTGACCCTTCCACAATGAGAGCGTCATTGGCAGGCTCAGTTCTATTAGAATTACATCGAGTGCAATGCCTTCTGCCTTCATGTGGGATTGCGGTTTTGGTAGTTAATCAGTGCTTGTGGGTGACTGGTTTGGGTAGTGATTGTTTCAGTGCAATGAATTATATCAGTTAATAATTTCAGTCTTCCCTGACAATGGGAACCACGAGAAGCTTTTGCCAATTAATTAAGAACAGGTTTTGTGCATTTTAATGAAATGAAGATGAAAATGAGCATCATTCATGTCAAGTTCCATTTCACTTTGTTGCCTTTTTATTTAAAATGAAATACCTTCAGAACGTCTAATGGGCTTGTTGGAAAAGGTGGTGACAGCACTCCGAACAGGTAGAGAGGCCAAGAGATGTTTGTGAATTAGTTAATCAGTATGCAGTTGATTTTTGCACTCTTGCACAGAAGGACACTGTCAATTTACCACTCAATCAATTTGCAGACCGCAAGAATAGAACAAAATTTTTACTGCACTTTGTAGGCCTCTCGCTGAGCAGGGCAGTGCATACTTGAATACCTCTTTATGTGGAGAATAGAGGAGACTATAACTTTAATAACCCAATACAAAGTGTAGTCTGTTTATGCTGTTTTAGTCGATATACACCTGTGCTGCCTGGATGAGAGATAATTATTGCTGTTGTCCTGTATAATGTGTTGGCCTGGTGAGGCTATTAAACTTGAGAGTCTTTCTTTCATTTTACTGCTGAGGAAGGTTTTGTGCCAGTTGAATGTTGTCCTGATGACCGTGGTGTCATCAGTAAGAGTTAGTTTAAAGTAATATTTCTTTCTGGTGGTTGGCTTTTTCATGATCTCATAGGTCAAACTGATCTGTGGTCCATCTTATTCAGTTGGTGTATGTGCATATGTCTTTATTGTGGTTCTGTTCGTCGAGCTCTGAATTTTTGTTGCAGACGTTTCGTCCCCTGTCTAGGTGACATCCTCAGTGCTTGGGAGCCTCCTGTGAAGCACTTCTGTGATGTTTCCTCTAGCATTTATAGTGGTTTGTCTCTGCCGCTTCCGGTTGTCAGTTCCAGCTGTCCGCTGCAGTGGCCGGTATATTGGGTCCAGGTCGATGTGTTTGTTGATAGAATCTGTGGATGAGTGCCATGCCTCTAGGAATTCCCTGGCTGTTCTCTGTTTGGCTTGTCCTATAATAGTAGTGTTGTCCCATTGGAACTCATGTTGCTTGTCATCTGAATGTGTGGCTACTAAGGATAGCTGGTCATGTCGTTTCGTGGCTAGTTGGTGTTCGTGTATACAGATCGTTAGCTGTCTTCCTGTTTGTCCTATGTAGTGTTGTGTGCAGTCCTTGCATGGGATTTTGTACACTACATTGGTTTTGCTCATGCTGGGTATCAGGTCCTTTGTCCTGGTGAGTTGTTGTCTGAGAGTGGCTGTTGGTTTGTGTGCTGTTATGAGTCCTAGTGGTCGCAGTAGTCTGGCTGTCAGTTCAGAAATGCTCTTGATGTATGGTAACGTGGCTAGTCCTTTGGGTTGTGGCATGTCCTCATTCCATTGTCTTTCCCTTAGGCATCTGTTGATGAAATTGCGGGGGTATCCGTTTTTGGTGAATACATTGTAGAGATGGTGTTCTTCCTCTTTTTACAATTCTGGTGTGTGTTGGGGTGGTTGCTTTCGTAGTTCAGGACTTGGTCTGTGTGCGTGGCTTTCCTGTATACTTTTTGTGGTGAATTCTCCATTCAGTATTCTCTGTACCATCACGTCTAGGATGGGAGTTGGTTGTCCTTTTCTTCCTCTCTAGTGAATCTGATTCCTGAGAGTGTGGCGTTGATGATCTGGTGTGTGTTCTCTATTTCTGTGTTTTTAATGATTACAAAGGTGTCATCTACATATTTGACCCAGAGTTTAGGTTGAATTTGCCGTAAGACCTTTTGTTCTAATCTTTGCATTACAGCTTCTGCTATGAGTCCAGAGATGGGTGAGCCCATGGGTGTGCCGTTGATTTGTTCATATATTTGGTTGTTGAATGTGAAGTGTGTTGTGAGGCACAGGTCCAGTAGTTTGAGTATGCCGTCTTTGTTGATAGGTTCCCTGTCTTGTTGTCTGTTCTGTATGTCCAGCAGGTTGGCTATTGTTTCTCTGGCTAGGGTTTTGTCGATAGAGGTGAACAGTGCCGTTACATTGAATGAGACCATAGTTTCTTCCTTGTCTATATGTATATTTCTGATGATATCCAAGAATTCCTGTGTTGACCAATATATTGGCCACTACAGCGGACAGCTCGAACTGACAACCGGAAGCGGCAGAGACAGGCCATTATAAATGCCGGAGGAAACATCACAGAAGCACTTCACAGGAGGCTCCCAAGCACTGAGGATGTCACCTAGACAGGGGACAAAACGTTTGCAACACAAATTCCCAGCTCGGCGAACAGAACCACAACAACGAGCACCCGAGCTACAAATCTTCTTTCAAACTTTGAACATATGTCTTTACTCATGGAGTAGTTGGAAAATACTTAACCAGCGGGTGGATTAGGCATCATAATGTTTAATTTGTCAGTAAATCTCTCAACTATTTCAAATCAAGGAGTGGAGAGCAAGATGAGATGCAAATGAGTCCAACAGTTCCGTGTTGACCAGTGCCCTGATTTTATTTGTCTTTTATTTGCCCTGGATGGTTGTGACAATTGAATGTCCCCCTCTGTCAACTTTAGTTCAAGCAAGTCTCGAGCATTACTATGCCTGAACTGTTGGGTGTGTTATTCTGGGCCAAATTGTTTTAAAAACTAAAATCAACTTGTTTACAGCAAAGTGCCTGTGGGATTGAATACTGTTTTTAATTTCAGAGATTTAACAGCCACATAACTTGGCCCTGGAAAATGCGAGGTATTGTGTATAAAATCTCACCAATCCTGTTGCTTGGACTCTGATCCCTCGGCTCAACTCCCCATCCATTCCCATGGAAAAGAATGTGGCATCATTTTCATTGCAGCTGTCTGCTTGTAACCTCAGAAAGGAAAGTTGATCTTCCTCTTCCTTTGCCATTGGATGATGGGCTAAAGAGGAAGATACTCTTGATGTGTGGGAGGGTGGGGACATGAGGCAAGGAGTCAAATCGTTTGCATAATCCTCCATCCAAAAAATTGCCATAATACATGCCCCTTTTTTTTGTAAATAACTGAACAAAGTGCCCTTTTAGATATGAACTTGGTGAGGTAGGTGTCCTTTTAAAGCATTTCCTTTTAAAGATGGGGAAACAAATTAATTGATGCACCCAGCTGTTTCTTTTGCAGTGAACTTCCGCTTTGAGGAAGCTTGAGGTAAGGACTCTGAAGAACCTGTTTGATCATGGTTATCTCCTGATCTGTGTGCTGCAGCTAGTATCTATGCACGCTCTTCAGTTGATTTTTGTCTGTGGTTTTTGCTGTATGTATTATTCAGTTTAACCTCAACAAAATAAGCCAAATTTATAAAGCCATTCTTTGCTCATTGTCACTTTTATAAGTTGGCTTTGAGTAATCCTTTCAAGAACATTTGGACCAGGCCTTTTTTTTTGTTGCTTTGTATTGCAGATGTACAGTTGTTTTAGTTTAGGGGTGTAATTTAGTAAAATTCTTGCTCTTCAAAATTTGAGTGTGTCCTGTGGAAGCAATGATACTTTCATATGCGTGTCAGGTAATTTTAAAACATGCATTAAGGCAAGAGAAAAATGCAGAACAAATCTACTTTTTATAAAGGGGAGATGGAGTTGGCCTTCTCTTCATTTGGTTTAGGGACAGATGGATTTTGTGACTGACTTCTGCCACTGAGGAAGTCTGACTCGAAGCCAGCCTTATATTTAAACTTGAAAGCTAGGAACCAGCTGGGAGTATGTGATCTTTTCAAAGGGACAGGCAGGAAGGAAAAGATGCTGGTGTAACATTGTTGCTATGGGATGGAATAAGTACAATTGCAAGAAATAATCTTGAATCAAAAGATGCAGAATCCATAAGAATAAGAATTCATAAAGTGGAGGTATACGTAGAAAGAAAAGAAAATCCTGAAAGGAGTAATCTATGTAGTCCTTTAACAGTAGGTATACAATGGGAGAGAGGCTAAATCAGGAGATGATGAGGATGTGTACAAATACAGTACATTAATCATAGAAGACTTCAATCTTCATGTAGATTGGGATGTCGGATTGGAAAATGAAGCATTGAGTTTCCGAGATCAAGAGGTTATGGCTGCAACCTGGGATCAAGCTACTTTGCATCTGGTGATGTGTAATGAGGCAGGCTTAAAAAATTATGTCAGTAAAAGATCGCCGAAGAAGTAGTGACTATAATGTGGTAGAACTTAGCAATCAGTTCGCACAGAAGGAACTTGCATCAGAAACATTTACACTAAGCTTAAGTAAGGAAGGTTATATGAAGGATTGAGGGCAGAGCTTGTAGGGGTGAAAAGGAGAGCAAAGACATTGTGGAACAATTGCAGCCGTTCAAGAAAATAATTTATGGCTCATGACAGAGATGTATTTCTGTTTGGAAGAGGGATTCTAGGAAGGAGATTAGCCTACTATAGTTAGCCAAGAAAGTTAAGGATAGCATCTGATTAAAAGAAACAAACACACACGTTGTGGCAAAGATTAACAATAAATCGAAGGGTAAAAAAAGACCCAGCAAAAATGACCAAATCAAAGTAGGAGAAAATATACTTGCAAGTCACATCCAAACAGACAAGAAGAGCTTCTTTGAATATCTAAAAAGGAAGAGAGAATCACAGTGAACATAGGTGTTTTAGAGATTGAGGCTGGAGAAATATGAACAGGAACCAAGAGATGAACTACATAAATATTTTGTATCTATCTTCATATTAGAAGCCACTAGTAGCATTTCACAACTGCTAAAGAGGCAAAACGAAGAAGTAAATACAATACCTATCACTAGAGGCAAAATACTAAAGAAACCAATGAAGCCAAAGATCAATATAGCCCTTGGACCTGATGGGATGCATCCTAGGAAGTAGCTGCAGGGCTAATGGATGCACTATCTTCCAGGCATCCTTAAATTCTGGAAATTTCCCAGAAGATTGGCAAGCTGCCAGTGTAACACTTCTAGCTAAATATGGAAAAAGATTTAATGAAACAGGATTCTATGGGTCAGTTAGCTTAATATGTGTTTTGCTTAATATGTTAAAGTATGTTATTAAGCATATAATAGCAGAGTGTTTAGAAATATGATCTAATTAAGCAGAGTCTGTATGCTTTTGTGAAGGGGGAATTATGCCTGACAGATCTACTAGAATTATTTGAGGAGGTAACAAGAGGGATAGATAAACGAAGAGCAGTGAATATAATATATTTTGATGTTCAGAAGATATTTACATACTTAAAATTAGAGCCTATGGTCTTAGACTTGATGTATTAGCTTGGGTTGAGGATTGGTTATCTAATAGGAGATTGAGTGGGATAAGGGAGATATTTAGAGAATGGTATTTGTAACTCTGAGTGTGCCACAATGAGCAGAGCTGGAACCACCATTATTTACAGTATGTATTCATAACTTAGATGAGAAAAGTGAATGTACCAGAGCGAAGTTTGCAGATGGGACAAAAATAGATGGGAAGGCAAATGGTGAGATTGACAAAGTCAGCAGAGGAATTTAGGTTAAGTGAGTGGGCATAATTTTAACAGATGGAATGTAATGTGTAAGCATGTGACATTATACACTTTGGCAGAAGGAATAGAAGCAAAAAAAAGGCAGATGCTGGAATGCAAGGTAGACCAGCAGGAGGCTAGAAGAACACAGCAAGACAGGCAGCATCAGGAGGTGGTGAAGTCAACATTTCAAGTGTAACCCTTCTTCAAAATGAATGGAGGAGATGAATATTATTTAATTTGGGATAGACTGCAGATAGCTACAGAACTGAGGGATAGAAGGTCATCGTGCATCAATCACAAAAAGCTAGCATCCAAATTCAGTGAGTAATAGGGAAGTCAAATGGAATGTTGGACTTTATATCAAAGGGAATGGAATATAGATGTAGGGAAGTTTTGCTAAAATTATGTATGCCACTAGTCAGGCCACAGTTGGAATACAGTGAACAATTTTGGGCCCCTTTTTCTAAGGAAAGGTATTGTGGTATTGGAGGCGGTCCAGAGAAGGTTCATGAGGCAGATACCAGGTATGGAGGGACCTTCTGAGGATAAGTTGGGTAGGTTGGGTCTGTACAGAATATGGAAGAATGAGAGCTACCCTTATTGAAACGTACAAAATTCTGAAGGGATTTGACAGGGTTGATACAGGAACGTTGGCTCTCCTTGTGGGAGAGCCTAGGGCGAGAGGTCATTATCTCAGGATAAGGGGTTGTGCATTTAAAACAGAGATGAGGAATTTCTTCTGTGAATAGTGAATCTGTGGAATTCTTTACTGCAGACGGCTGTTGAGACTGAATTGTTAAGTATGTTCAAGGTTGAGATAAATGTTTAATTAGTAAAGTTTAACTCCTACAACTTCAGACTTGTGTAATAACAACTCTCAGCAGGTTGACGAGAAATTTTTACAAAAGGGAATGGAGAAAATGTAGAAAAGTAGAATTGTAGGTGATCAGATCAGCCCTGATCTCTCTGGATGCTGGACTGGATGGGTTGAACGGCCTGCTTCTGCTCCCACAGTTGATGGTTTTAAGCAGTCTATGTCCCAGGATCTTGATCACAGGCCAGCAACTCTAAGGATATCACCTCCAGTAAATGGCAGCTTTAATCATTGCCACAGCACCCCTGACTTCCCTATTACTCACTGAATTTGGATGCTAGCTTTTTGTGATTGATGCACGATGACCTTCTATCCCTCAGTTCTGTGCCCAGTAGCTGAATTAAGAAATGGTAAGCCTGTATTTTTGGAATGTGATTTTTGATGCTGTGGTATAGGCTCTGAACTTGAATTTCAGTGAAGTGGTTTCTCTGTAGGCTCGTGCAAATGACTCCACTGTGTGTTGATGCTTTTTATCCTTCCAAACTTGTTATTTTTGGGAAGAATAAATTTGATTGTGTAACAATGGGGTAGCTAGGGCCAGGTATTCAATACTCAAGAGACTGAAAAAGCATTTTTTGTCAAGAAAAACATCTGACAGTATTTGAATCAACCTGAATCCCGGCTCAGGTGCTGGGAGGGTTACATTGAAATGGAAAGTCTCCTGCGATCAGCTTCTCCATTGTCAGGCTGTGTACCCACGTACCAGATGAGAACCAGATAATATCCATTCAACCCCATCTTTCTGGAGAAAGTGTCTTTTTAAATGGGCCTTGACCTACATGAAAAGAGAGACTTCAGCTCAGCACCAACAATTGCAAATTGAATTTCACCAACGTTTTCTTGGCTATTTGAAGGGGTACTGACCTTCACATTGTATTCGGGTTGTAACGTAAATAGTAATTCCTTGAAACATCAATTTTAGTAAAATGATTCTAAACCAGGTTTCATTTCACTTTTATGACTGTCTAAGCTGAACTAAGTTTTGGTTCCAGAGCTTGGATTGTTAAGCCTGAAAGCCTATTGTATGTTATCAGTCATAGTTTTGAAATTGAAGTTCGTTTGAGGCTGATCCACAGTAAGACACTCTGCACTATGCTTGTATCTGGTCTCTGGCTGGGACTCCTCTCTTCAACCTGCCAAGTCCTACTGTAATGAATAGTCATGGCTGCTAGATATTGATTCACATCTCTCAACAGTTCTCTTCTAGAGAAGGTGATTTCTCCTGCTTATATTCAGCATTCATGACTGTAGCTGTCACTCAGTGTGAACCGCAATCATACTCAAATGACGAATGAATCTTGCCTAAGCAACAAAGTGATTCATTTTTGGAAGTGTTGATGGATACAACTGAGTTGCTGGTTATGATAGTAGGACCACTCTCTGTCCATTGTTTAAGGCTGAATCGCACTCTCTTTGCAAAGTTGTTGTTGCATTTGACTTTGAGGTGACCTTCAAAACACCAGTGTTACCTGATTCATCTCTCTGCCTACCTCAGCTTATTTTCTGCTGAAATCCTCATCTATGCCATTGTTGCCTATACACTTGGACTATTACAGGGCGCTGCTGGTCAGACCTTTGTCTCCTACTCTTGGAGAGATGCAAATTCATCTAAAATCTCCTTATATCTTAACTCTTATGTTAGCACTTTCACTCTTCAAGTCCAAACACACTCTCACTGAAGTAAATTGGCTTATGGTCCGGTAATGCTTTGCTATTAAAATTCCTTTTTTGAATTTGTTTGAGGAATGTGGGCATTTGCATTAGGCCAGCATTTATTGCTCATACCTGAGAGTAGGTAGTGAGTTGAGTTCTTGAACTGCTATGGCCTTGAGATGCAAGGACCATCAGTGCTAAGGCAGCCTTCCAAGGCGAAGGCAGCTCCAAGAATTTGACCCAGAGTAGGTAAAGGCATGCCAAGTCAGAATAATGTGTGACTTGGAGGGGAGTTTTCAGGTGGCAGAGTTTCCAGGCATCCATTTCCCTCCTCCTTATCAGGGCATTATGCAGAATTGGAAGGTGTTGCCCAAGGACCCTTTGTGACTGCGTCTTGTAAGTAGTACAAACTGTTATGGTGAATGCTGAAAATGGTAAATGGGATGCCAAGTCAAGTGGGCTGCTTTGTCCTGGATGATGTTCAGCTTCTTCAATGTCATTGACTGGATAAATGCTGTTCCAATTAATCCATCACACTCCTGACTTATACCTTCCTAGGTACGGGACGGATTTTGAAGTATCAGGAGGTGAGTTAACTGTGACAGTATTCTAAGCCTCTGACCTGCTGTTGTAGCTGCAGGTGATAGCCTAGTAGTTTTATTGCTAAACTATTAATGTAGAAACTCAGCTAGTGTTCTAGGGACCCACAATAGCTTGTGGAATTTGGAATTTTTTTAACAAACTGGAATTACAAATCTACTGATCATCACAAATCTATTGCCAATTGTCAGAGAAACCAAAGTTGCTCACTAATGACCTTCAGGGAAGGAAATTGCCATCCTCACCTGGTTTGGCCTGGCCTGCATGTAACTCCAGCCACACCGTAATGTGGTTGACTCTCAACTGAAATGGCCTGGAAATCCACTCAGTTCAAGGGACCAGCCAGAAATCCTGGTCAGCCCAAGATGCCACATACCACGGGGAGTAAAAAAGAAACTCCCACTATTGAAATGGCTAGTTCAGTTTCTGGTCAGTTGTAACCCCCAGAATGTTGTTAATAGGAGTTTAAACAATGGTAATGTCACAGGGGTATAAGTTAAATTTTTTTTTGCTGGACAGGGTCAAGAGATAATGGTTAGATTCAAGCCCTATATAGTTGATAATCGGTAATGTTGGTTGTATAGGATATCTGAGAGGGCAGATTAATGGGGACACGTACGCTACGTGGTGAGTCAATGATGAGGTCAAGGTCAACGAAGCAGAGAGTTGCATGATCTTTAGAGTCATACACAAGGTGAATACCCTGTGCCAATATGGAGTCTGTTAGAACTTCTTCATTGGTATCTCTTAAATCGTAGCCTTATTCTATACTTTTAGTTTATTCAGGGATGTTGGCATCACTGGCTGGGCTAGCCTTGATTGTGCACCGTTAATGGCTCTTGAGAAGATGGTTGTGAACCTTCTTGAACTATGGCAGTCATGTGGTGTGGATACACCCACAGTGATGTAAGGGAGGGAGTTCCTAGATTTTGCCCTAGTGATGGTGAGGGAATGATAATATTATTCCAAGTCAGGATGATATGTAGCTTAGGGGGAATTTGCGACTCATGAAGTTCATATGTATTGGCTGCCCTTGCCCATTTGGACTATAGAGGTCACAGGTTTGGAGAGTGTCATAGAAGGAGACTTGATGATTTGTGTTAGTGAACTTTGTAAATGGTACACATTGCTGCTACTCTGCATTGGTGGTAGAGGGAGTGAATCCTGAAGATTTTAGATGTAGCCATAGTATGGATGTGGCTAGTTCAGTTCAGTTTCTGATCAATGGTAATGCTCTGGGATGTTGATAATCGGGTAATTAGCAATGGTAATGTCATTGAACAATCAAGGGGTGATGATTAGCTTCTCTCTTGGACATTGCTTTGCACTTGTGTGGAGTGAATGTTATTTTCCACTTGTCAACCCAAGCCAAGATGTTGTCTTGATCTGGGCAAAATGGACACAATGACCTCAGTATCTAAGAAGTCCTGAACGGTACAGAATGGTTGTGTAAAAATCAGTGAACATCCTTACTTCTGGCCTTAGGGTGACCTCAGTGACCAGATCTCAGAGATGTGCTGAAGCTGAAATGATTGGCCTCCAAGAGTCACAACCATCTTTCTTTGTGCAAGGTCTGACTCTAAACATGGGGAGCGTCTCTCAGTCGATTCCCATTGACTCCAGGTTTGTCTGGGCTCCTTGATGTCACACTAGAATGTTGTCCTGATGTCAAGGGTAGACTTTGAGTTAATTCATTTTAATCTTAATTCATTAAATGTACAGTAGCCTTTTGGTATTACTGTATGGATGGGGGTCAGTTAGCTCAGTTGACTGAGTGGCTAGTTTGTGCTGCAGAGTGCTGCCAACAACGTGGGTTCAATTCTGCACTGGCTGAGGTTACCAGGAAGGACTCTTCTCAACTTCTTCCTTGCCTGAGGCCTGGTAACCCTTAGGGTAAATCCCCACCAGTCATTTCTCTAATGAGAGAACAGTGCTATGGTCCAGTAGGGCTATGGTAACTTTATCTTTACTGCACAGAACTTTTACGGTTGAGTTGCTGAGTATAAAAAGATCGACATTGCAGATCAATTGAGTCACATTTTTTATATTTTACTGAGTTAGCTGAACTGTTTCAGGGCCTACGTTCAGGTTCCTGCTGTGACTTTGGTCCTGGGATGGGCATAGAACAATATTTGGCACAGATTTTTTGTCCTGATTGTGCTCTCCTCTGCTTATTCTGGAATATGTTTTGCAAGGATGTACAAATGAGGACACAATTGGAATTGGCTGCAATCACAGTGTTGTTCCATTGTCTGATATGACCTACTAATGTAATATGTCAAGGAAGAACAGCCACCTGAATGTGATTCTGAAGTAATGCGTTTTAGCAAATATCGCAGCCTGTTGGAGAAGGATGATTTGTGGCAGAAACGAAATGTTCTGTCGTTTGTATATGTTTATTTAAGCACTGTCAAAACCTATTATTAAATATAAGCCACATCTTGAATACACTGGTGATGATGGGAATAGGGACAATAGAAAGGCTTTAGGGTTATTATCTATTAGTCTGAACCTGCTTTGTACTTGTTCAGTAAATGGAAATTGAGCACTCTGCCAATAGCTCAAAGGAGGAATGATGTAACATACTGCAGTACCAATGTAATTTTAAGTCTGGTTAGATTTGGAACTAATACTCATTCCAGTTCATTAGTGCTTGACAAACTGCTGGTATTATTACTGATGGAGATGAAACCAGTGTCCCAATTAACAATGTAATTGATTTTGATGCTGTCACTCTGCTGGTGATGCAGCTTGACCCTGCTTCCTGCTTTTAAGTAGGGATCTTCAAACATCTGTTTGGAGGGAAATCTCCTGCAAATACTAATGACCTCTTTATCACTGGCTGTGTGATGCGAGGTACATAATGTTTCCTAGTCAGAATCTCAACTTTATTCTAACTGGCACATTGCAAAACTCCAACATACTGATTACCAGTTCCCTAGACATCCAGTTGTCATCCTTTTATTCTTTAGGATATAACCACTGCCTGTGATTTAGCTTCACTTGACCTCAGACATCCCTGCCAGATCCTACTTGGTGAGAACAGAACAGTGGTTATTATTGCAAATGGCAAGAGTTCTTTGGAGAACAACTGAGATAATCAGAGTAGTTGAAGTCAAGTCCAGAATTTTGCAGATTCATATGGACCATAAAAACTGACTTGGATCTGTTTCTATGCTGTAAGTTTGGCTTCACCTACACTGTCTATTTTAACAATGGATATTGCAAAATACTGTATTGCTTATTTCAAAAGGGCGAATATCTGGCTTTATTATAAACCATGTTCTCAACAAAAAAAAACTTGTCCTGCATGTGAAAAAGTCATCATTTATCCAGCAGTGTGTCAATGAGCTGTAGCTATCAGGTCTTGACACATAGATGCCTGAGTTTCAAGAATTCTGAAAATCCTCCAATACCTTCTTAGTACAGAGCTGCACAGCTGTTCAAAAAGTTCCTGCTGACGTAATTTCTATTTGTAACTTTCAAGTGTTTGGAGTGGTGTATCCTTCTCGGACAGACCTAAGCCACAGCTAACAGTTAGCCTGGATCAACTTTCTCTCCGTGACTTTGAAAACATGAGTTGGATCTCCCTGCTCTTTTCTGAAAATCAGTCCAGCTTCCTTAATCTTTCCCCATAACTTAAATTCTTGAACCCTAGGATCATTATGTTGCTTCACTCTCAACACTCTCAAGGGTAATCATATCCTTTGTTATCCAGTGAGGAGAACTATGTGCAGTATTCAAAATGGCATGGAGATTTTTCTAATATTGCAACAGCAACCACACTTCAAAAATTGCTTAAAGAGTCATATTGTTAGGTCCTTTTTCTTATACACTTGATAGGCCAACTTCTGTGAACAGTCAAAATTTATTAAGCAAGTACAGTACAAGCTGTGGAGAAACGCTTAATACTCTACACAGTGCTTGCAAAGTGTATCAAGAGAAGCTCTCTGAACAAACGGATAGTTCTTTTATCCAAAATTTCTACATCACAGTCAGTAATGCTCACAAGACAACCCCCAACCACTCCCCCACAGTCACATGCCACTCAAACCACAATGAAGTAACCTGATTATCTCCAGAAACAATGTAATGTAGATCATCCCTTAATGGCCAGATCTGGTGTAAATCATTTTTTTTGGATTGCAGGGAGTAGTCAGAATTTTAACTGCAGTGTTCTTATTGATTCTGAATAGAGGATGATAATGTAAATTTACTCTGAATAGTAGGAGATGATAATGTAGAATTTTTTACATTGTATCTGCAAGACAGAGAAACTTGCCACCCTACCCCCAGGGCATCCAATTTCTTAGATCAACAGAGCAAATTAACCCCTTAACATCTCAATATCAGACTTGAGATGTTAACTCAGTTTCTGTCTCCACAGATGCTACCAGAACCTGCTGAGTCTCTCCAACACCTTCTGTTTTTATTTCCAATCTCCAACATTTGCAGTACTTTTACTTCAACAGTAATTCATTGACTGCAAAGTAATTCTGTGGGTAGATTGTGAAAAGTCCCCTATAAATCCAAAATCAGAAATTGCTAGAGAAACTCAGCAGGTCTGGCAGCATCTTTGGAAAGAAAACAGAGTTTCGAGTTTCGAGTCCAGTGATCCTCCTTCATAACACTACTGAGTTCGTCCAAGGATTTGTTTTTGTTTAAGATTTCGAGCATCTGCAATTCTTTGTTTTATTTTCTATATAAATGCAGCCTTTCTCTTTTATATTGGGCTTGTCACAGCACCACTTCCCCATCCTATTTGTAGTATTTGTAATTATTTATAAATGAATTTTCACTGGTCCTCGGTGTAACTTTCCTATCTTCAGCTTATTTTGGGTTGGGGTCTGTCAGGAATGTTGGTAACTTTGAAGATATTGCTGACCATAGGGTCGCAAACCTCATGCAGAGTGTGGGACATGGATTTGTGGAGGCCACTGACTGTGAAGAGGTTTCATCATACTCCTTTTTAGTGTTCTGGTTAACCGGTACTGCTCATTGGCTTGGCAGGGATCTGTCAGAATTCTAAGGCACTTATATAAGTTACAGAGAGTCAGTTTGTAGACTTGCTCTTTCAGGTGGTCTCTGTACTCTAAGGTCCAATGGAGAGCCCAGTGGATCTTGAGCCTGATTTCTGTCTGCTTGTGGTCATGTTTCTGTATCATCCCAAGTCTGTTTAGTTGCAACATGGTATTTCAATTATATTTTTAACTTTTCTGCAATTAATTAACATCCACCTTACAGATGTTAAGGCAGGCAGAACCTGCAGCTGTACCACTTTGGAGGAAAAGCTTAAGAATCCAGTGGCATGCGGAAAATAAGATGAGCATTTTAACTCTGGTTAATGGGTCATTTCTTTGTGGCACGAGAGCGCAAAAATCGGTCTCTTCACCCAACAGCTGTGTTTGTGCTTCACATAAGCCTCCTCCCACCTTGCTTCATGCTTTCTTTATTGCATATCTTTCAGTTCCTCCTCCCTTGTTTATTTAGGTAGTGTAATGATTATAATGAGGTCAGCCAGGTGGACCTCATAAAATATGAGCTCCCTGACTGGGTGGGGATAGTCTTTGGAGGGTTGGTGTGGATTGATGGGCCAATAGCCTGATTTCCTGTTGTAAGGATTCTATGATCTAAGGCTATGATGTTTGATATTTGCAGATACATAGTTTACAGTCCTTTGCATGCTATGTTCACTCCATGATTCAGAATAATTATGTACTTGCCCTGAACATGTCACAGTGCTGGGGTGATTATTTGACCCAACTAGCTGAAGCCAGGGAATGTGCTCAAAAGTCAAAGCTGGCCACACCAGGCTATGCCAATAGATGTGCCATCTTTCAGATGATATGTCAAACCAAAGCCATGTCTCCCTGCTTGGGTGGATGTGCAAGATCCCATGGCGCTACTTCAAAGTGGATCAGGAAAATTATGAAATAAACACACAAAATACAGATCAACCTTTTTTTTTTAGAGTAGATTACTTACAGTGTGGAAACAGGCCCTTCGGCCCAACAAGTCCACACCGCACCCGCCGAAGCGCAACCCACCCATACCCCTATATCTACCCCTTACCTAACACTGCGGGCAATTTAGCATGGCCAATTCACCTGACCTGCACATCTTTGGAGTGTGGGAGGAAACCGGAGCACCCGGAGGAAACCCACGCAGACACGGGGAGAACGTGCAAACTCCACACAGAGAGTCGCCTGAGGCGGGAATTGAACCCAGATCTCTGGCGCTAACCATCATCCACTCAGGCAGCATTTGTAGCAATAGCGCCTGAGTTGATGTATCAAGTCAACATGGTTTCCTCAGAAAACAAAAAACGAAGAGTTGCCTATGCTGGAAATCAGAAAACAAAAACAGAGATTGCTGGAAAAACTCCTTGGGTCTGGCAGTAGCTGTGGAGCAAAAGCAGAGTCAATGTTTCAAAATCCAGTGATCCATTTTGAAGACTACTATCTAACTATGAGTTGGAAAATAACTGTCAGCCTCTTTATTTATGGTAACCTTTGAAAAGGAAATTTTAAAAAAATTGATATGGTTTAACATTACACATTTTGGCCCTGGGCACCAAATGTGTTAGATAACTGTTATACTGTGTTACTTAAGTAAAACTAAAATAACCATCCAATCAAGTGTAAGAACAGTAAAATTTAAATATTTAGAACTCCTCATTTCTCTGGTGCACTTGCCGTATCTTGCAATCAAATTTTGAACCCCTAGTAATTTTTGATTTTACTTGCTTTCCAAATAAGAAGGTACTGAAACCATTAATCCTATTTTAATCTTTATTTAAAGATCCCTTTCAAATTTACATTTTACTAATTTGAAAATGTTTCCTTGTTCCCCTGTTCATGCTTGTGCCATCATCTAATGCTCTCCTAGCAGAACCATAAAGCAAACTATTGCACAATATTGTGATTGATATTGATATGCTTTGTGCTTCTGCATCAGATGGACTGCCTCTTTACAGTCTGTATATAAGGTTGTGTGTAATTTTAAATTCAAATTAACAACTAACCATTCTATCCATAGAAGAACAGGGGGCAGTGGTTCATAAAAACAAGTTTCTGACATTACACAGTTAGTTACAAATCCAGCTGCTGTTGGTCAGGGAAGCAATGGTTTGTCAGAGGAAGCTGTGTATATTTATATTTTTGTTAAGTATTTTGAGAATGGCCTCTTTCCTCTGCCTGTGTGAATTGGAATGAGGGAAAAGGAAGTAGTGGCCATTGTAATGTAACTGAAGAACAGATTTGATATTGTGCTCCTCCCTGCTAAACCTTTTTGCATTCTCCTGATGGATCCTGATTCGGATTGGGGTTTTGGTTAGTAGCCTCTGGCTGCCACCTTGGCTAAGTTGCCCAGTGATTGTTGGCAGACTCTTTGATTGGGCCCAGCAGGCTGTCCCAGGGCCATGCAACCTCAGCATCATGACAGAGGCAACAGCAACTCCAGAACAAGGCTCCTTTCCATGAATGGGTGGCTCCTGACACTGTTTCCATCAGCTCTTACAGCTTTCCCAAATCCCAACCTGCTGGGCAAGCTTCTAATGAGAACAGCTGCTGGAAAAGCTCAACAGGTCTGGCAGCATCTGTGAAGGGAGATCAGAGTTAACGTTTCAGATCCAATGAAGCCACTTCTGAGGAAGGGTTACTGGACCTGAAGCATTAACTCTGCTTTCTCTCTGCAGATGCTGCCAGACCTACTGAGCTTTTCGTGCAACTTCTATTTTTGTTTCTAATTTACAGCATCCGCAGTTCTTTTGGTTTTTATTAAGCGTCTAATGGTGCCTCTTAACTCTCCCAGGGCTCACTACCAAGTCCTAAATTCTTTTTGTTCTATTTTACCTCTCCACCTGATATACCATGAGTCATTGTTTTGTTTCTCTACAGGAAAGGAGTGTTTATTAGATCATAGTGCAGGAATCCTTTTGTTCATGGGCATTCGCTTATACTGCTAGTTTCCAAGCCCAGCGATCAATTTGGCTGATTTTAATACTGACCGGGTGAGATTGATTAACTCTGAGGAAAGTACCTGGTGGTTTCCCCTTTATTGACTATAGTCCCTTGCTGTTCTGTTTGCCAACTGAACTAGATGCTTGCATATAACCAACTAAACTTAAACTTTAACAGATACACATGATACTTTGTTGGGCTTGTGGTGTGTATGGCATCTGCTCTACTGAAAGCTGATGAAGAATACTTTATATAAGTAACATTGAAAGCACAATTATTTTTCAATGTAACAAAGTGAGATTAAATTCCTATCCTGTTTGAAGTAGCACTTTATGACTGAATATGTTACTAAATAACTTTGTGGTTTAGCAAATAACTTTCTGTATACTTATTTTCTTCTCTTTTGACTTACAGCACCTTGTGTCATGAAACTTACACCAAATCACGCTCCATTATATGTAAGTAATAAAATTTTTTAAAGAAAACTATTTTTCAGAGCAGTGGAGCTATTGATAAGTTCAGTCATTCAGATTCTGAAAGGTTGTCGTTTTATTCCGTTACGAGGTTAGATGTGGGGTTTAGGAGCTAACTAGAGCGCACCTGAATATATGAATGTTTTAAAAGATAACGCCTGCAAAACACAAGGTTTGGAAACTGTTCTTCCACAAAATTAGACTTCAATGCAAGACTGAAGAAGTAAAAGTCTATATGCTCCAAGTAAGGGACGAAGTGAAATGTTTTTGGATATTTTCAGCTGACTATAAAGTGGGCACAAAACCCAAATTATAGAGCTACCTCTGGGTGTAGCATTAAATTTCAACTTTTACTGAGAGCGATCACTAGATGGTTGGAAGGGGAACATTGCTATGTAGATGATAAAGTGAGTGTTTTTCTGTGTATAAGTTGGGAGACTGGATTCAACTTTGGACCTGACGTGGGGGTGTTCCACATTGGCACCAGCTATAAGACCATGAAGCATTAATGCAGAAGTGGGCCATTTGGCCCACCAAATCTGCTGTGCCATTCAATGAGATCATGGCTGTTCAGATCATTCTCAACTCCACTTTACTGCGTCTTCCACATAACCCTTGATTCCCATACTCATTAAAAGTCACTATTTCATTGTTGAAGACCCAACCTTGACAACTGTCTGCAGTAAAGAGTTCCACGAGTTTGCTACCCTCTGAGAAAACATATTCTTCCTGATCACCGTCTTAAATGGTCAACCCCTTACTCTGGGATAGTCGATGAGTTGGGCTGAGGGGTCTGTTTCCATCATAACCCTTAACCTCTATTTATGCTGTTAATTCATTAATTTTATTCCAAATACTAAGTACTTTTATGTGAAGAACCATTAATTTGGCCTTTTTATTATCATGTTTTCTCCCTTGGATAGCCTTTGCTGTTTTTCATATACTTGTATACTCTTGTGTCTCCTTGTGCCACTCTGAGTACTGTTGTCTCCATTTGTGCCCTGTAATGCCACCATATCAATTTCCTTTGTAGGTCTCCATATCTGTAAGTGATTAATTACTTAGTGCTGCCATCCCTCATCGTGATCAATACAAAAGAAATATGCCAACTATTGTCTTTTAATTTCATTACAATCTCTGCTAAAATATAAGCTTTGACAAAAATTAATATAAGTTATCATTTCCTTGTGTCTATTTAAAACATTTGCACACAATAGTTAGTATATCGTTACATTGGCAACGAGTTGTCTGCTATTGTCTTAATCGAGTGACCATTACTTTTGCACCGTGTCTAATCAGTGACTGAGTGTCAGGTTATATAGAATTATGGGCAATGCTCCAGCAAAACTAGATAAGCAATGAATCCATATCCATGTCGGCAGTTGAGACATTGCGAGTGAGTAGTAACAAAACTTGTCTTTTTTTAATGGAGGCCCAAATTGTCTTTTGTCCAGAGTCTCTTCATCCCTGTCCTATTAAAGCCAACTAACTCAGCAGCAACTGGGATATTGCCTAAACCCCTCCTGCTCTGTATGGATACCCACTCCTCAATTTTTATGGTTTGAAAATGTTCCAAAAGAACTGTTATGTGAAACTTCTATGTTTCTCCCAGTTGCACATTGCATCGGGCAGTTTCACCTACAATCACTGAGTGTATGCTGATGAATCAAATTTGACAGCAATTGTTGCACATTCACTGGTGTCTTTTAGGCTACAATGAATTACAAAAAAAATCAAATGTATTTCATGCATTCAGATCAGCATTTTCCTAATAATCAACTGCAGGTTAAATTCCAGAAGACCTATCATGTATGCATTCCAAATTTCTTAACTAGCTGTTTCTCTACTTACCCTCTTCCCTAAAGTTTCTTGTGCTGGACGTCGGTGTCAGTTGGCAGTTGCACTGGCTCAAAGAGTGACCTTGCCATTCCAAAACACACTATAAATGCACAAAGCTTTCAGCTGTTCAGTTAGCTTACCAGAAGCTCAGAAGAGCTCCCACTTGCCCATTTGCATTCCTCAGTATCCATGAAGGCAGGAAAATTGGATGTGTGTCACCTGGCATATTAACTGGTGATATTTCATAGGGTGAAGATCTCCATTCTTAGACTCTATATGATCAACATTGGTCAGTGGATTAACTACTGTCATGGATATATGTCATGCGTTCGCATTATATATTAATGATCTGGATAATGGGACTGGGGGCATTCTAGCGAAGTTTGCCGATGATACGAAGATTGGTGGACAGGCAGGTAGTACTGAGGAAGTGGGGAGGCTGCAGAAGGATCTAGACAGTTTGGGAGAGTGGTCCAGGAAATGGCTGATGGAATTCAATGTGAACAAATGCGAGGTCTTGCACTTTGGCAAAAAGAATAAAAGCACAGACTACTTTCTAAACGGTGAGAAAATTCGTAAAGCCAAAGTACAAAGGGATGTGGGAGTGCTAGTCGAGGATTCTCTAAAGGTCAACATGCAGGTTGAGTCTGTGATTAAGAAAGCGAATGCAATGTTGTCACTTATCTCAAGAGGGTTGGAATATAAAAACACCATTGTGCTACTGAGACTTTATAAAGCTCTGGTTAGGCCCCATTTGGAGTACTGTGTCCAGTTTTGGTCCCCACACCTCAGGAAGGACATACTGGCACTGGAACGAGTCCAGCGGAGATTCACACGGATGATCCCTGGAATGGTTGGTCTAACATATGAGGAACGGCTGAGGATCCTGGGATTGTATTCATTGGAGTTTAGAAGATTAAGGGGAGACTTAATAGAGACGTACAAGATAATACATGGCTTGGAAAGGGTGGATGCTAGGAAATTGTTTCCGTTAGGTGAGGAGACTGGGACCCGTGGACACAGCCTTAGAATTAGAGGGGGTAAATTCAGAACAGAAATGCGGAGACATTTCTTCAGCCAGAGAGTGGTGGGACTGTGGAATTCATTGCCGCAGAGTGCAGTGGAGGCCAGGACGCTAAATGTCTTCAAGGCAGAGATTGATAGATTCTTGTTGTCTCGGGGAATTAAGGGCTACGGGGAGAATGCGGGTAAGTGGAGTTGAAGTGCCCAGCAGCCATGATTGAATGGCGGAGTGGACTCGATGGGCCGAATGGCCTTACTTCCACTCCTATGTCTTATGGTCTTATGGAAAAATGAGGAGCTTGTTCAACCCAATGATCTTGTATCAGTATCTAAATAATTCTCATTTACTGGTTACTGATCAAGACCATGTTCCTTGCACTTCTTGATCTACCAAGTGCTATCTGGGAATGAATAGTGCACCTTCTCCTACATGCCTTACCCAAATGCAGTTTCCCAACAGTCCTGTTTCCTGTAATCCATTAGACAATAGGTGCAGGAGTAGGCCATTCTGCCCTTTGAGCCTGCACCACCATTCAATATGATCATGGCTGATCATCCTTGATCAGTATCCTGTTCCTGCCTTATCTCCATAACCCTTGATTCCACTATCCTTGAGAGTTCTATCCAACTCTTTCTTAAATGAATCCAGAGACTGGGCCTCCACTGCCCTCTGGGGCAGAGCATTCCACACAGCCACCACTCTCTGGGTGAAGAAGTTTCTCCTCATCTCTGTCCTAAATGGTCTACTCCATATTTTTAAGCTGTGTCCTCTGGTTCGGCACTCACCCATGAGCGGAAACATGTTTCCTGCCTCCAGAGTATCCAATCCTTTAATAATCTTATATGTCTCAATTAATGTCTTCCTTATTTGTATGGCTTGAATCTACAGGCATTTAGTAACCCATTGAAAAGTGGAAATACTCAACAATCGGCAGTTTCAGAGAGGAGTTCTTTAGCTGCACTTCATTTAATAGAATTTCAATAAGATGCAAATTTCCCTGTATTTGAGCGACTTCTACAATAGATGTTACTGTTTTGAATATCAAATAGATTAAGCAATAATGTCCTTCTTTTACTAGTATAGAATCAGTAGGGCTTAATTGAGATTTTGTGATAGGTATCAAGAAGAAAAATAATGTGTAATTGTGTTGCGCTTTTCATGATCATCAGCTTGGAGGAAATGAGGCAACCAGTTTACACACAGCAAATTCTGCCGGACAGCATTATGCTAAAAACTTGATCAGTTGTATTGCTGCTGATTTGGGATAGATATTGATCAGAACACCAGCTCTTCCCTGCTCTTCTTTGTAATAGTGCCATAGAATCTTTCATATCTACCTGAGAAGGCAGTTGAGACCTCAGAAGACGGCCTTAGGGTGGCACGGTGGCACAGTGGTTAGCACTGCTGCCTCACAGCGCCAGAGACCTGGGTTCAATTCCCGCCTCAGGCAACTGACTGTGTGGACTTTGCACATTCTCCCCGTGTCAGCGTGGGTTTCCTCCGGGTGCTCCGGTTTCCTTCCACAGTCCAAAGATGTGCAGATCAGGTGAATTGGCCATGCTAAATTGCCCGTAGTGTTAGGTAAGGGGTAGATGTAGGGGTAAGGGTGGGTTGCGCTTCGGCGGGGCGGTGTGGACTTGTTGGGCTGAAGGGCCTGTTTCCATACTGTAAGTAATCTAATCTAAAAAAAAGACAGCACCTCTGACAGTTCTGCACTCTTCAGCACACTAAAGTCATGCTATCAAGGAGGCCACATCCCTCTAGCCTGCTCCATTATTTAATATGACCATAAGATATAAATCTCATAATATCACTGTGAATGTAGCAGAATGTTAGTGTACAATATGAGATGCTGGTGAGTACATAGTTTCTACTCCGAGTTAGTCAGGTTGCCCTATTCACATGCCTGCCTTTTATGAAATCACTTAGCCATGCAAAACTTAAAGTACACTTCTTTTTTATTGTCCACTGTGAGGCTAATCATTGCTAATACAGTTCTAAATAAATAAAAAAAGAAAGCTTGCTTTTGGGGTGTATTGTTAAGTGAAATTGTGATAGGGGATATGTGAACAGTGAAACTTGATTGTGCTACTCTGGAGTACCAGCTTGATATTCATGGTCAAACCAGGGAGTAGGTTTTGTACCTGGAACATTGTTACACAGGAAAATGCTACCAACCAAGCTGAAGTTCATGGAAGAGTTCATATTTTCAACCCTAAGGTTGTAACAAACATTGTGTCAATTGAATTGTCATCAATATATTTGAAGTTACTGTAAAGAATTGCTGGAAGTTTTCAAAGATCCAACAAACATCTGAAAATACAAAACATAGTTTAATGTTTCAGACAGACCGTTTTCATCAAAGTGCCATTTCCAACAGTTTCTGTTTTTGTATTCAATGTTTGTAACTGTTCTTTTCCTCTCTAAAGGCCAATATTTGGTTCAGGTTTAAGATTAAATAGCTAGAAAATCATCTAGGATATAACAGTCTGACTTTATTTGATGCATAGCTGATTTAGGTCAAATGAATACCTTGAAATATTGTAGATTTCTGTCAGGAAATTAAAAGACTTTGGGGTTTTTCATGTGTGCTGCATTAGTAACTAAAGCATTTGTTTTCTTGCCAAAACAAGCTTACCAGTAAATAGTCTAATAAGACCATCACAAGTGGCTTAAATCAGTATATAGTTAGTGTTGTTTTTCACTAGCCAATTAATAGGTACAAACAGGAAAGTGAAGTGGTACTGTTTGAGGTTCATTTGATACTTTGTTACTCAAGAACTTTCTGTAAACACTCCCAACTCCACACTCTGCTTTGAAGGCGGGCAACTCTCAAAAATGCTTCAAGTCATAAGCATTTGACCAAATTTTTTGTTATCTTGAATGTTGACTGAACTTTGGCAGACTTGCCTTTATTGCTCAAACCATTAAGTGTAGGAAATGAGATGTCATGGTGAGGTTGTACAGGACAATGGTGAGGCCATTTTTGGAGTATTGTGTACAGTTTTGATTTGATTTATTGCAGTCATGTGCACCTAAATACAATGAAAAGCTTTATTTGTGAGCAATACAGGCAGATCATAGTAAGCAAGGACGTCCAGATCAAAGGGTGCTCAGACAGAGTCAGACATACAGATTACACTGCACAGGAGGTGCATGAAGCGAGATCAGCATTATCAAGGTCAACATTATTTGAAGCTAGGGAGTCCATTCAGCAACCTAATAACGGCAGGGAAGAAACTGTTCTTGAAGTTATTGGTGCATGTGTTCAAGCTTCTGTAACCTCTACCTGACAGAAGAGGTTGTAGGAGAGCATTACTGGGATGGGAGGTGGGGTCTTTGGCAGCATTTGTGTGGCAGTGAGAGGTGTAAATGGAGCCTACAGATAGAAGATTGTGTGCACAGTCCACTTCATGTAAAACAACTTTCTGTAGTTTCTTATGGTACTGGGCAGAACAGTTGCCATACCAAGCCATTATACATCCAGATAGTATGCTTTCAGTGGTGCATTTGTAAAAGTTGTGAGGGTCATTATGAACATTCCGAATTTCCTAAGCTGCCTGAGGAAGAAGAGCTGGTGTTATACCTTCTTTACCGTTGCATCTATGTGGGAAGTCCAGGCTGGCTATAGGAAGGATATTATTAAGCTGGAGAGGGTGCAGAGAAAATGTATGAGGATGATACTGAAGGGATTGGGTTCTAAGGAGAGGCTAGATAAACTGGGACTTGATTCATTGGATTGTAGGAGGTTGAGCGATGACCTAATAGTTTATAAAATCATGAGGGGCATAGCTAAGATTAAACATAAAGGTCTTTTCCCCAGAATGGGGGAGGGGGGGGGTGGATTTCAAAACTAGGCAACATATTATAAGATGAGGGGAGAAAGATTTGAAAGGGACCTCGGGTAATGTTTTCACACAGAGGGTGATTTGTTTGTGGAACAAACTGCCAGAGGAAGCAGTAGGTGAAGGTATGGAGGTATAGTTACAACATCTAATGGACATTTGGAAATGTGCATGAATAGAGAAGGTTTAGAGTGATGTGGGCCAAATGGGACTAGTTTAGTTTGTGAAATCAGATTGACTTGGACAAGTTGGACTGAAAACTCTGTTCCCGTGCTGTATGACTCTATGACTGTTACATATGCACATCTGCAGTTGCAGTTTGACAGGAAATGGGAGAAATGGTAGCAGGATTAAATTGGCTGAACCCTTTTAACTCCTAGTATGACATACTAATTAGTTAGTGATATTTGATTTGGGAAAGTAAATCCACAATGCATTGCTACCTGATAACATGTGAAGCAAATGAAATTGCATGCAGTGTTGAAAAACCTTTAAGGAATGAGTTTCTGAAGAAAACATGATTGGATGTCAAAAACTAAGCAAAGTGGGAGAACTGTGCTTTAAATGTCTACAATTTGGTGTAGCAGATCATTCAACACACAGTTGTATTGGAGAAACAGGCTGTCTAATTCCACTGATGTGTGTTTTTCACAACTCAACAGGACATGATTTGAAAATTGCACACACCATTATACTTTATTGACATCACAGTCATAATCCTAGGCATCAACACTGATCAAGGAAACATTCTCCTTCAGTTTTGGAGCAATTGTAAGTAATGAAGTTGAACACACGGCAGCTTTTTTCAAAACTAGTTAAAGAGGATGTTGCTGGGTGGGTTTGAGATATAATAATAGACTAGAAAGACTGGGACTTTTTCCACTGGAGTGGAGGAGGTAAAAGGGTGATCTTACGGAGGTTAATAAAATCATGAGGGTTACAGATAAGATGAATGACTAGGGTCTTTTCCATAGTGTAGGGGATTTCAAAACGAGGGTCATATTTTTTAGGTGAGAGCAGAAAGATTTACAAAGGAAAAAAGGGATAACTATTTTACACAAGACAGTGGTTCATGTGTGGGATGAACTGCCAGAGGAAGTGATGGATGCAGCTACAATGTTTAAAATACATTTGAATAAGTTCATGAGTAGGAAAGGTTGGAGAGATATGGACCAAGTGCAGGCAAGTGGGGCTCGTTTAGTTTGGGAACATGGTTAGTGTGGACTGTTAGGCGAGTGTGGTTATTAAGCTGGGACCTTCATGGTAATGTTTGCTGAGGTGGAGACTGTTATGAGAGATGGCGTTGTGTATTAGACTATGGGAAGGTATATGGTGTGAATAGAGAGTTGAATTTACTCTGACATGACTACATTCAGATCACTAGTAGAGTAGAAAAGATAAGGACAATCATCAAGTTTGACCACAAGGACAAACCTACCCTTTGATTAAGGGCAGATTAAACACAGTGCAGGCCACCAATCCCTGGTCAATCCCATCGCAAACTATCACAGATATGCTGCCATCTTTTACAATTCACTGACCAACTTTGATTGAACCCACAATAACCTTACTCTGCATCATAAACCAGCCAACCAAGCTAACTAGCAGCTGGGCAGCTAGCCTGTTGACTATTTATCTGGAATTGGAGGTGCATTTTTGTACTTTGTTTTGCTGGTGTTGAGAAGGAAGGGGGAAACCTGATGTGCATTTTACGAGGAAGACAAATCCATCATTGTTTATCAACAGGTTAGTCCATTCTTGACATTCACATAAAGCCCAGTTATTCCAGACTTTGTTGTTTCCAAGATACAGGGAGTATGCAGTATAATTATTAATGGAAAAACTCAATTCCTGGCACGTTAAAGGGCAAGTGATCTGGTTAGGACTTTTCTTGGTTTGTTCTTCCTCTTGGAATTTTGTTTAGTCATAAAAGCCCATGTTGCCTTTATGCCAGTTGAATTAAAAAAGCTGGTGAGTGTGTGTGGAGATTTCCAAGTGGTGTAATGACAACTCTGCATTCCTACAATTCCCACAACATTTGTTCACTTATGTCATCAGGGAAGATATGTTTGCATCTCGTTTTAACGTGTCTGAAATAGTTTAATATTGTTTAATCCCTTTCTTCTCCCCAGATCTCATTTTTAATGTTGAGGTCCCATATTATTTGCCGTTGCTCCTGAAATGTTTTGTAACATTGTTACCATCTTAATGATGCTATATAAATGCAAGTTGCTACTTAGGACAGTGGTTCATAGGTTTTTCAGGTACAATTTTCTTTCCCTTGCCTTGGTCAAGTAACAACTTTTAATGTGAACACTAGATAGCAAGTACAACTTCATTGCATAAGCAGAAAAAGTCGACAGGTTGGGAGAGACGTTTGATCGGGTGATGGTTAATTTGTTGCGTTGGTAACTTGGAGAATCTGATGGATTCACATTCCACTATGGCTGTTTTTACATTTCAAAATCCTGGCCACAATGAAAAGTGACAAAGATGCTGTTGGAATGTCCTAAGGTCCTATTTGTAAAGTGAAGATTTTATTTTCATACTGACATGGTGGAATATGATCGAAATGGTGTATGTGCATGTGGAAGTGACCTATCAAGCTACTCAGTAAATGGTAAAAAATGGGAGCATGCCTGTGATAGTTTGATTGGGGCTGGAGGTCCACACTTTGTCTAATCTGCCCTTATGGTATTGACTGAATGTCTTGACTGACTTTAGCTAATGAAGTAATGAATTTGGATAGAGCCTATATAGAATCTACAACAAATCAATAAGCCATGTAGGAGAATTATCTATGCTGGCATCCATGTTGTATAGTACTGTCTTCCCCCACTGGCCAGTGTGATTCTGTCTCTCCTCAAAGTAGTAAAACAGTATGGTGTGTCAATCAAAAAGGCTGTCAGTGAGTTCAATATCATTAACATTGACTTGGATGAAGATTTCTTTCAATGTTTTGGAACTAATTAACATTTCCATTGAGACAAAAAAAAGAGTACTGTTCTGCAAGCTGGAAGATTGGGCACTGCTTTGAGTTCCCGGGGCAGTCCTGGTGCAAAGATATACAGAGTTAAGACTGTACCAGACTTGCAGGCTGGCCTAAGGTATCAACTGTAATGGAGATGTGATACAATAATCAATCTTTTATATAGTTTAAGGAATGGAAAAATAATAGCCAGAATTTTACTCTTAGTGACTGCCAGAGGTCTGCTGAAAATATTGTTGTTACTTCAAGTCATGACTGGGTGGGACTTGCATGATTGCTTGAATATCGCCATTGATCAGTCGAACCACAACAAGAATTGACATCTCCAAGAGGGGTGGATGGCAAGATATAGCTTGTTACCATTGGCTATTCACCTTTTTATTGGCTTGAACTGTCAAGAAATTGAGAAGATGTTTGTGATGGTTTTAATGTTGTTCCAAACATTTGCCCTGTTCAAATGACCGTTGACTGCTGCTTGGAGGTTATGGCTCTCATTGGGAAATCTTTTTCATTTCATTATGATGTAGAGGTACTGGTGTTGGACTGGGGTGGACAAAGTTAAAAATCACACAACACCAGGACTATAATCTGGTGTTGTGTAATTTTTAACTCACTTCCTTATCACATTGCTCTTCCTTGCTTTAAACATCAACCAGCTTGTATCTTTAATAGAATATGCCCAACACTTTGGTGGCCAGGCATAATACCACAGCAACTTGTTTTCCAACCCACACTTTCTCCTTTGTTAAAACTTTGGTCAATATATAATGCATTCAGGAAGACTAGAAGGTGGGATTGGAATATAAAATCCTCTGCCCTGTTTTATTCAGGAACATCTGCATGAAAAGGAAAACCACTTGTTTGCGATTGATTAATTTTAACAGAACTCCCACCTCCTTGGATTTTTTTTGAGTAGAGATTTTCAGTGTTGCTTATTTCTGAAGAAAGACACAAGCTGGATTCTTTGAAATTGGTTTGCTCCAAATACCATGATATAAAGCCAGGCATTGTTTTTGCCCCCTTACTGTAAAAGTGCATACATTGAAACTGAACCTTCAATTGGTTTTGATGTCTGCATATCAGACACCATGCAGCAGTTGTTTCCTGTGAACGGACGAAGTTGGCAAGAGGAAGATGATGAATTGGCACCACCGCAGTTTTCAGAGCAGCATTTATATAAGTTTCTGGATCTGGCAAACTCTGCTGGTATCTAAGCAGCTGCCGGTGCTAATTGGTTGGCATGTGTTAGATACCAGCTGAGGAGACGCTCAGCCAGTGAGGCAGTTAAAAACTATTGCTGCTTTCATACACAGTTGACAAATCAACTTGAGCAAACTCAGGCTATGTCCGCGTTGGCACTCAACATTTCAGTGTAGCTGATACAAACCCTGATGGCCTCCTCAGCACTCTGAATTTATAATGTCTTCCATTGTCATAGATGGCAAGTGGCTACAGTGAGTAACAATACTATACTACAGACAGGAGACTGGTTTCTGTAGCTGCAGGTTCTGATTTCAGCCGTGCATCTATTTTGAGGCTTTGCCTCAGTGGGAAAGGATAAGAAAGTGGAAGGACTAAAAAAAATCCAGTGAAATTCCAAACTAATTGCTCATAACCTGAGCTACATTGGTGAAAGAATGCAAACAAAAATGAATAGACTGATAAGTCCACTAGTGGGGAGTCCAAATCACTGAGCCATTCAGGTGAGCAAAACTCTCATTCTTAGCTGGATAGAATTTTAAAATCACTCCTTACGTCTTTAATGGTTTCCATAGTTGCGGAAAGTAAGCCTATACCCTTTTTGGCAGATTAAAAAAAAATCTGCTTGTCAGATACAGTGAAACTACAATTGTTGCTTCCAGCAATAATTGCATATTGAGCTTTGTATTATATTTGAGTATCATACAATCAGAGTGTTTCACTGACTTAATAGTCATTTGGTGCTGCAGGAAATCAAACAGTTCAAGTTTAATGTATCCCTCACCCACTGAGTCAAGATAAAAGAACATTGATATCTGATGGATGTATGATTTTCTTTTCCTCACTGGCCTTTCATCAGTCACTCTTGCATCTTATTGTTCAGGATGTTCTATACATATGGAAATCAGCACTCATTTTGAGCAATAACTTCTTCCTCATCAAAACCTCAAAGCTGAAGCTCTTTCCCTCTTTCTGTCTCCCTCCCATTTAACAACAGTCTTTAAACATTTGAAATCCATGATGATTGTTCCCAAAAACTGCTTGTTAAAGATTAGCATTTGTTGCCTATGTCCTGAGAAGGTAATCGTGAGCCATCGACTTGAATTACTACACACAATATGGTGTAGGTGTTGTTACAGAGAGGATCACAGTAGCACTCAGGTAACAGCAATTATTTTCCCATTTAACTGCTGCCCTTATCCCTGCAGGTAGCACAGATTTTGATTTAGAAAGTGTCATTGGAGAAACTTTGACATATTGCTGCAGTGCATTTTGTTACATACTGCTGCCACTGTTCAATGGGGGACAGAGGGAGTGAATAGGTATGATGGTGGATGGGAGCGAATCCAACATGCTAAATTGTCCTGAATAGGTCAGGCTTCTTCAGTGACACCACTGAAGTAATCAAAGCAAGCCGAGAGTATTCCATTATAATCCTGACTTCTGCTCTGTAGATGACAGGAAGTAAGTTACCTGCTACAGAATTCTAAACCTTGACATCCTTTTGTAGCCACAACATTTACATGACCAACCCAAATAGAACTTCTGTGGAGAGATTGCACCCAGGATGTTGAGGGTGGGAGATCCGGCGACAGTAATGCCACTGAGTGTTGAGGGAAGTTGGTTAGAATCTCTCTTGTTGGAGTTGATCATTGCCCAGTGCAGGTATCATTTTTTGGATTACCAGCCCAGGCCTGAATGTTGTATAGATCTTCCTGCCTGAAGGCGCAGGTTGCTTCTGGATTGAAGATCTTGAGCAGTCACATTTCTGACCTTGCATTGGATGGAAGGTCATTGGTGAAGCAGCTGAAGATGGTTGGGCCAAGAACACTACAGCGATATGCTGGGCCTGAGTGGACTGGCCTCCAAAATCACAACTGTCTACCTTTGCACAAATTATAACTCCAACCAATGGAGAGTTTTCCTCTTCCTGTTGACTTTGATTTTGCTAGGACTACTCGATGCGAAGGGCGGTTCTCACTTCTACTTTTTTCCAACTCTGAGGGCTGCTCTTTGAGGCCCTTAACCCTTTGCAGTTTCTTAACTTTATTCTTATAAACATCCCTATTCAGTATTTAATGTGCGTATGTAAACTTGGTGGGTGCAGCCACTTGAAGCGGGAAAGAAGTTACGTCTTATACTGTTCTATGAGAGTAACACTGTGTTGTACAGTGAGGCCCAACATGGTGCAAGTATTTTCAGATGCAGTATTAAACACTTTGAGTCTAAGTTGATGACCTTCATGTTTGACACTTTATATGGTACAATTTCATCCAAGTGGACTTGGCAGCTGTCTTGTATCATTGCCAGTCTGTTGAGAACTCTTAAAGCAGACCCTGCTCCTAATGGAACTTTCAACACATCCATTTTTCACAGCAACCTTAAAATAAATATGGATTGGATCATTTTGTTTGAATCACACATCCATATATTTTTAAAGTCTTTTGGAAAAATCTTTAATGAAAATAAAATCAAATTGCTAGTTTCGCTTTTCTCACACATTCAGTAAATCACTGCCATAAAATCGGCTGTAATTTTTATGTTAGCCATGGGTCAGTCGGTAGTAGTCTCAGCTCAAGTTTCTGGATTCAAGTGCCACTTTAGGACTTGAATATAAAAATCAAGGCTGATTCTGTTGTGCGGTTCTGAGGGAGATGCAAGATTCTGGTTTTAGAATGGGATCTTAAATTGATCCCCCATTTGTTCTGTCAGGTGTAAGTACAAGATCCCATAGCACTGCTTTGAACAAGAGTTAAGTTATCCCTGGTGCCCACAAAAACAAATTAGCTGGTCGCTTTCACGTCACTGTTGATGAGAGCTTGCTGTAATTAAACCGGCTTGCTATGTTTCCCATGTTCCAATGATGGTTACCCTCTAATAGCATTTAATTGGCTGGAACAGACTTTGAGATGTCCATTGGTGATGAAAAAGCTACATGATTGCAAAGTCTTTACTTTCTGAAGACTTTATCAAATCAATATTTATATTCTCCTATCCAAATATACAATTACATTTTTGGCTGGTTTTGATGACAGTTATTGTCCATAATTCATTATTCAGTATTCCTGACTGTCATAATACCTTTGCAGTCAATTTGCGATTCTAATGTGTGGTACAATAGTCTGTTTCAATAGTTAAACAAAAGGAAAATCACGTGCATGTAAGAGGTAAAGTGCGAGACTATTGTGAACAAATTTCTAAGTTGTACCTTCTCTGGTTAGGCTGACTGGGAAATATATGAACACCTGCACTTGATGCTACCGTTGGTGACTTTGAAAGTTCTTTCAGGTGTTGGTCAGGCTGTGTACTTGCCGTTCAACTAAAAGTGCAGTTCTCTTAATGTGGCACCTAGTCACTGAACTAGTGACTGAGTGTAGTCACTGTTGTGTTGTTGGTAACGCTGGTAACAATGTAGTATTCAGTAAGATTCCTTATGTGTTTTTGTGATTATTATCCAGAACACTGAGGTGGGTTGGGGTAGGAGGGTGGAGGGTGGGTGGTGGAATCCTTAATATTCGTTAGGTGATGCAGAAGTGCAATAGAATCCTTTACAAAAATGAAAATGTTTTCACCTTTGTTCCTTGCACATATTTCAGTGTTATGTTTATTAGTTTAGAATAGAGGTGGGGAATCTTTTCATGTTGGAAGGCTGCATTATGTTAGTTGTAATCTAATAAGGCTGTATTCAAGAAACTTCAATTATATATTCTTCAAAATTCACATTATTTTGTAAAAATCTAACTACTAAGTACTAACTAAAAAAAAGAAAAAAAAAAGTTAATTCTAAAGTTAACTAACCTTTTAATGACTTTGTTGTGACTGCTTTTTGTAGGAAAGCATTTGAATATTTGGTTGCAGCATGGAGGTCTGCAGTTTTAGCTGATCCTCTAGATGGGTATCCATCATTTGGGACCTTAAGGGCGTCTTGATTTTGGTTAAGGAGGAGAATGTAGATTCGCAGCAATAAGTGGTTGAAAAGCAAGAAAGCATGTTGCAAAATTTGGATTCATTCAAAAGGCCACACACAATAGCCTAGAAGGCCGCAGGTTCCCTACCCCTGGTTTAGAACCAAGACAATGGCAGCAATACATTTTCAAGATGTTTGAAAGCAATGTATTATCAGTGTTTGTGGGAGCTCTTTGAAGTCATCTTGCAGATCTCCTCTTGTTGAAATCGTAATAGTGTTTCTCTTCTGTTAGATCAAGATACCAGCACAGGTTTTAAGGGTTAGTTTAATGTGTTTGTTTCAGATGAAGGTGTTGAAGTGATGGTTTGTCAGCTTTGGCCAAGACAACTTGACCCTATCTATGTTTATTATTATTTGTTACTGGTTACTCATGTTTTGGTTCTCTGGTTTGGAATGTGCAGTAGTGTGGTTCTTACTACTACTGGCTCATAAATGTTTAAATCTGAAATGGACTTGTCAGGACTACATTTTGCTTTAACAGATGGAGGCGTATGGGAAATAATAGAAGCAGAGATCAAACTTTATACGTCACCTATGAGCCTTCATGCCCCACAGTTAAACAACTCAAAGACCAAAACTTTGAACATTCTTGATGTTGGAAATATGGGAATATTGGAAAAAGGAAAAATAAACCTCTGCTTCTCACGTGGGAAATCTGTTTCTTCTCTAAGAAGGAGCTTTTACAAGTTGGAGAAATGTTGAGATGTTTGTTTTATTGGGACTCTAGGCTCACGCTGTTTTCAAAATTTCAAATTGAAGTTTTGATGGTTCCACTCAAAGAAGCTGAAAATACTAATTTCCTGTGGTTTTCTGCTTTTAGAGGACATACTAGTCAATTTTTCATTTTTCTGTTTTGATGTCAATACATAGTTTTGCGCAATCATCATCTACAGTGTTGCTATTTTTGAATTACTGGATTTCAGTTTAATACTGACTGAAAATCAAACTTTTTCCCCATGGGCAGTGAAGGAAAATCACTGTTTGTCTTTGAGGCTTTGGAGAAATTGATTTTGAAATTATATTTACAGTAGTCTTTGATGGATGTGCACTGCAGAGGTCAACAGTTAGGAGAAAAGACCAAATATATTTAATTTGCTGTTGTTTCCTTTGTCTGTAGACTGTAAGGTTGGTGATGACTTACCTATTGGACAAGAATGAAAAGTATCCAGGCAAATATTCAAAAGCTATCAGAAAATGCAGAAACAACAATACTTAGAATATCATTGCAGAAATAATTAAATTTAGAATAGCACCATTTACACTCTGTGTTCACCAGTCACAGAACGCATCAAATGTGTTGTAAGTCTCTGCATCTTGGCTTCCACCAATATTCTTCCTAAATGGTGTATTATATCAGACTAACAGAAACTTGCCTGTGAGCATTATTGGATAACTTAGGTTATAGACTTATCAACAGCTTGCTGGGCTGCTGTGTTTCCCCGACCAAACAAATGTCACAAGTTGCAAGTGCACCACTTCCTCAAAATTTATCACTCAGTACCTCAACAGAAATTTGAAGGTAACTTTCAGATTTTTTAATGTCATTCACAGGATTTTTTGTTGTTAGTGAGGCAAGCATTTATTGCACATCCCTAATTGCCCAGGTGACAGTTCAGAGCTAACCACATTGCTTTGGCCAGGAAAGCATGCCAGATTGCATTCCTAGAAGGACATTAGTGAGCCTGATGAGATTTTACAGCATCTACAATGACTCCATGGTCACCAATTAGGATAGCATCTTGCCCTCAGTTTTGTTGTTGAATTTAAATAATTTGCCATCAAACCCACATTCCCAGTACATTACTGTTGGGTTCTGAATTACTAGCCCAGTGACGTTACCACTATGCACCATTGCATCAGGGAGGTAGTGTAAAGTATTCATAAATGCAAAATCTTTTGTCAAGTGAACCTGAATTTGTGATATCGTGCATTCCTAGAAATGTCAGAGTATCTTGTCATTCCCAAGCTCTGAAGTTGTTTTTCAGGTATTTGTAGGGATTCTTCATCCCGTTTCAAGTGTTTTAGAATTAGGCTTGAATCTGAGTTTTATAGATTTTGTTTCGAGGTGGAAAGTGCTCCTTTCAAAGCTAAACATTTTGTTGCATCTCACTATAACTCTGCTTTCTAACAGTAATTATTTGAGGAGATAGTGGCCGAGTGGTAATGTCACTGAACTGGTAACCCAGAAGTCCAGGTTAATGCTTTGGTGACATGAGTTCAAATCCCAGCAAAGTATCTGGTGAAATTTAAACCCAATTAAAAACTCTGCATTTGAAAACTAATCTCAAAAATGGGTGTCCATGAAACCACATTGTTCATTGTAATCATCTATCCAGTTGACAAACATCCTCTTGGCAAAAAAATCTGCCATCCTCATCTGGCATGGCATACATGTGACTTCAGAAGTACTGTAATATAGTTGCCTCTTAACCACCATCTGAAATGGTTTAGCCAGCCACTCTGTTCAAGGGCAGTTAGGAGTAGGCAACAAATGCTGAAATTGCAGGCCACATCCCAGAATAGAATGATGGGGGAAAGAAATAGTCCAATTTGTTGCCAATGACACTGATGACAAGCTGGAAAGCCAGGCAAAATGTCACCTCAGCTATTTCTGTAAGTCCCAGCACTGTGCTTGTTGTACAAATGACTGTTTAGCTCTGGGGCTCAAACATCCCTCCTGCCTTCATTCACCATTGAACGGGAGGATTGATGGTTCTTCGTTGAAGCAGGGCCTCGGAAAGTTGTGGCTGCATCAAGCCCCGGGCCGGTGTCAGGGACATCCTCCTGGGAACAAGTTATATACAGTGAAGGTATCTCCATGGAGGATGCTTAACAACCCAATACCCCTATCGCTGTTAGTCTTCTGTCTCTCCTCTCTCGCTGTCTCCTTCCCTTCCCCTTCCAATCCTGTTATTGATGGGGAAGCCCTAGCAACCTTTTGTTAGCTGTTGAATTGCTTCTCACTGTTTACCTCTGGCCAGGGGAGCTACCCTCCACCTTTTTTCCACTGCTGAAATTTCTCTCGCATCAGCAAGGCAATGTGTTTCACCCTTCAACTTCTTTTCCAAATTTCTGCTCCCTCCCCACCTCGCAACGGCTCCCATTAAATTTCATCCATGGTCTCGTAAGTGTGCTCCCTTGTGAATAACCTGGGTCAGTCTGCAGGCATGGGCTTGGTCATTTTGTGACTGGATAGTTTGACTGTGAAAGAAATATCTGGTGTCAGATAATCAGACACTATGTGGGCAGTCTCTGTATCCCAGCAACCATGGTTGGCTACAGAAAAGAGTTGGAAAAGAGCAAAATTAAGAGACTAGTTAAAGATAATTTTAAAAGATGCCCAGAGGGATTTGAATTGCAGCCAAACCAGTACCGTACTATTGATTCCGTTTCGTCATAGAGTAGTTGATTTTCAGAAGAAGTGAAACTTTGCAGTGATGTAACTTGCACCAAGATAACTGAAAGTGTCATGAAATAAATTTTGTGAGTTGATATGAATTGATAATGCTCCCAATTTCTTTTCACGCTAACCTGAATATATGGTCCTTGACTGTCGGGGGTATGCAAATGTCAATCAGAAACAGTAGCACTGGCGTCAATGGTCCATTTGTTGTCTGCCACTCACTCTAGCCTGTACAATTGCTGTGAAGTTATCCCCACAGCTGTACCCTCCAACCTCTAGAATTCTAGTCAGGCAAACAGTGACCTGAAGCAAAGCCTTGCGATCAGAGGATTGAACCTGAGAAAGTGTTTTAAATAAAAATAGTTCAGCTTTGAAATGAAAACAATGAATCCTCTTGTTTTATTCATTGAGAAGTTCCAGGAGTGGTTGATTATATATGGAGTGGTTGATTACAGTAAACTGCGCTAATACCTTCCTTGCTGTGCTGTAACAGTTTTCCTCAGTAGCAGTATTGAATATCAAATTGTATCCTGGCTCAAATCAAACACTCCTTTATACATGTCACTGCCAAAGTACACTGTTGGTCATTTGAGATGCATTTCTGCCAAATGTTGTTGTTCCCTTTTTAAATTTCTCCCCGTCGTGTTGAAAGTTCTGAGGCTTGGGACCCGTAGGCTCCTAGACTTCTCAAATGACAGTTCTTCATCCTAGCCCTGGGCTGCACTGATTGGCAGGCTGTTCACCTGCAAAAGCCATCACTACTGACACTCTTTTAAATGCAATGTGAACTTCCTGTTGTGGTTGCCTCACTTTGAAGCTTTGTCTCTCCTGCTCCAGCTCAGGAATATTGTTGCCAGCTGTGGTATCCCTATTCCATAGCCTGGGATGGGTAAACTGAGTACCAATTGGGAATTGAATGTGGTGTCCTGTGGATGGTGTTATACAGGTGCACCTTGCCTTTACTGATGGAGCTGTCTGTGCAGCTGGCATCCAGTCAGTTCTGAGCTTCTGGTTGGTGATGGGAATGTTAGGAGATATATTAAGAGGCCTGATATATCCCTGGCTATATTATTTATGCAGTGGAAACTTGTTTGGAAAGAAATCCATCCATTGATAACCTTTAGAGTGGATTGATAAAATGTGCAGCTTGTAAATGGTCTGTTTATGTGGAATTTTAGTTGGAATCAATGTGGAATTGACAGTGCATCAACAGATTTGATTGATGAAATCAAGAAAATTTAATAATCACGGAATCATATGAACCCTACAGTGTGGAAACAGGCCCTTTGGCCCAACAGATCCACGCCAAACCTCTGAACAGTATCCCACCCAGACTCATTCACCTACTCTCTGACTCAACATTTTACCCCTCATTAATGTACCTAACCTACAAATCCATGAACACTATGTGCAATTTAGAATGGCCAGTTCATCTCATCTGCACATCTTTTGACTGTGGGAGGAAACCGAAGCACGCGGAGGAAACCCACGCAGACACTGGGAGAATGTGCAAACTCCCCACAGACAGTCGCCCGACGTGGGAATCAAACCTGGGTCCCTGGCGTTGAGGCAGCAGTGCTAACAGGTCTGGTTAATAGAAACTGAGTGTGTCAGACTGGCTAAAGGACCTTTTTTTTGGCCTTTCTAATCCCTGTTCTGAGAGTTATTACAATTGAGCTTCGACATACCAACAAAAAACGGTTGCAGAACCAGTTGAGACTTATCTGCTTCTTCCAACATTCTGCAAGAGTAAACAAGTTAGTCTTACGAGTCAACCCTTCCTCATAGCCCTGCAAAGTCTTTTCTTAGGGTTCTTATCAATTCTCTTAAGAAAGGCACAGTTGAATCTGCCTCCAACACGTATTTGGGCATGCATTGCAAATCATCACTTCTTCCTGCTGCCTTTGGTTCATTTGTCATTTACCTTGAATTGGTGCTGTTTGGTTCTTGACCTTCCACCTATCCATAGTCTATTCACTTATGTGAAAGTAGTGGTAACATCATAATTCAAATTTATAATCCAGAGCCCCAGGCAAATGTTCTGGGGATATGGGTTTGAATTCTACCATGGCAGGTGGTGGGCAGTTGATTTTAATATAAAATCTGGAATTTAAAAAAAAAGTTTTCGGCACTCTGGATGATTGGGAGAACTTTAAATGTCAGCAAAGGCTTACTAATAACAAAATCAAAAGACCCAAGATTAACTAAGAAACAAAAGCAGCAGAAAACATAGGTAGTGATGCCAAAAGCTTCTATAAGTATATGAAAAGGAAGATAATATTGTAAGTAATGTTGGCGCTTTAGAGGATGAAAATGGGGAGGTAATAAAATGGGAAACTCAGAAATGGCAGAGGCATTAAATCAATACTTTGTCTGTGGTTTCACACTGGAAGATAATTCCTCTATAGAGGAATTTGATGAAATTACTAGGGAGGATGTATTAAGTAAACTGATGGGATTAAGGGCAGTTCAGAAGAGGTTCACCAGTTTGATTCCAAGGATGAAAGGGCTGTCATTCAGTTAAAATAGATTTGGTTTGTACTTCCTGAAGCTCAGAAGAATGAGGGGATATCTGATTGAAGGATGTAAAATGCTAGATGCTATTGATAAGGTGAATATCGAATGGATCTTCTTCCTTGTGCGACTGTCTTGAACCAGAAGTCATGGATAGAGTGTGAGAGCAGGTAGGTTCAAAACAGAGATGTGGAGAAACTCCTTCTCTCAGAGGGTTGTTAATCTGCGCAGCTCATTTCCTTAGAATGCAGTGGAGGTAGAATCAATCAACAGATTCAAGAAGTGTATATGTTTCTGTTTAAAATAGAGATAAAAGGCTACAGGGAGCAGGCAGGAGAGTGGAGTTGAGGCCGGGAGAAGATCAGTCATAATTATATTAAATGGTGGGCCGAGCTCAAAAGACTGAACTGCTCCTAATTTCTGTGCTCCTAGTTAATGGCTGCAATTGTCAACTGTTATAAAAATCTATTTAGTTTTTTTCATGCCCTTTACGGAATAAAATTGCCATGCTTTCTTGGCTTGTCCTAGCCAACATGATTCCAGACCCACAAAAATGTGCTTTCTTTTTATTGGTTCAGAACATGTGGGTATCACCAGCTAATCCAACATTTATTATCTATCCCTAGTTGCCCCTTGAGAAAATAATGTTAAGCTGCTTTCTGGAATCGCTGCTGTTCACTTGGGTGGATAATCTTCAATGCCATCAGGGTGAAATTTCCAGGATTTTGATCCAGAAGTTCTCACATGCCATTTGGGATTGGGTTCTAAATGCTGGCATAGCCAGTGACTACCACATCCCATGACTGAGTTTTTAAAAAAGACTGTCTTGTTGCCTCATCTTGTGAACATTTCGATTATATCTCTTCTCTACCTTCCCATTTTAAAGAAAACATTCCCAACTTTTCCAATCCATTCTCGTCATTAAAGACTTTCATCCCTGGAACTGTTTCTCTGAAAATCTTTTCTGCATCTTCTTTAAAGCCTTCAGGGCAGTGGCACCCACTGCTTTTTTGTTCAGTGAAAGGCATGAACTATAGTTTGTGCAGTCCCCTTATTGATGAGCACTCTGCAAAGTCTGGGCTTGAAGGTTGCAAATCATTGGGGTGGCACGCTGGCTCAGTGGTTAGCTCTGCTGCCTCATGACTCCAGGGATCCGGGTTCGATTCCAGCTTCTGCCGACTGTGTGAAGTTTGCACGTTCTCCCTCTGTCTGCGTGGGTTTCCTCTGGGTGCTCCGGTTTCCTCCCACAATCCAAAGATGTGCAGGTTACGTGAATTGGCCATGATAAATTGCCCAGGGTGTTCAGAGATGTGTAGGTTAGGTACATGAGTCAGGGTGGGATACTCTTTGGAGGGTTGGTGTGAATTTGAGCTGAAGAGCCTGTTTCCACACAGTAAGGATTCTATTATGACCCCAGATCCAATTGCTAGTCTGTGCATTGGTCACTGACTCTCACCTTTCCAAATGTTGCCCTCAGCACCTGAGGCTTGGGAGGGAAAAATACATTACGGTGCCCTTTTCTGATTGTGTATCCAGTAATCCCTGTCTGTTTTAAGAACGAGGACTAAATTGCATTTACATAGTGCCTTTCTTGTCTCAAAGATCTCCAATTGCTCTTTGCTGCCAATTGAAATCTATTATGATGAAACACAGCAACAATTTCCAAGAACCTCAGTACCATGCTGTTTTAGTTAGAGGATAAACATTAATTGGGGCATGGAAAGAATTTTCCTGCTCTCTGTTGAATCCAAACCGTGGGGTCTTTTCTATCTATCTACCTAAGTGAGTAGGTGGTGTCTCAGTTTAGTATCTCATCCAAAAGAAGACATCTCTGACAATGCTGCATTCGCTCAATAATACACTGGAGTGTCAGCCTGAATTATGTGTTCAAGACCCTTTGAGTGGGACTTGAACCAAATATTTGCACATAAACATCTGAATTTGGTGTAGGCCATTCAGCCCATCCAGCCTACCCTACCATGCAATAAAGTCAAAGCTGATCTGTTTGTGTTATGAATGCCACATTCCCATCTATCCTCAGATTCTTGTTAGACAAGCCTCAATGATATTCAATGACTGGAATTTCACTCCCTTCTGAAGCAGTGTTCCAATGGTACACAAACCGTCAAAAGAAATTCCTTTCGTATCTGTCTGAAAAGGGTGTCCCCTAATTTTAAGAGTTCTTGATTCAGAGGAAGCACATCAAGATTGTCAAGGCCTTTCAGGATTTTACAAACATCAATCAAGTCAGCTTTGGTTCTTCTGAATTCTAGAGAAACTAATTCTAGTCTGACCAGTTCTTCGTATTGTTTCACATGACAACTGGTCAACCTCCTCCAATGCACATCTATATCCATCCTTAAATAAGGAAATCAAGACTGTGCATCATATTGAAGATGTGGTCTCAATAATGCCCTGTTTGATTGAACCTTGGCATCCATATTTTTGCTTGATTCCTCTTGTAATAAAGGATAGCATGCCATTGGCTTTCTGATGATGGCTGTACCTGTGCATTAACCTACACGAAGACTCCTAGATCCCCCTGCACTTTGGAATTGTACAGTCATTCTCGGTTTAAGTGTCTTTTTTTACTCTAACTTTTTAAATTCTTCCTTATTTGGTGTTGAGAGTGGCCCATGACTAATGCTGATGGATTGATGTTCACTGTGGACAAGATCTGTCACTTAGTAAGGTCACTGTTAAATGACCTGTTGCCAGCTGCAATGGGTTTTTTAAAATGTGTAGTGGCCACTTGGGTCAGGAAAGCCAATGTCAGCTTGGCAAAAATTGCAGAAACTGTTTATGTAGTGAAGGCAAAGGCCTTGCTTTCAAGATACAATAGAATTAACGTGTGTTAGGATACAGAAACGTATTGACCAGTTGAGCTCAGTCCTTTGATTACATTGTTAGTTTAGGCATAATTTTGATGACTTAGGGTTTTGGTCAGATAAGAGCCCTTTATACAACTCTAGCCAATATCAGGAATTCAAGCCTGAGCTACGAATAAGCATACTTTCTGCTAAAAGTTAATTTAAGCATGTATTTAGTTGGCACCTGATCTTAAGTGAAAGACAATAACATAAGAAATAGGAACAGGAATAGGCCATTCAGCCCCTTGAGCCTGCTCCAAAATTCAGTAGGATCATGTCCACTTTCCTGCCCTTTCCCCATAACCCTTGATTCCTTGACTGATCAAGAATCTATTTATGGGTCAGATTACTCCAAGTAATGTTTAAATACACATTAAGCAAGTAAAGGTTCTTGCTTAGCCTTCAGGGTCAGCATAATGGCTCAGTGGTTAGCACCACTGCCTCACAGCACCAGGGACAGAGGTTCAGTTCCCCCTTGGGCGACTTTCCAGAGTTTCCAAATTCTCCCGGTGTTCTGCTTTCCTACCACAATCCAATGATGGGCAGGTTAGGTGGATTACCCGTGGGAAATGCAGGATTACAGGATTAGAGTAGGCAGATGGGTCTAAATGGGATGTACTTTGGAGGTTCAGTGTGGTTCTGATGGGCTGAATGGTCTGCTTCCACACCGCGAGGATTCCTTTGTATGATTCTATGATTAAGTTAATTTCAAAGGTTTAGTGTAGAAATATTGATAAGTTTGAAAGAGATGCTTTAGTAAAATTTATTATGTTATATTGTTTTAAGCTTCATTTATAGAGGATTCAATCTTACAGGTAAATGACGGGAATAACCCTAAATCCTCACATAAAAGCTACTCAGTTATCCAAACCTATCAGCTGATCTCAAACCTACTTTCGTGATGAAATCCATGATCAGTTTCAATTCTGTTCCTAATGAAATCTTGACTTTTTCTCCTAAAGGGGGAGTCTGTTCTATCTGTGCTATTGGATGCTGAACACACAGTTGAAGAGGATGTAACCCACTACCTGGTGTTTTCTGGCTCCAGTCAACATCATTTAACCAGCACACAGAGGATAGATCAGAAAACACTGCAGACAGTCGCTCCTGGTAAGTGAGGATACCCTGGCTTTTTATTTTATTGTTGTTTGCTCTCTCTCTCTCTCTCTCTCTCTCTCTCTCTCTCTCTCTCTCTCTCTGTGTCTGTCTCTCTCTCTCTCTCTCTCTCTCTCTGTGTCTGTCTGTCTCTCTCTCTCTCTCTCTCTGTGTCTGTCTGTCTGTCTCTCTCTCTCTCTCTCTGTGTCTGTCTCTCTCTCTCTCTGTGTCTGTCTCTCTCTCTCTCTCTGTGTCTGTCTCACTCTCTCTCTCTCTCTCTCTCTGTGTCTCATTCTCTCTCCCGCGCTCGTCAGTTCTTTTAATGTCAGCTTCAAGTATGACCTGGAATAAGAATTGGTTAGCAGAGAGGAAAAAGGTAGGAATTATTGGCCTAGATTTTTCCCTGGCCAGACATTTGTTCCAGTGTAGGTAGGAGTTATGTGCAAGGACCCTGCTGAATTACCATCACAGCATTCTCTGAAGGAATTGCCTGGAAACCAAAGCTTTCCACAGGTTAATTTATGTATGCCTGAAACCCTCTGGAAAATATCTATTTAAATTAGAGACTTTGGGAGGTTTGATGTAATTGAGTAAAACAGTTATCCAGGAAAACTTAGACTGTTGCATGCATACTCATGGGTATCTATTCAACTGACCCACATCACATCCCCAACTACACCTCCTGACCTGGCCTGATTATAACGCCCCATTGCCGAATATAAACCCCCTCCTCCCTACCCCAGATCCATGCCCCACCCTTACTGAACCCAATATCTCATCAGCACCCACCTACCCCAAAGCTCTGCATCATTTGTCTGAATCCTAGCAACCTACCCACTTGGCATCTTATCCATCTGACAGCCTACCTCCACCAAGCTGGAACTATCCCCAGGTGACACCTTACATCCTGCTTATCTGGATCCTACTACTCCTGTTCACAGCCAGCACCATCCTGTCTACCCATCTGACTACTTAACGCTTGGAACCCTAACCCTGACCCTATCTGCCTGGAACCTGTTGTTCTCCCTCCCTGTCCCAACCACCACCATCATCCATCTTACACCCGACCCTCACAGCATCCCAGCATCACACGTGCATTATGGACTTAGCAGTAGCTGTCAAAGAGGCTGTGAGGATCTCTACATTTCAGAACATGGCAGCTGATTGCGATGTAAAGTAGGTGTTTGCCTTCCTCTGACATTTCTATACCACGAAACATCTGTCAGAATGAAAGTATTGCTTCATATTTCTAGGGAAACCTTGAGTGGAATCTCCTTCCAAATTCATAGCTTCCCACTCTGGACCTATTTCTTCTATGTAGGGAAAAGCAAGAGTCCTGGGAAAATCCAGACCGTTGTGTCATTTTTGGGGCAGAAGTATCAATAAGTGGGGTCCTGCAGGCACCGGTGCTTGGGCCTCAGGTATTCACAATATACATCAACAATTTAGATGAGGGAAATCAAACATAATATTTCCAAGTTTTCTGTCAACTCAAAACAAGTTAGGATTGTCAATGATGAGGAGAATGTAAGTGGGGCTTCAGGGATTTACACAACTTGAGTGTAAGGGCAAATGCACGACAGATGCAGTATAATAAGGATAAACGTGAAATTGTCTGCTTTGGTTTAAAAGAAATTACTGGCAGGGTATTATTTAAATGGTTATGGATTGGGAAATGTTGATGTACATAGGGACCTGAGTGCAAGATTTAGAGGGATGTGGGCCAAATGCTGGCAAATGGGACCATGTCAGTTTGGGATGTCTGGTCAGCATGGATGAATTGGACTGAAAGGTCTGTTTCTGTGCTGTACATCTCTGTGACTCAATGACTTATTCACTGGTCACTGACCAGATGCAACAAGCTGTTAGGATGGCAAATTGTACGTTGGCCTTCAGTTCAAGAGGGTTTGAGTGCGGAAGTAAGGAAGTCTTGCTACAGCTGTACAGGTTCTTGGTGAGAGCACACCTTATGTATTGTGTGCAGTTTTGGTCCCCACTTTTAAGAAAATCTGTACTTCCTGGAGAGGGTGTGCAACAAAGAATGTCCAAACTGGTTTCTCAGTTGGCAGGTTTGTTGTATGAGAAGAGATTAAGTTGACTGTCCTTGTAGTCACTCAAGTTTCAAAGAATGAGAGGAGGTCACATTGAAATGTATAAACTTCTGACAGGGTTAGGCACACTTTTGTGGTTGTTTGTGTTTGTGTATGCGCATGCATACTCTAGAATAGGGGGTCACAGTCTCAGAATACATGGTAGACCATTTCACCTTGAGAGAAGGTGAAATTTCCTTACTCAAAGCCTAGTGATTTGGTGAAATTTTCCACTGCAGAAGGCTATAGAGGCTAAGTCACTGAATATATTTAAGAAAATAAAGTACTTTGGTGGTGAAAGGTGTCAAGGGATACGGGGTGGAGAGAGTGTAGGAACACAGGTTGAGTCAGAGGATCAGCCATGATCAGATTTAACAGTGGAACAGGTTCGATGGGCCGAACAGCCTGATCCTGCTCCACTCTCGATATTTCTATGAAATAATCAAGGGCCCACAAAAAGTGTGTTAAACTCAGTGGCATCGCATTTTTCATGTGAGGCCTGGCATACTTCTGATCATTTGATTGACCCTTTTCAAAGCTGCTATGCAGTGTGTCAATGCTCTGAGTTCAATGTATTATGGACTGAGGAAATGATGTATTCAGAAATGAATTTCTATTTAATAGGCTGTCTTTCACTGAGATCATCCTAAATGGTATCAAATGAACAATCTAAAAAGAGTTTCTGTGTTTCTGATGATGTCAGCTTGTGATAAGCTGTGACCTTTTATTCTCATTTGTTTTTCTGCCAAGGAGCCTCTCCTCCATCCTGTTAATCCAGTTGCCTCCTTAATTAATAGCTGTCTGTCTGTCACTGATGTTCCCTATTATTAGCTTCTTAGAAAATTCTGTCTGACTATCTTGAAGGAAACAAGGTAAATATGATTCTTCATTGTGCCTGTTACTCAGTTTTATTCTTTGACAGTTACTGCATTCAAGATAGCTATTCTGTCTCATGCAGCCTGGAAAATCTTAAATCTTTAGTATAAAAGTAATGTTTAGCTCTGATAGTGTTATGTTTTAAGGGTAGAAGTGTACAAAATCTGAAGTAATAAAGGAGAATTACCTCATCCGATCACTCCATTCAAAGTCTCTGGATGCTTTAAGAAGACTTATATTTTTTAACACCCCTTTTTTGTAATCTGGGTATTTTCCAATGCCTGTTATAGCCAATGACTCACTTCTGACACTTATGAAATACAGTCAGTGTTGTAACATCAGAAACATTCTACTCTAATGATTACACATGCCCCCTACCAGTTAACTAATTTCACAAAGACCTTTTATCCCCCATCTATCCATCCTACAAAATCAGTATTACCCTGTAACCCTCAATGCTCCTTTCTCAAAGGATACTGGTTCAGCTTCAGCTCAGCCTGCACTTTCTGTCAGTTCTATGTTAGGATACAATGCCTTTTCAGTGAAGTAGGCAGACCGACATTTCTTGTGAATCCAGGAATGTGGATTATTTGTCATTACATAGCTGTTTATCAGCTCCTGTCTATCCAAGGCCATTTTCTCCTAAATATCCATTAGTCCCTTATCTGAGCAATGCAAGTGTTTTTATTTTGTGTGTTTGTATGGAACTACAGACTTTGACTAACATGCTGAATTCAAAGTTTTGGATGATAATTGATGGTTTCCATGGTAAACAATCCCATATCTGGTACCTCAGCCACAGTGAGTCTAGACCAAGAGTCTTGGCAAATTGTTTAATCTTGAAGCCAGGAGAATGGAGCCCAATCTTTCTTTGGTGTTCATAGCTCCTTGAAAGTGGAGTCATAGGTAGATAGGATAGTGAAGAAGCCGTTTGGTATTCTTTCTTTTATTGGTCAGAGTATTGAGTACAGGAGTTGGGAGGTCATGTTGCGGCTGTACAGGACATTGGTGAGGCCACTGTTGGAATATTGCGTGCAGTTCTGGTCTCCTTCCTATCGGAAGGATGTTGTGAAGCTTGAAAGGGTTCAGAAAAGATGTTCAAGGATGTTGCCAGGGGTTGGAGGATTTGAGCTATAGGGAGAGACTGAACAGGCTGGGGCTGTTTTCCCTGGAATGTCGGAGACTGAGGGGTGACCTTATAGAGGTTTACAAAATTATGAGGGGCATGGATAGGGTAAATAGGCAAAGTCTTTTCCCTGGGGTGGGGGAGTCCAGAACTAGAGGGCATAGGTTTAGGGTGAGAGGGGAAAGATATAAAAGAGGCCTACGGGGCAACTTTTTCACACAGAGTGTGGTATGGAAGCTGCCAGAGGAAGTGGTGGAGGCTTGTACAATTGCAACATTTAAGAGGCATTTGGATGGATATATGAATAGGAAGGGTTTGGAGGGATATGGGTCGGGTGCTAGCAGGTGGGACTAGATTGGGCGGGATACCTGGTCGGCATGGATGGGTTGGACCGAAGGGTCTGTTTCCATGCTGTACATCTCTATGACTCTATGTGCTTCCCAGTGGGACTCTCTGGATGATAGAAAATGAAAACTCGATCCTTTAGCTCCCATTCCCTAAGATGTCCTAAGGTTATTCACACCCCTGCTCCACGAAAGAAATAAAGCTATTTAGAAAGCTGTTCAACACAGACTAGGGACTGATCCTGGAAATTCAATTTTCTCAATGTTCGAACTCTTTTGCATAGAGAGCAGATGCACAGGTTCCTAACTAGGTTTTAATTGCATTCTCTGCTCTGTGTAATCAATTTAAAAAAAAAATTAAGTTCAGATTCTGTTATCATTTGTACATCTTTTTTCCTCACACCACCAAAAACCTTTATAAGGCTGGGAGAAGGGAATTCAAACTCCAAAAAGAGGATAAATTCAATGAATATTGAAAATGAATATGTTTTGAACATCACTAAAATCTCCGGGGATTGGTTAGCTCAGTAGGCTGAATGGCTGGTTTGTGGTACAGGATGGTGCTGAAAGTGTAGGTACAAGTCCCATACCAGCTGAGGTCACCATGATGGTCCCAAATTCTCAACCTCACCCCTCACTTAAGGTGTGGTTACCCTCAGATTAACCACTACCAGTCATCTCACTCTAAGAGAGCAATTTGCTGGGACTACTGTGGCTTTATTATTACTACTTAAACTTGCAGGAAGTAGATAACCAAATTATTTGCTTTTACAAAAAACTTATTAATGGGATGTGGCCTAGTTGCCCTGAGAAGGTGGTGGTGTGCCGCCTTCTTGAATCATGGAAGTCTTTGTTCTGTAGGTACACCCACAATGCAGTTAAAGAGGGAGTTTCAGCGGTTTGACCCAGCAACGTTGACAGAACAATGATATATTTCCAAGTTAAGATGGTGAGGGACTGGTGGTGTTCAAGTTTCTACTGTGGCGGTGCAGGTGTTGGACTGGGGTGGACAAACTCAGAAGTCTCATGACATCAGGTTATAGTCCAACAGGTTTATTTGTAATCACAAGCTTTCGGAGCATTGCTCCATCTCGGGTATTCAATGGAAGCTTGTGATTTCAAATAAACCTGCTGGACTATGCTCCATTGTCAAGACTTCCAAGTTTTTGATGCCCTTGGCCTTCTAAATGGTAGTGGTCATTGGGTTGGAAAGTGCTGTCTGAGGAGCCTTGGTGAATTTTCTGCAGATCATCATCATTAATTGGTACAAGGAAGCAAAATGGCAATTACATTTTACACCAGAGTGTTCCAAAAGGTGATGTGACTTTTAGGACCAGGAAACACTATTTCAGCAGCAACATGTTTTGATGATATTTGTGAGTAAGTGTGCATTACCCAATAATTGCTATATTTAATGATTAAAGTAACTCATCATCCCTTTTGAATCAGAAAGCATTATAAAAATCCTGCAAAGATATTTTAAACCATACATAGATTCAAAAATGAAAAAAATGTAGTTGTTTATAAAACAAAACTGCAATGTGCATATAGTATATTTTGATTATGGTAGGCATAGAGTGCAACTAGTGGCTACATTTGTTTTTGAGGTTTCTAAATGGGTGACTTCACAAAAAGTAACTTTGCAATGTGCTTTTTATTGTTATATTTTGATCATGGCAGGCATGAAGCGCATCTAGTGGCATGTTAACAAATAACTATGCATCATCGAATCCTACAGTGTGGAAGCAGGCCATTCAGCCCATTGAGTTCACACTGACCCGCCGAACAGCATCCCATCCAGAGCCACCCACTTCCCCCACTCCCTGCATTTCCCATTGACTAACCTGCGTGTCCCTAGACACTACGGGCAATTTAGCATGGCCAATCCACCTAACCTGCACATCTTTAGACTGTGAAAGGAAACCTGAGCACCTGGATGAAACCAACACAGATACAGGGAGAATGTGCAAACTTCACACAGTCACCCGAGACTGGAATCGAACCCAGGTCTCTGGCGCTGTGAGGCAGCAGTGTGAGCCTCTGTGCCATCTCTAATTTGTTTTTGAGCATCTTAAAAGTGTGACCCGAAATTAAATTTGATGCACACATGTCTCTGAACCTAAGTTGGAAAAGTGGTGTAGATTTTGGGCAGATATTGATAACTTGCACCTCCATTGCCACCCCAAAAAAACTAAGAATTTATCAGTGGACTTTTTTTTAGAAAAATGGCCACTTTAGAAGTCCCAGTTTAAGCGCTGCAGAAAGTTGCTTTCTCATATCTACTGGGAGGTTTTCCCACAGGTGCATTCCACTAGTGAGATCTCTCCCAAAACTTTGAATTTCACTTTTGTTGCTTTCTCTCAAATCTCAACACGTTCTCAAGTTTCATTCTTGTATGTAAACTATTATACAGCTGCTGCTGCTCAGTTACCAATGGAATGAAGGAGAGTAAACCTGAAGTGATAAAGGTTTGAATTCTGAAACTATATTCCAACAGTCTGTGTGTTTTCTTTGCAGTGTTGTCTCTGCCACTGCTCTGAAGTGGGTGTGCTTGGGAGTGTTTTCACAATGTGGCAGTGTGTGGAGAGTAGCACTAAAGCCAATGCGTCTGTTTTACAATTTTGACCAGAGCAGAATTGAATCTGGCAGCACCTCTTGCAGGCTGCGAGAAATTCGCTGCCTATCAGTATGGGATGAAGTGAAATCATCAGGTTTGTTAGTCCTGAGAAACTTGGTGGCTGCAGTTTTTCCATGAACAGACCTCTCAATGTTACATTCTAAGAAGTGGCAGGTGGTGATGTTTTAAATTCCACCCCCATCCAACATTTTATCAGGTGATGAAGCCACTAGGTGGTGTGGGAATAATTAAGGTTTAACTCAAAAGGATCAACATTCAAATATTCCGTCAAAAACTTTGGGGCAAATCCCATGAGTTTGAATGAATGAATGATTTATTGTCTCATATACCTACAGAGATACAGTGAAAAATGTTCTCCGGTCACAATCCATCTCTAGTTGAGATTACAAGAGAATAAAAAGAAATGACTTAAATAGAGTTCATCTTTATCAGCCAAGGACCCAAGCATGGCTCCAGGATTTCTACAAAGTCCACACTCCAGACCTACTGCAGCCAGGAGCCCTCACTCTGGGCACCAACACCACTGCTGCTGCCAGGATACTCCACTGCACCATCACTGTAGTCGTAATGTACTGTTAAAGTTCATTGAATTGCTCCTTGATTAAAAATCCTTACGATATTCTCTCTTGAAATCATTAATGCATTTTTGGGGGGCAAGAATCAAGAGAGGCAAAATAAACTGAGTGGTACTTTTTAAGGGTGCAGGAGTGGAGACCAGGTGATCCATACAAATCTTTGAAGTTGGCAGGGCAAGTTGATCAATTCGTTAAATAAAGCATTGCCTTTATTTATTGATAGCTGGAATAACAAGGCAAAGAAATTACATTAACCCTTTTATGCATCATTAGTTAAATCTCAGCTGGAGTATTGTGCCCAATTCATGATAAAGCACTGGCAATTTGGCAAGTCCTTAGAGACAATGCAGACGAGATTCTGTTGATTGACACCAGGGATGAAGGACTGCTAGTAAGTGGAAGGTCTGGAGAAAATAGGATTTTTCCCAATGTGGTGGGCCTTAAGGGTAGATTTGCTAAAGGTGCTCAGAATTGTGAATACGCTTGAGTAGAAAATGTTTCACTAGCAGGAGGATCAGCAATCGGACTTTTTTAAAAGTCATTTACAAGACATGGGCATCACTGGTAAGGTCAGCATTTATTGCCCATCCTTAATTGCCATTAAGAAGGTGGTGTCAAACAGTTGTCTTAAACTGCTGCAGTCTGTGCAGTGTACACACAGCGCTGTTAGTAAGGGGGTTTCAGGATTTTGACACCGCCATGGTGAAGGAACAGCAATGTGATGTAACTTGGAGGGGAAGAATCAGTGATATAGTTCCAAGTTAAGATGACGTGTGGTTTGGAAAGGAACGTGCAAGTGATGGTTTCTCAATGCATCTGTTGCACTGGACTTTCTGCTGTTGGAGGTTGTGAGTTTGAAAGGTGCTGTCAGAGGAGACAAAGACTGAAGGTAAATGACAAAAGCCGCACAAGAAGTGTGTGAAGAAATTATTTTAAATCAATAGTTCTGGTCTGGAATAGACTGGCTGATAGAATCAGACTGAGCAGGAACTTAGAAAAAGGGAATCACAGGGCTTTGGGAAAGAGGAATAGATTGGAAATCTCCAACATAAACACATTAGACAGATTGGCTGCCTATGTGCTGCATGTTCAGCTGCATGTAGAAAGGAATGGCCAAGAGGATTGATGTGGTTTTTTTGTATTGTGACTCTATCTGTCGTAAGCACACAGATCCTGTGCTGTGCTTTCAGATGTGTTTGCAGCATCATCGAACATGTACGTAACTTTCCAGTGCATTATTATTGATGTATGATGACTTGAGCCTTACCACCTAGTTTGGTTGCAATTCATTTATTAAGTAGTATGAATGCAACCCTCAACTAAGCATCTGTCTTTTTATTAAGAACAGTGTGAAAGATGAGTTAAATCATACTTACAATTTTTGGAAGTTTACACAGTAATTTGGTTTCCTTGCACAGCATCTAGCTTATGTAGACCAATCTTTAGACCTGCATAACAAACCAGAGCTGCATTTGCAAGAAATTCAATGCTTGAAAGAGTCAATGTCTTTTGGAGGAAAGTTGTGCATATAATATTTGCCTTTCTCATGTTTCAACCTAGAGGTTGATTTGGCAAGTGGAAACCTGATATTTGGCCAGAGTAGCCATCTGTTTATCAAATGGACCATCAATGATGGTCTGGCAAGAAAGAGGGAGGCAAGGCTGTACAGATGTTTCTTTAAAGAAATTGGAAGTATGAGCTCACAAGTAGTAGCGAAGGAGATTCAGATGGTCACTTTTATTGGATGTGGGCATTACTGGCTGGGACCAGCAATTAATGCCCATCACTAATTGCCTTTGAGAAGGTACTTGTGAAGTACCTTGTTCTACCGCTGCAGTCCATGTAATGTAGGTACACCCGCAATGCTATTCAGGAGCGAGTTCCAGGATTTTGACAATGAAGGAGCGACAGTATAGTTCTAAGTCAAGATGGTATGTAGTTTGGAACAGAACGTGCAGATACTTGCAAAATACTTAAGTACAGATGCAGGTAAGATGTTTCCCCATTTGGGGAGTCCAGAAATCGGTGATGGCAGGGGGAGTCAATTTAAAAATGAAGGGGGTGCCATTTGGATCTGAGATAAGGAAAATCTCTCCTATTCAGTATGCTGTGAAGTTCAGTCTTTGAGGATGTTTAATGTAGAGATGGATACATTTCTGATTCCCAGTGGTTATGGGAATGGGGTGGGTAAAAGGTATTGAAGCATTCAATCAGATATAATTGAACAGTGAGACAGGCTTGATGGCCTGATGGGATGTTCCTATGGAGCTGATCCTATGTGTTTCCCATGCTTGAGCCATGCTGTAATTTTCCAACCATAAGCAAAGATGGAACTGAGCATGTCTTGCAGATCGACACTGGGGTCACAGAAGACCAAATCTGTGAGAAATCTTGGTAGATTGCCAAAATAAGTTGATATTCTTAAAGCCAGAAAATTAAGTCAAAATAATAAAGGTAGACCAGGTAACTGTATAAAATAAAATAAGCTTCACTTTGTGTGGAATATGAAATGAGTAGGCTGATCAAAAATGAGAGCAATGTTCAACAGAAAATCACAACAGAGTAGTGGGTAGAATTTTTTCTTTTATTGTGGGCTAGTGTGTTGGGGGGGGTGAATGATGTGCCATCCTCCCCTCTGAGAAAACTATTGCTACAGCTCTTGCGACATGCCATCAGTAGCTGCTCATCAGATACTGCAGTAGCCTTGATCTTGGTTTGACAGTCAAGGAGAGAGAAGCATTCAAGATGACCTCCAACAAAAGTGCAGTGACGATACTTTGAAGATTTTGAATTTGTTGCTTAATGTATATTTTCAGAAGCAGAAATCGTGCCAAATTTATTGGTAATTTTTGCTCGCAATCTTTTTTTCCTAACAGATGTAAATAAAGCTTTTTGGGAGCTGCATGGGGCTCAGTGATTAGCACTGCTGCCTTACAACACCGGGGACATAGCTTCGATTCCACCCTTGGGCAACTGTCTGTGTGGAGTTTGCATGTCCCCCCATGTCTGTGGGGGTTTCCTCTGAGTGCTCTGGTTTCCTCCCACAGTCCAACGATGTGCACGTCAGGTGGATTGGCCATGGGAAATGCAGGGTTACAGGGATGGTGTAGCGGTGTGTGCCTGAGTGGGATGCTCTTTGGAAGGTTGGTGTGGACTCAATGGGTCGAATTGTCTACTTCCACACTTGTAGGGATTATGTGACTCTCTTGTAAGTTTTAAAAAGCCAAACAAGAAAGTTTAATTTCTTCATCATTTGTTACTGAATCAACTGTCTATAAATTCAGTCATGGTTTAGCTACAAGTAGTGATCGTGAGGGTTCATATGTTTACATTTGTATAGAACCTGTGTTGATGCCATGTGATGCAATGGAGCAATTTTGCTCTGCACAAGGAACGCTTTCAGGTCCTGTTTCTTCTGGATCAAGGTGCGCTACAGCCTAATTGTGACTAAGGTGATGCAGAACATGACAAATCAGTGATCCTTATCACTCAAGGGAAGGTCGCAAGCAAAGTTTTCATAAGAGAGGAAGCAGATTATAGAATGTTTTGTCTCAGGTGGCTTCTGAGACAGAGACTGTTGCATCATTTAAAAGAGAACTGGTTAACGTGAAAGAAATAACCAAAAACAGGGAAAGAGAATTCAAATCAATACTTTCTAGATTAAGAAATGCCACAAGCAGGATAATATGGAAGCTCCCCCCAGCGCGCGCACAAACGCACACACACAATGTTTGTGCAATAGGCCTTGTGATTCAGTGTGATTGAGGTACCACCACCTGGAGCTAGTCTGTACCAATTTTCTAAATTTCAGTGGAGTGCTGTCATGACTAAGTTGCATTGTATGGACTGTGCCAACCCAAGCATTGTGTTTGTACATGAAGATTGTAGTACTACTGACATCTTATGATTGGAATCGTTCCTCTGACTTTGCTCTGACTTCTAAGTTCAAAGTATAATTATTGCAGACGGCGGTGGGGGGGGATTGTTTAAATATATCCTCACATGCCCAGCGGGAAATGGGTGGGTTTGGCAGCTGCTCATTGTACATACCATTTGGTTTTGCTCTGAGTTGAGGTTAATGGTGATGGAGGAGATTCAGTATCTAGGGGGACAGGCAGCTGTTTCTATGATCGCAGATGTGACCACAGGAGGGTATGTTGTCTTCCTGGTTCAAAGGTCAAAATGTCCCTGCCCAGCTGCGGAACACTGAGGAAGGAAAAATCAGAAACAAAATTCAGAATTGTGATTACTGTGGACAGATTGGATGGAGAGAAACTAATCCTGTTGTTTGAAGCGTCAGCAACCCAAGGACACCAATTTAAGGTGATTGTCAGAAGCGTTAAGGGTGATGAAGGGCCTGATGAAGAGCTCCAGTCCAAAACATCAATTTTCCTGCTCATCGGATGCTGCCTGACCTGCTGTGGTTTTCCAGGCGACATACTATAGACTCTGATCTCCAGCATCTGCAGTCCTCACTGTCTCCTAGAAGAGTTAAGGCTGGCATGAGGAAAATCTTTTTTTAACACAATGTGGTTAAGATCTTGAATGCACTCTAAGAGTATGGTGGCAGCAGATGCAGTCTTGGTTTCCAAAAGGAGTTAGATCTGAAAGTCTTTCTTAAAGGTAAAACACTAGAAGTCAAAAAATTTGCACAGCTTTTAGGAAAGTGGTGTGCAATGGGATAACAGGAGCAGTTGCTGTAGGAAGTTAGTATGGCACACAGGGCTGAATGCCCTACTGTACAATAACCATTCTAAAAGTTTACAATGGGAACTAAAAGCAGGTGAGACATAAAATAGACATATGACCCAAACCCACGCATTTTCTGTCATATGGAATCGGTTAAAATTGACCTGTAGTTAGTTTAACCTGTTGAATATAATAGCAAGTATCCATGGCTTTAAACAATGAATGACTTTGTTTTCAAAGGGCAGGTGCTTTTTTTTTTAAGCCAGCATGTGTTATCATCGTGTAAATGAATGTGCCTATTGCTAGCCAAGCGCACAAGGTCAACACCCAAAAACTTTTGCAAACTATGGCCACTTAATTTAACTCCAGTTTTCAGCCTTTAGTTTGTTGGATATTTCCCCCCTCACTCTCCATTTTAATTTCCAGACCACTTCAAAGGAAGAGCATGCTACCTTTATGAGAGGATTTATAGATCATAGCAGCAGAAGTAGCATTATTAAACCAAAAAAGGCAAAGGAAACCATTTAAACTAGAGGATAAACATCCCATTTAAGTCATCATCTGATGATTATCATAATGCTGCTTGGGGGGAACTTGCTGTGCACAAGTTAGCTGGCATATTTTGTATGTTGCTTGGTAATCTTACATCATGTTTTTAATTGGTTGTCAAGTGATGTATGGAATGAGCTGCCAGCAGAGGTGGTAGAGAATGGTACAATTACAACATTTAAAAAGCATCTGGATGGGTGTATGAATAGTAAGGGTTTAGAGGGATACATGCCAAATGCTGGCATAAAGGCTATACTAATTTAGGATATCTGGCCAGCATGGACGAGTTTGGACCAAAAGCTGTAAAACTATGACTCTATGCTTTGGGACATTGAGATTGTGAAGGTTGCTTTATAAATGCAGGTTTATTTCAGGTGATAATGTTTGCTGTTGTGATATCTTCATTCACAAATTAAGTAGCTATTTTACCAACTCGAGTCCCCTTAATGATTGTCCAATTTCTAGCCTCCTCATGGCTGATTCACGTCCAGGAAATACCAAATTGTCTCATAACTCAACTGTGACTCTATAACTCAGAAGTTCTAATTTCAGCTTACTAACGTGGAATAGATTCGTGGTTCAGAGGCCATCCCGTACAATGATTGATGTGCATTAGAATGGTGTCCATTTCAAAGACCATTTGTAAAATAAAAATAAACCAGTTGTACAGTTGCCAGTATACATAATTATGCTGTAGTTAATGTGAGTTTTGTTTCAGGCAAATTTCTGATGCCTCTTTATCGTAATGTCTTTTTTTATATATAAGTGACCTTCATTCAAGAAAAATGTGGCCTTGTTTTAGGAACTATAATCTGTATTCTTATTTTCTGTCTGTCTCTGAGTCTCTCCTCCCTTTTCCCCTTTTAAGAGGCCGTGTTCGTCATGCATCATTTTCTTGCTGAAACCTGAGCTTGTAACTTGCGTACCTAGCTGCCTGGCTAGTTGCGAGCACAAAGTCCCCCCCTCTTTGCTGACTGTTGCACAGAAGGACCTGTTTGTGTTTCTCTGTTCTCTCCCTGTTGGAAAGTAACTCCCCTCTGATTAGGGTTCATTTGAATGGCACAGTAAGCTCACCAGAGCGTTGTCTGACATTTCAGCATTCTGAAGTATTAAATTTCACTTTTTTTTTTAAACCCATCCCTACATTTCACTGAACTTGTCTAATGAAGTTGCATCCTTCCTAAATGTTTTGAGTCCATCACTGCATGTCTTTTGTACATTGCTCAAAGTGGAAATCTTTGATTGTGGACAGGCACTTTGGCCCATGGGTGAAGGAATGGAGCATCATTCCCAGCTTGCTCTTGGTTTTACCTTGTGTATCACTGAATGATAATCAGGTGGACTCCTAGCCAAATTTTCCCTTTTGTAAATTGTGAAAGTTGTTGCTGTTTGCAGCAACTCCATCCACAGCCATAGTTAGGGTTAACTAACTCAGCACAGATCATGGATCAAGTTTGGAACTTTCTTAACTACCTGACAAAAAGATTTCATTGAATAAACCAATAAGTTCCCACAGTCTTATCAGACCTTAGGACTGCTATCTCATTAGAGAATAACAGGTGCAGTTGCTTTAATCTGAGTGTGTCCACATCCCAGGCAAGGGGAGAGATTGAAAAGGAAACAGTCTTTCATGATGACTTCAGCTATCTTAGAAATAGATTTAAACAGATTTTGCTCTTGTAAAGGAGCCAACAAAGCAAGCATTAAATGCTTCCTTATCCAATACTCTAACATTCAAAACTAACATGATGTAAACATGACAGCAATTTGCCACATAATTCAGAATTAAGCTATAAATTCCATATTAAATGGCAGATAAAAACAGCCTTTAGTGTTGTTTTGAATCCGGAATGAGATTTTAAGGGGAAGGGTACTGAGTAGCTGAATTCAGTTCATCTCTCATCATGGGATTCTATGTTAGTCCAGCAGTGGGTCTTCAATAGGAGTGTGCTAAATGCTATGTTGTTGCTAGGTGTCCCCAGTCTGGTTTGTGGGAGTTTTGTATGGTAAGCTGCTGAATTACATGATAAGAGCTTTTATCTCCTGATATTTCTTCAGCTTTGTGTGACACTTGCATTTGTCACTTGTTTAATGGACAGATGTTCAATGTACGTGGACTACATGTTTGTTGTAAGGGACTGCATACTACACTACAGCATTCCCCTTACTCAGCCTATGCCTGATAAGAACTGATGTGTATGTGTATTACTGGACACAGTGGAGAATGTACTGGATTCTTATATGGAAATTATCAGAGAGTTAATTTGAATCCATTGGATGAAAAATTCTTCAAAAATCGAAGAGCTAAAATTTGGAAACCACTTTTACGACCAGCAGTTTCTGCCCATATGCACGCTCGGATTTTCACTTTCATTGATGCTGTTTTATATTAAGCTACTTACCATTATCAATGTTTAGAGAAAAGCTTTTTGAATGTTCGTGATGTATTCTGAGATGTTAAGTATGTTCCCACATGCCTGTGCTAAGATTCAGGGATAACTTATCTCCTGTTTGAGTAGCGTTATCTGGATGTGGAAATGAAACTTTTCTGTAACATTCTTTACTTGAACTGGTCAGCTGCTGTAATCATGCTACAGTGACCATAGGGCATCCAACAGGTATTGAATTTGATAAATGGCATACATTATGCAGGTCTGTTTGTAATGGTGTCTTGTCTGTCCTTTTGGATGAATATTCCTGAGGTCTGGACTAGTAGTTTAGTGCACACAAATTCAAAACCCATTAAAATAATTTGAGATTTTGAGTCTTTTTATAAAACATTTCAGCATCAGTAAAAGTGATCATGAAGCTCTCTGTTGTTTAGTGAATTATTTAAATGTCCTTCAATCAGGAAATCTGCCATCCTGACCAGGTCTGGTCTATACAAAACTGCAGTCTCATATCAACATGCTTGATTTGCAAAACTCTTTAAATCAGTTTGGGGCGGAAAATAAATATAGGCCTTAGAGTTTCTTTTAGTTGGTGCGGCATAGCGGTCTCTTGGCCTGACATGGCCTCCGTGTGGTCTCCTGGTCTTGAGGCGATATCAGAGTGATATTCCAGCCTCATGATCCTCAAGGTGAAGCCTGGTGCAGTCTTTTGTCAAGGTCTGGTGCAGACTGGAGGCACATTCCTGAAGAAGAGCTTATGCTCAGAATGTCGACTGTCTTCCTCAGATGCTGCCTGATTGGCTACTTTTCCAACACCACACTTTTTGATGCCACTGTGGTATAGGTTGGAAGGCCACTGTTCTGAACTTTTATTTCTCCATTTTCTAAGATCTTGTAACTGAAGAAGCTGTAGCTAGATACTTTTGTACCTAAGATAGCACTGTAAGTGGTGATGTATTAACTTCTCACTGTACTCATTTGAGTACATGGGACAATAAAGCTAATTCAGTCATTTATGGGACATGGGTGTCATCACTGACGAGGCCACCTTTATTGCCTATCCCTAATTACCCTAGAATTGATAGGTGTCTCAGCCATTTTAGAAGACAGTTAACCTTATGTGTCTGAAGTCATATATGGTCCAGATAATCAGCGGTGGTTACATGGTAACCATTAGACTAGCGTTTTTTTTGTTGAATTTGAGTTTCACCATTTATCATGAGACCTGACCTCAATGTTTCCCTGGGGATCTGAGTTTCCAGTCCATTGTTACTATGTCACTGCCTTCCCTGAAACTGAATTGATACTCACACCTGCAGACAGCGTCTGGATTTTAACATTCGGCCGCATCTCCTTTTCCGTCATAGTTTTAGTTTGAAATCTAGGTTGAGGCCAGTGTTTGCTCTAACCGTGTGGCCATGCAGCAGCCTGAAAGTATAATTCCAGAGTGGCTGTGTAAAAACATAGAGAGACCTTGCATACTGAATTTAACCCCACACAAACAAATTACAGAGGGTTTATTAGCTGAGGTCATTAGTTCAGGAGTCTACCATAAAGGATGAAAGCCATAAAGGCAAGAAATTTAATGAGTTTATGATATTGGTACATCATAGGAGGAAGGAGAAATGGAAAGGCATGTCATTTTTAAGTGCCAGGGAAAGCTTGTCTTGTAGTATGAGATGATGCTGTGAATCTTGATTTTCGCAAAGGGGCCAAAGGAGCTGTATTGTATTCAGTTTGCTCTCATAACCAAGTGGCACATTTAAGTAGAAAAACATCATCTACTGAGGTAGCTAGTCTCTGAAACAATATTGTCTGCCCTTCTTCGAAGTGAGATGAATGCAAAGTGGAAAATCCTAATCTTTGACTAGATCATTGCACAGAAACATCAATTGGTTGCTTGTTGAGTACCAGGATCAGAATTGGATAGGCCAAGATGCTGTAAGCGCAAAGCAGTTGCTGGCCTGTTAAGTTGCTGCTAATTCATGAATGTCAATTAGTTTCACAAATGATCCATTCCCTTTTGTTTCTTTCTACAATTAATCTTCTCTCTACTACCATGTCTTTGCCTTGTTTTCTCTGAATTTGGTCCTACATTCTGTCCTCCAGATTGGCTATTTTTCTGAAGAAGGGCCCCTGGGCACAAAACATTAACTGTTTTCTCTATACAGATGCCACCAGACCTGCTGAGTTCCTCCAGCTATTCATGTTTTTGTTTTAGATTTCACACACCTGTAGTTCGTTCTTTTATTTCACTGATTTAATCCATGTTTTGGTGCCTCAGTCTTTCAGCCAGCTGGAATAGACCAGAACAGCTCAAACACTGATCAATGCTCTGAAACGTTATTTAAAAAATCATGCCTATTGTAATCTGTGTCATGTATTTCTCTTTTCTCTTTGCAGCTCACAACTGCTGTGAGACGGTGAAAGTTGTGCTGTGTGCCTCCAAGAAAGGACTTCCCATTTCTGTGCTGGCAGAAGAGAATTTCCAATATGTCCAGGACACTGTGCATGACATGGCACAGTTCCTGGTGAGCAGTGCTGGATCACAAGAAGCACTCAATGCTATTCGGATAATGGATAACTTTCGCGAATCCTCCGACAATGTGGCATTGCTGGATAAAAATCTGACTTTGGAGGTACAACATCTGCTGCTACCAACCTCGTGGAATGTGTTGGGACCAAACCCCATGTTGCCAGGTAGGGATTGGGTGCAGTTCACAAACTGATTCATTATCCCCTAAGCTCAACGTGGGGAAATTGCAAAAAGCTGTTCACCATCTCCACCATGTTTCAATATTCAGGAGACTCATTGCTGCTTTGCAGTTTTCCTGCATCCGCCTACCTTAACTTCATGTCCCTTCATATGTAATTAAAGCAAAAATCTATTGAGCTTCAGTTTAAAATGAAGTGACCCAACATCTATCACTCTGGGAGATAAAGATCTTTAGGTCACTTTATGTCACTGAGTGAAGACATGTTGCCTCGTCGTACCAAAGAGCCTGGTTCGGTTCCAGCCTTGGGTGATTCGGTGTTGAGTTTATACGTTCTCCCTGTGTCTGCATGGGTTGCCTCTGGGTGTTCGAGTTTCCTTCCACAATTAGGGGGATTGGCCATGTTAAATTGTCCCGTAGTGTCCAGGGATGTGCAGGCTAGCTGGATTATCCCTGGTATATGTGGGGTTAATGGGATTGGATGGTGGGCTGGGCCTGGTGGGATGCTCGTCAGAGGTCATTGAGATTCGATGAGCTGAATGGCCTCTTTCCACACTGTTGGAATTGATTCTATGATTCAACGGTCTGTCTTGAATGGATTGGCTCTGATTTTTAAGGTAATTTCTCCTTGTCCTAGTCTCCCCCAACCTACCACGAAAATTTGGCTCTATCTACGCAATCAGTTACATTAAAAATTCGAAGAGCCTGAATCAACTTGCACTGTAACCTTCTTTATTCTGGGATTAGAAGCCTGATTGAAGCAATCTCATCTCAAACTGGGTAATTCTCAATGCCTCCCCTGTTTTCATAATCCTTGGAAACTTAAGAGTTCTTGCATGATGAGTGTCATAGGCCCCTTTTTGAACTGGATCTTGGTGAGTTGCTCAGAAGTGGGATCAAAGAGGATGTGAGAGCAATTTTGTTCAGGTCTTAGGATGTCCTTTAAGTCTCTTGGACAAATCTTCCATCACCTATAATGGCTCCCAAACAGCATACCATCCAGTTTCTCTTCTGGAATGTACAGGACTTTTATTTTAAATGCATGATCCCTTTAAATTTGGTGTAGGTATGCATGGATGGTCATTTAAAGGGGCTGACTTATAGTTGAGCCACGAGAGAACTTTCCAACTCATGACCAGTTTAGGGGGAAGACAGCTGACGACTCTTAATATTTGCTAAGCAATCTCCTGGCTTTACTATTCCAGACAGGATTGTGAAGTAATCCAGTCGAGAAGTTTGCCGGCCACATCTGGTGCAGTGGTCTATAATGTGCCCGATGGATCAAGAGATTTATAATGTAGACAGGAAATAAATATGAAGATTGAAATACAATCGTCTTTGAAGTTTCTAAATTTGGCAAAATCTGTAGGTCGATTGCATTTGCTGGCCTTCAGTGTGCTTATTGGTGCCAGTGGAGTATTGGAAAAAGCTTGCATGTTTTATGTATACTGCCCTTAATTCATACACCCATATGGATTCACTGCCATCTGCGACAAAAATAAATCTATCTCCGTACACAGCACAAAACCACCTCTTGACACTGAGCCCAAGTTTAGAAAGACACTGGCTCTATATCCCTCTGCAATAATTCTAACTAATTTGTGAATCTTTTTTTCAATGTGTTGGTTAATCTGTTTTTATTGCCCTGGGAAACATCAAGGTGTATCTGTTGTAGATTTGTTTTTTCAGGTTCCTTAAGTCTTTTGACCATCTGGACTTCCACTACAGAGGTCTCAGGGCAACCAAAAAATAAAGTTGGTGTAACCACTAACTCTCGGATGGTTTGTTGCCTCCCGGGTGCCAGGGTCCGAGATGTCTCGGACCGTGTCTTCAGAATCCTTAAGGGGGAGGGTGTGCAGCCAGAAGTCGTGGTGCACATTGGCACCAACGACATAGGTAGGAAGAGGGGTGGGGAGGTCATTCAGGAGCTCAGGGCGTTAGGCTGGAAGCTAAAAGCTAGGACAGACAGAGTCGTCATCTCTGGGTTGTTGCCAGTGCCACGTGACAGTGAGGCAAGGAATAGGGAGAGAGTGCAGTTGAACATGTGGCTGCAAGAATGGTGTAGGAGGGAGGGCTTCAGGTATTTGGACAATTGGACTGCATTCTGGGGAAGGTGGGACTTGTACAAGCAGGACGGGTTGCACCTAAACCAGAAGGGCACCAATATCCTGGGAGGTAGGTTTGCTAGCACTCTTCGGGGGGGGTTTAAACTAATTTGGCAGGGGGATGGGATCCGGACTTGTAGTCCAGCAAGTAGGTTAGCTGTTTTTCAGGATGTCCAAGAATGTAGGGAGGCTGTGGAGAAGGTAGCACTGACAGGGAATACTTGCGGACACAGAGATGGGTTCAAGTGTGTATCCTTCAACACAAGGAGTATTAGAAATAAGGTGGGTGAACTTAAGGCGTGGATCGGTACTTGGAACTACGCTGTTGTGAGCATCACGGAAACGCGGATAGAAGAGGGACAGGAATGGTTGTTGGAGGTTCCTGGTTACAGATATTTCAGTAAGATTGGGGGGGTGGTAAAAAAGGAGGTGGGGGGGGGTGGCGGTGCTAATTAGAAATGGTATAACGGCTGCAGAAGGGGAATCTGCCTTTGGAGGTAGTACGGGCTGAAGTCAAAAATAGGAAAGGAGCAGTCACCTTGTTGGGTGTTTACTATAAGCCCCCCAATAGCAGCAGAGATGTGGAGAAACAGATTGGGAAACAGATTTTGGAAAAGTGCAGAAGCCACAGGGTAGTAGTCATGGACGATTTCAACTTCCCAAATATTGATTGGAAGCTCTTTAGATCAAGTAGATTGGACGGGGCGGTGTTTGTGCAGTGTGTCCAGGAAGCTTTTCTAACTCAGTATGTAGATTGTCCGACCAGATGGGAGGCCATATTGGATTGGGTACTGGGTAACGAACCGGGCCAAGTGATGGGCTTGTTAGTGGGTGAGCATTTTGGTGATGGAGACCACAATTCTGTGACTTTCGCCTTGGTTATCGAGAGAGATAGGTGTGTGCAACAGGGCAGGTTTTACAATTGGGGGAAGGGTAAATACGATGCTGCAAGACAGGATCTGAGGAGCATAAATTGGGAGCATAGGCTGTCAGGGAAGGATGTCGTTGAAATTTGGAACTTTTTCAAGGAATAGATACGACGTGTCCTTGATATGTATGTACCTGTCAGGCAGGAAAGTGAGGGTCATGTTGACGAGGGAGGTTGAATGTCTTGTAAGGAGGAAGAAGGAGGCATACATAAGGTTGAGGAAACAAGGTTCAGACAGAGCGTTGGAGGGATACAGGATAGCCAGGAGGGAGCTGAAGAAAGGGATTAGGAGAGCTAAGAGAGGGCATGAAAAATCTTTGGCAGGTAGGATCAAGGATAACCCCAACGCCTTTTATGTGTATGTGAGAAACATGAGAATGACGAGAACGAGGGTAGGTCCGATCATGGACAGTAGTGGGAGACTGTGAATTGAGTCGGAAGGGATAGAAGAGGTTTTGACTGAGTACTTTTCTTCGGTATTTACAAATGAGAGGGACCGTATTGTTGAAGAGGAGAGTATGAAACAGACTGGTAAGCTAGAGGAGATACTTGTTAGGAAGGAAGATGTGTTCGGCATTTTGAAAAACTTGAGGATAGACAAGTACCCCGGGCCTGACAGGATATATCCTAGGATTATGTGGGAAGCAAGAGAGGAAATTGCAGAACCGTTGGCAATGATCTTTTCATCTTCACTGTCAATGGGGGTGGTGCCAGGGGACTGGAGAGTGGCGAATGTTGTGCCCCTGTTCAAAAAAGGGAATAGGGATAACCCCGGGAATTACAGGCCAGTTAGTCTTACTTCAGTGGTAGGCAAAGTAATGGAAAGGGTACTGAGGGATAGGATTTATGAGTATCTGGAAAGACACTGCTTAATTAGGGACAGCCTGCACGGATTTGTGAGGGGTAGGTCTTGCCTTACAAGTTTTATTGAATTCTTTGAGGAGGTGACCAAGCATGTGGATGAGGGTAGAGCAGTGGATGTAGTGTACATGGATTTTAGTAAGGCATTTGATAAGGTTCCCCATGTGGAAAGTCAGGAGGCATGGGATAGTGGGAAGTTTGACCAGTTGGATAGAGAACTAGCTAACCAGTCGAAGTCAGAGAGTGGTGGTAGATGGTAAATATTCAGCCTGGAGCCCAGTTACAAGTGGAGTTCCGCAGGAATCAGTTCTAGGTCCTCTGCTGTTTGTAATTTTTATTAATGACTTGGAAGAGGGAGTCGAAGGGTGGGTCAGTAAATTTGCAGACGACACGAAGATTGGTGGAGTTGTGGATAGTGAGGAGGGCTGTTGTCGGCTGCAAAGGGATTTAGATATGATGCAGAGCTGGGCTGAGGAGTGGCGGATGGAGTTCAACTTTGTCAAGTGTGAGGTTGTCCATTTTGGAAGGACAAATAAGAATGCGGAATACAGGGTTAACAGTAGGGTTCTTAGTAAGGTGGAGGAGCAGAGGGATCTTGGGGTCTATGTTCATAGATCTTTGAAAGTTACCACTCAGGTGGATAGAGCTTGTAAGAAGGCCTATGGTGTATTAGCGTTCATTAGCAGAGGGATTGAATTCAAGAGTCGTGAGGTGATGTTGCAGCTGTATAGGACCTTGGTAAGGCCACATTTGGAGTACTATGTGCAGTTCTAGTCGCCTCGTTTTAGGAAAGATGTGGAAGCTTTGGAGAGGTTGCAGAGGAGATTTACCAGGATGTTGCCTGGAATGGAGAATAGGTCATACGAGGATAGGTTGAAAGTGCTAGGCCTTTTCTCATTGGAACGGCGAAGGATGAGGGGTGACTTGATAGAGGTTTATAAGATGGTCAGGGGAATAGATAGAGTAGACAGTCAGAGACTTTTTCCCCGGGTACAACAGAGTATTACAAGGGACATAAATTTAAGGTGAAGGGTGGAAGGTATAGGGGAGATGTCAGGGGTAGGTTCTTTACCCAGAGAGTGGACTGCGCTGCCTGTGGGAGTGGCAGAGTCAGAATCATTGGTGACCTTTAAGCGGCAATTGGATAGGTACATGGATAAGTGCTTAAACTAGGACAAATGTTCGGCACAACATTGTGGGCCGAAGGGCCTGTTCTGTGCTGTATTGTTCTATGTTCTATCAGTGACCGTGACGTGGAGGTGCCGGTGTTGGGCTGGGGTCAGAAGTCACATGACATCAGGTTATGATCCAACAGGTTTATTTGAAGTCACAAGCTTTCAGAGTGCTACTCCTTTGTCAGGTGAAGGGGACTATCACCTGGTGTCGTGTGACTTCTGACTTGGTCAGCTACTGGGAAGGCAGCTTTTCAAAAACAAGTTTTGCTCGTCTTTGCTGAGCCAGTGCCTTTACATTTGGGTTCCCATCAACTCATTGTGGGGTGGCACCATTAGCAGGATGCTTAATCCAATGTGAAGCAACTTTTGATTATTGTCTTCACCATTTTTCACAGTGGACGATTCTTCTTTTAACCTTATCACCGTTACACTGTCCGGAAAGGTCACTCGGTGTTTAATGAAGTTGGAGGGACATGAGTGAAGTGACCCCTTACTAAAGATTTAAGGAAGTTATTAACTCTCGACGCATTTAATCAAAAAATCCTTGTCCTCAGCCAGTCATGGTCGTGTAGATAGACACCAGCAGCCTGTCTCAATCTCTGTGTAAACTGCAATCCTTTTGAAGCGAGAATTTTATGTGCAGGTCAACAGACCGTGTGCATTTGAGATGAATAACTGTTCAATTCTGAGTATTTTCCAGCTACGATAGTTCTCTCTCTGAATGATTATTCATCTTTTGAGCAGTTTCAGGAGGGTGAATAAAAGGTCACAGTGCTAATGGGATTGTTGGCTTACACTTCGCTGGTGCTTACCTTCTGGTACCGATTTCCCCACCCTACAGCTGCCTGGAGAGTCTCACGTTTTTCAAACCAAGGATCGCCTAGATTTATTTTTTGTTTAAAATTTCTGTGAATGATCAAGATTGTTTAATGTATCTGCCGAATCTGGACTATAAAAGAGAGAGTAAAATTTCTGCATGACAGAACAGGTTTGAGCAGATTGATGACCTGCTCCTGTTCCTACATCACAGAACTTCCATTAATATTTTGCAATTCTAACTAAGGTTTGGTCACTAACTGGGTAGAAGTAAAATCATAAAATTGGATTGCATTTGGTTAATCAAGAGGTTTCTCTGCCTTCCTGTTTTTTTTGCCTGTGATTCTTTGTTGAAGATAATTCCTAGTAAAATGACAGCATTGCCAACAGTAAGTTCCGAGTGCATTAGGCACAGGTCATCGATGTTTGTGAGCCGTCTAACTATTGCTTTTCAAGAAAAACATTTTGTGCACCGTTGTGAAACTGTGAGTTAACATTGTGTTTGAGTTTGAAATGACCTGACTGTAACTATCTAATAATGGTTTGTGCATGTTGGAGTGAGCTGAATAAGAGGGATGATAAAGAGTCTGATGTGGATCACTACCTGCATTAAAGGACCGGCTCAGTAAAAGTTGCTATGGTGTGTTTCATGATAAGAGCATGTAACGCAACAATGGGATGAATGAGTGCCATGGTATCACATGGGATTCAGGGTGACCTTGCCAATTGGATACAAAATTGGCTTAACGGCAGGAGACATGAGTGACGGTGGAGGGTTGCTTTTTCAGACTGGAGGCCTGTGACCAGCAGTGTTGCACAGGGATCATTGCTGGGTTCACTTTTGTCATTTATATAAATGATTTGGCTGACAATATAAGAGGCATGGTTAGTAAGTTTGCAGATGACACCAAGATTGGTGGTATACTGGTGAAGCAATTAAAATCAGGTGCATGAGAGCCCAAAACTGGAGGCACGGAGAGACCTCTTTGTACAGCTTGACAAGGTTACAAAGGTAGAATGGCCACAACAGCAATCACTTGCTAATGAGGAATTTCTGTGTAACTAGTCCTGTGTTCCTTGCATCCTTATGTGGCTGATGAACCCGATCCTAGAGCCACGTCTCTGACAACACATTTGCCAGGTGTTTCCGGGGGTCGGGGGGGTTGGGAGGGGGTAGATAGGAGAGATGCATTGAAGGGATCTGAAAACTAGAATGATCCTGTTAAAACCGAGGCATTGTCAGATTGGCAGCCAACATGGGTCAGTGAGCACGGCTTCTGGTTGATCAGTACTTTGTACATATTAAGATACTGGCAGTTGGATGGGTTCAGTCAATGGAAGGTGGATGATTGTCCATAGAGCATATTGGAATAAGCAACATTTATTTAGTAATAGTTTACAAGTGATTCATTTTGATTTTGATAAGGTAAGATTGATTTTGCTGCAAAAAAGTTAATATTAGTGGTTGGTTACTTGATTTCAACAGTGCTGCTTTTGTACTCTGCACATCAAAACAAAAATCTTTGTGCACCTTAGGTTAATGTTTATGAATCATAATATATTCTTTTACAAGGTTAACAGTGACATGTTTGTGTCCATTGGTAACAAGTTACAAAAGTTTAATCAACCACATCAAGGTGTGTGTGTAAGAAATCTTTGTGTTGTATGTGTTCAATAACCAACCATTACCAGTTAATGATTGCGATAAAATGCAGCCATCAGTTCTTCTTTTTATTCTGTAACTAAATGTCTTTTTGTTTAAAAAATGGTAGAGGCTAAACAACTGGTAAGTTCTGGTGAAATCAGGGACTTGTCTTTAAAAGATCTAGCATGTTGCATTAAATTGGCTAGTTTGTTTTAGTTATAATGCCTGGTATACAAGAGACACTAACACATCTCCCTTGTTAAGATCTCAAGCTAAATCTTTCTCCCTCACCTTTCCCCCTCTACCTTGCTCACCACGCCTCCACCCCCCCCCACCTCTCTCAGAGACCTATCTTGGAGAGCTCACAGCACAGGAACAGTGCATGTATGGAATGAGCTGCCAGAGGAAGTGGTGGAGTCTGGTACAATTACAACATTTAAAAGGCATCTTGATGGGTATATGAATAGGAAGAGTGTAGAGGGATATGGGCCAAGTGCTGGCAAATGGGACTAGATTAATTTAGAATATCTGGTCGGCGTGGACGAGTTGAGCTAAAGGGTCTGTTTTTATGCTGTATAACTCTGACTCTAAATACTTCTCTGACAATAAATCAAATCAAAAGCAGACATTGCTGGAGAGACTCGGCAGCTCTAACAGCATCTTTGGTGAAAAATCAGTGAATACTTCAAGTCCAGTCACTGGACTCCAAATGTAAACACTCCTGTGTTTCCACAGATGTTGCCAGACCTGCTGAGTCTTTACAGAAACTTCTGTTTTTGTTTCAGATCTTCAGCATCTGCAGTTCTTTATTTTATTCAGGCATCATTAGATTAAGTGGAGCCTACTGCAGTCTCTAATATAAACCCTTTCAGAACATTTAACATTAACCTTGCACAACATTTTGAGGTGCAAGGAAACAGCCAAAATCCACACAAGCTTAAGAATGTAATTTCTTCTACAATATACTCTTTGCATTTTTCTGTAAGGTACAGCACAAGATGAATTATTATTAGGTTAGTTTTATTAAAGTGGGAGGAAGCAGCTACACGAGCAGCGACACTGCACTGAACGACTAATAGACTTATGTGTTAACATTGGTGGGCAAACAATGGAGCTTCTAAAATGAACTGAAAACAAAACATGCTGGAAGTCACGAGCTGGTCAGGCAGCATCTGTGGAGAGATAGCAAGCTGAAGTTTTGAGTCTAGATGACTCTTCATCAGAGATTCAAAAATGTGCATGTTTGAGAAGAGAAAAACAGGCCTGCATTTATATAGCACTTTTCATGACCACCAGCTTGTTCAGATTGCTTTAGAGCCAGTGAAGGATTTTGGACGTTTCCCATGTTGGGAGATGGATATATGGTAGCCAGTTGGCTCACTCCAAGCCTCCACAAGGAGCAATGTGATGACCTATGTTAAGGGATAAATATTGACCAGGAGACTGAGTGTAACTCTTCTCCTCTCTGCTTTAATGGTCAAGGCTTGCTTTCTTTTACCACATCTCCCCGACTTCATTTCAGGTATCATCTGAAAAAGTCACATCTCTGACAGTACAGCACTCTCCCATTACTGAAAGTACTAGGGGAATGACCCTTACAGCCAATTCCAGCTGGATATTTTCAGATTTGTTCATGGAATGTGGCTGTCACTGGGAAGGCCATCATTATTGCACATCCCTATATGCCCTTGAAAAGCTGGTAGTGAGCTGCTGCCTTGAATTGCTGCAGCCAGTGTGGTGTGGAGGCATCACAGCGCTGTTCAGGAAGGAGCTACATCAATTTGACCTGTGACAGCGAAGGAATGGTGATAGGGCTTCATTCTAAATACACATACTTGGACGGAACTGTGGGAACATTCCTTTGCTTCTGCACACATTGTTCCCTTGGGTGGTAGATGTTGCTGATTTAGAGGGTAGTGGAGCATAAGACACAGGAGCAGAAGTAGACCATTCAGTCCATTAAGACTGCTCTGCCATTCAATGAGATCATTTCCCTGCCTTTCTCTATAATCCTTAATTCCCTTACTGTTCAAATTTCTGTTGATCTCAGCATTGAACTTACTTAATGACCCAAGTCCACAGCTCTCTCCATTAAAGAATTCCACAGATGTGCTACCCTTAGAGAGAAGAAATTCATCCATATCTCTGTCTTAAGTGTATGACATTCTGAGATTTTGTGCTCTGGTCCTGAACTCTTCCCAGAAGGGGAAAACAACATTTCCATATCTACCCTGCCAAAGGCTATTTTTGCAAAGATACAAGAGTTTGTGCAGTTGGATTTTTCTGTACCTTGTTTTATGTGAAGTTAGGGTGAAAGCGATTGGGTGTACAGTAGTTCCTGCTTTTGCATCTGTATAGAGTATTTCCAGGGAAGATCAAAACATTTTTGGCTCCAAGTGCAAAATTGATGGCTCGGTCATTGGTGTGATTGGGGTCATTGTACTTTATAGATAATGGGGTACAAACACAAATGAGATTGTTTTGTTCGCACTACAGTGCTTGGGAAAAAGTGCTGCTGCTGTTCTTCTGACGGCCAGGAACATTCTCCCTTGAACAGTTCGCTGCACTCGAAGACAATTTGTCATTCAAGCTCTACTTTGTGAATCTGAAAGTTCCTATAAAGTCGGCGGTGTACCCTTGAGAAATGTCAAAAGAAATGGTCAGTAACTAACAATTTCAAGATTGTCAGCAAGAGAGCAAGGAGTGAGATGACAAGAAACGTCTTCACTCAAGAGTTGTTAGGGAGTTGGAATGTGCTGCCTGAGAAAGTGGTGGAGGCAGTTTCCACAGGAGGTTTCAAAAGAGAACTGGGTATATATTTGGAAGTATTGAAGTGAGAGGGCTACAGAGGTGGAGCTGGAGAGTGAGACCAGCTGAGTGGCTCTTTCGGGAGCTGTTACAGATACAATGAGTCAAATGGCCTCCTTCTGGACTGTAAAATTCTTAATCTAAATGATTCTATTCTATATAGTCATGGTGGACAGTCATGTTGCTCATTAATTGTTCTGATGTATAACCCATTATATATCAGTGTTCAGCATTTTTACAATTCAGCAACTTGAATATTACAATGTTTTCACCAAAAAGTAATCAATTGTCTCATTACTATTGTATGTTCTGCGTATGTAGATTTGGTAATGAATTAATTTGACGTTATTGAAATTAATGCAGTAAGTGATACAGAGCCCATGCAGTACTGTATCTGTGCAGTCATGATTTGGAGATGCCGGTGTTGGTCTGGGGTATGCAAAGTTAAAAATCACACAACACCAGGTTATAGTCCGACAGGTTTAATTGGAAGCACACTAGCTTTTGGAGCGTCGCTCCTTCATCAGATGGTAGTGGAGGGCTCAATCCTAACACACAGAGTTTATAGCAAAAATTTACAGTGTGATGTAACTGAACAATTGATTGTCTGTTAAGCCTTTCATCTTCTTTCACAAAACCCTTTTTGAAAAAGTTGCATTCTCAGGTTAGCTGTTAACAACGGTGATAGCTAGACAATATGTTGAAGGTAAAAACAATGACTGCAGATGCTGGAAACCAGATTCTGGATTAGTGGTGCTGGAAGAGCACAGCAGTTCAGGCAGCATCCAAGTAGCTTCGAAATCGACGTTTCGGGCAAAAGCCCTTCGTTAGCCCCCTGTGTTCTCTGTCTATGCCATGATGTTTAGATTGATTCTAATTTTAAAAGTGAGATAACAGAGTTTTACATGAATTCATGCAGTTTTTGAGCAAAGTACAATGTAACCCTGCAATGACACACGCACACATATATTTTGTGGGGTGAATTTGTACTTTCAGGGTTACATTGTACTTTGCTCAAAAACTGCATGAATTCATGTAAAACTCTGATTCTAATTTTAAAAGTGAGATAACAATCTAAACATCATGGCATAGACAGAGAACACAGGGGGCTAACACCTTCAACATATTGTCTAGCTATCACCACTGTTAACAGCTAACCCGAGAATGCAACTTTTTTATAAAAAGGGTTTTGTGAGTTACACATGAAAGAAGTGAAACTGTCATGGTATTCTAACATGAAAGGCTTAACAGACAATCAATTGTTCAGTTACATCACATTGTAAATTTTTGCTATAAATTCAGTATGTTAGGATTGAGCCCTCCACTACCACCTGATGAAGGAGCGATGCTCTGAAAGCTAGAGTGCTTCCAATTAAACCTGTCGGACTATAACCTGGTGTTGTGTGATTTTTAACTTTGTATCTGTGTATGTGTACTTTACAAGCATTTATACGGAAATGCCTCTGAATTGCTCAGTGGGTTAAGAATTGGAGAGTTTATTGTTGCAAGTTTTGATGAACATCCCCCTTTTGAAATGTTGAACAATGCTACCCTTGTATTTATCACAGAGCTGGATATAGGCACACTCCACCCCCAGCCACTTGGTGAAAATAGACTGCAAGTTAATTACCACAGTTACCCACACTACTCTTATCAGTCCATAAGTGGCTGAATTTTCCCTGAGCTTTTGGAAAGTAAAATATCTGCAAATAGGAATGGAGTTCGTACATCAATAACAGAAGAATGCATAAAAAGAGCATTTCTACAGCTGAATTGATGCCACCTTCAAAATCCATTAGGATTTGTTGTAAAAAGCAAAATGGTCAGTCAGTCTAAAGCCATCTAAATTCTGTGAAGTTGATTAACCATCTATTTATGATAGTGCTATAATTAAAAATTCCCTTTAGCATCAGCTTTGCAATCATTGATAAGTAAAAAAGAACATTTAAAGAACAATGTTTAACTGGTCAGATGCCTATAATGGATGGGTTAGATAAGTGCAGCTGTTTTTTCCCAAAATAGGCAAACTACTCAAGACACCATATTAATACAAATGGTTATGGCTATCACTTTTTGGCTGATTTAAATCAATGGCTCATTTTAAACACTGGACATTCAATGCAGGCAATAGTATATGACGTTCATGAGTAGAATGCATGACTATTTAGGAAAGTGTGGGGAACGAGAAAGGAACATTGACCCTACACCATTCTACAAATACAATCTTGACCAGCAACTCAATCTGAATCCATTTTCTCCTTCAACCAATTTTTTTCTGTCTAAAGACAGAGCCAATGTGGTAAGCAAGAATATGATTTCGCCCTCTCAACCAACCATGGTTGATTGTTTGCCACAACCATCCATTTTATCATTTGCTGCTTGTGAATCCTTACCAAAGGAAAAATAGTTGACTTGTTTGACTTGTAACACTTCAACAACTTATCGATTGAATGAAAAATGTATTTTGGTCATAATAAGGGTGAGAGATGGCCATCCTGAAAAGTAAGCTTTAAAATACCTCTGGATTTAATTGGAGGGTTGTTTTATTGTGTAAATGTAACTTGTTCAAATGTTATTTCAAGTATCTTTTTATAGAATGTATTTCCTTGCTTACCACAGTGGCTCTGTCTTTAAAAATATTGAAACTGTTTCAGAAAAAAGTGGGTTTGGGGTTGAGTTGCTGATCAAGTTGGTATTTGTAAAAAAAAAGTATAGGGCTAATGAGCTAGAATGCTCCTTTCTGCTTCCCCACCCTTTCCTGAATAGTCTCGCATTCTACTCATGAAACTTCATATACTGTTATATCCATTGAATGTCCAGTGTTTACAATGAAACATTGATTTAAAATCAACCAAAAAGTGATTACCTAATCATTTATATTAATACAGCTGGGAAGAAACAGCTGTACTTATCTAACCCATCCATTATAGGCAATAGATATGAGGCTGGAAAAGCACAGCATGTCAGACAGCATCCGGGAAGCAGGAAAGTCAATGTTTCAGGTCGGAACCTTTACTTTCCTGCTCCTCGGATGCTGCCAGACCTGCTGTGCTTTTCTAGCCTCACATCTATTGACTCTGGTTTCCAGCATCCGCAGTCTTTACTGTCTCCAAGCGTTATAGGCATCTGATCAAGTTAACGTTTTAAATTTTTTTTTCCCTTTTCAATGATTGCAAATTTGATGCTGATGGGAAATTTTAATTATGGCGCTATCATAAATTGGCGGTTAGAGTCTAGACTGCTTTAGACTGACCGTTTTGCTCTTTACAACAAATCCTAATGGATTTTGAAGGTGGCTTCAGTTCAGCTGAAGGAATGCTCTTTTTATGCATTCTTCTGCTATTGATGTATGAACTCCATTCCTATTTGCAGATATTTTACTTTCCAGAAACTCGGCAAATTGAGCCACTTACGTACTCATAACAAAATAAAGATTGAATCATGGTATTTGCATTTCATTCCATATTTATAAAGCTGTCATAATCTGAATATGTACAAGTTCATCAACTGCTCTTCTAGTTGCCCAGATCTGATCTTAGAGGTCAGGACCACTGCAGGGTTTTTGACAGTTGTGGTAAAGATGCAAAGATTTGTTTCTGTATTGCAAGGCAAAACATCCCAGGTGTCCCTAGTTCCTGCACAAAATTCTCCAAAGGACCTGAACTAATTCTCTTCCATCTTGTGAATATCGTGGGCAAAATCATGTGCACAGGAGTGTACCCAGCTTAAGAGGCAGCGATTGTAGTTATGTGTTAGAAAAAAATAGCTTAAGAACATGTGGCCATGATGTGGAGATGCCAGTGTTGGACTGGGGTGGACAAAGTCAGAAGTCACACGCCACCCGGTTATAGTGCAACAGGTTTATTTGAAGTCACAAACGTTCGGAGGACTGCTTCTTTATCAAATTTTGAAAGCTTGTGCTTACAAATAAACCTATTGGACTAGAACCTGAAGGAGCCTGACTTCTGATTTAAAACATGTCGAGGGAGTGCAATTGCCACATTACCCTGCTTTCTTTTCATCAATGTCCTTTTTACAGAACGATCGCTCCATGTGCCTATAACTGTGGAAAATTGAACAAGTTGGAGTGCAGTGTGGCTTTCTTTCCTTGTATTTTTGCAATAGGAGTTTGTGGCATTGATCCATGTTGGGCAAGACTCGAACATATGCCACAGAACTCACACTGTGGATAATATCCAACAAAGTATTGAGAGAAAATAATATCGAGACCACTGTTAGGGTTACCCACAATTTACCCACAAAGTCTAAAATAGATCTTATTTCAGAGCAGTTAACTGGATTCTCCGATTACAAAAGAAACAAAATTTAATTAATCTTCGGCAAAACTTGCCTTGTTCTTTGTTTTCCTTGTATGTGTAGACTGGTGTGCAGTATTGCCTTTCTCCAAATGTCACATAGTTGTGGAGTTGAGTGGGAATCTCATCAGCAACTGGGTCAGGAATTCCATTGTAGCTTGACTCTTGGATGTAGAACATTACAAGCCACATGTTGTAAAGAGCAGAAAATGCTGCAGCATCCGCAAGGAAAAGGCAGGTAAATAAACCTGCCCCACTTTTACAATTTTCTGTTTTGAGGATATAGGAACTACTGCAGGCATAAACCATTGGCCCCTCTTACCTGCTCTGCTGTTATTAGATTGTGACTGATCTTTTGCCTCAGTGCTGTTGTCCTGCACTGCCCCCATATCCCTTGATATTTTTAACTTTTGGAGGAATCTATCGACCTCTGCCCTGAGCATACTTGATGACTGTGTCTTCGTAGCCCTCTGGACAGAGGATTCCAAATGTTCATCACCCTCTGAGTGAGGGAATTCTTCCTCGTCTCACTTCCTTCCATCCTATCCCTCCTTCTAAAATTGTGTTCCCAGGTTCTAGATCCCTCTACCTCAAGCCAGGGGAAACTTCCTTCCAACCTCTGCCCTGTAGTGCTCTTAACAATTTTGTATGATTTAGTGGGAAAATTTTTATTTCAGACTCTGGAGGCATGGCGTGGGCTGGTGTAGCCCAGAATAGGACTGTACAGCAGAGAAGGAAAAGTTGGACTCTCTTTAAAGTTATCTTTGTTAATTTTTAAATTTTATTTTAAGTTAATGAGAATGGCACCTATGCATGGTGATGGTATACGTTTTTCAATAATTTATATTGAATACATGTGACAATAAATGATTCAATTCAATTTGTTATGTTTTTTTTTCAAAGACATAACCATATTGCTGGTTAAGTTCAGTTGCTGGTGACTGATAGACCAATGAGCTTTCTTGAACATTATTGAAGTAAAGTAGTCTTTCTTCCTGTACGTGTGTGTGAGAGTAGTGGGCACAGGAGCTGTGATACAGAACTGGAACGACACAAGACAACCTGGAATGTTGGTAGCCAGTTGAAAACTACATAAGAAATAGGAGGAGGATAAGACCAATCAGCTCATTGAAAGTGGTGCACCATTCAATATGACCAGATCTGAGATCATGTCTTCTACTCCACTTTCCCCTTCACATACCCCTTGATTCCCTGGGAGATCATATAATCTGTCTTTATCAGCCTTAAATGTGTTCACTAGTGCATCGACTATCACTGGTGTAAAGGAGTCCAGCGATTCACAATCCTTTCAAATAATTTCTGCCCATCTCAATCCTAAAGAATAAGTAAAAACTTCACCACAGATGCCGTATATCAGAAACAAAGACAGAAATTGCTGGAAAAGCTCAGCATGTTCTGGCAGCATCTGTGGAAAGAAATCAGAGTTAACGTATCAGGTCGAGTGACCCTTCTTCAGAAACGAATCTAAATAATAGATCCCTTACATGCTCACAGTGCTGCCTTATTCTAGATTTCCCAGCCGGGGAAACAGGTTCTCAGCATCTTCTCTGTGAAGCCTCTTCATAATGTTTAACATTTCCATGCAGTCACCTCTCATTCTTCTAAACCACAGGGAGATTGACTTCACTGTCACCATAAGAATGCCTGGTCATGTAGAATAAACTGAATCTAATAAAGAGTGTGTTGTTCATATTGCTTGGGTCTGTGGTTATAACTGGAAATGTGTTGCTGGAAAAGCGCAGCAGGTCAGGCAGCATCCAAGGAACAGGAGAATCGACGTTTCGGGCATAAGCCCTTCTTCAACAACACATTTTAGCTCTGATCTCCAGCATCTGCAGTCCTCACTTTCTCCTCTGTGGTTATAAGATGAGAAAGAGTCTGCCATCAGCGTGCACAACCAAGGGAAATGGAGGACATGGTCACTTATTTCATTGCTGTGTGTGACGTGTTATAGATATTGCAAATATTATGCCGCATTGTTCAGACACATCGGGAGTGTTAGTTCACATCAAAACCATACAATGGGACAAAGGGCAAATTCGTTGCTGATAACAGGAAGCTTTTCATTCAAGGTGTCATCAACATGTAGAAAAGCCTTCCTATGCGGGGCAGTGGCAATGAAAGCAGCAATCATTCATACCACAACTGTTGAATTTTATGATGCAGGAAATGAAGCTGCATTCTGAATGAAAGAACTGTGAATAGTCAAATGATGGTGCTTAGCAATATTTGTTTTGCAAAAGCTATACTTGCATAAATCGGTTTGCTTCTGCAGCCAACTTCACTTCATTCCAATACTAACTGGGTTTGATTTGGCTCTCCATTGATCTGTAAATTCATTACTTGTGTGAATCCCCACTGCTGAGATTCGATGCCAACGGCTTACCTATCTGTATGTGTTTGAGTTTAGTTGGTATATATTGGTATTGGTGACTGCAGTGGAAACTCTTGCATGAATGCTTCCTCCAATAAGGCAGTAAAGTGCTTCAGGAACCCATGGAGCTATATTGCTGTATGAATCACTGTCTGCAGGACGAGAGACGATTAGGACACAATTGTGGTGTGCAGGGCTATCCCTGAGATTGACCACACCAACTTCTTCCTGTTGCTCTGCATTTTACAAATACGCCGTTTGGTTTCCTGATCTCAACTTTTCTTAACTTGTCAAACCAAATTTTTTAAAAAAATCACATCCACATCCACCCCCTTCTGTGTGCAGATTAACATGTGTGTGCAAGCATTTAATTCAATCAAATGCTTTTTTGCAATAAGCAAATTTGCTGATTTTTTTTGGGTGATTTGGGAACATGATATGGCAGTAGTGAATCAGAGGGATTTCTCAGATCGCCCTTGAGAGACTTAACTAACCCACAAAAACACTTGAGTTTTTTTCTCCGATATAATTGTCATATGATAGCTGCACTCAAAATAGGGGTTGGTTGAAGTTGCAGGGAGCCTATGTTTTTATGTTTATGTTTGGTTAAATAGTTAGCAGTGATTATATGAACAACAGATTAACTTCCACATTACGGCAATTGAAATGTCAATACAGTTGTCTCGGGACACATTGTTAGGCTTGCCATAAAATAGTGCAATGTGTTGCAGACCATCTCTGCAACCTGAGCATGACCGTTTGAATTCCGACATCTGACTGTGCTGTTTCAGAAGCACTATCACTGTGTTTGGTCTCTTAAAATTGTACTATAAAGCTGGAGTTTAATCCCCTTTCCCAATCCAGTATTACTCTGATTTTGGTGTCTTCGATGTCAATTGTCTACATGTTATCCAGTTTTTCTCAAGGATTATCTAATGACTCCAGTACTGTCCTAGACAAAGCTTGTCACTACTGTGTGGACAATAGGGATGTGTAACAAGCATTTGCGAGTTTTGAGAAGATTTGTAGCTCAGGTTGAGGTTCTGGATGTAGGTTTGCTCGCTGAGCTGGAAGGTTCATTTTCAGACATTTCATCACCACACTAGGTAATATCATCAGTGAGCTGCCAGATTAACCTTCCAGCTCAGTGAGCAAACCTATGGTTCATACTGTGTCAAAATAGATGTATTGAGTGGTTCAGTAGGGAGGCTCAAATACTTGGCAGAATGTCTGAGAGTCTACTGAAATTGCCATTGGTAATGAAATACAGTTGTGTTGAAATTAATCTGATAATTGTTTGTATATTTGTACATGGGATTAAAACATGTATATAACTTATCCTTTCATGGAATGTGAGCATCCTTGGCAAGGCTAACATTTGTTGCCAATTCCGAATTCTCTTGGAGAAGGTGAGAAGACAATTGCAGTGAAGACCCAGTTGGCTGTGGAGAGTTACGGTCTTGACATGAAAACAAATTGTTGTCCTTCCTGAGCCACCACCATCATCTTTTAAGGCTACCTGGTGCATACTATATTCAACCCCTTACTGACCAACGTAGAACAGAGCTGATGAAAGCTCATTGTCCTGAAATGGTCATTCTTGTTTCTCTCTACACGCTGGTTGGCTGAGTTTTTAAAACTTTTTGTTTTGTTCAAATCCTAATTTGTGTTGAGGTTGGGGTGCTGTGCTTGTTGGTATCCCTGGGGTTGAAAGGATTAAGAATGTAATGGATTTGTTTTGGCTTTGGTCGCTGTCCAGCTAACTGCATCAAATGACGTGCATGGGAAGAGGACTCAGGATAGTCGGAATGTCCTTCAGTCGTCCATCTTACCAAGATTTGCCAAACATTAAAGAATATGATATGGATTTGGGCAGAGGGGATAGCAGACAGTTGCTGGCACCCATGAAGCTAGCTGTATCTGAGTATGAGTCAGAACCTTCATCTGTTGGGAAGAGAGGGAGAAAGTCCTTTTTGAGGAAGACTTGCATTTTTCCGACTCTACCTTCTCTCTATTCACCGAAGAGCAGCTGGTCACTTAATCTTACCCAAAGGGATAGTCCACACTGTTAAGTAATTTATTCATTTAGCTAGGCTCTGGTATGCTTACCTGACTGAGTCCCTAACATTAGTGGCAGAGCTAAAGGTGGACATAATCATTCTGGACTTTTCAGTCCATTGAAGGCTCCCCTCTTGGGATGGAGGAACATACAGTTGGAATGATAAAGTCCATGGATCAGAAAGTACATGTTATGATTCCCAAATTACATTCGCTGATTTTGGCTGAGGCAGTACAGTGGATTCTGAATTGGGACTTCAGTTGAGGAGTAGAGAAAGGTGTTCGTGAGGAACAGAAATCAGCCAGGATTCTTGCTGTGCGCCACAGAGGTGTGTTGCATGTATGGGTGTTGTCATTATGTGTGGACAGGGTGGGGTTTTAGACCATGAAACCCACTTTCATCATGAATAGTTTGTTCAACCTTGTGTGAAGAAAAACCGTTGGACTGAGGTGCCCGTGGTTTGCTTGCATACGTGTTGCCATTTCTTAGGCAATCTTTTGTCATTCCAGGAGAGAGGGGGGAAGAAACAAAACATACACCTGAGATGATGCAAACGACACACTTCCAATGTGCCATTGCTGTCCTGTTAAAATAATTGCTTTTGCATTTTCAACATCAGTTTCTTTTCCTCGAGCAGAAAACCTTGAAACCTTAAATGTTGTTGTGGCTTTATTGTTGCCTGTCATCTCTGAGTCAGAGCTTTTAAACCTGGCTGCAGTTTTGAGTGTGTAATGAAGGCTGAAATGTATGATGCAGTGCTGCTTTGGTGATGCTGTTTTTGTTAAACTGAGACCCCGTTTACCATTCCTGAGGACTATTATATAGTCCTTTTAGGAAGATTCAAAGGGGAGAGGGGAATTCTGTCAGTATTCCAGCCAATGTTCCTCATTTCTGAGCATTCCACCTGAAAAGAAAATAATAAATTCTTGTCTCTCGTTTGTTAGTGGAATCTTGCTGTGCACAAATGGGTGTAGTAATTCTGAAGTAATTCATTGATTTGAAAGTGTGATGTGATGAGGTGTTACTTATGCATCTAGTCAATCTAGAACGAACAGCCATGTGAGACTGATACTGATCATGTATGTGTTTGTTTCCTTTCAGCTTCCATCCCACGGGAAACCTTAATGCATTTTGCAGCGCGGCTGGGTTTGTCCAGACTAGCTTCCTTCCTACTCCAGCAGCCAGGTGGGCAGGAGGCTCTGGGTATCACCAACCTTGATGGTGCAACACCCGTTCATCTTGCAACACAGAGAGGTTTCCACAATCTCGAGGAGCTTTTTACCCAGTAAGTGTTCACCATTTCTGAGCATGGCTGCTTGCCATTCTGACTGCACAAAAGCTTTTGGCTGTTTTCTGGCCCAGACAGTAAACCCGTGCCACAGTTGTGAGAGCTTGTAGCAAATTAACGCCACCAGCTCTGAGCAGGTTTTTACAAAACCAAATAACTCCGTATGGTGGGGGTGGGGCGGGGGGTGCGGAATTCTCCTGTCGTCACAGTGTCTGGTGATCTTTTACCCTTTCAATTCCGTCTCTGAGTAAATGTATTAATTATAGTTTTGCATCTTTGTCTGTGTGGGGGAGGGAAGGTGCATATGTTTCTCTTCAAGACTGTTATTAAGAGCACTCTGCAGGTTTGGTGGTAAACTACATGTCCAAGGTATAATCAGCAAGGTAATGAGATCTTTCAGGATTGTAAGATAGGACCACGTGATGAGAACTCTAATATATTGAGTTGCATGTTTGTGAAGAGTTGTTATATGTGGAGTTACTGGTGCAGCTGCAAAATTTGCTACAGGTGAAACAGCCATCAGAGGAAGCATGAACCACAACCACAGCGTAAAAGCCGTTGGCTTCACAGTAAGCACCTTTTGTGGTCTTTTGAAGTGTTGAGGATATTGCTCAAAGAACCTGTCCAAGACAAAATCTGCAGTTGCAGAAATAATAATAAAACAGAAGATATGAGCAGATGCGTTAGCATCCGAAAAGATGCAATACAGGACTACAGCAATCAAACCTGTGTTTGTATTTTATGGCACATTATCAGCTTCATGAGTCATCCCAAAGTGCATTGTATCAATTAATTTTTTGTTTAAACTACTTGCAGATTGTAGTGAGACTCCCTCAGACAACAGGTGAGTATAGATTTGGAGAGGAATATTGATCAGGACAGTGGAGAAATTCCGTACTCTCTCTACACAAGATCTCTTCTATCTGTCTCAGTAATAATGTAAGAAGTCACATGATACCAGCGTATAGTCCAACAGGTTTATTTGAAAACACAAGCTCTTGGAGCGCTGTTCCTTTGTCAGGTAGAGTATATTGAGGTGACTGTGCTTACAAGCTGAACTAACTAGCATTTCAGAGGAAGTAAAAATCTTGTGGGATTTTGTTGCATCTTTAACAATGCACTGGTCAGACCATATTTGAAGTATTAAATACAGTTGTGCTCATCGCATTACAAAAGGTGGTTGCAATGACTCAACAGATTGCAAAGGAAGGGGAAAGGAAGCAGGTAACAGATAAGGAATGATTTTGGTAACAAGGTGACCAATCTTCGAAAGAGTTCTGATGAAGTCAATTGAAATTCATGTAGAACTGAGTGAGAGTCTAATGGTTCCACAGTTCGCAAAGAAAGCTGAGTGACATTAGAATCAGATCCATCACTTGAAGAAAGTTCAATTAGTACATCACCCATGGGACTGTCTTTAAGAAAGGGTAGCAGTGTTGGGGACTGTGTTTAAAATTTGTGGAATGGAGAGGATAGATTATCAGAAAATTGTGGTTTGGCAGCTAAATACCCTTTTCTTGATTTTACTTTGTTTCAAATTCCTTCCCTCTTTCACATCTGGAAGACTTTGCACTTGTATATTTGAAACACTGATTGGTTTTTCTGTAAGATACCGATACAACTGCATAAGATGTTTCTGACCTGATTAAGGCGTTTGCTCCTGTTTGTCCTGCATTGGGAAATGTAACTGTATTGAGACTATAATCTGAACTGTGCATGTCTTCATTTGAACATCACTTTCCACTCATCGTCGATGACTGATTTAAGATCGATGATTTGGAGATGCCGGTGTTGGACTGGGGTGTACAAAGCTAAAAATCACACAACACCAGGTTATGGTCCAACAGGTTTAATTGGGAGCATTAGCTTTTGGAGCGCAGCTCCTTCATCAGGTCATTGTCACAACGATCTGATGAAGGAGTGGTGCTCTGTAAGCTAGGGCTTCCAATTAAACCTAGTATTGTGTGATTTTTAACTTTGTACACCCCAGTCCAACACCGGCATCTCCAAATCATCGATCTTAAATGCCCTAAAGCATTTTGCAATGAATTACTTTTACAATGTGATAATCGTATGACAAATATTCCAGCCAAAAACAAAGTTTTACAAAGAGCAGAGAAATGTTTGATCAGTCAGTCTGGGGTTATGAGAGATAAGCTAGTTAATGAGTGGTCATGCCAAAGGCACTTTGTCTAATAGAAGCCTGGGTTAACTGGAGCAGTGGTTATTCAGGAAGTTTTTCTGCCATTATTCACTCAGTTGGCTGAATTCTTGCCTTAATCACAGGACTCCTACTGTGCAGATAGAGGCCATTCAGGCCATTGATTCTGCACCAACCCTTCAAAGCGCATCCCACCCGATCCCCGCAACCTTGCATTTACCATGGTTAATCCACCTTGCCTGCACAACCGTGGATACAGTGGGGCAATTTAACACAGCCAATCCACCTAACCTGCACATCTTTCGTCTGTGAGGGGAGTCCGGAGCACCTGAAAGATACCACACAGGCACGGGGAGAATGTGCAAACTCCACGCAGACAGTTGGAAGGTTGTGGAAGCAAGTCGCACTCCATAGACTGAAACAAAAAATTTAGAGTGGTGATCCACTCCAGTATTTGAGGGAGTGCTGCTGTGTCGGAAGTGCTGATTTTTGGCTGAGATGTTAAATTGAAGCTTCTTACATTCCCTCACATGAATGGAAAAACATCCCACCTTTTAGTTGGGTGGAGAGCAGAAGAATTCTGCCTGATATCTGGTCTCGAAGCCAATATTTAGTCATCTACCAGTGTCACTGAAGCACATCAGTCATCATTATGTTGCTGCCTGACACTGCGTTTTTTGGTTATTTGTTCTCTGACCTATTGTGGCTTATAATTTCAGGTTCTCCTGTCAGGCATTTTTGGATTGTTTAGCACGCTGAAGGCGCGATATAAATGCGGATTTTTGTTGTTTACCAGAACAACCAGCAAGATGAATAATTGCCCAGCAAAAACCGAACCAGTGGCACTTTCTCAGGCTGTAATTCTAGCCTTGTTGATACCACTTCAGGAAGAACAAATATATTTTCTTCTGCTAAAAATATATAATCACAGGGTTTAAAAACTTTCCAAAATATTTGATTTTTTTTTTGTTACTAGAGCTATGTGAAAGAATTATTTAGTGAATCCTTTACTGATATTAATCTATTATTCAGTGCTAGTTTAATTTAAAACTGTGTGACATACCCAGTGGTTAGGTTAGCTTTGTTGGAAAGATTCCTCTCTTTTACCGAAACATGGACCCTCCCACCCACCCCCCATGTCACCTTTTCCCTGTCCAGTAAAGTTACTGTGCCACTTCTGATTTGAATGTCAGCCATAGCTCAGGTACTTGTGTACAAGGATCAAATTGTGTCCAGTGTCATGCCTTAGACTTCTGCTGACCAGGGACTTGGCCTCAGAAGTCCAACCTTACTTCTGCAAAATAAGGTTCAAGGAGGAGAGTTTAATGCCATGAATTAAGATTGGATCCAGATGTACATTCTGCAAGAATGTTATGATCTTCAAAATTACCCAGTTCTCCTTTAGGACACATCTCAGTTTTACCTCCAGCACAAAATGATTCAGTAAGATGCTTCACCTCTGTAGCTGCTCCCACTTTCAAAGGGTTGGGGTGGAAGAGTAAAGATACCACAGTGAGCCCTACTCTGGCGCAGCCATTAATTAAAGCTCTGAATTCAGCACTCGTTTATGGTGATTTTTCGGTTGATTTGAACAAACTTTGTGATAAATTATTTTGATCAAAGGACTGGAACCATGTTGAGATTTCAATTTAGATCCAAATCCTCACAGTCACTGTGCTAATGTCAATCAGTAGCTTTGGTTGTCATTAAGTTGTCTTATTGAATTGACTTTTTGAATGCATAGATTTATGGATACAGTAGTTGCACATGTACGCCACCTGTAGTGTATCAATGCGTGCTTCACAAGGAATTGCACATTTAATAGAAAATCCTTGACTGTACCCAACGTTTGTCAAAGCCACATGATGTTCTTGAAAGTGTTGATGCATTGCTGGCCACCATTGACAACGGGGTTTCAATGATCTGGATGCAACTGTTTGCAGAATCTGGTAGGAGCCAGGCAAATGGAATGGACATCCTCTTAATAGGAATGGAATACAGGTATCTGCTTCAAAGGGACACTGCATCAAGCACCAATTGGTTTCCAGATGTTTTTGCTCTCACTATTGGACGCTCCCATAAAGTGCCTTTCATTAGTTTGCAGATAAGTTTCAGGGTTAAGCAAATTGCTTTGAATTGTTGTTAAGAATGTGGTTAATGATAATTTGGGAAGAGTTTTAAAGCAACTCCCAAAATTGCAATGCATGTGTGTATGTGCAAGAGAGCGAGAATAGGGTGTGGTAAAGCTTTACAATCAGTGTGTTGTCCTTGGTAATGTTTTAGAATGGTGTATGTCAGTACCATAAAATTAGGAGGAGCAGGAAGATATTTCTAAGGAATGCAGAAGGTTGAGCAAGTTGACTTTCACAGATTAGGATTGCACAAAATCCCCACTGAGGTGAGCGACCAATTTGAATAATAAAAACCAAAAATACTGGGGATGCTGTAAATCAGAAACAAAAACACAAATTGCTGGAATTCCAGTAATTTGTTTTTGAAACTGCTCTTGTTGATGCTGCATGAGGAGTGGAAACTAGATAAATTCTCTGCTCTTTGAATAATGTTATGGAGTCCTTTTTTTTGTCCATTTCAACAGTCTGGCAAATTCTCTTCAGCACTGCCTCTGAAAGTCTTTGACACTGTGACATTTCGTCAGGATTGCCCTAAAGCATCAGCCTAGCCTTGACAATTGAGAGTTACATTTGGGCTTTTATTTTAAAAGTTTACTTTTGGAAAGGAATATTGCAAGCAAGGTTAACATGTATTGCCCATCTCTGGTTGTTTGTCAGAAAGTGATATGAACCTTCTTCCTTAACCACTGTAATTTGTGTCACTGCTAGGTGGAGAGCTCAGTTTGAGTTCTGCCTGGGTTCACCATCTCCTGACCTCATAGCCTTTTTCCCAATGTGGACAAGAGAGTTGAACTCCGGGGAAGAAGTGAGAGTTACTGCCTTTGGCATCAAGGTGCTCTAGCAAAGATTAGATTAGACTAGATTAGATTACTTACAGTGTGGAAACAGGCCCTTCAGCCCAACAAGTCCACACCGCCCCGCCAAAGCGCAACCCACCCATACCCCTACATTTACCCCTTACCTAACACTATGGGCAATTTATCATGGCCAATTCACCTAATCTGCACATCTTTGGACTGTGGGAGGAAACCCATGCAGACACGGGGAGAACGTGCAAACTCCACACAGTCAGTCGCCCGAGGCAGGAATTGAACCCAGGTCTCTGGCGCTGTGAGGCAGCAGTGCTAACCACTGTGCCACCGTGCCGCCAAAGCTATAGTCGGTCAGAATCTGGGGATGTTCCTGCACTGATTGGAATTCTGCTTGGCAAAAAGGAAAATGGTTGTGGTTGTTGGGGGCCAGAAATCCCAGCTCCAGGACATCTCTGTGATAGTTCCTCAAGATAGTGTTCTAGGTCACATCTGCTTCATTGATGACCTTCCTTCCATCGTAAGATCAGAAGTCAAAATTTTTGTTGCTGATTGCACTGTGCTCACCACCATTTACAATTCCTCAGGTACTGAAGCAGCCCAATTTTAAATGTTACAAGATCTGGAAAATATCCAGGTTTGAACTGACAAGTGGCAAATAACATTTGCACTACATAAATGCGAGGCAATGACCATCTCCAGCAAGACAGAAAGTAGCTATTGTGTGTTGGCATTCAGTGAATCATCATCACTGAATCCCCTGCATTCAGCATACTGAGAATTGCTGTTGACCAGAACCTTGGAATTGATTACCATCGAGGGCTGTTGAGACTGGGTCACTGTGTATATTAAAGGTTGCAGTAAACAAGTTTTTAAATCAGTAAGGGAATCGAAAGCTATGGGGGAAAAGAAAGGCAGAAAGTGGAGTTGAGAGTTATTATCTATAATGTGGCTACAAGAGCGGGTCAGAGGCTCGGAATCCTACAGCAACCAACTCAACTCCTGACTCCCCAAATCATGTCCATCTACAAGGTACGAAGTCAGAAGTGTGATGGAATGCTCCCTGAATGAGTAAAACTCCAACAGCGCTCAAGTAATTTGACACCCCAAGACAAAGCAACCCATTTGACTGACACCAGATCTACAAGCATCCACTCCCTCCAACACGAACGGTCGGTAGCAGCAGTGTTTACCATTTACAATATGCCCTGCAAAGCTCCTGAGTCAGCAACTTTTGAATCCAGAACCACTACCATTGAGAACGACAAGAGTAACAGATAAATGGGAACATCACCACCTGCAAGTTCCCTTCCAAATAATTCACCTTGGAACTACATCACCGTTGTTTGAGTCGCTGGGCCAAAATCTGAGAACTTCCTTCCCCAGCAACATTGTGGGGATGCTTAAACCCAATAGACTGTTGTGGTTCAAGCAGGCAGCTCATCACTACCACCTGAAGGATGATGAGGGATGTGTCATAAATGCAACCCCAGCTAGTGAAGCCCACATCTCCTGAATTTTAACCTAGTGACATTGACAAAGGAATGGTAACATATCTAACCAACTCAAAATGTAGGAAGGTTATAAGTGAATCTGGAAATTGGGCACCCCAACTGTTTACTGGGGTAGGAGAGCTGCAATTAGGCTAAATTTGCATTTACCATCACACGCCTGGTCTGTTGTCCCTGAGCTCAAAAATTATGGCAAATTAAAATGCCAAGGATTCCGTGGCACATATGGTTGCACATATTGTTTTAGTGCCGCCTTTATTGCTCAAAGTTACTTACATTATGCCCCATTCTGTTGTCTCAACACACAACTGTGTTTTGAGTGGGTGGATGGAAGCCCATAGGAGATGTGCAGAAGCAGCTTGCTGATGGGTTCGCCTCTGATGTTCCTTCCACATCGCAACTTCAGCGGAAGCAGCTGGTGTTTGTTAGGCACCTCCCACCATCGCATTGAGGGGTGAAGGCAGCTGTACACAGCAGCAACTTCCATGCCTGATCTCTCGCCTTAACTGCTGTCTGCGTCCTTTTCTGTTGATGAATTGGCTCATTAAGAGTTACTTCAATCATGCAAAATTTAATATTTCGATATGTTTAACTGTTGCTCCTTCTGTTTTAGGCAAAAGCCTGATGCAGCGTTAGCAGGGGACGTAACACCGATCGCATCCTCGGAAGACTGTTCTGTACGCTACCAACGGCACTTGAATGTTTACATGTATACCATCAATAACCCCCAGGGAGCAGAGCTCAACAGTGTGGAACACAACATCAGTGAACTGCAGAGATATATCCAGACTCACAGATGTGAAATGGTAAGAACCAATTTCCAAAAGCTTTATTCTCATTTCTGTTATTGAAAGCTTGCAAGGAATGTCTTTATCAGGGACACCAGATGTATAACAAAGTGCATCAAACATCAGACACAATTCATCCAAAAACATGAAATTTGGATATTGTTCTATTTTGTTTGAGAGAAAATAGAGGCAATTTATTTCCAATTCAAATTCCACCATGTGCTGTGGTGGGATTTGAATCCAGGTCCCTAGACCATTATCTGGATCTCTGGATTAACAGTCCAGCGATAATACAACTAGGACATCACCACCCAGCAACTTGAGTCTTGATAAATCACCCCGACCAAACTACCACCACCCTCTCTTCAATTTTCCTGGTTTCCCTTGCTAACCTAAGGGTAGCTGAGCAGATCTGACTGCAAGGTAGCTCAATAGACCCTAATGATCAAATCTGAAACCCTCTGGTTAAGAGTGGTTCGGTTCCACACTGTACAGAACATTTGTAAGCCGAACCATTGAGCTTGGAAAAGCATTTTTCTTTTACAAGTGTAATATTAATATTGTTGACCTCATAGTTTACCACTAACCCTGTTGTTTTTCTTCAAATGTCCTTATTTTGGTCATGTTGCCATGCTGATCAGGTATAATTATCAAGAGAAATGGACAGGTTTGCAATTACAATAAGCAGCAAAACAGATGGTGCTGTATTTAATGGGTTTCAGATGTCCCACTGTAATCTATCTTCACAATTGGAATATCGGTTCATGTGTCTAGGCTTATGCTAATTATGTTATGTGTTTCAGGATTGTGGTAATTGCTTACAATTATCAATATTATTAAGGTTTATAAATTTGTGAATTAATTGTTAAGAGCAACCAGATGTCCTTTTCTAACTGGAACCACATTTTGTATTTTTATGATTTGTGTCAGGTTGAATAGCATTATATTATGCCCCAGTAGTAAATATAAAGCCTTAGTGAAAAAACTAATTTTAGTTAGAAAAGTGGAAGATGGTATGGATGAAACTTGAAAACTAATTTAGAATGATCATAATTGGTCACTATAAGGTTTGTTTCAAGCTGAGGTTGTGTATAGACAGGGCCATTTTGAATTTATAGCACCACTGACTGGAGGAAATGCAGAATACTAGCCAGAGGTTTGGCAGCGGGAACAGTCTGGGGTAAAGAAAAACATTGTATTCACGATGGAGCTGTTTGAAGGCCTCTGTCTAGCTTGCACTAAAGTTGCAATGGAGACCTGGAATCAGGGGCCAAACTGATTTCTGAGCAAAGGGAATTGAAACTCCCTGGAGTCTGATCTCTAACTTTAGATTATAATTTTAGCGTGGAAGTGAAGCAAAGCAATGAATTGCTTTGTGCAAGTGCACCTCTATAAAATAAAAACAGCTCATGAGTGTCCCATGGGAAGCATGCTGACTTAAGTGACACTGTGCTGGTACCAATGTGATAAATAAGCTTGGTTAGATGATTCTTGGTGCACTACTATATCTCAGCACAGCAATGTCTTTTGCAACACAGTGCGACCATTGATTCCTATTTCCTTTTTTTTTGAATAGGATACGCTTTCCGTGCCAACCAATCAGATGTCACAGCCTGAATTGTCACAACCTGTTGAGCTTGTTGAAAACTTAAGAACTGAGGAGGGTTGTAAAGCCAATAGTAGCAGCACCATTGCACAAATACCAATTGAAATGCCAGCTGAGAACTCAGTTTGCCTACAGGAGAGCATGCCAACTGATGAGGTGACTGATCGGTGTCCTGAGGGGATGCATTTTAAGCATCAAGAAAATATTACTCAAGACAGCATTACTGATACAAAATTGGAGAGAGCAACCGGTTATGAAGATCCATGCACATACCTGGAATGTGAAGGACAACAGGAGGAGGCTGTGTTGATGGTAGAGTCTGAAAATATACCAGGGAAAACTGTACTTTTGCAGAAAACATCTAATGGGGATTGTGATAATTACAGCGTGTCCTGTGACACAGCTCTTGTGGAAACTTCAGGACCATCTGAACAATTACATCACAATCAAGAGTACGCTTTCGAAGAGGATGCTTCACAAAGGGAGATGTCGGACAATATGTTAATTTTAAACAATGATAGTCCTGACAGTGAAACAGTAGTCACTATGAAACCCCTTGAAGTAAAGGAAGAACCTATTCCTATTGCAGAAAATAAGCTAGAAAACATCAAAAACTCTGTTGAATTGGTTACTGATAAAAATGCCCTGAGTGATAATGGTGGATCAACAGAGGAATTTACACAGCTGACGGACTGTCACGTTATACAACTGAATAATGGAAGTCCTCTACCCCCTGAACAGATTGCAGAAGTAGAAGGCAATATGGAGTTGAGCAAAGATGAGTCCAGTGCAGATATTAATGCCAGCATGACTAATGAAGCTAACGCTGAAGCTGGCTTTGAGATGAAAAATGATTCTCTTGACAAAATGTTTGCAAGTTCCCAAAACTTGATTCTCAATTCTGATGAGGAATGTGAAGGAGTAAACCATGAAATGGCTGTAGAGGAGGGGTTTGTACAGAGTCGCAAAGTGTCTGAGATATTGCAGTCACTGAATGACATTGAGGAGTATGAACAGACTCAATCTACATCAGAAGTGCTACACTTAAATGTGTTGGAAAGTGAACCTGAGCAAAATGATGACGAGTTGGAAGTGGACTGTCTTTGTGATGATCAGTGGTCTCAACAGGTTGACGCATTATTAGAAACTGCATTAGATTCCAACGTTGAGGACCATACTATGCCAATGGATGGCCAATCCATAGTGGATTTAAAAGAAGGAGCTTCTCAAAATGAGTGCATCAAAGAGTTGTTGTCATCTAAATGCAGCTCTGAAAAAGAGCCATCTTGGTTGCCGATGACAATGAAATGTCCCACTAAACATAATGAAGACTTTGGACCCCAAGGAGCCAAAAGGACGTTGGAGGTCCTAACCAAACCAACTGATACTGTTGCACATCTGCAAAACCAGGAAGTGTTGCTCAGCATAGTCGAAGAACCTGCTGATTATATGGTGAACAGTTATTCAGATTCTGAGGATCTGTTTCAACAAAATGGGAAACCTTCAACCATAGATGAGGAAGATCCCTGCGTAATGAAATGCTGTGGATCAGGAAGCAAAGCAAATGACAAAAGTGAAGACATTTTCCTTGGAAATGAAAAAATTAACACAATTCCTTTGGATTCAAAAGTGCTGCAGCATTCTGATCGAAAATTTAACATTGTACTGGATGCAAATGGGAATTTAGAAACTATCAGCTTTAAAGGTAAGTGCACCTGTGACAGAAATATTGTCTTGTTGAAAGTCGTAATGGTACCATGCTTTGTTTTTGGATTATGTAGATATTTTTAAAATAATTCACGTTTACCAAAACTGTACTTTTTATTCCATAAAAATGCAATATTGTGTGCATTTGTAAGGATGCATAGTACTCTCAACTATTGGTCCACAGAACAGAATTCAGTGAATAAAATTGCTGCTGCTTCAGAATAAAGTTCAGATAACGTAGTGTCCCAAAAAGTTAAGGGCCGTCAAGTGGCGTGATGGTAGTTGGGTTGTCACTAAACTGGTTCCCTCGTTCTTGTTGGGGCAGGGAGGGTAGACATGTCCCAAACAAGTCGGGAAAGGAATTTGGAGGATATTTTGTGCGAAATTTGCAGAACTTGCTTCATAACCTAATGTCACATAAAGGTTAGGAAGGAGTGTGTGAAGGTGAGCAGCACCCAAAGGAAATAACGTGAAGGCTGGATTCACACTGTAGATATTTTCCGATCCACCTGCTCAGATGTTATTGCACACCTCTGCAGCAAGTGCAACTTGAGCTCAGGCTCCCTGACTCAGACATAGGGACACTACCACTGCACCACAAGAGCCCTGGATTTATACTATGCTGTGGAGTTAATGGGGCATCTTGGACTAATATGTCTCACTCCAAACTCAGTTTAGACTTGATGTTAGTACTCTTCTGATATAGTGGGACAGTATATCCCTACCTTTGGGCCCAGAAGATGTGAGTTCAACATGTAGTTGCCCCAGACGTGTGTCCGAACATGTCCAAGCATGTTAAGTGAAAACGATTGGTTTTTTCACACCTTGACATTTGGCATACATAGCTCTTTTGTGACTCTGCAAAATGAAGGCACTTCACAGTGTTCCTAGCATTTTATTGGAATTTTACTTTATTCACTCATAGGATGTGGGCATCACTGGCTGAGCCAGCAATTATTACCCGTCCCTAGTTACCCTTGAGAAGGTGGTGATGAGCTGCCTTCTTGAGCCATGGTGGTCTACCTGCTGTGGGTTGACCCACAATGTTCTTAGAGACATTGACCAAACTACACTGAAGGAATGGAAATATATTTCCATGGTGTGGATGCGTTAGACTCAGATGGACAAAGTCAGAAGTAACAGGACACCAGGTTGCAGTCCGACAGGTTTATTTGAAATTGCAAGCTTTCAGAGCGCTGCTCCTTCATCAGGTGAAGGCAGTATATTTCCAAGTCAGGATGGTGAGTGGCTTCGAGCAGAACTTGACGGTAATGGTGTTCCCATGTATCTGCTGCCCTTGGCATTCTAGATTGAAGGGTCATGGGTTTGGAAGGTGCTGAATTTCTGCAGTGCATCTTGTACATTGTACACACTGCTGTTACTGAGGGTTGGTGGTAGAGGGGTTAAAAACAGTTAATTTAACTGAATCCCTCGATAGTGACTGAAACCTCAACCTTTGTGTTGGTTAACCCTCTCGACTGCCAGTCTAAAATGGCATCTGTTCAATTTTACTTCCTGCGTTAGCTCCACCACCTAACTTTACTCTCTGGAGATGTTCCATGGATGAAATATTCCCCAGCATTTACAAGATGAGAGATGATCTCATTGAAACTTAAAAAATTCTTAAAGGGCCAGTCAGAATGTGTGCAGAAAGGATGTTTTCTCCTGGCTGGCAGAATGGGAGTCCAATACTCGGGGAGGGGATGGGGTACAGTCTCAGATTTACGGACAGCTCTTTCAGGCCTGAGATAAGGACAATTTTCTTTACTCAAAGTGAATGGGGAATCTTAGGAATTCTCTGACCCAGCATGTTATGTAAGTTGGTCAATGAGTACATTCACGACAAAAATGGGTCAATTTCCAGATAAAATTACACCAAAGGATATGGAGATGGTGTAGAAAAATGGCATTGAGCTCGATGATCAGCAATGGTCTAGAACAGGCTTGCAGATTTGAAGGGCTGAATGGCCTATTCCGCTTCCTATGTTTCTGTAGTCTAACTGTGTTTTTTTTTGTTTCCATGTGGAGGTGAGGATGTCAGGTGGCGACCCACTCTATTACCAATCAGTTCATTCAGGGACTAATAACATCGAAAATAGTGTTTTCATTCAACATACTGAAGTGAGGCAGAGTCTATGGCTGACACAAAACAGTTGAATCACTTGCAGCTCTTGCAACATTCTGGCCCCTCGAGCATCTCTGATTTTAATCGCTTCACCATGGGAAACCGTTCTTTTAGTAGCAAAGCCTACATTCTGTAACTGTCTTCATCTTTCTTTCCTCATTTAACACATTCTTTAACCTATACCCTTTGACCAAGTTTTTAGTTATATAATTATCTTCTTGTGTGGTTTAACAATACTCCTGTGAGGTGTCTTGTGATGTTTTATTGCAGTAACAATGCTATATATAAATGCAAGTTATTGTCATTGAGCTGTATGGAATATTTTGCTGACGTGGAGTCCTCATTTGCCATTTGTTATTTCCATTTTTTATGGCTGTCTGTTTGACTTAAATTTAATATACACTTGTCAAGTTAATGCCTCAGTCGTTTCAGTTTAAAGTTACAATACTTGGTCAATAAGTAACAAAAGCTAACCAGACTCCACCGGGTTTATTTCTAAAAGGGTAGAATTGATAAGTAGAGTGGTTACGCTAATCTGGGAACAAACCTTTGCTGAGACCACACTTGGAGTTCCTTGCAGAGTTCTGGTTTGTATATTTTAAGAATATGGAGACAGTGAAGAGGATGGACAAGAACAACAGCAGAACTGTGAAGTTATACTCATCAGGGAAGGATGAAGATTCTGTCCATGTTGCTTTTGAAAAGAGGAAGTTGAGGAGTAACCTAATAAAGAGAAATCACTGTTTGATATGAATTCGATAGACTAATCGTGGAGTATCTTCCACCCTGAAGAACAACAAAAACAACTATCATTAATAGAGGATGTTCTTTGCCAAAAGATGAAAGAGAGAATACGGAAGAAATATCTTTATGTGGAAAACAGTAAATTTGTAAAACTCACTACAGAGGGAGTAAGTTTACTTAAATAGTATAGATTCAGGATGTAGGTTTGCGCAGAGCTGGAAGGTTCATTTCAGACGTTTCGTCACCATACTAGGTAACATTTTCGGTGAGCCGTCTGGAGGCTCACTGAAGATGTTACCTAGTGTGGTGGCAAAAAGTCTGAAAATGAGCCTTCCAGCTCTGTAAGCAAACTTACATCCAGAACCTCAGCCTGAACTACAAATCTTCTCAAAACTTGTTCGTATAGATTCACTTGATGGGGAAAAAATGAGTTTCTGTGGGAGAAGGATGATGCTGGTAGCAATAGTTACCTTTCTTAATTCCAAGGAAGATCATATTAGATTCTGTGTCAACTCTGTTTTTCTCTCTCCAATGATGCTATCTGACCTGCTGAGGTTTTTCAGCAGTTCCTGTGCATATTTCAAGTTTCCAGCATCTGCAGTATTTTGCTTTTCTCATACTGCATAAGAATGGGAGGAGATTTAAGTAGCGTGTAAACGCTTGTTGCGTGGACTGATTGTGGTGAATGGTCTGTTTGTGTTGTAATTTCAAAGTAACTTGGCTTTCAATACTCCTCACTGCTGCTTTCAGAAGACTATTTTTCAGATATCTGTCTGTATCGTCTCATTAGTCTGTTGTAGTAGAATTGGGGGTTGGTTGAGGGAGTCTCGAGGTGATAATGCATCAGCTGCGAAAAATGCATGTTCTGGCACATTTCTATCTTGCTGACCTTCGCTTTGCTGCTTTGAAAAGACATGGACATTTACCAGCACTGCTTCAGAGAGGAAGATGTGTAACACTGTGCTGGATGTTGTCAGAGACTTGGGAATGGGTTACTGTCTGACGAGACCCGGCAGAGGAAGCAAAATAAATGAATGTTTTGCTTTTTGAAGCAGCAGACACTTTTGTAAGGCTGTTGTTTGTTGATCAGTCTCTGCCCTGGTAGATAGCAGTGCTGACAAGGTTGGGTGGGACCCAGTATTTTCTGGTGGGAACTCTGGTTGTTCAATAAATAGGTTGGCCCTAAACAAACAATCATTACAGTAATTGTTATTCATACTTTTTTTAAGGGATAAATAGTTTTAGGTATGATTTAAGTACATATTTTTGTGAAAGATTACTTTTGTGCATGTGAGTAAGGAGATGTCGGCTGAACTAATATTTTATAATCTGGCACAGAGTTGTCTTTTGATGCTGAGCTGCTGTTGTGCAGTTACAACAATGACGCCATCTGGCATTTCCCCAAGATCTAATATTTCCAACTAAATTGACCCCAAAGAGTTTCTTTTGATTTCTTTACTTCCTCCATCAATTTTCTCTTTTGCTTCTCTTCTCTCTATTTCTCCTTATTCACCCCTTTCTTCCTTGTTGCCTTCATAAATGGCCCTTCCTCCATCTGCCCTTCCCTCATTGACCTCTTTTTAGTATTTTTGCTATTCAAGGAATGAAGTGAAGGCCCGGTTATATTAAGCTTGGGTTAAAACTAGTTCACAAACTTGTCACTAGTTTTGAAGAGTAGGATTGGTGAAAGATTATCGCACAAAAGGAGGTCATTTGTCCCATTATCTGTGCTCGATATAGAGATGGGAAGAGGGAGAGAGAGTTAATAACAGCCAGTTGTGCTGTTGGTTAAAGGAATGGGTAGTCAGCTGAGCCATTCAAAGATCAAGGTGCAAGGCTGGATTCCCAGAGTATATGCTGAGATACAATCATTCCTCTGTATCTGTGAAATCAGTTTTCATGAATTCACCTATCCACTCCAGAAAAATAAGTAACTAATTAGTCAACATCTGCAGGCAAAAATCATGTACCATTGGCCACTTTTATGGCAACCCAAAAATAATTATAAGCAGCATGTGTTGGGCAGCCACATCGCCTCCCGGGAGATGCGCAGAACGAATGTAAATGTGGTACCCTCTCTTATCCACCTTCTCCCCCTAACCTGAGCTTGGATACTCTCAACACTCCCTCCTCCCCCACCCCCACTTTGTTTCATTGAAGTTAGCTGTGGGCATCCTGCTGTTGCCCTTGTGCCCTTTGTATTATCATGATGGCTCCCAAGCTCTTGCTAGTGTGTCTAAGCACCTGCTGCTAACAGCAGCTTTACTGGTCAACATGTCCCTCCATTGCACCAAGCCATTTGGAGGGAGGTACTTTGAGACTTTGAACACTGGTTGCAATATTTGACAATAGAAATAATCCTGCAGAGCTGAATGTTTGTTAATTTCAGAGAGTGTTGAGGGGCCAAGCAATCACATCATGAGAGCTGGAAGTGATGTTATAAACCCAAACAGAAAGTGCTAGAGAAACTCAGCAGGTCTGGCAGTGCCTATGAAGGGTTAACATTTCGAGTTCAACATGACTTCTTCGGAACGTCATCCCCAGTACTTTGCTCTTATTTTAGTGATTTTTGTGAATGTCCTTCATGCTTTCACCAATGATTAATAACCAGGTGGCTGCATGATTAATCTTGCAGTTATAATGTGTTAGGGTCATTTTAATGATCATTTATAATTAATTATTAGAAAACGACCGACCGAAGTTGTCCCAAGTTTGGACGTTACAATTGGACACATCTCGATCTTGTTCTCATTGCCAGCTCCCCCCCCCTCCCCCGCAGTGTGAGATCTGTACGTTGGCAGCTGTTTGGCTGGCTGGCCTTGTAGAGGGCAGTGAGAATTTCCATTGTCACCACTTGCTGGTGCTGTTTCTCCAGAGACAAGTGCTGCAAGAGTAATTCTGATATTTGGCCAGCTCATCTCTCCACACACACAATTTTGGCATGAATATTGTTTTCCATGCTTGAGCCAGGATGCCACAGATCAATATGCACAGAACATGGGCCTACTCAACCCACAGCCTGAACCTAGGCCCAAAGCCCATTCTGTGATACAAACACATAAAGGGCATGAAAATCTTGGGTTTTCCCAATGTTTACAAGTTTTGTTTCCAGTTTTCCCTTGCAGAGTCCCCCTCCCAAAGACCCAAAATTTGTTGATCCATTGTCCCTGCGAGTTCCCTGGTGCTTATTCTTCACTTGAAAACCTAGTATCACCTCAGATCTTGCTAGCATGGCCTGCTCCCATTCCCATCCAAAAGTCATTTGGTATAGTTGGTAAGAGGTGTCTATCTTCTGTATGCCTCCAGGGTGAAGTTCCTGGCCTCCATAGGCCCTGTGCAATGAGAAATTGACTAAATCCACAGTATCATTCCATTCGGGAATAGTGTAGCCAGAAACCTGCAAACTCATAGCTGTGACATAGGCTCCATTCAGGACATGGCTTGTGCTGTTGGGAAGTTAGAAATATCTTCCAGGGTAATGAGTGGCACAATAGCTCAGTGATTAGCAGTGCTGCTTCATAGTTCCAGGAACCCAGGTTCGATTCCAGCCTCGGGCCACTGTCTGTTTGGAGTTTGCACGTCCTCCCTCTGTGTCTGCGTGAGTTTCCTCCGGGTGCTCCGGTTTCCTCCCACAATGCAAAGATGGGCAAGTTAAGTGAATTGGCCGTGCTAAATTGCCCATAGTGTCCAGGGATGTGGTGGATTAGCCATGGGAAATGCACGGTTACAGAGATTTAGTAGGGGGTGTGGTTTGGGTGAAATCCTCTTTGGAGAGTCAGCTTGGACTCAATGGGCCAAATGACATCCTTCCATACTTGTAGGGATTCTATAATTCTGATGCCTCTCGTCCACAACTGATTCTGCACTGGCTGGCCAATGCCTGTTGTCTGGCCACCAGCTGTGAGGTTGGCAAAGGTGCAAATAATATTTACATTGAGCTACATTGTCAGTTTCTGTTTTAATGCTCATATCTCAGCTCTTCAATATGTTCAATATGCATCCTCACTATTTCCCAATATTGTGCATGCTCTACAAAGTCTATGGCTGTGTAGAAATGGGAAGAAGATAGAAAATGAAAAATGTAATCTGGGGAGTCCAAAAGAGTTGAGCAAGAATGATCAAGGAAAATAGAGAAGAGGAAGAGACCGATATTATTTTACAGACACCAGAGCAGTGACTTTGAGTAAAAGGACAAGTGTCTAGTCTGAAGATATCTTAAGGAATGTTCAATCAGTAGTAAATCAGTAGTAATTTATTGTTTGGAATAATGATTAACTTGAGGAAGCCTTATGAGGGGAAGGAAGTGAGTGTGGGAATGGGTCAAGGGTGTATTGGGAGGGGTGGTGTGTGCAGTGGAGGATGAGGGTAAGGAAACGAGTCGACAATGATGTTGGCACAGCTGTGACACTCCTCCAACATTGTACATGAGGCTGAGGCTTTGCCTAGCGTGAGTTTACTTTATTGCTTGGAAACGTGCTCTATTGCAAGACTTCACAGGTGAGATACTTCTTTGGAACTGGTTCGATCGAGTTATAAAATGAATAAAACAAGAGGCTGACTTTATACAGCTGCTTCTCAATGCCAGGAGCATGTCTGTCTGCTGGCATTGAGCTCCTGTATTTAGAAAGGAGGCAAATACAATAGGAAGGAGACCGTCAGAATTGCACTATTCACTGCGTGCTGTGAAGCTATTGCATGTTTGCAATTTGTTACTATATCTTCACTGGCTGTTGCACGATCCAGTATGTGTGACTTCAGTTACAATTCCATCAGTTAAATACTCTATAAATGGCCTCACTCATGTTAGCGACTGACCCCCGTATCCTCTCAGTTTTGGGATTTTTTTTTGTTTTGAGAGCAGGGGGAGGAAATTATTCCACAATTTATTTTGGTGCTTATTTGAGACTTCTGAAAAGTGGATAAAAATAAAGAACGTCAAAAGCGAATTGAGTGTCAGATAAAATGACATTATGTAGTTGAGGAAAGTTATCTGTATTACCAATATTGTCCGTGGAACCACCATCCATTGTAATACTTATTGCAAGTGCAAATGTTTAATCCGTAGGTAACCACTATGGGTCAGTGTTAGCATGTTCATTCTATGGGTGTGTGTATGTAACAAGTGAAATGAATGTACTCTAGAAAGTCGGCAGATCTGGCAGCATCTGTGCAGAGAGGAACAACATTAAGGTTTTGAATCCATTGTGACTCCTCTTTGGTCATTAGGCGGCATGGTAGCTCAATTGTTAGCACCAGGGATCTGGGTTCAATTCCAGCCTTGGGCAACTGTCCAAGTGGAGTTTGCGCTTTCTCCCCTGTGGGTTTTCTCCGGGTGCTCTGGATTCCTCCCATGGTCCTAAGATGTGCAGACTGGGTGGACTGGCCATGGGAAATGCAGAGTTACAGGGATAGGATGGGTCTGAGTGGGATGCTGTTTCCAAGGGTCGTCTGAACTTGATGGGCTGATTGGCCTGCTTTCACACTGTAGGAATTCTGTCACATTGTCTCCTCATTGCACTGGATGGAGTTTGTTGCAGACTTTGGCATTAACCCTTTCAGTAACATTACTTTAAATAGGGGTCCCCAATTTACAAATGTCTGATTTACAAACACTAATACTTATGAGCACGGTCCCGCGCAGGGATGTAATTTTAAAGATCAATGTACTTAGGAACAGCTACGTTATATTGTCCTGTATTCTGTTTCAACTTCTGTACAAAACGTTTAGTGAATGGACTCGAAAACAGAATCCATTTGCAATCTGGGGACTGCCTGTACTACACTGAGTTGGTCGTGCACATGTGTTATACTATAAAAACTGTCTGTCATACGTCTAGATGTATAAACTCAGCAATATTCACTCACAGGACGACTTTAACAATTGTCTTTCCCAGTTTTATGTGCGACTTTCAAAGACTTAATTGAAAGCTTGGAAAACTTTGGGAAGCCAGAGTGGATTCTCAGTTCAAATTCAAGCAAAAAGGATGGGAGACAAAGATTTCAATTAAAGATAAATGGATCATCATTGAAGAGATTTGATTAATTGAGTATAACCTGGCAATGGTGAGAATAGGGTCAAAGAGAGTACAGAGCTGAAAATGTGTTGCTGGAAAAGCGCAGCAGGTCAGGCAGCATCCAAGGAACAGGAGAATTCTTCAGGAGAACGGCTGATGCCCGAAACGTCGATTCTCCTGTTCTTTGGATGCTGCCTGACCTGCTGCGCTTTTCCAGCAACACATTTTCAGCTCTGATCTCCAGCATCTGCAGTCCTCACTTTCTCCTCATAGAGAGTACAGCACAAAACAGATCCTTAAGTCCAACTCAACTATGATGCGCAGATATCCTAAATTACTCTAGTCCCATTCGCCAGCATTTGGCCCTTATCCTGCTAAACCCTTCCTATTCGTATACCCATCCAGATACCTTTTTAAATATTGCAATTGTACCAGCCTCCCCCACTTCCTCTGGCAGCTCATTCCATACATGTACTACCTTCATGTTAAAAAGTTGCCCCTTAGGTCCCTTTTAAATCTTTCCCATCTCACCTTAAACCTATGTTTTGGACACTCTCACCCCATGGAAAAGACCTTGGCTACTCATCCTTGTCCATGCCCCTTATGATTTTTGTTGAACATGAATATTGATGGAGGAAGGGAAAGAATTGTGTGTTAGTATTTAGCTACTTCAGTAACATGATGATGAAATAGTGCTATACTTTAACTATCTTGAATAATGGAGCAGTCACGTGAGCCTGTAGCTCCATTCATGAGGTTCGACGTGGAAAGGGATGTTTATCTAAAGTATCCTGAATGCAGAATCAATAAATGTGCACTGGCCGTGTGCATTTCCTTAACTTTGTATCACTGGAGCCTTTGAAAGTCAAAAATACAGTTGAAAATGCTGGGAATGCTGAGCTGCTCTGACAGAGAACAGACAGGGTAATGTTCAAGTAGGCACTCGTTCATTCGTCAGCGACTTCCGCCTAGTCTGACCCTGTGAGGCCAATTATAGAAAGATACTGTGATGGGCTTCTTCAGTTAAAATTAGTATTTTGTTGATTGGTTGCAACTATAAAAGACTGGCATTCAAAAGAATCCTTCCAAATCCGGAGTGTTCAATGTCTTTGGCTCGGTAACAGAGCACCTCCAGAATAGAGAGGAAGTCTCATTGATTAACTTTGATTTCCTTCAGATTTTCCTTTTGCCTCTTCTCATGGGACTTTTTTTGATTTTGTGATGCTGAATTCTCTCTGAATACTCCCAACATTTCATATTATCCCTTTTCTCTTCCTAGGCCGACTCTTGTTCTTCCTTTCCTTCCTCCTCCCACCACCTTCCCCCCACCCCCCATCCTCTCTCTTTTCTCCTTTTCTCCTTTTCTCTCCCTTCTTTCTTATTCTCTGTTGTTCTCCTTCTCTGTTGTTATCCTTTTTATCCCTTTCTTTCTCATTCTCCCTCACTTTCTGTTTCTCTTCCTCTTGTTCTCTTAATTGCCCTTTCTCTCCCTCTCTTGCACTACTCTTCTCCTCTCTCTCTCTCTCTCTCTCCTTATTACCCCTTCCCTCCCTCCTTCTCTATTTCTCTGAGCCTAAATATCTTGCTTCCAGCTCCAAATATGAATTACCAAAGCCATCTGGTGGTTATGTAGAGTAATGATGCTTCTGAATTCCTATCTGGTGCACCACAAATTAAATAGCAGTGAGCATTGAAAAGACTGTATGCTCTGCAGATGTGAGTTTATGAAAATTAACACTTGGTAACACTTATCATCCGATTTTAATTGCCAGCTGTGATTGGCAGGACCCTGTGTTTGTGCTTATTATTGTTTTGGGAAGCCAGTTTGTTTGCCATTAAGCTAATCTGCCAAAAACACATTGCCTTTGAATGATAATCTGCTGAACCTGATGCCCTTTCAGATAATTTATCCTTTTAAAATTAAACATTTTTGTTTGGGATCCCTGTCTGGAACTGAATATGGGAAGTGCCTGGCAGTGGTTCGCAATCTCACATATGCCCTGCATGGGGTAACTTGTGTCTGGTCTTTTTTTGTCACTTGATCTTCCTACTTGTTGTGTACTGACAGAGAGCACTTTAGTCCTGAGAGAATTTGTGTGTGTGTGGAGAACAGAGACCAACCACTGGTTGTCATTGCCCCATGCTGCATCATGACTTGCTTCTTACCTCTGTAAATTCAGAAGCAGCTGCGCCCCAGAAATTATTCAATAAGTAATCTGAACTATTTTGTCTTGCCCACATTTTAATCTGCTCTGTACTCCCATTGTGAATATTAATGGCAAAGCTAGAGCAGTCAGGGTGCGACAGTGTGTTGTTCTGGGACTTGACAAATTTTCACTCAACTGATGGACATCGCTCACAATGGTTCAAATAGCAAAGAAGAAAGTAAACATTATCTTCATTTTTAACGTCAGCTGTATTTCAGGCCTCTGAGCTGCAATGTCGTTTTTTAAAATGTTGTACAGTTGGTGTGACATCTTTGATGATGAGCTGGTCTATGAAGTTGGGGAACTGGATGTAGACGGAGTTTACTCGCGCTCCTACTGCGACTACTAACCAAAATGAATAGATTTCTCATTGTGACTAAACTCTTAAAGCATTAATGAAGACCTCCATTCTATTCTATTGTTGAGCCCCTTTCCCAAGTAGAAAGCGGATTTTTAGGTAAATGCTCTGGTTAACACTCCAGCTAGTTTTTAATCTTTACCGTGTCCACGTTTCCACATTCTGTTAGCTCAGCATTTGCAACATTAGCACTATCTGGAGTGAGACTGGTCTCTGGCCTTTGGTGAACAATGGGGAATCATTGTCGATGGATGTGGTGAGTGCACCATTTAGTAATGTGAAGACATTTCCCTGTAGATATCCAATAGATGTGACAGAATCCACATTAGGGTAGATTGTACCTAGTATTTGAAAGAATGAGCAGTTTTCTCACAGAGCTGCCTGAAGTTTGTTCAATAAGCACATGCTCTTTTTCTCCCCTTTATTATCTGCTGATTGAAAGTGATACTGTCCTGTATGAGAGCCATCATCGATTGTTGTGTGTGGATCTGAAAAGGGTTAACATTGAGTGCCATAAGCTCCACTCACTATGATGATGTCATCTGACTTGGTGGAATGAGCTGAGGATCTTGAAGGAGTGAGATCCAACATTGGGTCCTCCTCAATATCTCGGTAGCAATATCAATCCTGTCACTACAAAGATAGAATCACCACAGTCTTACCAGACCATAGGGCTGCTCTCCCATTCCAGACAGACAACTCATGATGTTTTAACCTGAGGGTCACAACACCTCAGGCAAGGGTAGAGATTGAGGAGGAGTGTCCTTCATGGTAACCTCAACTGGAGTAGGAATTGAACCAAACTGCTGGTGTTATCGGTATCACAAACCAGCCACCCAGCCAACTCAAGCTAACAGTCCAGGTATATGCACAGTGCTGCTATGAAGGAAATGTCAGATTGCAAGTTTTGGGTGCTTCCATGCAGGTTCTACACTTGTTTTTCTGGTTGGTAAATGGTGCAGGTTTGGAAGGTGCAGTCAAAAAAAAGTCTTGATGTGTTACTGCAGTGCATCTCAAAGATGATATTGCTGTTTTTGCCTCAGAGGTGGAGGGTGTGAATCTTGAAGATGCACCATTTCTTCATCGTGGATATTGTTGTGTTTCTTATCTGCACATATCCAGGCAAGTTTCTCATTTCTGATACGTGTATGTTTGACAGATGGATGAGCATTGAGAATCAGGTCAAGAGATGTGTTACTCACTACAGAATTCCCACCCTCTTGTCGTCACACTATTTTACGTGGCTAATCCATTTAAATTCCTTATGATGAATGTGTGAGCCTGGATATGATTTATTCAGTGAAGCTTGTTTGATGAAACATTGAAAAGAAAGTTCCTTCTGCACAATAAAGGCCAACAGAATACCAAAGGATTGACACATGTGGTGGCATTGTCCTGTTACTTTTGTGATGTTGTAGACTTTGCCTCAATCCTGAATTAAATGTCTTGTCCAATGCTGTGTAACTCTACTCACCATTTTACACTCTCTGCTTGCTGGGAGGCAACTGATGCATCTCTCTCTCTCTCTCCTAATTTCAGAAGGACTACCAGAGGACGAAGATGATTGTGTCCAGAAACTGCCTGAGGATCTTGCTGAATTTGTCTCTGAACAGGTAAGTTGACACATTTGCTGTAATGTAACGTCTCCTGGAGAGATGTGAGGATTGCTTTTTACATAGTGTGGATTGCTCTGTGTTCCTCATGTGAGTTTGTTTGTGGTTACTGGAATGACTTTCTTCCTGAGTGAAGGCCGAAGTCTGGTGTTCTCACAGTAAAATCAATTGCATGTTACCCGTCAGCTGTACAGAGTCCTATTGGACGGTATTGGATGAAGTCTGAATCAGCTGAAGACTTGTTGAAGGGGGCTTCACTGGTCTAGACTTCTCTAAATATGTGTTTAGAATTAACGTGCCAACTGCCAAAGTGAAACTGAGGTAAAGCCTGAGAAGTATGTTATGGTGCATCAACTTTATCAAGGTATTGGACCTCAAGAAAGGGACTTTGTGGAGTGCCTCTGAGATGGATTCTTAGAACAGCTGGTGCTGGAGCCGACCAGGGAGAAGGCAATTCTGGATCTGGTACTGTGCAACGAAACAGAATTGATCAGGGGCCTCGAAGTGAAGGAGCCATTGGGAAGTAGTGACCATAATACAATAAGCTTCAATCTGCAATTTGAGAGGGAGGGGTACAATCGGAAGTGACAATATTTCTGTTGAATAAAGGGAACTATGGAGCTATGAGGGAGGAGCTGGCCAAAGTTCAATGGTGCATTACCTTAGCAGGGATGACAGTGGAGGAACAATGGCTGATATTTCTGTGTATAATGCAGAAGTTGCAGGATCAGTTCATTCCAAAAAGGAAGAAAGATCCTAGGAGGAGGCATGGGTGGCCGTGACTGACGAGGGAAGTTAAGAAACATATAAAGTTAAGAGAGAAAAAGGATAACATTTAAAAGATAAGTGTGAAAAGGGAGTACTGGGAAGCTTTTAAAGAACAATAGAGGATTACTAAGAAGGAAATACGCAGAGAAAAAATGAGGTACGAAGGTAAACTGGCCAAAAATATAAAGGAGGATAGTAAAAGCTTTTTTTTGGTATATGAAAGGCAAAAAAATGGTTAAGACTAAAATTGGGCCCTTGAAGAAAGAAACAGGGGAATATATTACGGGGAACAAAAAAATGGCAAAAGAATTGAATTGGTACTTTAGATCTTTGTTCACTGGGGAAGACACAAGCAATCTCCCCGAGGTAACAGTGGCTGAGGACCTGAACTTAAGGGAATTTATATTTGCCAGGAATTGGTGTTGGAGAGACTGTTAGGTCTGAAGGTTGATAAGTCCCCAGGGCCTGATGGGCGGCACGGTGGCACAATGGTTAGCACTGCTGCCTCACAGCGCCAGAGACCCAGGTTCAATTCCCGCCTCAGGTGACTGACTGTGTGGAGTTTGCACGTTCTCCCTGTGTCTGCGTGGGTTTCCTCCGGGTGCTCCGGTTTCCGCCCACAGTCCAAAGATGTGCAGGTCAGGTGAATTGGCCATACTAAATTGCCCGTAGTGTTAGGTAAGGGGTAAATGTAGGGGTACGGGTGGGTTGACTTGTTGGGCCAAAGGGCCTGTTTCCACACTGTAATGTAATGTAATCTAATCTAATCCCAGGGTACTGATGGAGGTGGCTCGAGAAATTGTGGTTGCATTGGTGATTATTTTCCAGAGTTCGATAGATTCAGGATCAGTTCCTGCGGATTGGAGGGTGGCTAATGTTGTACCACTTTTTAAGAAAGGTGGGAGAGAGAAAACAGGAAATTATAGACCAGTTAGTCTGACCTCAGTGGTGAGAAAGTTGCTGGAGTCCATTATAGAGGATGAAATTACAACACATCTGGATAGTAGTAACAGGATAGGTCAGAGTCAGCATGGATTTATGAAGGGGAAATCATGCTTGACTAATCTTCTGGAATTTTTTGAGAATGTAACTCTGAAGATGGACGAGGGAGATCCAGTAGATGTAGTGTACCTGGACTTTCAGAAAGCTTTTGATGAAGTCCCACATAGGAGGTTAGTGAGTAAAATTAGGGCGCATGGTATTGGGGGCAAAGTACTAACTTGGATTGAAAGTTGCTTGGCTGATAGGAAACAAAGAGTAGTGATTAACGGCTCCATTTCAGAATGGCAGGCAGTGACCACTGGGGTACCGCAGGGATCAGTACTGGGACCGCAGCTTTTTATAATATATGTTAATGATATAGAAGATGATATTAGCAATAACATTAGCAAATTTGCTGATGATACTAAGCTGGGTGGCAGGGTGAAATGTGAGGAGGATGTTAGGAGATTACAGGGTGACCTGGACAGGTTAGATGAGTGGTCAGATGCATGGCAGATGCAGTTTAATGTGGATAAATGTATGGTTATCCACTTTGGTGGCAAGAACAGGAAGGCAGATTACTACCTAAATGGAATCAATTTAGGTAAAGGGGCAGTACAGAGAGATCTGGGTGTTCTTGTACACCAGTCAATGAAGGTAAGCATGCAGGTACAGCAGGTAGTGAAGGCGCCTAATAGCATGCTGGCCTTCATAACAAGAGGGATTGAGTATAGAAGCAAAGAGATTCTTCTGCAGCTGTACAGGGCCCTGGTGAGACCACATCTGGAGTACTGTGTGCAGTTCTGGTCTCCAAATTTGAGGAAAGACATTCTGGCTATTGAGGGAGTGCAGCGTAGGTTCACGAGGTCAATTCCTGGAATGGCAGGACTACCTTGCACTGAAAGGCTGGAGCGACTGGCCTTGTATACTGAGAGGGGATCTGATTGAGACATATAAGATTATTAAAGGATTGGACACTCTGGAGGCAGAAAACATGTTTCCACTGATGGGTGAGTGCCAAATCAGAGGACACAGCTTAAAAATATGGGGTAGACCATTTAGGACAGAGGTGAGGAGAAACTTCTTCACCCAGAGAGTGGTGGCTGTGTGGAATGCTCTGCCCCAGAGGGCAGTGGAGGCCCAGTCTCTGGATTCATTTAAGAAATAGTTGGATAGAGCTCTCGAGGATAGTGGAATCAAGGGCTATGGAGATAAGGCAGGAACAGGATACTGATTAAGGATGATCAGCCATGATCATATTGAATGGTGGTGCAGGCTCGAAGGGCAGAATGGCCTACTCCTGCACCTATTGTCTATTGTCTAAATTTACTGTTGTCACAAAGCTGCTCCCTTTTTTCTAAAACCTGTTCCTTTTCTCAAAAATACTGTGTCCTTGATATTTTTTTTCAGAGGGGCCAGGCTCCGATTAGACTGGTTTGGTACAGAGCTGAAAAGGATTTTGAGAGGCCTTTGTTTATATGTAAACAGATGAGACTTCAGGCCAAAGTGGTCATGTTTTTGAAGTGGCCTGTATAATGAAAGGGGAGTGGTCAGCTCTCCAGCTGAGCAGTTCAGTCCAGAGCTAGTTGGGGGTTCAGCTGTGTGGAAACAGGCTCTCTCTCTCTCTCTCTCTCTCTCTCTCTCTCTCTCTCTCTCTCTCTCTCTCCCTCTCTCCCTCCTTCTGCCCTTCTAATTTCAACCTGTAAGCATCTGTTCGTTTATTTTATTGTGTTTTTAGGCAGTTTGCTTATTGGGACTGTTGTGTATATTCAGGACAGCATAATTAAGTCTAGTTTGGAATGACTGAGTTCTGTAGCAGTTCTTTATTCTGTTCTCTGTGTGTCATTGTGTAATTTTATAAATAAATTTTTGTCTGTTTTATAACCTGGTAGTCAACCTCGCTAACTTCGGGTAATTTTCACTGTACACTTAGTGAAACCAATTGCAAAGTTATCATCTGGGCTGTCTGTTTAAGAATGTTTTGAGTAGTTTGGCCAAGTCTGTAACACTGTCCAAAGCAGTAAGTAATCAGGACAGCAATTCTTCACATTTATATCAAAGCCAAGCTGTTTTGCTTTGGATTAAAAACATAAAATTGTGAAGCAGCATCTGTGGAGAGACAGACTCGAAGTTTCAGGTTGATGCCCTTTCATCTGAAGTGGGAAACATCAGAGATGTGATCGGTTCTGGTGAAGGGCTGGCTGGGACAAGGATAAATGAAAGGTCTTTGTTAGAGTGGAAGACAGGAGCAATTGAAATAAAGAATTTGTCTTGTATCAAAGGAACATAGTAATAAGGCAGCAAAACAAACATATGATGTGCTTAGAGCTGGCGTAGTACTCTCTGAAAGTAAAGACAAGAAAAACCAAAGCAAGCAAGAAAAGGAAGTAAAATGGAATGGGGAAAGGTCTGAATTTGTCAAACTCTGTGCTGTAAAATGCTGAATTGAAGGATGAGCTTCTGTTCCTCAAGCTCACGTTGACTCTCTCGGGGAATGTTGCAACAGACCCAAGGACAGAGACACTAGCCCGAGAGCGAGGTGAAGAATTAAAACCTCCAAGAACTCAGCGACCTGTTCACAGCCTCATATTCTGCAGGACAGTCTCTAGTCTGTGTTTGTGCTCCCCAGTGTAGAGGAGTCCACATTGTGTGCAGTGAGAACTGTTGACTACATTGTAGGACACACCAATTGTTGTTTCAACTTGCAACAGTGTTTGGGGCTTTGGAAAGTCAGGAGCGGGATGGCAAAACGGCAGGTGTTACATCTCCTCGACATTTGTTTGGAATGTTGCTGTGGAAAGGGAATGGGTTTGGAGAAAAAGATCGATTTATTCAACACTTGAAAAGAAGATGCTAATGTTTACATTTAGCATGTGGTGTTTTAACAAGCAGATGATTTAGTTGGTTTTCATGTTCTAGTGTGTGTGGCTTTGTTTGTTTAGGAATGCTGACTCACGCCCTTGAGTATGAGGAACCACCATCTTGGAAATGGTGCCAAGGAATGTTCCAACAGTTGTGGAAAGGTGTGCCCATGTCAGACATCTTTCAGCTGAGGTAATTAGAGAAATGGGAAGAAAGGCATGGACATTATTCGAGGTTACCGTGATCTTGTGCAGTCTCTCGCTTCCCAATCTCACTGAATTACACACCTTGCATGGCTTAATGGAGAATGAGCTCCTTGCAGAACATGATCCATGTTGGCCTTCAGCCCAGTAGAAGGCTGCATGAATAGAACAGGCAGCAGGATCTCAATACTATTGTAAAAGCTGCCTTTTAAATAGATTGCTACTTCTCATGCAGCTGGAACTTGGAATTGGAGCATTGGATGTTTACAAGGAACACATACAGCTGTTGGACACTGTCCTGAAATAGCTGTGGGAGCGGCGTTTCATCAAACTCCAAACTCACAGGAGATTGCCCCTTCTCCACCCAACACACATCTGTAACACATCCTCAACTACCAGTTGTTTCTGTTGTCTAATATAAAATTATTCAAGGAGTAAACATGAGGGTCTCTACCGACAGGGAAAGGTTCTGAAGCCCAATGGGGCTTGGAGCTCTTGTACTGATTAACCCCACATACACTCGGTCGCTTTTCATTTCAGACTTCCACTTAGTTCCTCTTGGAGTAAATTGTAGTATCTGCTTCAGTGACTTTCCGTTAACACACATCTGCTTGATGTTGGGTTTACAGAGGACTTTAATTGTCCAAAGGATACAGGCAGGGAGTATTAAGTTTGGTTAATCAAACTCTGGATAATTGAATGCCGGATAACATAGTTTGGCTGAGCATTGGGATTTTGCCGGATAATCTGATATTGGGATAATCGAATGCCGGGTAATCAAGCTTCCTCATCTTCAACCTTCAGTTCAATACAAGAATTCTTGTTAATATAACAAGAAATTTAGATAAGTGGGAAGATGAGTGATAGCTGTTAATCAATTAATTAATTGATCTACACATAGAAAGGGGGGGAGGGCCAGTGCAGAGTTGTGTGGGCAGATTGGAGGATCACCTTGTGGCCAGGTTGGCTGTAAGCAGGCTATATTAACAAGAATTCTTGTATTGAGCGGAAGGTTGAAGATGAGGAAGCTTGATTACCCGGCATTCGATTATCCTCTTATCAGATAATCCGGCAAAATCCCAATGCTCAGCCAAACTATGTTATCTGGCATTCAATTATCCAGAGATCATTGTAGCATTTTGAACAACCAAAATGCAGAAAATTTTCTTTTCTGGCTGTAACCTTTTTAATACCTTTTTATTTTTTGCAATTTAAAACACCAGTTTCAATTTGAACTCTGAAGTAGAAACATTTTTCCCACATTTGTCTTTTAAAACCACTTCATAGTTTTGACTAGTTCTCCTCTTTTTCTCAGAGGGAAAGCTCCCAAAGTTGTTCATGTGTCAGCCGTTGGCCGTTCAGAGTCCGAAGGCAGTAAAGGTTCAGTTGGGTGACTTGAGCACAAAAAGCCAGGCTGGCACTCTCAATGCAGTTCTGATGGAGCCCTGCACTGTCAGTGATGCCATCCCTTAGATAAAATTGCATTCTAACAGGGCCTTGATCTAACCATCCCATGGCAAAGAAGAACAGGAGATTTTTTTTCCCTGATGTCCTGGACCCCTGTCGGTAATGCCGCAACAAAAATCCCACTGTGTGAAACTTAGAATTGATACTTGCTTTGAGTTCGAGATGGGGGAAGATTTTCTGTTATTCTTGCCTCTTATCCTGAAGTCACTGACTTATTAGGGAGCACCTGGTGACCTATTGAAATGTCTCCTCTTCCTGTGAGCACAGTGTGTTGGAAGCTATTCAACATTATTGGGGTAATGCATGATTTTGCAGCCTACTGTGTTTTCAGCTAAATCTGAACACCTGCCTAGTCCTCCATGAATAGAGGTGGGCATATTCTCTCCTCTTTCTCTCTCCACCCTCTACCCCCTGTTCCTCACCCTTCATCCTGCTAAGCAGAGCATTGTTGTTCAGACTTAATCTGCAGTGTAACCAAAATCATGAAACACATTGCAAACTGGGGATTCAACCTTAGGCCTTTCTAGTAGTATTTGTAATTTTCTGATTGAGCTGCACCACCACCACCCACACCAATCCTCCACCTCCTCCTCTCTCTCTTTCTATCTCTCCCTCTCCCCGCCCCACGTCAACCAAACCACCCACATCCTTGGCCAACAGAGACTGAAATGCAAGTGAGACTTCCGAGCAGTGAAAGTTCTTTTAATTAATTGCCATTTTGCAGTAAGATCAGATTTATACAACCGCCAGCTGACAGACAGGGCATGCCCCAGTGATCATGTCCTTTTAGTTTCCCTGAGTAATCCTTTCCCCATCTGTATTCCCAGTCATTAATAAGGTGGAGTCATTTTAAATGACTGTTTTACTGTAAGTTACTCTCAATACTCCGAAGTCCATATGGGCTTGGCTAACAGCCCATTCATACAGAGTCAAAAAATATTTAACTCTTGTTTTCACATCTTCATTTTCTTTTCCGGCTTTCAAGGTATGGATGTTCTTTGCACTGTGACATCTTAGGAAAATGATGAAGTGTTCATTCTTTCTGTTCCACATTCAAGTCTTGGCAGGCTCCAGCATTGGAAGAGTAGTCCAAGACAGAGATTAGCTGGGCTAGAGGAGTTGAAAGGGGAGCCAGTGGGAAATGCTTCTGTGGAGAAGACACAACACAGGATATCGAGGGAAACTCGGAGGATAAACTCAAGAGAATAAAGTACTGTTGATAATATCTTGGCATCAATCTTTTTCCAAGCGATCCAGATGGAGCTGGGGCCATGTTCTCTCAGTTTGGGAAGCGTGGAGGGATGGACAGAGTCGTCTTCTGATTGAGGTGATGTGAGGGGGTATTTCTTTAACATTATAGGAGCAAATTACTGTAGATGCTGGAATCTGTACTGAAAAAAAAAATACTGGAGATCACAGTGGGTCAGGCAGCATCCATGGAGCGAGAGTAAGCTAACGTTTGACTCTTGATGACTCTTCTTCAGAACTAATGTGTGGAGGGACAGCATTAATGCAATACTTTTGGGGGAGGGGGGTGCGGCTGCTGGGGGAGAAAGGATGTTGACAATTCAGATTAAGCTTTCCCCTCCAAACTTCACATCAGCTCTGATAAAGAGTCATCTAGATTCGAAACATTAGCTTGCACTCTCTCCATGGATGTTGCCTGACCCGTTATGATCTCCAGCATTTTTTTTTGTTTTCTTCAACATTACCTGGACTGTACATGTCATTAAAATTCATTGTCAGATCAGATGTAAATAAGGCTGTCTCCATCACTTGCTGTGTTTTGAAGGTGGAAGAGTAGGGTTTTGGCTTGGATTTCAGAGTTTCCTTTTTATTTCTGCTGAAATTTATTTACACACACTATGAGCACGTCCCTGTCATGGTACGGAAAGTAGCTGGAGAGGAAAGAATGAGCTCTTGGTGCCTAGTTTACAGTTTCTGGAATTTCAGGGCAGTACTAGCAATAAACAAAGATTGTGTGACCCAAAACCAGACAAATAGTGACCTTGAAGTCAGGAGACTTGCCATGCCTGCCTAATTTCAACCTGTCTGTCTTTCAAACACTGTGTCCAGCAAATAACTGACTTAACTTGTTGTGAGACTTAGCTGCTTGAAGAATGAGAAAATATTTGCATGGTGTGTAAGAGACCGCCGGCCTTATCAGCAAGAATAACATTTAGGCTGCATTTTCAGTGCAGCTGTATCTGTATTGTTGCTGTGTAAACCCAATTTTTATGCCCAGCCTGATTCTGAAAGATACTTCTGAGTAGCAGAATTTGGTTTCGTCCTGTACAAATAGAGAGATGAATGAAACTGCGACACTAGAGTCAGCCTATGTTGAACTTGTCAACCAATAGTGGTAACATAGCAAACCCCATCAAGAGATGAGCTGCAACTCTGGAGTAGCTGCAATTGTTTAACCTGCTCTGCGACCAGTGGCAGCTGATCTTTCACGTTACCTGCCACTTATTAGATTAGATTACTTACAGTGTGGAAAAAGGCGTTCTGACCCAACAAGTCCACATCGACCCGCCAAAGCGCAACCCACCCAGATGCATTCCCCTACACCTAACACTGCGGGCAATTTAGCATGGCCAGTTCACCTAACCTGCAGGTTTTTGGACTGTGGGAGGAAACCGGAGCACCCGGAGGAAACCCACGCAGACACTGGGAGAATGTGCAAACTCCACACAGACACTCATCTGAGGCAGGAATTGAACCTGGGTCTCTGGCGCCTGTGAGGCAGCAGTGCTAACCACTGTGCCATATCTGACCTCAATATACAATCCACCTGTTCTGAAGGCCATGTTCATGATGGTGAAGGTATGGATGGCAGTGACCAAAGCAACAGTTAATATCTGTTTCCTTCATAAGATATAGGGGCGGAAGTAGGCCATTCAACCCATCAAGTCAGCTCCATCATTCAGCGAGACCATGGCTGATCTGATGAACCTCCCTTCCAGTTTCCTACTTTTTTCCCATAACCCTTCATTCCTTTACAGGTTAAAATTTGTCTACCTCAGCCTTGAATACAATTAATGAACCAGCCTCAAGAGCCCTCGGTGGAGGGTAAAGAATTCCACTACTCTCTGAGAGATGATGCTGTGTTCACGCAGGCAATGACTGTGCAGAACAGATTGAAGCGGGGTGGGGGGAAGAGCTTGCTAACTAATTGTAGCAATCTGCCCCCATCAGTTGGTCTGGAATAAACCTCAACATAACATGTGACTAACCACATGGTGGTGTTCCATGGGAAACCAGAGCTCCAAACTCAACCATTCCCTTCCATGCCAAGCATCAAATTACACATTTTCTGTACCCTCAAATATCGTTCCCTGAAATAAATACCTAATTTCGATTTGCTAACTACTTCCATGGTCTCTGAATTGACAATTCACTCACTAGAATATTGGTCTGAGGCGTCTAGTTATGAAGCCAGAGAGGCAGCTTTCTTAGTTGGGGTGGTGACATCCCAGAACTCCATTGGTTTCCGGGGTCGAGAGTGTGGTGCTGGAAAAGCACAGCAGGTCAGGCAGCATCCGAGGAGCAGGAGAATCGACGTTCTGGGCATAAGGAAGGGCTGATGAAGGGTTTATGATCGAAACACCGATTCTCCTGCTCTTCAGATGCTGCCTGACCTGCTGTACCTTTCCAGCACCTCATTCATGACTCTGATCTCCAGCATCTGCAGTCCTCCCTGTCTCCTCCATTGGCTTCCTGTCTGTTTCTGAATTGGATCTGGCTGGCAAGGTCCAACCTTGATCTTCCAGTCCTAGGCAGTTAAGGCCCTTAAATTGTCATTAAGGCCCTTATGGTCAATTAGACTGGACCTGGGACAATGAAGCAGGTATAAGGCCATTGAATCCTTTCTCCTCCACTCCCCTCCCAAGCCCTGCTGATTCCCTTTCCCACCCTCTCCTTGGGCCCTGCCATCCCCGCTCCAATCGCAGAGATACCACCCTCCACACAACAAAGGAAAGCATTTGCTTGAGACCTTGGGTGCTCAGGATGTCAGGTGCCCTCCCAGTACCAGCCATGCCATTGGCAAGAGCTGTCAACCTCTAAATGGCCAGAAACACCCGTTGTGTTGGTTTTCCGCTTTCGGGGCTGGGTTTTGGAGAAGAGCCCAGCACTGCCCTCGAATCGAGCTGATTGGAGGTGGAAGGTGCTGTAAAGGTCAGGCCGGGTGTGTCTCCAGCTCCTCGGCAAGTGAGTGAGACACACTCCAACATTGGCAGATGCCTTTCGTTATGTAGACAGGATTGTTTTAAATCATACCCCTTCTCACCCTCCTTTCAAATGCAGGTCATATCTTCTGGTGTTCCATTCTGTTCAGGGTAAAATGGGTCACCTGATCTCATCTGTTGTATCACTCTTCATGGTTCCACATTCAGTGAGATCATGTCCATTTTGTATAATCCCTTCTCTCCATCTGATTCCTCAATTCCCCTTAGTCATTTTGGTTGCTATATTCTTTAAATTTTCAGTGGCTATGTTGATCCAGGTCTTTAACATATGGCATTTAACATTCAGCTATCTTAACTAACTGCATCAGCTGTTACTCATGCAAACATTTGGTCAAAGGAAGCAGTCAAAGAATTTCATCTGTTTGACTGTGAGTATAAAGTTACACCAATTGTTACATATCAGTTTCCTGAAAAGAAGACAGACCTTTCAAGAAGATCTTCACTGCTGCCTCACAGCGCCTGGGATCCAGGTTCAATTCCTGCCTCGGGCGACTGTTTGTGTGGAGTTTGCACATTCTCCCTGTGTCTGCGTGGGTTTCCTCTGGGTGCTCCAATTTCCTCTCTCAATCCATAGATGTGCAGGTCAGGTCAATTGGCCAGGCTAAATTGCCCATAGTGTCAGGTGCATTAGTTAGGAGTAAATTTAGGGTAGGGTAGGGGAATGGGTTTGGGTGGGTTACTGTTCAGAGGGTCAATGTGAATTTGTTGGGCTGAAGGGCCTATTTCCATACTGTAGGGAATCTAGCTTAGGTCAACAAGGTTGTAATTACAATGAAGCTCAATGGTTGCAGTATCCCATTTTGATTTTTGTCAAGAGCACCAATCCTGGACCTTTCTATTTTTTTAATCCAAAGAGTATCTTGAAGAGTTTCCTGGACATCTTGGTGACATGAGTTTAATGTGCAAATGTTTAGAACTCATTGAATCAACTGAAGGTCCATTTGAAAAACTGTAAAAAAGTGAAGGGACGTTTTGCCCATCTGTCAATGTAGTCTTTCTTACTGCAAAGAAATCTAATCCTTTTCAATATTTGATCACTAAGCTCTTTGTGCTTGACGGGAAATTTCTTGCGCACAGACTGTGCAAGCCTTCATCTCCCTGTTTACCGGAGACCAGAAAACCATTTTCTTACCAATCCTTTTGGTTGTGTGGAAGTCTCAGATTGTCAGCACATCCATCTCCTTGTTCTTTTGGAAACAACATCAAATTCGTACTTATTGGAAACGACATCAAATTCGTGCCTATGAAATTGCATCACAATCCTCTCACACTACTTGGATGATGCCCCCAATTCAATTCTCTTAAAATGGCTTCAAGTTATTAAATCACTTTTCCAGGTGATTTTCTCTTTAAGGTGTGTGACTGTGCTCCAAACCACAAATATCAGCATTATTTCTCGATCTTGAAGTGTAAGCCAACTGGCCATATGTATGGAAGATAGTACCATCATATTTTAGGTGTAACACATTTTCAAACTGTAAGTTTTTAAAGTATTTTTATCCAAGTGCTTCAGAAGTACCCATCCAGATCATTTCCAGACACTCTGTAGGGAATTTACGTTGTCAACTTTTGTTCAGTAAGTCACAATGAGGGGCAGTTACCTCTGAGAATCTTGTAACAATCTGATGACCATTATCCTGAGCATTCTCTGGATGGCATCTCCCATTTAAGATGGAGATGAAGAGAATTTTTTTCTCATCGCCCCAGAGCAATAGAGCCTGAGTTATTGAATGTATTCAAGGCTGTGTTTGGGAGATTTTTGACAGCTAAAGCACACAAGTTCTGGGGGGCAGATGGGAAAATAGAGTTGAGACCCAAATCATATCTGCTATGATCTTATAGTATGGTACAGCAGACTTGAGGGGCCCAATGGCCCCTGCTCCTAGCTCCTGTATTTTGTTGTTGGGTGCTATCACTGCTTCAGTTTCAGCAGGATCTTGTTTTGTCCTTTGGAAAGACACTGTGATCCACTAATTTCACTTCTAACCTTCACTTCAATTAGCTTGACTACATTTTGTTGGCATTGCTTCAACAGGGTTTAATTTTTGATCCTGATCCAGGGTCTCATCAACAGATTAGCATGTCTTCTCTCACAACAACAGCCTGTTCCTCCGGACACTATGAATTCTCCTGTGAAATCGTATAGCATCATCTACCCCCTCCTAACTGGTGATGTCTGTCCTGATTTCTCTGAATCTCTCTTTATCTCTGTCTGTCTCGCTCTCTCTCGCTCTCTCGCTCTCTTTCTCTCTCTCTCTCTCTCTCTCTCTCTCATGCTGCCTTGCTTAATGAGACCCGAGGCATCTCGTGATGTGTTCCATATTCTCCTGAAACTCACCTGTTGTGTTTAGTTTTGTTGGGAACAGCTGTATTTCTGATGCTTAACATTTTGGTAGTTACATTTGTTGAAACAGAATCCTAATAAGGCAAGCAAAGCAATCCAAAATCTAGGGAGAGATCAGCTCAAAATAATGAGTTGAAAAGCACATAGATTTGTAGCTTTTGTGGTTATAAATATTCAATTTTTTTGTTTCAGTATCTCCATTTATAATATCGGTAGTTTGTGAATACTGACTCAATGTAGTATCTGTTTTTAAAAAAAGCTGATAAGCGAGAAAACTTAGTGAAATGAAAATGGACTCTATAATGGTCAGCGAGTTTTCAGATATCTTTAGACACAGTGCTGGGAGCAGTTGGGGAAGTTCCCACACTTGACCATGAAAATATGGTGACAGCAATACATGCGTATTTCTAGCCTCCTCACTGTCACCTTTTTAGAAGTATTCAATTTAAGACAGTCTTATAGTTTGTGATCGATGCCATTGTTATTTTGCTCAGTGATGATAGTGAAAATGCCCTGAGCATTTTGTAGCAGTCACAATCTCTCTGCAGCTGCATACGTTCACATTTTATTTCTTCACAACAGTAAATGTGATATTTTGATTTCTAAGTGACCTATCGCTGCCATTTACTTGAGGGGAAATTTTTGCCATTTAGACACAGTATGTCAGCCGAATCCAGTATGGTCATCCTGCTAGGATCATAGGAACAGCAGTAGGCCATTCAGCCTCTTGAGCCTGTTCTACCTTTCAAGGAGATCATAGCTGATCTGTGGCCTAACTCCATGTATTTGCCTTTGGTCCATAGAGACGTACAGTATGGAAACAGACCCTTTGGTCCAACTAGTCTATGCCGAGCATAATCTCAAACTAAACTAGTCCCACTGTCTGCTCCTGGCCCCTGACCCTCCAAATCTTTCCTATTCATGTACATATCCAAATGTTGTTTAAACGTTGTAATTGTACCCACATTCGCAACTTCCTCAGGCAGTTTATTCCACACACGAATCACCCTTTCTATGTAAAAAAAATTGCCTCTCATGTCTTTTTTAAATGTCTCTCCTCTCACTTAAAAAATGTGCCCCTGAGTCTTGAAATCCCCCATCCTAGGGAAAAGACAGATACTGTTAACTCTATCGACACCCCTCATTATTTTATAAACTTCTATTTTACCTATGGTTTACAAACATTTATCAATCTCAGATTTAAAATTAACAACTCATAGTGCATGAAGCTGGTGTTTGTCACAGTCAGGAAGGTGTCTCATATTTGAAAAGAGCTCCAGTTGGAAGCAATTTTGGGCATTGTTATGTTCATGGCAATCTCAAAGACCTGGCATCCGTGCACACTGCGTAATTTCAAATATGTTAGTCTCTTGGATTTAAATTTAGCTAATTATCTTGTGAGGAGTTGGACACTTTATGCTCAAGATACTGGTTGCTCAAATTGATCAATACTACCTGAATGTAGACTCTGAAAGAAGTCCAGCCCCGATCGCTCAGTGAGTGATGCAGAAAATGTAATTCTCCTACTGACAAGCCGGCCAGGATCAGCAGAGATCACAGTAGGGTATTGCGGGTCATAGTGGAAATCACAGTGCTCAGGAACAGCCTCGTGAACCTGCTATCTATTGCCCACATTAGTTAGTATTAGAAGGAGTTGTGATTAAGACTCGTCTTCGGTTACTGTATTACCACTTTTGATCCCGAATAGATGACTTACACCACCACCCAAGCAATCACTTCTGGTTACTTTAAGTTTCAGAAGTTTACTTTAAGTTCACTGACCAGTAAAATACTGCAAAGGTGCAACTTTTTAATGAAAAGGGTGGTGCATGTATGGAATGAGCTGGGAGAAGGTGAGCACTGCAGCTGCTGGTGATCAGAGTCAAGAATGTGGTTCTGGAAAAGCACAGCCAGTCAGGCAGTATCCTAGGAGCAGCAGAGTAGCAGAGTTTCAAACATAAGCTGTTCTTTAGGAATGATTCTGATATTCATCCTGATGAATACCTTATGTTTGAAACATCGATCCTCCTGCTCCTAGGATGCTGCCTGATCAGCTGTGCTTTTCCAGCACCACACTTCTTGATTTTGATATGGAATGAGCTGCCAGACAACGTGGTGGAGGCTGGTACAATGACAGCATTTAAAAGGCGTCTGGATGGGTTTATGAATAGGAAGCGTTTAGAGGGAGATGGGCCGATTGCTGGCAAATGGGACTAGATTAATTTAAGATATCTGGTCAGCATGGACGAGTTGGACCGAAGGGTCTGTTTTTATGCTGTACATCTCTATGACTTCATGATTTTCCATACCGGTGCGTACTGCAGAGGTATTGTTGTGAATGTAATGGACTTATCCTGGAATTTGAATTCTTCTTGCATCAACCCACCTTGCTGCACTACCAACCAAAATAATGTTCCAATCGAGTCATTCTCCACAAAAATGATAATTTTTAAAAAAATTTTGGAATGCAAAAGATCTCCTAGCTAATTTAAAACCTTCCTGTTTTCACTGAAAATCAGTACGAGTTTTCCCTTGCCTCACTCTGTATCCCTGGAGTCAGGGTGAATGTTTTGTGAGAAGTCTCCAGAGCTGGGTGGGGTTTGGGCAGGTGGGTTTGTTTGGAGAACCAGCATAAATATTGCACACCCATGCACTATGGGAATGTGCCCCATCTTTCTTTTACACACACTTTAAGTGTTAACTGTTAATTTAATTTGGAAGCTTGAGTTAAGCAGAACAAAGGCTGTTGCTTCCATTTTTGTTGGCTAGAATTAGGATTTCATTCTGCCTTGGGGTGCAGTATTTTGTACAGTTGGGGGTAGGGAACACTGGCTTGTGCTCAGGGAGACATTTTTCCACATTTAAGTCTGGGTAGTTTATATGTAAATAGCGTTTAATATTCTGAAAGTATCATATTTCACTCTTTCTGAATTGAGTCATTGTTGAGTCTGTAGCATTACAGTTACCTCCCAAACTCTCTGCTTTTGCCAACCAGCAGGACGCTGTTTCGGCAGGAATAAGTGTTATTCGGTTAGTGACTAAAGCACGTTGGCAGCCTGTTAACTGGTCGCAAGCTGCCACGTAAACTCCTTCCCTTGCTCGTGTTGAGTTTCCTTTTCCAAATAATTAACATATAAAAGAGTTAATTTAGTCACTGAAATTATAAGCAACCCATTCCTGACCCAAGATTTCAAACATGCTCTTGTGTAATTGTAGAAAAATATTTTGCCATCTTTACCAACTGCGTTTGTACCACTGTAGTTTCCAACTCTTGGTTAATTCTGAGTTGTGGTGAGAGGTAAAGTTGAGAAAGGGAGGCGAAATGCCGATTCCAAATTCCAGCTGCACTCCTCTGTATCAGTTTGTAGATTCACACATTGAAAAAGAGACCTTTTGGCCCATCCTGCCTGTACCAGCTTATCAAAAGAGCTAGGTGAGAATGAGGACTGCAGATGCTAGAGATCAGAGTCGAGAATATGGTGCTGGAAAAGCACAGCCGGTCAGGCAGCATCCGAGGAGCAGGAGAATCGATGTTTCGGGCAAAGAGCTATCCAGTTTGTCCAACTCTCCTGCTCTTTCTCCATTGCTGCAGAGGTGTCTCGTTTTAAGTATGTATCCGTTCTGGCCCTCAACACAAAATTAGAAAATTGCAGAAATCATTCTGTTCATAGGAGGTCTTTCAAGGAAGAATGATGTGAAAAAAGTTAAGCGCTTCATTTGGGAAGGGAAAACTGTTTCCTTTTTCAGATGCTGATTGCCTCTACCTCTGTTGTGCTAGCATTTTGTGTTCTTTGCAGTTCATTCCTTCTCATCTTTAGAGTAAGTGTCACATGTGAAAACTCAATTTTACGTCCAGCCAAGTTATCTCCTTTTATTAGAACCGTAGACTTTGCAAACAAATATCAGCAGCCTTTGCCCAACTTAATGAGACATTCATTGTGAAATAAGCCACCTCCCCAACTGGGGTAGATGGCATCATTTTCCATGAGCCAAACTTGTTGACATGATGTTTTTCTGGTTGACTTACAAAGGTACATTATTTGCAAGTGTAACTGGTGACTAAAGCTTAAAGAAGCTTTAGCTCAAAGAAGCCAAAGACAGAGGTAGGAAGACCTCTGGAACTGCAAGCTCCATTGTTGTGCATCCAGAGTTTATTCTGAATGTGTTTCACCAGGTACTGGTAATGAAAACTTGACATTTGTATTGTGTTCCATATGAAAAATGTGTTTTTCACAATGGGGAAAATAGAAAACGTGTGTGGGAGAAAGTGGATGGAATTGGCCTGCCTTAGACTGGAAAAATTGGGCATTAACCTCGAGGATTTTGAAAATATGGAGAATATGGCCATAGAGAAAGAATGTGGTGTATGAGGTACCTCTTTCAAAAGAGCCAGTATCAGAATAATGAACTAAATGGCAGCCTCCTATGCTGTAGGATTCTACTGTTCTGCTGTGTCCAGTGTTGCGTATCAAAGTCCTGGAACTTCTCTAACTGAAGTACACGGAATCCAGAGGCTAACATGTATCTGACATGGCTGCAACTTTTATAAAAGTGCCTTTTGTTACAAAGTTAGTTCAAGGAGAAGGATTTCTAGATTACCCCCGAGAGGGATAGTCCCGTATATCGAGAACTATGGATGTAAAATTGCAAATATTGGCTTCTGCATCTCCAGCTGTTTAAACATTGCAGTTCAGGACTTCACTCCTAGCTGCCAGACCTTCTGCAAAGATTGGCTAACAGGGATATTGTTGGCTACAACATGCCTGGAGGGAACTGAGCCCTGCAGGAGACATCCACCTCCAGAAACAGCAGCATCAACTGTATTTACCTTCTAGCATTGTTACCTTATGGTTATTGCACTTGTGACAGATTCTTCCAGGTTCATCTGTCAACTTTCTTCTTGCCTGCACCACTGGCGAGAACCAGCTGCACGACAAGCACTTGCGAGTCCCACAGCACAGATTTACATCCCTTGTCCTGCAGGCGCCAACAGAGACCTGGATTGAACATATGGAAAAACAACTGCTGGTTTTGCACAGTTCTGAACTTGACATAAAGTTAAACAACTCAGGGCTGTGGTTTATGCAAGCCTTATTTTACACAAACACAGCCTTGTTGTTTTGAAGCGTTGCAATGTACCAAGGTCATCATGGTGTTCCTGGATCTTGTGAACCAGTTTGTATTGCCTAAGGGGATTGCAAAGGAACTTCCCAGCATTTTGTTTCTCCTTTATTGGCCATAGCTGTATGTTCTCTTAGAATCTCCAGAGAGAGGCAATATATGTCTATGGTGGACGAGAGGAGGGAAAGATGTGTTTAATTATGATGCTGTATATGTTGTAAGATGGGCTAGGCTCAATGGGTCAACTGTGCATTGTGCATTGATTTTTACATGTTTCTGTTTTCTTTGTGTGTCATCAGCATTGCTGCTCGGAGTATCCTTTGTAGCATCACCACATGTGAGAGCATCCATTAGTGTCAGTGTTTGTTTCTTATTTGGCTTGAAAGAGTTGGGAGGATGGGCAGGAGGGCTGGGGTAAGAAATGGCTCTCACAACTGGCCAGAGACTCCATTCCAACCTACTAACATGCTCGCGTGTCGAGCAAACCACTCACTTTGCCCCGTGTAGCGTTTTCACCAGTTTAACTTGGAGAAGCTCCAAGATTTCTGGATGCTCTCTGACTGTTAAATTGTTTTCCTTACTTAAAAGGATGCTGGTCGTCCAGCTGTTGGAGTGCAACCAGCTGCAAATACCACTGTGAAAGATAAGGTGCTTCTTAGTAACTAACATTAATGCTGCTTATTATTTTGGTATCGCAGAGAGCCTGTCCCTTTCCCTGCTAAATACTTGAAAGGTTTTTGTCCTTTTTTGCCAATCACAAGACCCAAGAAAATGGGCGGAGAATATGGCTTGACTTCTGAGATTTACTTTTTTATAAAGATAAAATCAAACATCTCGTGAGAAACAGAAATTTATTTTTTTTAGAATGGATTGTTTTTTTTTCCTACAAACTAGACTTTTCAGTGCTTGCTTTCCAACCTCAACATTTTTCAAAGTAATGCTGCAAGTTCATTAGTGAGTGGACCTAGATGGATTTTGGGAAGTGTTAACACTGAGTTGTTCTATACACTCCCAGCTTTCCTTTGGTTCTCTGACCATTAACTTTCGGAGGTGAAAGGGGTCCCAAGGAATGTGTGAATGTGTGCAGAAGGAGCCCTTGTCCCCTTCCTGTAGTTTGAACTAACTACAGTACATTCTCCAAGGGAACAAAGGAGATCTGTGTGATCCTTCATCACCCCATGCCAAATCCACTTAAAGTTGCCCACAGTAGAGTGCACAGTGCAATATGGTGCAATATGTTGCAAATCAGTGAAGAGCAGGAAGAAGTAGAGATGGATGTTGTGTTTATATTAGCACTGTTTGTGATCTCGGGACTTTGGAAAGCACTTTCCAATTAAGGAAATACTGTTTGGAGAGTGCTGATTGTGTGGTGATGTTGGAGTGTGGCAGCCAATTTGGACACAAGCTTCCACAAACATCAATGTGACAAGTGAACAAATTATCCATTGGAGAAGTTCGTTGGAGTGCACCTATTGCTCAGATAATTAATCAATATGATTAACAAGGTCCAAAATCCTCCTGGTTTTGTTTATAAATACTTGTGGTTGTGGGAATGGGGCTTCTATGTGGGTCAGCGCAGGAAAAGTTTCAGTGAGTCTTAATTCCAATCAATTAGGAATGCTGAGAGAAAGTTCTGGATATATTGGAGCTCAGAAGGAAGAATAAGGATGAAGTTTGGAGTAGTAATGATTACATGGTTTGAAACCAAGAAGAAAGGTTAGGACAGTGAGAAACAAAAGGTGGCTTTCACTTCAACAATCAACATATGATGAATTACTTCGAGGTGCAGTTATTATTGATATTTTCTTATTAACCTGTTCAGATGTATTATTACACAATTCTAGAGGCAGATGGGACTTGAACACAGGCCTGCTGGCTCAGAGGTAGGGACACTATCACTGGCACAAAAGCCCTGTTTAGTTATTGTTGTGTGGATAGATATGGCATCCATTTTATGCCAAACAAGATGTCCAGATGACCAATTATGTTTTGATAGTATTGTTCTAGACCAGTCCTCACTTGATTGATTGATTGGGTAAAGTCAATGAGAAAATAAAATCTGTCACATACCATTTTTGATTTCACACCAGCTTCCTTTTGATGTGCCTTTATTCATATGTGCTGCATGATTCAAAGGCTGTGCCTGATTTGAAGGGGAGGAATGTTAGATACATGAGTGCTTAGTAATGTGAATTTGGAAAACAAAATGGGGCAAGTAAGGTTTGGAATGTCTTTGGAAAAAATGTTCTAAACTGGCCATCCTGTATTCCATTGACTCATATACATGCCTTTTCTATGTCAGAACATGCTCTTTAAGTAACTGTCTAGGTTCATTAGCAGAAGCAAGAATAAAATGATTGGTTGCTGGGTTCACCTAAATGTGAACAGTTGATTGTGTTCTGACTGACAATAGAAGCATCAGTCATCAACCTAATATTTCTTTGCAAAGAACATTATTTCTGTGAGTAATTTCTGGGCGTTTTCAACTAGAAGCCAATGTTTGCTATTACTCAAGTAGTGTTCCAACTGAGCACAGATTGGTTTTACTTTAAGCAGAGTTTATCACCCTGTTTAAAACGATGAATAGTCAATACTTTGTTCTTGAAAGAAATTTCTAGTCCAGTTTGATATTTAGACCTGAGGTAGAGCTGCTTCCCTTGAAGACTTTGGTGAGTTTTTTTTCTTGTTGCTTTTCTGGGCAAACCTTTGGACTGTTACTGAAACCCTGACAGATGGGGAATTGTTGCTGAGTGGAAAATTCGCTGTGTATAGGGCTGCTACAGTTGAAATCTCATGCCAATTTATTTTTACCCTAACAATACAACTCGCCATTGCTTGTGTGTCCCGGAACCTTTTTGAAAATAATTTTATTTTTATTTGTTTGTTAGAATCTCTTCAGTTTTGTGTTCAGATATTTACTGAATTCTTCTTTTTAATATTTGATCACAACAGTCCCACAAGTTGAAAAGGAATAATAACATCTGTGTCTAGTCAAGCAGAAGATTCACGTTTGGAGTGCATACTGCAATTCTAATTGACATATTAATGTTTGGTTCAGAGGTCCACAAAAACCTTTACTGCTGAATTTTCTAAATTTACTTGAAAATCCTAATCTCTTAGATTGTACCTGTGTGTAACAGGTTTGTCTGCTGCAGAAAACTAGAGTAAAGAAAATCAGTCAGTACAAAAAGTAGGCTTGCATTTTCGTCACATCTTCCACAACCTCAACTTGACCCAAAGCACTTGACAACCAGCTCCTGGAGTGTATTCATCACTGTAATGGGTAGGAAAATTGAAGGTCAGTTTGTGCATGGACGTGATAATCTATTTGCTTGAGGAATAAATATTAACCAAGACATCACCAATTACTCCCTGGCATCTCTTCAACGTAATCTTAATTTTAACATCTCATCTGAACAATGGCATCACTAATCATGTAGCACACTCGAGACTGCAAGGAGACTGTCAACTCTTGTTCTCAAGCTTCTGAAGTAGAACTTAAAACCAAACCCTTCTGACGTAAGCAACATTGCTACAGCTATGGCTGGCACTATTACTGTTAGAAAGCAATTAGACAAAGACTTTGTTTCCAAAGTAGAACAGATTCAGAAACTCCACTTGTCCATGCACACGAAGGAAGTCCCAAGCATTTAATTTTGTAAATTAGGATTATTGGGACTTTGTTTTCCCTTTTAAAGATATAACTTCCGATAGCAGAACAATGGATGTTCTTGGCTGGTCAAATATTACAGCAGTAAGTCTATATGTGAGAAGGAAAATGGCAAGTTGAACATTTTTTGTTATATCAAAGGAATTCCAAGATCTGTTAAAAGCCTAAACTATGGAATCCCCTCTCCACCTCTAAATGTCAAAGGTGCAGTGTGAATGCAAGTAGTTATTCACCAGAGTCATCCCTTCTTCATTAAACAAATCTTAAAACAGTAAATACAAGATTGCTAAAGGATGGGGTTTAATTCTTCTTTCATAACTTGGCTGAGACCAAGGACCCTTCTATTTGTGTAGACAGATCCAATCTCTGCAGCATTTATCTCAGAAAAGCAGGGTGTTCTCCTGGTGTCTTTCCAAACTCTCCCTTAAAGATGGATCAGCACACTGCTGTTGGCCAAATGGTGTAGGATGCCTGTCCCATTTAACTCTAACATGTACTTCATTTCAAATGTAACTCCTTAAGGGGAGCTTTGAAATCATGTAGAATGAAGTGTTGATATAAAAGTAGGTCTTCCACTGAGACAGGAGCAGAATTAATCAGTGATTCATTTTACATGAATGATTATTTTGTACCTTGTCCTTCAGAATATTACTGTTTATATAACAATATAAAAAAAAAACCAGCTCCTCCAGACTCAAACTCTGTTTGCAGTGCATCCTTCCTTGGCTTTGGTGGGGAAAAGAAATATCCACATTCCTGATGAAGATCTTATGCTCAAAACGTCATCTCTCCTGGTCCTCGGATGTTGCCTGAGTGGCATTGCTTTTCCAGCACAACACTTTTTAACTCTGATCTCCAGCATCTACAGTCCTCACTTTCTCCTAAAAGAAATATCATTCCAGTTCCTTTCCTTTGTCCCCAACCACTGATACTGCTGAGAGCAAGGTCATATGAACTTATTCTATAAAATAGATAGGGAGCCACTTAAATGCAGGAATGATTCAAGGTAGTCATATGTAGCAACGCGGGCTCCTGTAGTTAAGCAAGGGAGAAAGTCTAGGTGTAGAAAAATGTACAAGTTTGAAAGAACTGACACTTGCAATGGTTAAATCAGATGGAGAAATAAGGACATGAAAGTACTAACTACCATAAATGCCCTTCAAGCCGAGCTCGTTCCTTGTACAGTCCAATGTCAAGGATCAGGAAATCTATCCAACTTCTGTGTTCTCCTGTGAGCTTAAAGGCTTATTGGGAAATGTGTAAGATTATCTATCTAACCTGGCACCCCGATATCCTTAGCTGGTTATCTTCTTTGGCCTGACCAGTCCTATCAGAGCAACAGTCATGGAGGCAGTAATGCATTTGGCAGCTGAGCAATGGTTGGATTCTAAATTGTGCATAATTATATGTGCCATGTACTTCAATTAACCATGAAAATTACTTGACTTTGAAGCTGATTTCAAACAAGCACTAATCGGTCAACTCCATGTTTTAATCTGCAAATTATTTTGATTTAAACTACTGTTGAGATTCATTTCCCAGAAAGCTAGTTTCACAATCCAGCCTTTTGATTGGAGACTTGAGATGCTATTAGTTATTTGAATATTTACAGAGACATAAAATTAAAATTACTGCTGCCTCCTTCAACTATAGCTTTGATAGACAAACCTTTCCTTCTCTCTGTTCCCTCTATTCCTTCGTCACCCTTTCTCTCATTCTCTTTTTGCACAGAATCTCTTGCGCTCGCTCTCTCTCTCTCTCAGCTTGCTTGCGTTTGCTCACTCTCACTTAATCTCTCTCTCTTTATTCTTTCCTCCTTTTACTGTGTTTTCTTCTTTCTCCAGATGCATTCCCCTCCCATTTTTTTTCCGGCTGTTTTCCCTGAAGCTGTGGTCAGCTTGTCGTTCACTGGTGCCTGACACAAAAGCAGAAAAGTTAATGGGAGCACCAAGTGCTGGCTGAGCCTGCATTGCTTGTTATTGCACTGTGCTCTGCCTGTGCAGGGTCTTCGTGGGAACTGGTGTTCATGCTTTAAGGAAGCATTCTGGGTTACAGTCCAGCTGGCATGCCCCTGCTTGCAAAATTAACTGTTCTTTTCCTAGGGGACTCCATTACTCGCCATTCAACTGATTTCTAATTGAGAAGCATCTGGGAGTAATAAGGTCCTGACGTAAGCACCACTTCAGCTGGGCTGATATTGAATCAGTTATTAAAGGCCCAACATGGTAGGAATATGCAACAAACTTTCACCAAATCCTTTCAGCTGTATTGGCCTGTGAATAATTGCTGCAGTAACAGTCCAACAGGAAACTGGATTTGCAGTTTATTTTTTATTTCTCTCCCTTTTATAAAAGTAATGACCAATGGCTTTTTTTCAGAAAGCTAAGTGGTATCTTTAGTTTCTAATGGAATTGAAGTACCATTTCAGCTGGTATTGAGAGCTGCATGTATTTCTTTGTCATTGAGCTGACAGTGATAAAAGTCAAACAAGTGCCAGTCAGCTGGATACAGCCGTGTGTCATGCTGGGAGGGAAATAGACTGGAGGTTCTCAGACATTATTGGACTTCGTATGTCACAGCAAGCATTAATTTCCTGGCTAAGCACATTTCCTGAAGGAGGGAGATTTCTCCAGAGACCCCTCCGGTGTGTATGCCGGCTGCTAATACGTTCAGTCTGTGCACACCACCTGTTGGCTTTTTTAAAATGTTCATTTGTAGGATGTGACTGTCACTGGCGAGGTCCACATTTGGCTGTGTGTTCCTAATTGTCCTTGGGAAGCTGCTGTTGATCCACCGCCGCTGATCATCTCCCCTCCCTTCCTGAAGGGTATGACTGAGGGTGGGAGGTTTCACGGACTCCCCCAGCACACTCCTGCCTCATTTAAATTACCTCATCAGCCTCAATGAGTGGGTTTTAGGCACTTGGATTGGATGCTGTCAAGTCAAACCTGATTCCGTTCTCATCCAAAGTTCAGTTTCCAGGAGGAAGTCATAGTGAAACGTAGGAGATCTGGCTGTTTTCCCCTCCAATTTACCAAGCCCACAGGAAGACCCCTCCCGATCTTGAATTGAAATATTTAAGATGTCTCTTTCTCTAACCTAGCCTGTTCAACCTTTCCTCATAAGACAACTTTCCCATTCCAGGCATTCGTCTAGTCAGTCTCTCTGAACCAGTTCCAACACATTTACATTGTTCATTAATTGGGGAAGACACAAGCAATCTCCCTGAGGTAACAGTGGCTGAAGGACCTGAACTTAAGGGAATTTATATTTGCCAGGAATTGGTGTTGGAGAGACTGTTAGGTCTGAAGGTTGATAAGTCTCCGGGACCTGATAGCCTGCATCCCAGGGTACTGAAGGAGGTGGCTCGGGAAATCGTGGATGCGCTGGTGATTATTTTCCAGAGTTCAATAGAATCGGGGTCGGTTCCTGAGGATTGGAGGGCGGCTAATGTTGTGCCACTTTTTAAGAAGGGTGGGTGGGAGAAAGCAGGAAATTATAGACCAGTTAGTCTGACCTCAGTGGTGGGAAAGATGCTCGAGTCTATTATAAAGGATGAAATTACGGCACATCTGGATAATAGTAACAGGATAGGTCAGAGTCAGCATGGATTTATGAAGGGGAAATCATGCTTGACTAATCTTGAATTTTTTGAGGATGTAACTCGGAAGATGGACGAGGGAGATCCAGTGGATGTAGTGTACCTGGACTTTCAGAAAGCTTTGATAAAGTCCCACACAAGAGGTTAGTGAGTAAAATTAGTGCGCACGGTATTGGGGGCAAAGTACTAGATTGGATAGAGTATTGGTTGGCTAATAGGAAACAAAGGGTAGTGATTAACGGCTCCATTTCGGAATGGCAGGCAGTGACCAGTGGGGTACCACAGGGATCCGTGCTGGGACCGCAGCTCTTTACAATATATGTTAATGATATAGAAGATGGTATCAGCAATAACATTAGCAAATTTGCTGATGATACAAAGCTGGGTGGTAGGGTGAAATGTGATGAGGATGTTAGGAGATTACAGGGTGACCTGGACAAGTTAGGTGAGTGGGCAGATGCATGGCAGATGCAGTTTAATGTGGATAAATGTCTGGTTATCCACTTTGGTGGCAAGAACAGGATGGCAGATTACTACCTCAATGGTATCAAATTAGGTAAAGGGGCTGTTCAGAGAGATCTGGGTGTACTTGTCCACCAGTCAATGAAGGCAAGCATTCAGGTACAGCAGGTCGTGAAGAAGGCTAATAGCATGCTGGCCTTCAGAACAAGAGGGATTGAGTATAGAAGCAAAGAGGTGCTTCTGCAGCTGTACAGGGCCCTGGTGAGACCACACCTGGAGTACTGTGTACAGTTCTGGTCTCCCAATTTGAGGAAAGACATTCTGGCTATTGAGGGAGTGCAGCGTAGGTTCACGAGGTCAATTCCTGGAATGGCGGGATTGCCTTACACGGAAAGACTGAAGCGACTGGGCTTGTATACCCTTGAGTTTAGAAGACTGAGAGGGGATCTGATTGAAACGTATAGGATTATGAAAGGATTGGACACTCTGGCAGGAGGAAACATATTTCCGCTGATGGGGGAGTGCCGAACCAGAGGACACAACTTAAAAATACGGAGTAGACCATTTAGGACAGAGATGAGGAGAAACTACTTCACCCAGAGAGTGGTGGCTGTGTGGAATGCTCTGCCCCAGAGGGCAGTGGAGGCCCAGTCTCTGGATTCATTTAAGAAAGAATTGGATAGAGCTCTTAAAGATAGTGGAGTCAAGGGTTATGGAGATAAGGCTGGAACAGGATACTGATTGGGAATGATCAGCCATGATCATATTGAATGGCGGTGCAGGCTCGAAGGGCTGAATGGCCTACTCCTGCATCTATTGTCTATTGTCTATTGTCTATAATTAAGACCAATACAGTACACAGTACTTTAGAATTGGTCTTATTCATGCCCTGTAATACTGAAAATAACCACCTAATTTTTGTATTAAATTCCCCTTGCAGCAAACAGAAAATACAGTACTCTTATTTGCCACATGCTTGCCCACTCAGTTCTATCTACAGTCCCTCCGTATGCCTCTTTTCAACCAACCTTTGTCACCAGCAAATTTAGCAACCAAGTCCGTTATATAAATTGTGAAGCAGATGCGACCCCAACACAGCACCCTTTATATTTTATCATTCAGAAAATTACCCATTTATGCCTATTCTGCTTTGTGTTCACTAATTAATCTTCTATCCACGTGAATATGTAACTCTGTACACCATGAACTTTCATTTTCCACTTTGCACTCATATTGAATACCTTCTGGAAATTGAAATACAGAACATTCACTGGTTCCCCTTCGTCTACAGCAAATGTTACTTCGTCAAGGAGTTCAGTAAGTTGCTTAAACATATTTTCCCATTCACAAAACCATATTGACTCTGCCTAATTATACTGACATTAGATCCTGCCCTAATGTCTTTAATGGTAGGGACTTGAAACCAAAACCTTTTGATTTGGTCTTAAAAATGTTACCCATTGAACCATGTCTGACATTTATAAATTGAAATGAAGTATTCTCGGATTTCCAGGTCGAATATTCAAATAATTCTGCTACTTAAATATAATTCACTCCCTGAATCTCCAAGTTTTGACCAAATTTCTTTCCTGTCCTTTGTGTGTCAAGCAATTTGCCTTTTTTATTTCAGTGCATTGTTAATTTTTGCCAGTGTAAAAGTGATGCTATGTCATTTAAACATTGGAAAGATGGTACAAAGCAAGCATTGTGAATGCCACTTTCTTCCCCTTCTAGATATTTACCAAGTTTCACAAATGATATCAAAGCTACCTCCTCACATTTCCTTTCCAAATGTGGATGTTGTGAACAGTGTGCTTGTACATTTTCTCCCCACTTTGCCCCTTTTCCCCTCTCTTCTATCTCTCTTTAACCCCCTCTCGCACTTCTCCCCTTTCTCTTGCTTCACACACCTTTTTGTCTCTGCCAATCTTCTGTTTCTTTGCATCCCTTCTCTCCCTCCATCCCCAGTTCTCTCCCTATGTGCCCCCATTCTCTTCCTCCGCCCTTCTTTTTCTCTCCATCCATTCCCCACCCTTTCTCTCCCTCCATTCCCCTCCTTCTCTCCCTCCGCCCCGCTTTTCTCTCCCTCCGCCCCCCTTTTCTCTCCCTTTGCCCCCCCTTTCTCTCCCTCCGCCCCCTTTCTCTCCCTCCGCCCCCCCCTTTCTCTCCCTCCGCCCCCCCCTTTCGCTCCCTCCGCCCCCCCTTTCTCTCCCTCTGCTCCCCCTTTCTCTTCTTCCGTCCCCCCTTCTCTCCCTCTGCCCCCCACTTTCTCTCCCTCCGACCCCCCCTTTTTCTCCCTCTGACCCCCCTTTTTCTCTCATTCCACCCCCCCTCCCTCCGCCCCCCCCGTTCTCTCCCTCCGCCCCCCCCATTCTCTCCCTCCGCCCCCCCCGTTCTCTCCCTCCGCCCCCCCGTTCTCTCCCTCCGCCCCCCCGTTCTCTCCCTCCGCCCCCTCCGTTCTCTCCCTCCGTCCCCCCCGTTCTCTCCCTCTGTCCCCCTCTCTCTCCCTCCGCCCCCTCCCTCCATCTCCCCCCTTTCTCTCCCCCCTTTCTCTCCCTCCGTCCCCCTTTCTCTTCCTTCACCCCTCCCTGCCTTTCTCTCTCTTCATCCCCCCTCTCTCTTTTATAGGGCACAATTTCTCTTTGTCCCCATTTTTTCTTTGCCAACCACCCCCCTTCTCTCTCACCGCCCACCCCCTCTCTCTTCACATCAGTATCTTCCTTCATCGTATCATCTCCTGTTGGAAAGCCTCCCATTGGCCCTCCAGCCTCTTGGTTCCATCCACTGCCCCTAGCTCAGTGGTGAACAGGCTCTCTGCTCTTAACACACATCCCTATTGGTGCAGGATACTTCCTGGTCTTGTTAGCAAACCAGGACAGGCTGGAGTTCACTCCTAGTCTCCACAGAGTGAGCTACCTTTAACCTGAGTGATTAGATATGATCATTGGTCCTCACAGTCTGGGTGATGAGGAAAGGACAAATATGCCATTCCAGAAAAGCTAGCTATTGAAGCTTGACTCTGGGTGAATGAATATCTGGTTAAGATTCATGAACATTGCCAGAATTCAAAGGACCATGTTCGGGCAAGAATTGCAAGGCAAGATGAGGAAATGGATAAAAATTAGAAGCCATTTGGTTATTGTGGCAGTGGTGTACAGTATTTATCAGTTGATGTCTACCATGTCTTAGATATTCCCCTGCACAGGACTAGCTTGTCAGCTGCTCTCAGTAACACTGTGGAAGTGCTTTACTTCAAAGACACTTCTCCCTGTGGGCAACAAATCTTTTTGAGACAAGAAGAAAGTCTGTGACCTTGGGTTGGCTGGACTTTGATAAATTAGCCTTTAATTACTTGTAGATTCCTTTGTCAGCTGGTGGTATTGTGATGCTGGCCAGTAATTGGTCTTGAACTTGTCTTGAACTTGTATTGTGTTTCAACAGCTGGGAGTTCACCTTATCAACAAAGCGTAGAATTTAAGAGAAAGGTTAATAGTGCAATGAAGTTCTGGATGTAAACAGAAGTGACAATAGAGATATTTTCTGATCATGTAGTTCAGAGATGTCATTATGCACCTCTGGATTTGAACCTGGGTGTCCTGGCTCAGAAGTAGGGACATTACCATTGTGCTACAAGAGTCCTGATCTGTTTAACTCTCATTGATTGGAATATAATTCCACAGTATATAATAAATTTAAAATTCAGAAAATCCTTTGTATAAAACTCACTGCAGAACCTGAGCACAGACATCAGGGCTGGCTGAGAAAACTACTTGGAGATTTTGGATATGATTTGGTATTTGGAAAGAAACTGTTTACGCTGGTGGGTGGGTTGATAGGCAATTTAAAATAAATGGTGGAAGAATCAGAGGGAGGCCGTTTGTGGTGCAGTGGTAGTGTCCCTACCTCTGAACTTGGAGGCTAGTGTACAAGTCCCACCTGCTTCAGAGGTGTGTAATAACATCTCTGAATAGATTGAAGGAGAAAAATAGATTAGTTTAAAAAAAAGAATCAGCCGGACGTTGAGGAGGGTAAAGATATACACAGTGCTGAATTAAATGAAGAATTTATTACCTCAGAGCATGGTGGAAACAGCTTCAATTGTAACCTTAAAGGTCGGAAATCACATGACACCAGGTTATAATGCAACGAGTTTATTTGAAATCACAAGCTTTCATAGCGCTGCTCCTTTGTCACCTGATGTCGATGCTCCTTCTAATAAACCTGTTGAGCTATAACCTGGTGTCGAGTGACTTCTAACTTTGTCCACCCCAGTCCAATACCAGCACCTCACATCATGGCAGTTTTAAAAGGGAAGCTAGATATACACTGAATGAAACAAGAAAATAATGTCAGGGTACGGGAAACAAGCAAGGAACTTTTCAATGGTCTGGACAGACACAATAGGCCAAATGACCTCTGCGCTTGTATTATCTTTTGATTTAATCTTAACAATAAAACCAGTTGCTCTAGGTTAGCCTGAAATCCCCCACACCCGTCTACGCTGGCAAGTTGAGATTAATTTTTCTTAACGTATTTCATCATAAACCAAATTCTGTAACTAATCACACAAATAATTAGACAGGTATTTAGATTCTCATTCGGAGAACACTTGTAAATTAGCCTATAAAACACAACCTGTGCCCCCTCTGAATACTTAACGATAGATTTTTCTACCCTTTTGCGAAAGTGCCTCCCTTATCTGTTATCACTACCAGTTACAGGACCATACTGTACCTAATTTGGGAGAGATTGATGGGAAAGTGTATCAGGAGCTTGAACCTTGCGTATAACTTATGCCATATTTGAAAGCTTGTTGGGTCAGTGCAGCAGGAGCTATAATCTTCGTTAAAGGTGGATTATAATTAACTTGGAAGTGTTTGATGCTGGAAGACTAAAATGGATATTGAACTATTCACAAATTTTAAGCTTAGCCTGGGCAAACATCACGTTACAACTGAACCTAGTTTTAAATAAAGGCTCATCAATTTCCCATGTATGCCACTATGGAATTTAACCCATTAGCATTGGTTAGAATTATATATAGTAACTATTGTTGAAAGCATTTTGGAATATGAAATCTGCCACTTTGCTTAAGAACTGCGAAGTTTGCATTGTAATTGAATGATCATGCTAATTGTCAGAAATAGAAACAGGTTGCTTTTGGCGTCTCTGTCATTCTGTCTGTATCTGTCCACTGATCGATGTCTGTCTCTCTCTCTCACATTCTTTCCCCCGTTCTCCCCCATTACTCCTCCCTCTTCCCCTCCCTCTTCCCCTTCCTCCCCCCAACTCTTCCTTCCCCTCCCACTTCACCACTCCCTCTCTTTCTCTCTCTCCCTTTCTCTCACTTCCCCCATCCCTTCTCGTTTCTGGTTAAGTTAGTTATTGAGTTTGTGGAACAGAATGTATCTGCCCTCTGTCTACAAGTTAGCTGATTCCAACTGATCTGCAGTAGGGATGCTTCACGTGGAGCTAGGGATTTGAAAGAATCTCCGTGATTTCTGTTGCTGATTTAATATTTTGTCTCCTACTGAACCCAGACGGATTCAAGAGCAGGATTCTGCTTACGCTCCTGGGTTCTCAGTGAAATGTAACGAATGACCAAGAAATCAGTGCATGTAGGAGAGTAGGGAGGGGCACACTGGCAACCAGCAAAAAGTAATAAGTTGGCTTGAATTTTATCGTTTTGAAAAATAGTGCTGCTGCTCTGAAAACGAGATGTGCCATTAATGGAATCAAGGGAACAAGTTTGGAAACAGAGAGTCTCATATGACTGAGCGGAGGTGCCAGAGAGTCCTGGTTTTGCAGCCTATGCGATGTGAGGCCTGTTTAATCATGTGCGAAGGGGTGGCTCTATTTTAAAAAACCCAACAACTATTTTAAAAGCATGTGGCTTATTTGAAGTTAATGATGCAACCACAGGCCGTCCGGTATGATTAGGGGAAACTGTTTCATAAATTAAATACAGGTGGAGCAGATAGGAATGATGTTCTCAGTCTTAACATGTGTCAGAGACCGTATGGAAGATAAAGATCCCCATTTGTTCTAAGTCTGTCTGCAAGCTGTTAGATACCAAATGTTTACCATTTTGGTATTCGTAAACTAGTAGGAGGTTTCCTTGAAGAGAGGGTAATTCTTTATCCACTTCTGCAGCAATCACGTTTCTATGGACTTAAAATGGACCGGTAAGTAGTCACAAATCATTCATGTGAATGCAGTCATTTTTAATTGTTTTGGGTACAGTCAATGCTGTTCAAATAAAGGGAGATGATGGGGTCATCATGATGTCACTGGACCACCAATCCAGAGGCTCTCCGGGTATCGGTTCAAACCCCACCAGGGCAGATGGTGGGTTTGAAACTCTATTAATAAAGTTGGGATTGCTGGTTGTAATGGTGACCCTCAGCAAGTATTGATGTTAAAAGCTGTCTGGTTTGTTAACGTCCATCCTTTAGGAAAGGGAATCTACTATCTTTATGATGTCTGGCCTATGTGAGAATCAATCCGTGGAGATACTCTCTGAAATGGCCCAACAAAGCACGTAGTTAAATTTGGAGATTAACAATAAATGCTTGCCTTGCCTTGAAAGAATAACGAGGAAGAAATGATGTGATCTTGCACTCCACTGCTCTTTGTGGGTTCAATTATGCCTCTTCAAAGAACTTGCTATGGCTCTTGCAATATGCGAATTGCCCAGTTCCCCCCCATTCTATTTTTCAAGCCTTCCTCTTTGATCTTTTCAGATTGTATCTTGCATCTTCATTGCTCTCCCTCTTCCCCTTCCTTATTGTCCTTCACACTCAATTCCTCCTCCTTGTTTAAAAAAAAAATCTCTGCAGTGACTTCCTGCTGGAGGAGCTCAAAGACAATGCTAGTTTATTGCAGCAATCAAAGTATCTTCAGTAGACCAAAGCTCTCCAGCACAGGGGCATTTTGAAGCCTCTGCCTTTAGTTCAACTGCTTCCTGTACCTTTTAGTGTGAAGTGACTTTCTTCTGGCACCTGCTGGAAGTGTGGGTTGATGATGGAATGTCATGGCCAATGAGGTGCTTGGTACCAACAGTCTGTATCCTTTAGTAAGAAAGGATATTCGCTAATGTCCTTTAGGGAAGGAAACTGCCACCTTACCTGGTCTGTCTGACATGTGACTCCAGATTCACAGCAATGTGGTTGAATCTTGACTGCCCCCTGGGCAATTAAGGATAGGCAATAAGTGCAGGTCTAGGCAATAAGAGCGGGTCTAGGCAATAAGTGCAGGTCCAGCCAGTGATGCTCTCATTCGGTGAATGAATTTTTAAAAAAACAGACTTAGGAAAGGAAAATGTCACTCTGAAACAGGAGTGTGATTTGGAATGAAATTGAGCACAGAAAAAGAAAGAAGGAGAAAGAGAGGAAGAAGACAGGTGAGATTAGAAGAGGAGAAAGAAAGAACAAAGCAGAAAGGTGAAGAAAAAGTTCATTTCATTTTGCCATTTCTAAAAATCTCCAGCACAGTGGGCCAGAGGGATGAACAATGATGGTGTCATTAAAGGTTTTGTGTGCCATTAATTATGTGATCTAACAGCTTGCTGAAAGTTTAGTGTACAACTAATTTGCAAAACCAGCCAGTTCTTCAAGGGAGATTGTGCTTGAGATCTGGTTAGTGAGAAATATATCGAAACGTTAGCTTTGTTTCTGTGTCCACATGTTTTCTTAAAGTGGAAAGTTATGACTAACTTTATTTGCACATCCTACTGTCACTATGGAACTCATGGATTTTATACAGTGCATAGTGGGTGAATGGCCATTGTTTGCCTTTAAGGTGCATGAGGGGCCATGTGATTGGGTTGGGGAGGCATATGGTTGGTATGGATAGTGTTTGGGGAGTGTATGCAGGAATTATGAAGCGTTAGGATAGAATGCTTTTCTTCTTCATGACCGCACTGAGGTGGGCTATTAACTCAGTCACCCTCAGTACCCAGCAGTCCCAGTGGATGCCTCTGGTCTTTATACTGTGATATTATAAACTTCACACCTTTAATAACTGTTCGTAGCTTGAAAAAAATCAACAAAGATAAACAGTTACTCACAAAGAGATCAGCAATGACTCTGCCTGGAATAAATTATTGAGGGATTAAAACAAACTTCTACAGGATTTGAAAGCAGTTAGCAATGTCTGGAAGAGGGAGTTGAAGCTACATAAATAAAACTGTATGGACATCTGCTTGATAACCGGCTGCTTTTTGTCACAAGGGCAACTGATGGCCTTGAAGAAGAATTTAAGGAGTTAATAACAGGAAAGCTGTGTCTTCAGTGAAATAACTCAAAGGCTGGTACCCCATCGTGAAGTCATCCTTTATTTATCCGTGAAGAGTCCTTGACACTGATCCAGCTCCCTCAGAGCCAGCTCTGAGTGAACAGAACCTCTGACACTCGTGTTTATATCTGTCAGCCAGTCCCTGACTGGGGCTATTACCTGGTCCAATCAGGGAGCTCTTATTCTATGAGGTCCCCTGCCTGACCTCATTTCAATCACTGCAATCAGACAGGCAGTTAACACTGAATCTAACAAGGAACAAAGGAGTTACTTCAGATAACGAAGCAAGCTGCAGACTCAAGGACTCTAGAAGAGTAATCAGTATTTTTGGATAAAAGAATCTAAAAATCACCAATATTGTGACACCATAGACCTGAAGGATGAACATCTGTATACGAATTCAACTACAGAATCTTTTGTTGACAGAACTTCAAAGAACAAGACTGTACACTGATCAAACCCTGGGCACTTCCACATACAAACACTGTTGATTGGAATCGTAGCTAAATTCCACTGTCAATCGAGCAATAGCCCATTTGTGAGGTTTAACTTCCTTACTTAAGGAATCTTATTTTAGTTGCTACGTGCAAGGTAGTTTAAATCATTGCTTTAGTACTTGATTGTCTCTGCGATTTCTTAATAATTGACCAAATTAAAGATAATGGTGGTGATTTACCCACAACATTGCCAACTCAGATGACCCAAATCAATAGCCCCATCTTCCCTGGCTCTTTCTCCCAAGGCAATAAGAACAAACAGGGAATTTTCCCAGCTCCTGCTGCAGGCTGCAAGTATGAACCCTTTCTCTCATCATAGATCGATCCTGATCAGCTGAGGGTTTTCAGTGTTTTATTTGAAATTTTGTGCTTTGCAAAAAAGATTTGATTCTCAAGCAAGTGGTGGATGTTAATTCCACAGCTCATGGTATATCATTCTGCTAGACCAGAGTTGATAAGGGTGGCGCTGGAAAAGCACAGCAGGTCAGGCAGCAATTGGGCGTCACAGTGGCTCAGGGGTTAGCACTGCTGCCTCACAGCGCCAGGGACCTGGGTTCAATTCCCGCCTCAGGCGACTGTCTGTGTGGAGTTTGCACGTTCTCCCCGCATCTGTGTGGGTTTCCTCCGGGTGCTCCGGTTTCCTCCCACAATCCAAAAGATGTGCAGATCAGGTGAATTGGCCATGCTAAATTGCCCATAGTGCTAGGTGTATCAGTCAGAAGTAAATTTAGGGCAGGGAATGGGTCTGGGTGGGTTATACTCTTCAGAGGGGCAGTTGGGCCGAAGAGCCTGTTTCCAAACTGTAGGGTATCTAATCTAATCCTATCCTGACCAGAGGGCCTGAGGGAAGGGTTTATGCCTGAAAAATAGACTCTGCTCGGATGCTGCCTGACTTGCTGTGCTTTTCCAGAGTTACCCTTTTTGACTCTGACTCTCCAGCTCTGCAATCCTCACTTTCTTCCATCCTGGTGGACCAGGCAAACACCAGGACTTGATATTTCCTGGGTTCTGACAATCCACAGTTCATAGAATCATTGAATCTATACAGTGTGGAAGCAGACCACTCAGGCCATCAAGTTCACACCAACTCTCCAAACAGTGTCCCACTCAGACCCACCCCCTTACCTTATCCTTGTAACCCCACATTTTCCATGGCTAATCCATCCAGCCTGGACATCCCTGGACACTATGGGGCAATTTAGCATGGCCAATCCACCTAACCTGCACACCTTTGGACTATGGGAGGAAATCAAAGCACCCAAAGGAACCTCAAGTTGTCCCAGGGAGAATGTGCAAACTCCACACAGTCATCGAAGAATGGAATCAAATTCTGGTCCCTGGCACTGTGAGGAAGCAGTGCTAACCACTGAGACACCATGCCATTATTTATTGTCCCTCTTCAGCTTCTGCAAAATATGATTCTGTTGCCTTGATAGCCTTTCCTCTTGACCCAGTCACAAATAAGTAATGGTAGGACCTGTGCTGCTTACGTTGTCTATTAGAGGATACTTGCAGCAAAAAGCACTGTTTTCTTTGGCTCAGGATATTTGTGTCAGTGTCCATAAACCACACAATCTCCTGCCACACTTCATCTCAACCCTTCATTGCATCTTCCTCTTCATACAGTTACCCAGCTTCCTCTTAAATGCTCCTGTACTGTTTTCCTTAACAACTAGTAAAGTTCCACATTGGACCCACTCTCTGTCTAAAGTATTGTGTCATGAATTTTATTTTGTATTTATTGGTGATTAACCTTTTTATCAATGTTCTGTAGTTTCTATGTCAATCTCATCAAAGCTTTTCAAACGCTCTTAAGACTTCTCGGTCTTCTCTGCTCTAGAGAAAAACATTTTCAGTATCTTTTACTGCTCCTGAAAGGTAAACGTCTCCGATCTGGTATAATTTTAGCCAGTCTTTTTATTTTAAACACTCTCCAATTCCTCCATTGCCTTTTTTTAGCATGATATGGAGACCTGTTCAAAACATGGCCAATCTTGGTTCTGTACACATTGAATGTAAGTTTCTGGAACTCCAATTGCTTTGTTGTGCTTTTTTTCAGATGGCACCATTAACCTGTGTCATAACCTTTACTGGTTCTGCAACTCCCAGCAATCCCTCTGTTCCATTTTCCCCCAGTTCAGCTTTCCAAGATTGAGTTTCTTTTATTTTTCCACCAGATTATACCACCTCACATTTACTTCCCCACACTAGAGTTCATTTGATGGAGCACTGTCCAGTTATTGTAAACAACACTTTGGTTGGCCCAAACTATTTGTTTTAATTTTGGCAGCCTGTGCTAAAGAGCCAAGAGCAGATGTAATATTCCACTGTGTACTACAGTGAAAGACCCTCATAAAAGTCAACAGATTTACTTTCCTGTTGCATCAAGTTTGATTTAAAGCTTTAATTTATGTTATTTATTTGCAATAATTAGTCCTTTAGCACAAAGCCTGTGTACTCCGCACCATGTGTAATTAACGTCCAGGGGTATCCAGGCCTCTCACATTTACGGCATTGTGCCTTGTTGCTGCTGAATGAAGTAGCTTTTACAACTGGATGCGTTAATGGGAGGAAAAGGAAGTGAAGAGAAAGAGAGTGTTTTATCCCAGGGAGACTGAGAGGCACAGACGCAGGAAACAGCTATGTGGCAGTGTGCGTAAAGCCCAGCTGATCTGAATGAGACCATTGACTGGTGTGCAGTCCATAATCTTACACAGAGTCACTTTGTCCAGCTACCTTGAAGGAAAAGAGGAGGAGGGGAAGAAAACAGCAGCTTGTTATTTTCATTTGACAAACTACTTGGAAAATATTCCGTCAGTTTTTTTTCCCTTCTGACAATTGCCTTTTTTTTTCCTGTGTGTGGCTTCCCTTGTGTTTGATTTTTGAAAGGAGGGCGTTTATCCAACGGTTTCAGCTGCAAGGGTTTCTTCCTGCAGTTCAGAAGCAATTCAAAGGAAATCAGCAACACACGCACACACGTGTGTGCAAGTTTTGGTACCTTTTGGTTCCTATGTTCCATAAAGTGCAGTCTGGAGTCCATGCTGTGGAATTTGACTCCTTTTGCATTTCCCTGACAAAATGTATGAAAGGCACAAAAGGCGATACAGCCTATCAGGGATCTCGAAACATGCCAGGAGTGTTGATGTTGTGCTGCTCAAGGTATGTTGTTTTTAACTACAAAAATTTAGAAAGCTTGTTGACTTGTCAGTAAGGTTTTATTGCACTCTATTCGTAATTTTAAGGATTGGGAAAATCTTGAAGTTCAGCCTGGGAGTTCGGTTCAGCTTGAATTTTTTTACTGTTTTTGGATTTGGCTCCTTTCCTGGTAGATTTGATGGAAAACAGTAAAGCTAAGTGACTTCACGCTCCGTTTTTGTCTGCATACAACTTCCCACAACAAGAGTGCAGACACCTTGATGGATGTGCAGTGGGGGAGTCTTGGGATGATGATATTACTGAACTTTAGCTCACAGCAGCTACCCTGAATATTAAACAAGCTAAATTAAGTAATCGTCTCAGGACGGCGAATGGGATTTTGTCTCTTGTACCTGTTCCAGCAGCTTGCTTACTCTCCCATGATTGAAAGTCAAATTTGGTCAGTAATTGATTCACCTGGAAGATGATGACCATGCCCAAATTTAATCACATAAATTGTTCGTGTTTTGTGTTTGTTTTGTTTGCAGGGTTGCATGGTTCTTGTCAGAGATTCATTTGTGCAATACAGTCCTTGTCCATAAGCTGATTGCTGATTCCCATTCTCTCAAAAAACACCAAGCTGTGTGTTTTTCACCCTCTTGCTAATGTTAAAATAGTGGCTGATATAAATATACAGCAGGTACACCAACTTCTTCATCACCAAGAGAGACTTGCACTTGTATTGTCCCCGATTGACCACCTCAAAGCACTTCACAAAGGCTGAATTTCTTTGAAACAATGTAGTTATCTAGGCAGATGCCGCAGCCACTTTAAGAGTAAGAATCCCACGAAAGAGCGATAAGATTAATTTTAGTTTGTTTCCTTTGTCTTTCTGGTGGGTTCTTGGTGAAAGGAGGAAAGTTGGCCTGAGGTCTACATGAACTCCCTGCTGTTCAAATAGTGCCAGAATTTCAATTATTTCAATTAAACATCCCAGCCCAACTAAGAGTGCGAATGTAGCCCTCGTTATTTCAATTTTATGTTTCTAAAAGTTAAGAAAGAAGGGTTGATAATATCCCAACTGTAAGAGTGATGTATAATTATCTTTGAAACAGTATATTTTATCTGGAATGCATGACTTAATAGACAGAGCAACTGGAGAGCTGGACAATAGCCAGAGTGCGTTATTAAATTATGACTGAGTTCAAAGTAAATTTGAATTCCAGAACCGTTTTTAATGTATCCTTCCTGAGTCCTGTTTCGAGGAGGGCATGGTCATGGAACAGTTGCAGCCGGGCTCACTGGCAGAACCTCATCTATGTGCCCAGCCTGCCCACATAGTTCACGTTCTGGAAGGTGGCAGGCTCCTAGGAACTGCTGTAAACATTGATGCCTTGTTGCAAATTCCAGTCCTTGCCATTTCCCTTCCCCTCCCATGCACTCACTCACTGTCTCCCCCCCCCCCCCCCCGTCTCAGTAAAATTTTCACTGTACTCATGTGAGTACGTGTGACAATAAAGCTAAATCTAATTCCCTGTCTTCCCCTGTCTCTGTGTGTTCTAACTTCTAATAGTGGCAGCTACCCAAATAAAATATATATGGTTTGCATCCAACCTTAAGAAGGTATAATATAACCGGATGCTGCTAGTTCAGCAGTTACAGGATTTTTGGGACTCTCAAAGTGAAATCCATTGCCCTGCTATGACTCCCAGTGAGATTGACCTGACAGTCACCACCAATATTCCCCTATTATTTTCTTGCTGACGGCAGACGTCCAATGTCTGTGGCTTCCAGAAGCCATGCATCTGCAAGGTCAGTCAGTGCGTGCGGATCTTCCCAGCCTTGGGAGAATGTTGGTCACCATACCTCAGATGTGGGCCATTGTAGTCACCTCAGCCAATGGTGAAATTGAACCAATCCTGTTGCTGTCACTGTGCATCACAAACCAGCCATCCAGCCAGCTGAATTGTATGACTTCCTGTAATGCTGCATAGTTTCCAAACTTTGGTTCAACCTGGCGATCAAATCACTCCCTTCATTTCTTCTCATGGACATTTTTAGAAGTGCAGTTTGTTTGAACTGCATTGGACATTTGGAAAATCAACGCAACAACTAATCGTGCGCACAGTCTCCAAAGGGATGACTGACCAGTTAGTGTATACCTGGTACCAGTTAAAGCAAAAATGTCAGCCAACACACCAGGGTATAAATCCCACAAAGCTCTCACACCAAAGCTTGCCAATTAAACTGAAGAGTGACTGATCTCCTTGGCCTCAGGTTATTGCAAAGGAAAGTATGAAACTTCCCGTTGTAAACATAGAGGCTTGCCAAATAAAATCTTGGTTTCAGAAATGGAAAGTTGGAATGAGTAGATATTCAGCAGAAAATCCTGGGAATCTACAGCACATCAGCATCTAAAAAGGGAAAGACTGGTTCACATTTGAGGCTACGATCTCCCCCACACAAAAAGGCTGCAGCCCAAAAAGTATCTTGCTGCTATTTTCAGTTTTATTTTGCTTCATTTGAATACACAGGGAGATGAGAAAATGCTTTCCATTTCAGCATCTGTTTATCACTTCCGCAAGAAGCCATCAACTTTAATGCAGGGCTCCTCGATGACATGCTCAGTCAGCGCCTGCCTTGATGTCAGGGGCAATCACTCTCACCTCACCCTTCATGGGTTATTGTAACAAAAATAGATGATTGAAGAATAGTCCTTGGTGTTCACAGAACAATACAGTCCCAGCTAGCTATTATTAGTTACTGGGTTACAGTGGACTCTGTGAGATGTCAGGAAATGAACAGACAGATGTTTTCATATCTTTGCATACATTTCTGTTTCAGCTGTGAGGACAGATTGCTAGCCCATTCAGAGAGGCAGCAGGGTGAGGGGGTTTCTGAAGTATTTGAATTCACGTTAGGCTCTCTGACCCAGTGTTTTACAGTGATCTTGTTCCTCCCGGTTCCTTGCGCATGGCTCTCATTGCACCCTTTTGAGGGTGGATTGAGGGTGATCAGGAATTGCCATCTTGAGCAGAGTCATCTTTGTGCATTCAGTGATACAAATCAGAGGCTGGGAGTTCTTTGGAGAGTACCTTGCCATTTTGGTTGGCTAACAGTCTTTATATAATCTGAAAGGCACCATTCAGGAGTGTGATGCAAGACTCTCCACTTGCCTGCAGCTCCCATAAACCTCAATGACACCATGATCCATCTTAGCCTCCTCCAGAGGTCCTCAACTTCACAGTTACCAGGGTTCAGTCAATTTAATTCTCTCAATGTAATGTAAAAATGGTTAGAATCACTAGCTATTGCAATGGCTATTTGCCCTGATAACATTCCAGCAATATTACTGAGGACTGTGTTCTGGAATTTAACAACACCTCAAAGCTGTATACAGCTGTAACATGAGCATCTACCTGATGATGTGGAAAATTGCTCAGGAATGTTATGTACACAAGGTAGGACAAGTTCAACTTGGCCAATTACCACTGCATCAGTCTACTTTCAATCATCAGTTAAAGTGATGGAAGATATTGCACAGTGATATAAAAGCACACTTATGTTTTAATAACCTGTTCACTGATGCTCAGTTTGGGTTCTGCCAGAGTCACTCAGCTCTTGACCTCATTATAGCCTTGTTTTGTGCATGGATGAAAAAGCTGAAGAATTCCTGAGATGAGGTGAAAGTGTCTGTCCTTAACATCAACGTTGCATTTGACTGAGTGTAGCCCAGTCACTAGCAAAGGGGCTTTAGCAAAACTGAAATCAATAGGAATGTAATTCTCCTGGTTGGAGTCATACCTGGCACAAAGGAAGATGGTCGTCATTCTCTCAGCTCTAGGACATCTCTGCAGGAGTTTCTCAAGGTAGTGTCCTCAGCCCAACCATCTTCAGTTGCTTCATCAATGGCCTTCCCTCTATCATAAGGTCAGAAGTGATGACGCATGGTCATCAGTGAACAGTGTTCAGTACCATTCAGGACTCTTCAGAAAATGAAGCAGTCCATTTCCAAATGCAGCATGATCGCAACCTAATCCAGGCTTGTGTCAACAAGTAGTAGGTAAAATTTACACCGCTCAAATGCCAGATAATGGCTGTCTCCAACATGAGAGAATCTAACCACTTCTCATTATTCAACGATTTTATGATCAGCTATTCTCCCACTATCAACGTTCTGGAGGTTAACATTAACTATAAACTGAACTGGACTTGCACTATAAATACTGTGGCTAGAAGAGTAGGTCAGCACTAGGAAACCAGAGTGACTTACTTCCTGACTCCCCAAACTGGGAATTTGTGTTGCAGACGTTTCGTTCCCTGTCTAGGTGACATCCTCAGTGCTTGGGAGCCTCCTGTGAAGCGCTTCTGTGATGTTTCCTCCGGCATTTATAGTGGTTTGTCTCTGCCACTTCCAGTTGTCAGTTCCAGCTGTCCGTTGCAGTGGTTGGTATATTGGGTCCAGGTCGATGTGCTTATTGATTGAATCTGTGGATGAGTGCTATGCCTCTAGGAATTCCCTGGCTGTTCTCTGTTTGGCTTGTACTATAATAGTAGTGTTGTCCCAGTTGAACTCATGTTGCTTGTCATCCGCATGTGTGGCTACTAAGGATAGCTGGTCGTGTCGTTTCGTGGCTAGTTGGTATTCATGGATGTGGATCGTTAGCCGTCTTCCTGTTTGTCCTATGTAGTGTTTTGTGCAGTCCTTGCATGGGATTTTGTACACTACATTGGTTTTGCTCATGCTGGGTATCGGGTCCTTCGTTCTGGTGAGTTGTTATCTGTTGGTTTGTGTGGTGTTATGAGTCCTAGTGGTCGCAGTAGTCTGGCTGTCAGTTTGGAAATGCTCTTGATGTATGGTAACGTGGCTAGTCCTTTGGGTTGCGGCATGTCCTCGTTCCGTTGTCTTTCCCTTAGGCATCTGTTGATGAAATTGCGCGGGTATCCGTTTTTGGTGAATACATTGTAGAGGTGTTCTTCTTCCTCTTTTTGCAGTTCTGGTGTACTGCAGTGTGTTGTGGCCCTTTTGAACAATGTATTCACCAAAAACGGCTACCCCCACAATTTCATCAACAGAGGCCTAAGGGAAAGACAATGGAACAAGGACATGCCGCAACCCAAAGGACTAGCCACACTACCATACATCAAGAGCATTTCCGAACTAACAGCCAGACTATTGCGACCACTAGGACTCATAACAGCACACAAACCAACAGCCACTCTCAGACAACAACTCACCAGGACGAAGGACCCTATTCCCAGCATGAGCAAAACCAACGTAGTGTACAAAATCCCATGCAAGGACTGCACAAAAGACTACATAGGATAAACAGGAAGACAGCTAACGATCCGCATCCATGAACACCAACTAGCCATGAAACAACACGACCAGCTATCCTTAGTAGCCACACACGCAGATGACAAGCAACGTGAGTTTGACTGGGACTACACTACTATTATAGTACAAGCCAAACAGAGAACAGCCAGGGAATTCCTAGAGGCATGGCACTCATCCACAGATTCAATCAATAAGCACATCGACCTGGACCCAATTTACCGACCACTGCAACGGACAGCTGGAACTGACAACTGGAAGCGGCAGATACAAATCACTATAAATGCCGGAGGAAAGATCACAGAAGTGCTTCACAGGAGGCTCCCAAGCACTGAGGATGTCACCTAGACAGGGGACGAAACGTCTGCAACACAAATTCCCAGCTCGGTGAATAGAACCACAACAATGAGCACCCGAACTACAAATCTTCTCTCAAACGTTGGACTCCCCAAAGCCTCTACCATCTAGAAAGCATGAGTAAGGAGTTTGTTGGAATACTCCCCATTCATCTGAACAAGTGCAGCTCCAACAATACTCAAGAAGCTTGACAGCAATGCTCAAAAGAGTCCACATGATTAGTATCACATCTACAAACATCCACTCCCTCCATCATTGAAGTTCAGTATCAGGAGTGTGTACTGTCTGGAAGATGTACTGCAGAAATTCACCTTAAGCAGCACCTTCCAAACCCGTGACCACAATGCCATGGAAGGACAAGGGCAGCAGATTCGTGGGGACACCATCACCTGCAAGTTCCTCTCCAAACCACTCACCACCCTGGTTTGGAAATATATCTCCAGTGTCACTGGGTCAAATCCTGGAAATCCCTCCCTGAGGTCATTGTTGGTCAACCTGCAGCACATGGGCTTCAGCGAATCAAGAATGCAGCTCACCACCACCATCCCCTGTAAGCCACACAGCTCCTTGGATGCTCTGCACACATTGATCGATGTGCTTATGAATGGCTTATTCTTGGAATCACTGCTGCACATAGACCTTGGAGATCCACATGGCAGCAGAAAGGGTCACAGGGTACTTTGCTCACCACCAGCTTCACAAGGGCATCTGGGGATGGGTAATGAATGCTTGTCCAACGTGTGCATCTCACATTCCACAAAGGGATAAATTCACAGACAAAGCCCGTTTGATCAGTTACCCTTCACACCTGTCTCCATCAACATCCAGCTGCGAATATGTTTCTTGAATAAAATACCATTAAATAGAGCAGATATTTCAGGTTACATCTGTACAAACACTGGTCAGGTGCAGCTTATACTGAATAAAGGCCACTCTGTCACTGACTGCGTTTGTTTAAGAGAAAGTTCTCAGGCACTAATTTATTCATTATACTGTCAATCAGAATCATTCCCTTTATGTACAGCAATTCTTAAACCCTGGTTTTGAGTTTGGAACAAAGATGTTTCAGTGTTCAGGGCTTCCAGTGAGTTTTTATGAACATGATTCTATGACTTCACAGAATCCCTACAGTGTGGAAGGAGGCCATTTGACCCATTTGAGCCTGCACCGACCCTCCAAAGATCATTCCACCCAGACCCAACTCTTTCCACGCTCCCCCCATCACCACCAACCTATTCTTGTAACCCCACATTTCCTGTGGCTAATCCCACCTAGACTACATATCCCTGAACAATACGGACAATTTACCCCAGCCAATCCACCCTAACTTGCACATCTCTGGGCAAACGCTAGTGCATTAGTGTCATTGATATGTAACCATAAAGAATGGTTGGTGAAATAAGTAGCTGATACTGGCTTTCAAAGCTTGAGTATGGAGAATGCAAGGAGCACACCTCACTGAAAAGCTGAATAATGTCTTGCGCAAAGTTACTGAAAATTGATTTCATCTGCACTGACACGCAGCAGTGATTTAACAAATAGGATTTGAAACCGAACCACAAGGATGTTAAAAGTAATTGTGAGATCCAATTTGCTGGGTTTTTTTTCACAAGCTGGGATGGAGTGTGGGACTTAAGGAGCTTTTGCTGTTAGTATGTGAAGCTTTGGTTGACCACTCCTGCAACGCTGTATTTTAGTGGTTTTGCCTTAGAGTGCAATGAATATCAACTTGACTGGTTCCTGGGTGAGAGGGCTATCATGTGAAGAGTGATTCTGTAAATAGGGTGGCACAGTGGCTCATTAGTTAGCACTGCTGTCTCATAGTGCCAGGGACCTGCGTTCAATTGCAGCCTCTGGCGACTGTCTGTGTGGAGTTTGCACATTCTCCCCGTGTCTGTGTGGGTTTCCTCCGGGTGCTCTGGTTTCTTCTCACAGTCCACAGATGTGCAGGTCAGGGTGGATTGGCCATGCTAAATTGCCCATAGTGTCCAGTGATTCACAGGATAGGTGGATTAGCCATGGGAGATGCAGGGTTACAGAGATAGGGTAAGGCAGTGCAATCTCGGTGGGATGCTCTTCAGATGGACAGTGTGGACTCAATTGGCCGAATGGCCTGCTTCCGCATTGTAGGGATTCAATGATTCTATTCTATGATTCTATTCCTGAGTTTGTACAGAAACGTAGGAAACAGCAGGAAGAACAGGCCTTTTTGGGTGTGCTCCAACATTCAATATGATCATGGCTGATCATCCAACTCAGTCCAGTGTTCTTGCTTTCTCCCCATACCCTTTGATCCCCTTTAACCCTAAGACCTATATCTAACTCCTTCTTGAAAACATTCAATGCTTTGGCCTCAAACACTTTGTGGCAGAGAATTCCACAGGCTAGGAATTGAATGTTAAAGTGGGAAGCTGGCATTGGAGGATCAGCCCCATCTTCTTGTGTCGCAGATGACTTTGACCATCTGACCTGCCCTCACTCTTATTCCATTATGTTCTGATGTTCTGAAGTTTACAGAATCCTCCAATTTTAATGGTTTTCTCAAAAGTTGGCTCTCACTAGGGCATTGTTTCAGATCTGCTAACAGTGCCCTTGTATTTTGGCAAAGTGAGGACCAACCATGAGTGTTGCCAGTTAATTGGTCATTGAGGACACCATCACAGCTGTACTGCCCAGCAAAAAATTACTGCATAACCTACAGAGGGGAGCATTGCCACCTTTCCTGTGTCACTGAGGCTGCCAGCCATACCCTGGCTCCTTATAGTTACCAAAATACTTCCAAGTAAACTTTCTGAAAGGAAGGAGGTTTAATTGAAAGAATCTTTATTCGGTTAGCATAAACAATGCAAGTTTTGTCAAGTGATGGAGTTGTAAGGAGCTTGTTTTGTTGAAGCCCTAACAGTATCCTGTAGCAACCACATAACTGAAGGAACTCCACAAATGACATCTATTGACTGCAAGGAAAACCTCTTGCATTTCGTGAACTATAGTCAAAGCCAAACAGGAAACTTGTTTCCAATTACTCCAAAATTGGTTACCTTATTTGGGGAGCCTGTTCTGCTATTTTTTCCATTATGTCTTTAATTGTCTCACAATGTCATTTTTACCATTTTAAAAGCGTGAGAGTTCCCTCTGTTTCCATCTCCACATCCAGATATTAAACATAAACTTGGCTTAAAGCAGTTGTCCTCCTGCTTCTTGAGGCTAAACCTCAGTTCTCACTGCAGACTTGAACATCCGATCTGCACTGATCCTTGCCTATGGTGCTGAGGGAGTGTTGAACTGCCAAAGGTGTCCTTTTTATGACAAAAGACAATAAACTAAAGCCCTGTTTATCTTTTCTACTTACATTAAATTATACAGTTTACAAATAAACAATTAATATTAACAGCTATATACAGAGAAACATCATTTTACAGGGGGAGGGGCAGCAAAACCAGGCACCAAACCCCACCGTTCAACCAGTTTTCAGGGAAATGATGACAAACCTCAAATCCCTGTTTATGCTTTCTCATGGTTCAAGCAATAATTAAATACAACAAAACACAATGAAATTTGATTTCCAGTTTGCCTGCGTTCTTTTCTATGAAACGTTCCGAGTAGAAGTTAAAGCATTGAGAATATAATTCTTGTTACCTTGATTGACTTATGGGATGTCAGTATCACTGACAAGTGTTTGTTGCCCATTCCTAATTGCCTTTAAATGTAGATGCTGATGGGCCATGTGTGGCCATTTTACAAGGCGCTCAGGGTGCCACCCACATTGCTATGGGTCTGAAGTCACATGTAGGCCTGACCAGATAATGAAGTCAGATTTCCGTTTCCTTCAAACATTTATGAGGCAAACGGGTTTTACTACAAATAATGGTTTTGTGATTACTTTATTCACTTGTCGGATATGGGCATTACTGTCTGGGCCACTAGTTATTGCTTGTCCCTAGTTACTCTGGACAAGGTGGTAGTGAGCTGCCTTTTTGAACTCCTGCTGTCCATGTACTATGGGTTGGCCCACAATACTGTTAGGGGAGGAGTTTCAAGATTTTGACCCAGCAACACCTGAAGGAATGGCAATATATTTATAAGCTAAGATGGTGAGTGGTTCTGAAAGGAACTTACAGATGGTGGTGTTCCCATGTATCTGCTGCCTATGAAGCAATAGAGATTTTCTACTGAGTGTCTTATAGGTACTGCAGACTGAGCATCAGTGGTGAAGAAAGTAGAGGTTTGAGAGTATGGTGCCAGTCAAGCAGGCTGCTTTGTTCTGGATGGTGTCAAGCTGTTTGAGTATTGTTGGAGCTACACCCATCCAGCCAAGTGAGAATCTGACTTGTGCCTTGTAGACGGTAGACACATTCTGGGGAGTCAGGAGGTATGTTATTCACTGCAGTATTTCTAGCTTCTGACCTGCTCTTGTAGCCCAGTGTTTATATTGACAAGTCCTGTTCTTTTTTTGGTCATTGGTGCTGATAATGGGGGATAATAACATCATTGAATGTCAAGGGTCGATAGTCAGATGCTGTCTTATTGGAGATGGTCATTGCCTGCTGTTTTTGTGGCACAAATGTTCCTTTCCACTAGTAGAATATTGACCATATCTTGCTGCATTTGGACATGGACTTCTTCAGTTACTGAGACAAGTTTAATTTTAAATTCTAAATTTGTTGAATTGCATTTAAATTCCACCAGCTGGCATGGTGGGATTTGAAACCATGTCCCCTGGATTACTGGTCCAATGTCATGATAACGATGCCACCATCTGACATATAAAGAATTCTTTTCAAGTTATTGGCAATGGCCAAACTTTCCCCTCCACCCAGACTGTCTTATGCATGTTCTGTTCTTGAGCAGCTAGTGACCTTTATCTGAGAAACAGGAAAATAAATTTGTCTGTAAGGCCTGAAAGTATACTGTTCTTCAGTGCTCTCAGGAATGAAGGGTTGTCTTATGAGGAGTGGTTGAGGACCTGGGTCTGTGCATGGAGTTTGGAAGGATGAGAGGGAATCTCATTGAGGTTTACAGAATACTGAGAGGCCTAGATGGAGTGGATGTAGAAACTATGTTTCCAGTAAAAGAGTGACTAGGACCTTAGGGAGCAGTCTCAGACTGAGTGGATGACCCTTTAGAACTAAGTTGAAGAAAAATTTCTACACCAGAGGGATGGTGAATGTACGGAACTTATTGCCCCAGAGAACTGTGGAGGCCAAGTCTTTGAACATATTTGAGACAGCAGTAGATTCTTGATTGGTAAGGGGATGGAGGCCAAGTCTTTGAACATATTTGAGACAGCAGTAGATTCTTGATTGGTAAGGGGATTAAGGTTTACAGGAAGAAGACGAGAATGGAGTTGTAAAACATTTCTGCCATGATCAAATGGTGAAACAGACTCAATGGGCCAAATGGCTTAATTCTACTCCTGTATTGTATGGCCTTATGTTTGGATCTGTTCATTTCAGCACTAGAATTCAGTGCCAGATGTTCAATCCCAATTCTTGCCTGAATTCCCAATCCATTCGGTAACACCTGCACCTCTCCCTTTAAGTCAAAGGAATAAAAGAACTACATGACTGTCAGACTTCCTGTCTTCCTTAATCTAGCTTTGAAGAAGGGCCAAGGCCTATGGCAAATTCTCAACCAGGATCAGAAAGGATGGGGGCGAGATGAGAGAAACTGTAAACACGAGCAGTCAATGACATCAAGCTTGAGTCTCAGAGGCGAATTGATGATGAGAAGAAAGGGAGTTGAATGGTTCTGCAGTTTCCAAACTTCTGGAAAAGAAATTGTAGTTAGAAAGTGGTGCAAGCCCAGTGATATTCCAGAGAGGCATGTGTATTAGATAGGTCAGTAAATTTTCAAGCTTTCTTTGGCATTTTAATCACATCGTCTGAAAATGCTACGCACTCAGGAATGACATTGACTGGACTCTTCTGTATCTGCAAGTTCAGAAACTTCATGGACTGAGGCAAGAGTATAAACAGAATTGAGAGACCAGAAATGATCAGTCTGTCCATGCATTTCTTTTTCAGTCATGTAATTCAAGCAATTCTTGAATATAGCCTGACCATGGTAGTTGGAAACTAATGTCCCTCAGTCCTATATTTCGAAGCTGTATGACCCCTTCTAATACAGCTGCTCTGTTGTGGGTGGATTTCAACTGAGCCACTAGGAATTTTGCAATTGTGGCCCAGAAATTTGAGCTGGAGCCCAGCTTCCCAGACTGCTAAAAGAATGCGTGGTCTGGATGTCCACTGCATTAATTTGTTTACCCCCCAAGATTGTAAAGAGCGATATTTGAAGGCAGGTACATGAAAATAAAATCTGCAATAAAAATAGATTGCATTGGCATTGAATCCTTCCCAAAGATGTACGATAGTCTTTAGCTTTCAGATGTCATTTGAGCTGACTTCAGATTTTTTCCAAAAAGGAAGTTGACTGTCAAGCTGTTTGTAATTAACATATGCAAAACTTGCTTTAGTTTAAAGACAGTCCAGTAGCTATTGGCACGAGTGCAAACTTATCAAGCACAGTGACGACTTCACGTTCCTTGCTTGCAAGTTGCTTGTTCCAAAACCATTTGGCTGCTTGAGCATTCACTTGGTTTGGTGCCCCTTGTTTATTGTTTAGTTTTATGCCCTCTCAGAGAATGCCTCATCCTGATTGTCTTGCTTTCACCTTTACAGATTAGCCGAGAAAGCTGGGGTCCTGATCCCACGCGGGTGCAACCAAAGCAGAGTGCCAATGCAGCCGGTGAGTAAAGGGGTTATGCTTGGTATGACATCTTGTGCTTTGGAATCTGTTTTGTTAATGGTACCTCCATCAAAACACTAAAGAATTTGCAACAATTAATTAATGGGCCAGCATGCCAAGATATCAAAGTAAATTGAGATCTACAAAACCTTTTTGAAATTTTTCAGAAGATCAAAGTGAAATCGTCTTTGTCGACTCTGCTTCTGATTCCCAAAGCTAAACTTCACGATGCAAAGTTTGAGACTGTTCATTTCTAAAGCTAGCAATCCTATATTATTGAATGTTTAGACCAATATTTACAATTTAAATGTAATTCAAAAAGCTGATGCAATTGTTATAGTGATTGGAACCAGGTTGATCTTATTGACTATGAGATCTTCGATTGGGGTTGTTAAACAGGGGCAATTAGGGAGCCATCAGTGACAGAGATAAACGGGAGAAACCAAATCCGCTCACTTAAGGGACTGACTCTGAGCTGGCTGGCCACAGCCAATGTACTGCACCCATATACATAAAAGATGACTTCGTGACGGGATACCTGCCTCTGTGCAATTATTTCCTGGGTCATGTCAGTGTTCTCCATGTCAGATGGAAAAGCTCTACAATTTAACTCCCCTTGTGTTGTTCTCCACCCCATCACTACCCTGCAGTTTAAAAATGTAAAATCCAGTTGGAGTATAATTTTGATGTAACGGCAGTATGACAGCTGTAAATCAGGGAAACACAAGAACTTCTTGGAATAGCTACTGTTGCTATGATGGCAACTACTTTTATTTAAAATGCACATAGGAGGAACAGTATTTGTTCTCTTGGACTTCTGTTCCAAGGTTACCAAATGAAAAACTTCCTGCTGCTGATACCATATCTTGGTGGAAATGTTGTTCAGTTTACACCCACGACACGGTTCAAAACCCAATCATGCCGTCACTACATCATTGGCACAACTTCCATTTCTCATGCTGGCATTTTTCTCTGTGAAGATAATTGTTTGCCACCTTTTGGGGGGTGGTGGAGTGGATTTGGGCCCATGTCCAAGAAGCCTGATCTTAAAACCACTCGATCACATTTCAAATGAAATTTATTGAGAGTTAACTTTCATTCTAAGCTTGGGTTGAATCCATAATTACAGTGAACGATTGTGTTCAAACAGTGCAGTTGTTACCCTAAGGGTATCAGTCTCACCCACGGAATGATCTCATGAATAGTTACTCCACAACATTCTGACTGTACTTTGTACTGGGTCCAATTTTTTTTTAATGCTGGTTAGAATGTGCATAACATGTCATGTGATTTCAATTCTCTTTCCATCAGCTAAGCCATGGAAAAAACTCAGTGTTATGCATCTGAATAGTTGAAGTAAATGATAATTGCTGAAACCCATCCTGCTTTTGGACTTACCTGGAAGGTGTTTTTGAACCTGCATTTGTTGCTGGTTTCGTACACTTAATGACTCGAGCAAATACCACACACCACCAGTTTTGCCCAAAATTATATGTAATCACTCTTAAATACATATGTACTCTTGGTAAATTGTTATATAAATTTATTGTGGCTTCAGGATTAAAACAGTCGACCTCCCTTGACAACCATGACGGTTCAGTCAAATAATTCAGTCAAGTCAGTCCAATATTCCAATGTAGTTTGTGGTTAACTGATTAAAATATTTCTGTTAGATAGTATTGTGAGTTGGAAGGGAAGGGCCAGGAGTTTGACAGCAATTAGAGAATTCAGTTTGCTCAATTAACAATAGATCCTCTGTACTGCAGAGACAGAACACTCATCTGGGACCTTACCAGCAATTTGGACTGTACAACACTTGTACAGGGACGGTTTAGGATAAGGCCTGGCTATTACAGTGAGATGCTATCACAGATTCACAAGTGAAGCTGATCAGATAACTCTGCCATGGATAAAATATGGCCAAATTCATGAGTTGAATATTTTTTTCAATATGACGTACAGGCCTCATAATCCTTTTGCAGTTTTGCTTCCTGTACCCTCAAGTGACTGCTATTCTGGAGTGATGATGGGCTATTTTTAGGGATTGGAATTGTTTCAAAATGAGCTCCAAATGTATGTTGTTAGAATAATGTAGATATAAATATGAAATGAAGACAGGAGCAGTGAAATAATGGGTTGATCATCTCCAATTGCTCCCATCAGTAACATCCGTTACAGCCAGTTTTCAGCTTAATTGCATAAATCCTAAAACACGCTTTCTAGCTTCAGCTCATATTTAGCAAAAGGCTGATACTCTGTAATTGTATAGCTTTGTTTTTCTATAAGTTGAAAGAATGTATGGAAAAATTTGAATCAAGCACCTTTTTAACATACTTCTCAACACCTCTCAATTCTGACAATTTGTGGTCTGTGTTATTAAGCCTGCCCCTGAATTGACATTCAATCCTATTTACGCCCAGCCACTCTTAATTCTGCGTATCTCCTTTCTATTAGAAGTGATTCTGATTTGTCAAATGAGTTTACCAGGTTCGCAAGTTCATCAGTGTAGAACAATATCTCCACGGTTCCCAGACAACACATACTATATAAATAAATATTCTCATTCTATCTGTATAAAATCACACTGACTGTCATAGATTTATTTCCCTGAGGTTATTCCAAGGTTTGTGTGGTCCAAATTGTATAAAGAAATTCCATTCTCAAAGGCTTAGAACCTCACTGTTTGAACTGGCTTAGTGCCAATATTTACAGATCAGTTAAAGAAAAACTATGTACAACGCCAGATTTACTTTTAGGACAGGGGTACCATTCAACTCCTCTAATTGGTGGCACGGTTTCTAATGCCTTTAGCTGCAGGTGAAACCAAGAGGAGAAGCGAAGATGTTTTTATGGGTTTTCCTTTTCACTTGTGTACCCCCACCCCAAGCCCTAAAGGGTCTGCCCCGTGCTGACCTACACTCTTGTAGAAAGGAGTATTCTTCCTGTTCGTCAACTGAAGTTACCTATTTTACAAGACTGCCTACATTTCAGAAGGAACTCAGTAGCTCTATAGCATTTTGGGTTGTCTTCAATTTGAGAAACCTGTTACAAGAAACAGGAGAGTGATAGATACTCCCCACTTGCCTGGATGAGTGCAGCTCCAACAGCACTCAATTGGAGTTGATACCATTCAGGACAAAGCTGCCTGCCTGATCAGCACCTAAAGCTTTTACACTTTTGAACACAGACTCAACACATCATTGATGTATACCATCTACAAGATCTACAACTTCTGACAGCTCCTTGCCTCCTTCCACAGCATTTTCCAATCTCTGTCACCTAGAATGAGGAGGGCATTCTCTGCACTATCACCTGCAAGGGACTCCTCCATATCTCTCATCGTCCTGTTTTGGAAGTGTTCCTTCACTGTCACTGGCTTAAATCTTGGAACTGCTTCCCTGATGGCAGTCTGGGTGTACCTACACCACATGGACTGCAATGATTCAAGAAGGCTACTCACCTTCTCAAAGGCAATCCTGAATGGATAACAAATTCTGTCCTAGCCAGTGATACTTCAATCCCTTGAAGGAATTAGAGTCATAAAATTGTACAGCACAGAAGCCGGCCCTTCGACCAAACTTGTCCATTTCTTAATTGAACTAGTCCCATTTGCCTGCATTTAGCCCATATCCCTCAAAATCTATTTTAATCATTTGCCTGTGCAAATATTTTTTAAATGTTACAATTGTATATGTCTCCAACACTTCTGTCAACTTGTCCCATACACACATCATCCTCTGCATGAAAATATTGCCTGTCGGGTCCCTCCACCCCCCCCTAAACTGCTATCTAGTTTTAGACACCAGTACCCTGGAGAAAATACCTTGGCTATTCACCTTATCTATGCCATACATGATTTTATAAATCTTTATAAGGTCACGCCAATTAAAAAGATGAGGTCTGATTATATGAACATTTTTAATATATACACTGTACTTAGTGTGTGAACATAGGCAGTATCAAAGTTGATCAGGGAAGGCACCAAACCCACACCCTTTCCAGCAGGATATTAATCAAGAGCAGAAAGCCAGGCTTAATCTCCTCCTCCTCCAGCAATGGGTTCTGTGGCTGGTTGAAACAATCCTGTTCGAACCGAGAACAGAACCCCATGATTGAACCCAAGATCTTCTGGTCTGTTTGAGTCTAAGTGTCAAGATGCAGACACATTGTATATCTGTACACTTGAAGTATTTTCCTTATTACATGAAATATGCAGCAAAAGTTCAGTCCAATTTGTCTAACTTCATTTAACCCCAATCAGTATTTACTTCTGTTCATTTCTGTAGGTTTTTCTCTAGTTTCTTCTGTGCTGTGCATCTGTGTTGTTCACCTCAATTACTTTGAGTGATCCTGCCTGAAAAATGCTGGATGTTTGATTAAATCATGATTGAGCTGACTTCTGGTCTTAATGCAAGGTTTGTGAAGGTTTGTAGCTCAGGTTGAGGTTTAGAGTGTAGGTTTGCTCACTGAGCTGTAGGTTTGATATCCAGGCGTTTCATTACCTGGCTAGGTAACATCATCAGTGGTGACCTCCAGGTGAAGCGAAGCTGTTGTCTCTTGCTTTCTATTTATATGTTTGTCCTGGATGGGGTTCCTGGCGTTTGTGGTGATGTCATTTCCTGTGCAGTTTCTGAGGGGTTGATAGATGGTATCTAGATCTATGTGTTTGTTTATGGCGTTGTGGTTGGAATGCCAGGCCTCTAGGAATTCTCTGGCATGTCTTTGCTTAGCCTGTCCCAGGATAGATGTGTTGTCCCAGTCGAAATGGTGGTTTTTTTCATCCGTGTGTAGGGCTATGAGGGAGAGAGGATCATGTCTTTTTGTGGCTAACTGGTGTTCGTGCATCCTGGTGGCTAACTTTCTTCCTGTTTGTCCTACGTAGTGTTTGTGGCAGTCCTTGCATGGAATTTTGTAGACGACGTTGGTTTTGTCCATGGGTTCAACTGGGTCTTTTACGTTTGTTAGTTTTTGTTTGAGAGTGTCAGTGGGTTTGTGTGCTACTAGGATTCCGAGGGGTCTTAGATGTCTGTCTGTCATTTCTGAAACTTCTTTGATGTATGGTAAGGTGGTGAGGGTTTCTGGCTGTGTTTGGTCTGCTTGCTGTGGTTTGTTCTTGAGGAATCTGCGCACTGTATTTTTTGAGTATCCGTTCTTCTTGAATCCGTTGTATAGGTGGTTCTCCTCTGTTTTCCAAAGTTTGTCTGTGCTGCAGTGTGAGGTGGCTCATTGGAATAGTGTTCTGATACAGCTTCGTCTGTGTGTGTTGAGCTGGTTGCTGGTGTAGTTAAGTATTTGGTCAGTGTTTGTCGGTTTTCTGTATACACAGGTTTGTAGTTCTCCGTTGTCCTTTCTTTCGACTGTGGCGTCCAGGAATGTGGGTTTGTTGTTGGTTTCTTCCTCCTTGGTGAACTTTATGCCTGTGAGGGTGTTGTTGATGACGTTAAATGTCTCTTCTATCTTGTTTCGTTTTGTGATGATAAAGGTGTCATCTACGTAGCGGACCCAGATTTTTGGTTTGATGGTTGATAGGGCTGTTTGTTCTAGTCTTTGCATTACCGCTTATGCTATGAATCCTGATAATGGAGATCCCATGGGTGTGCCGTCTGGTCTTAATTCTATTTTCCAGCCTATCCTCGATAAACATTGACTCCTTTGCTGATGGCATTGCTGTCAGCATTAGGGCTGAAGAAACACAAACAAGAGTAGGCCTTATGGTCCCTCACACCTGCTGTGCTCTGTGTGTCCGGACATTTGGTCCCCAAGCAACCTTGCTGTGGTATCATGGAGCTGCACATTACTGGATCTAAATACTACATTGTGGGTGGAGTTGGAGCAGAGTGGAGTCAAAAATGCTGAAAGAAGCACATGAGAAGCTCTGGCTCTCTAGAAAACATTTCCAAAGCACATCGACATGAACACTCAAAGAAAGTAGATTAGTCATTACTAAATGTAACTATAAGTCAGAGTCTGGTACATGATGACCATATATCATAGCATTTAATATGAAGTTTAATGAATAGTGTTACTTTGAAAATAAGCTTGGACAAAGTTCTTGACTTTTTTCTTTCTCTTTGACCAGCCTACCTCAAATGCAAAAGCCATCATGAATCATAAAAACATACAACAAGAGATATGGCTGATCTGATCTTGGCCTCAACTCCACTTTACTGCCTATTCTCCACAAGCCTTGACTTTGTAATAATTCAAAAATCTGTCTGAATTAGCTTTGAATATAGTCAGTGACCTGACCTCATTGTTCTGTGGGGTGTTGAATGCCAAAGATCCATGACTCCCCTCCCCCTCACTGTCTCCATCTGAAATGGGTACCCCTTATTCTGGAGCTATGCCCTCTCATGCTAGATTCCATCAATTGGTGGGATGGAGCATTCTCTCAGCATCTATTCTCAAACCTCCACAGAATCTTGTGTTTTCGCAGAAGATTACAACTCTTTCATTTAAACTGCAGTGAGTATAGGCCCAATCTGTTCAACTACTTCATGTAAGGCAGCCCCATCACCACAAGTATCAAATGAGTAAACTCTCTCTGCATTGCATCCAAAATAAATATATCCTTAGTTGCAGAAGGACACTATTACTGTACACAGTTTTACCAGTGTTCTGTATGTTTGTAACACAATTACCCTATTCTTAATCTTCCATCTCTTTTGCATTAAAGGCCAATAATCCATTAGCTTCCCTTATTTCTTGCTGTGCATGTGTGCTATTGATATTAACTTGCTGAAGTTTGTTTAACAATGTCGCCTAGATAATAGGCAACACCAGAAGTAAATGTATGTGGAGGAAAATGTTAAAACATGGAGTCAAATGATCTTAAGAGTGTCAGTGTGGCTAGGTTACTCACTGTGACCTGTGGGTAATAAAATTTTATGATTGAGTCTCACATAATGCCTTCTGCACATTGTGTGGAGTTTAATGTAATTCCCCCAATGTACTTGGAGGGGCAGAAGGACAGTTTAATCATGTGGGGGGTTGTGGGGTGTCCTTCTTTCTCCACCCTGACTAAATGCAGGCTAATGGGCAGCCTTCCCACCAGACTGCCAGTTTCCCCAGTGGGCAATTACTCCCTCATCAGCTCTTAAATGTTGATGACAAAAAAACTGTCCTGATTATATGTCTGTGAGATACACCACAGATGGCGTACTGAACAGTTTTAGTCCCCTTATCGAAGGAAGCATTTACTGGCATTGGAGGCAATCCTGAAACGTTTCACTCGGTTGATCCTGGATACGAAGGGGCTGCCTTATGAGGAGAGATTGGGCCTATATTCATTGGAATATAAAAGAACAAGAAGTGACCTTCTTGAAAAATGCAAGATTCTTAGGGGACTTGGAAGGATAGAGGTGGAGAGATTGCCTCCCCTTGAGGGAGACTGAGAGACCAGAAAATATAATCTCAGAATAATGGGTTGCTCTTTTAAGACAGAGGTGTGAAAAAATTTCTTCTCAGAGTGCAGTGAATCTGTGAAATTCTTTACCGCAAAGGGCATTAGAGGCTGGAACTATTATTATATTCAAGGCTGAGATACAAATTTTTAATCAGTGAGGGATTCAAGGGTCATGGGAACAGGCAGGAAAGTTGAGTTGAGGATTATCAGATCAACCATGATCTCAGTGAATGGTGGATAAGACTCGGTAGGCTGAATTGCCTGGTTCTGCTCCTATGTTTTATGAAAGCCAATCAACTTAAGGTTCAGGTATGTCCAATGTTTTTGATTGCATTGCAGAGAAAGATGGAAGTACAGGAAAATACTAATGGTTGAAGTTATAAAATACATTTTCGAGGAAAATTCTGGTCATGCATTCTATGGAAAATGTATTTTCCCTACATTTGGAGCATCTGCCAGCAATGGCAGTGAAATATAATGAGTACGTGCCGTTGCATTTACTTTTCCACATACTTGGTTATATTCCAGAGCATTTGATGAGGTTGATCAATAACGTCACTCAAGTTGTCATTTGCGGTGAAATGTTTTTCTTTACCCTTCTTGAGTCATAGGGCATCAATGACTGGGATATTTAATTTTGTTTCTTGTTTTCAAATATGACGTGGTCCAGGAAATCGGGAATGCAAGTCCTGTCTAACTGGCAGTGACATAATTCTAGTTAAGGGAATGGATAGCAAGTTTATAACAATTCACTTCCTTTCAAGTGTGCTTTGTGCCAGCTTTTGATAACGTTTTGTCGGAGTTTACTGGAAAACATTTAATTTTTGCAAGAAGAAGAGTTTTTGAGTTAATTTTAAGTATTTTGTAGTTCTAGGGAGATAATAATCATTATGGTTTTCAATAGGTTCAATCTTCCTTTCATTCCCTGTACTCCATCCCAATTTACAACTGTACTGAACCCTTCCACATTCAGTTCAGAGAGTATGCTCCCCATCTATTTCCCTACAATGTTCCTTAACAAACTCTCTATTCAACCCTCAGAGTGAGGATAAGTTTGAAGTTTCCTGCTATCCTATTTTCATTCTTGTGCTCTTCTTCCATCTGCCTCAGTGCTTGCACCTTCACAACAGCTAATAGTTGCAGTCTTCCCTTTTACTGTTTTTGTTCATGGGATGTGGGCATGGCTGGCTAGTCGAGCATTTATTGCTGCCAATCCCTGATTGCCCAGAGAGCAGTAAAGATACTGCTGTATTGCTCTGGGTTTGGGGTCACACATGGACCAAGTCAAGTAGGAATGGCAGGCTTCCTTTCCCAAAGGACATTAGTAAACCAGCTGAGTTTTTAATCAACAATTTTCAGTAGTTACATGGTCACCATTAAGCTTGATTTTTAATTTCTGATATTTTTTCCCTCGTTGAATTCAAAATTCGCCAACTATCTTGATGGGAATCCAGTCCATGTAGTCAGAAAAGTACCCTTGAGTTTGGAATTAATAGTCCAGTGACACTATCACTACATCACTGCCTCCCCTCAAGGGCAAACTTGTTGAAGCTCTCCCTGAGGTAAAACAGATCACAACTCCCAGCTGTGCTTACATCTTCGTAACCTCCCTTTAATGCCTGCAAGCCACTCCACTGTTTCTGCCATCTTACTTCTCCTCTTCATCCCCTGTACCTTCCTTCAGTACCAATCAGATTGAAAGTTTATAATTTAAGCTGATTCGTATAAGAGGTTTAGCGCTTAGTGCCTTGAACCACCATAGAGGGAGGATGTGGGTATGTGTAGCAGTGATAGGAGTAGGAGTTCCCAGAAAGGAGACTACTGACCCATAAGCAACTCTGACCCAAAAGACCCAGTCCCCTTCCATTTCCTCCAGGTCTGTGCAGGGGCAAAGATATCTCTCAGTTTATTTTTACACAGTTATTTCCTCCCTGGCACAGCTTTGGTCCTTCAAATAAAACCCACGCTGGAAATGTATTTAATATGTATTTGAATGTTTGTTTAGTGGTAAGGCTCCCTGCTGCAAGCCAGCGAATTCCGATGCAGGTAGGGAATGCCATAGTTCTGAGGCGCTGGGAGGGCATAAGTTCAAATAGGAGGCACTGTATCAAGCTTTAACTTCGACACAGTGAAAATGCAGGTGAGGGAAAGAATTTGAGAGCTGAGAGTTTTTTGTGATGCGGCGAGATAAAGCCATCTGGAATGCACTTCCTGAAGTGGTGGTGGAAGCACATTCATTGGGAATATTCAATAGGGATTCGATAACTAGTTTTTCCAGCCCAATGGGAAAGGGCAAGGGAGTAGCGCTAATTCAGCATTTGAATGTTGTGATTCTGTTTGCCGAGCTGGGAATTTATGTTGCAGACGTTTCGTCCCATCTAGGTGACATCCTCAGTGCTTGGGAGTCTCCTGTGAAGCGCTTCTGTGATGTTTCCTCCGGCATTTATAGTGATTTGTATCTGCCGCTTCCGGTTGTCAGTTCCAGCTGTCCACTGCAGTGGCCGGTATATTTGGTCCAGGTCGATGTGCTTATTGATTGAATCTGTGGATGAGTGCCATGCCTCTAGGAATTCCCTGGCTGTTCTCTGTTTGGCTTGTCCCATAATAGTAGTGTTGTCCCAGTTGAACTCATGTTGCTTGTCATCTGAGTGTGTGGCTACTAAGGATAGCCACAACACACTGCAGTACACCAGAACTGCAAAACAAGGAAGAAGAACACCTATACAATGTATTCGCCAAAAACGGATACCTGCGCAATTTCATCAACAGATGCCTCAGGGAAAGACAACGGAACGAGGACATGCCGCAGCCCAAAGGACTAGCCACACTACCATACATCAAGAGCATTTCCGAACTAACAGCCAGACTACTGCGACCACTAGGACTCATAACAGCACACAAACCAACAGCCACTCTCAGATAATAAGTCAGCAGGACGAAGGACCCGATACCCAGCATGAGCAAGATCAATGTAGTGTACAAAATCCCATGCAAGGACTGCACAAAACACTACATAGGACAAACAGGAAGACAGCAAATGATCCGCATCCATGAACACCAACTAGCCACGAAACGACACGACCAGCTATCCTTAGTAGCCACACATGCAGATGACAAGCAACATGAATTCAACTGGGATAACACTACTATTATAGGACAAGCCAAACAGAGACCAGCCAGGGAATTCCTAGAGGCATGGCACTCATCCACAGATTCAATCAATAAGCACATCGACCTGGACCCAATATACCGGCCACTGCAGCGGACAGCTGGAACTGACAACCGGAAGCAGCAGACACAAATCACTATAAATGCCGGAGGAAACAACACAGAACCGCTTCACAGAAGGGTCCTAAGCACTGAGGATGTCACCTAGACAGGGGACGAAACATCTGCAACACAAATTCCCATCTCGGCGAACAGAACCACAACAACGAGCACCCGAGGTACAAATCTTCTCACAAACTTTGATCAACATTTGCATGTTTCTTTCAAAGAATTGATAGTGGTAAGATGGACGGAATGGCATCCTTTTGTGCTTTGTTTTATTAGTAGCTCAAAAGGATTCTAATGGAGAGGCCAGAAGATCTAATGGGATGGGGTTGGCTCTGGAGTGAAGTTGTACACCATGGCTTAGCCTGTCCTTGCTCTCAGACTGTTTCTACCTGTTCCTGGTGGTGTTGAACTGGGTAATTGTCCATGTCTAATTTACTCTACCAGTAGTCTGGATGTAGCCATGGTAAAGTAATTCCAGTTCTTTACTCACTATGTTCATTACTTCAGTCAAGCACAAAGTGCTGCTTTTCTCTGTCTCTCCATTCTCAGAGGTTTCTCCCCAAGTACCTTTTGTGATTACATTATCGGCCACATCACTGCCTGATTTGCCTTCATCCCTAAATCCACTCTAATGACCATTTTAGTATCTGTCAAAGGAAAGACGAGGCGTGAAGGAACTACCTGTTGTTAAGTGTGCCTTTTCTTGTACATTGACAAGGCTGCTGTAGCGTTAACAAAATTGAGCTGAGGCTGGAACTCGAACATGATTCCTGATGCTGGATGTTATATCCTCTTTTATGTTTTTAATTGTTATGCATTAAATTTGCAGCTGATCATTTTAAAATTAGGATCAAATCTCATGAGGGGCTAGCCAAAGTAGGTCAAGAGAAACTAGTTCCCATTGGCAGAGAAGCTGAAGGCAATGGTTTAAGGTGATTGGCTAAATAACCAAAAATGACATGAGTAACAAGGTATTTGTGCAGTGAGTGGTTAGAATTTGGAATGCACTGCCTGAGAGTATGGTGGTGGCAGATTCATTTGTGGCTCTCCAATGAGAAATTGGATATACACTTGAAGAGAGAAAATTGCAGAGTGTTTAGTGAAAGGCAGAGATGGAACTAGCTGAATTGCTCTTGTAAAGGACACAATGGGCTGAATGGCTTATTTTTCTGCACTGTGGCTAATAAATGGTTATATAGGGAAAAGAATGGCAATTAAAAGCTATAAAGATATTGAATGGACGAACCTTACTTTGTGTATTGAGTACTCCATACAGATGAGAAATTTTAATTTAACATGAGAAGGAAGAAATGAAGAAGACTTGCATTTATATGGCACCTTTCACAACAACATATGTCCCAGAAAAGCTTCCCAGCCAATGGCATATTATTGAAATATGTCACTGTTTTAACGTAGGGAAGGTAATTGCCAAATTGCACACAGTAGGCTCTCACAAATGTCAGTGTGATGATGACCAGCTATCATTTTAGTGGTGCTGGTTGTGAGCTACATTATAGACCCAGCTGGCAGGGAGAATACCCTTGCTGGGCTTTGAAATAGTGCAATGAGATCTTTTATGTCTGTCTGAGAGAGAGCAGACGGGCCTTGTTTTAACATGTCTTCGGAAGGCCGCACCTCTGGTGCAACACTCCCTGAATACTGCATTTGAACGTCAGCATTACGTTTTTTGTGGTGTGGAACCTGCTGTCATCAACCTTCTGGCGGGGGAATATGCTTCCAGTGAGCCTCAGCTGTCAGTACCATTTCACTGTCAAGACACAGGACATAATCCCGCGCACTTCACTTTCTCCCGTTTGTCGTAGTGTGTTCAAAACAAGATTCATTGCAGTGTTTGGGATCAAAATTTATTGTTTCTCTGAGCGTTAAGCTGTCAATTCCTTCATATTTTTGCAATTCAAAAGCTTACAGCGTATGAGTTTAGCATTGCCTAATCGCCATGTTTTAATTTTCTTCATCTTTCTTCTTTCTTTTCAACCTTGGTCTTATGCCATGGACCTGACGTTTTAATTAGATTAATTCATTTGCAGATCAAAAACAAAAAGACCCCATCCAAACCATCAGGAATAAATATATAGCAAAAGAAACATGATTCTGTCCTCATGACTAAACCCAGTTTTATCTTTTACAGCTTTGGCAATGTTGGTGGCAAAGATCTGGCTTGGGTCCCAGACCTCCAATCATTACATCCTCCTGTCCATCCCCACCCTATCCTGCAGAGGAGCCCAGTTTGCCTCACCTCGGGCAGTCTGCCAGTTACACATTCCCACAGCATCCAGCTCACTAGATCCTGACTCATAGGACCAGCTCTCAAGGCTTTGTGAATGTTAAAATTGGGCTATACCTGCTTAATCAAAACAGTTGTGTTCCCAGCGGCTAGAAATTTCATGGTGCCATTACCATCAATGTAAGACATAAAAGCAGCAAAGAGTATGGTTGGCTTATTGCAGTCAGGAAGTACTGTGATTTGGTGTTCCCCAACATGTGTTGCATTCTTCCTCTCCTTTCTTCCTAAACTCTGTTCCCTCCTTTACATTGAAGATGGCCACTCATCTTGGTGCATATTTTCATGATTTTTGTGATGCAACGAGATATTGCCATCCTCTTGAACCTTTCTCACCTGTCCACCTTGATGTAATATTCTAGGCTGCTTGTTGTTTGCATATTATTCAACTATATTGATGGGGTGAGTAAGTCTCTTAGAACGGAGTCTGGCATGAGTTTTAGTGGTATAAACCCGTAAGCTTTCCAATGGGGCTCAAAAGTTAGCACTGCTGCTTTACAGCACCGGGGTCCCAAGTTCGATTCCAGCCTCAGGCAACTGTCTGTGTGGAGTTTGCACAGTCTCCCTGTGTCTGCGTAGGTTTCCTCCCACAGTCCAAAGATGTGCAGATTAGGTGAATTGGCCATGCTAAATTGCCCATGGTGCATTAGTCAGAGGGAAATGGGTTGGGGTGGGTTACTCTTCAGAGGGTCGGTGTGGACTGGTTGGGCTGAAGGGCTTGTTTCTGCACCATAGGGAATCTAATCTAAACGCAATCATGAATAGGAACCCTAACGGGGTTACCCTTTGCCTAAAACCATTCAGACTCGGAAGCTAATTATCGTCTTCTACCATTATACCTTCCACTGTGATGAGAGATTGAACAGACACTCTGACTGTTACTGGACTTTGTGGCCATATTATATCACAACGTCCACTTATGCATGCAGTGCAAATGATTTGTGCTTTGGTGATTGAAGTACTCAGCCCTGAAGTCTTCAGGATTTGCATTCTGCAAGATCCTCTTGCTATATCTGTTCCTTTGCATTTCATTGATCTTATAAAGGGAAGATTTGTTGAGAAGTAAGAAATATATGTCACATCTTCAACAGTTAACAGATTGAAGTAGAATACGACCTTATATATCAAATGAGGCACCTCCATGTTACGCTTGGATTTTGTCAGGAAGATTAAGTTTGTATTATACTGCTGAATGGTAGAAGAAAGGCCTCAGTTATGATATCCCACCCAAACACGCCGTTAGACAGAATCAATGGTATTCCTTGTGTGGCTCACTAGATACCACAAACAGTGAGATTTTGTTGCAATTCAGTATTTCTTAAATGAGACAAAGTCTCATATTGCATATTAGGAGGACAGTGTTGGTCTGCCAATGTAAACTCTACTTTTCAGTTTGCAGTAATCAAAATTTCTTCCTATTTGGTGCAATGGCTCCACCCTATGTACTGAGTCCTGTGACCTCTTGATATTACCTCTCCCTTCATCTATGAAGGAACTCCTTTGGGTGGAGTATTTTTTTTGCAAGCGACAATCGATGAGTAAGCATGAAGTAAATATTCGAAAAGCAGACAGGTATGAATAAAACAAAGCTTTTTCTTTAAACATTCTGAATTGTAAAATCTGACACAGGAGCACATTTATCTTTCTATATAAGACCATAGGATATTGGAGTAGAATTAAGCCAGTTAGCCTGTCTAGGTCGCTCCACCATTAGATCGTGCTTGGTGTTTCTCAACCCCATTTTCCTGCCTTCTTCCCATTTCCTTTGATCCCCTTACTAATCAAGAACCTATCCATCTCTGTCTTAAATACACTCAAAGACTTGGTCGCCAGAGCCTTCTACACGAGTGAGTTCCACAGATTAACCACCCTCTGGCAGCAGTTCCTTTTTGCCTCAATAAGATGCCTCTCTCTCCACTTTACTGTTGATTATGAGACTGGAATTGTTTTGTTCTGACTGCGATAAGGATCGTATGTGGGTAGAGGGTTCATCAATACCAATCAATTCTAAAATCGGAGATTGGTGCAAAGATGGCATAATTGCTAATGATTTGTATTGTACATCCACAATTTGAAAGTTTAAATCATATGCCAGGAATTAAATGCATCATTGAAGATGCAATGTAAGATGACATCAAAATCCCATCCAGCCATATGTTAACACTGTGCAGTACCTTGTTGAGTTACTGTAGTTTATTTTTGCTATTCGTGTATAGGATATGAGCACATAGGCTTTTATAACCCATCCTTTATTACCTTTGAATTGAGTGGCTTGCTCGGCCATTTCAGAGGGCAAATGAGAGTTAACCATATTGCTAAGGGTCTGGAGTCACATGTAGGCCACACAGGTTAAAGATTAGAGACACAAAAACTGCAGATGTTGGAACCTAAAGTTGACAGGCAGGAGGCTGGAAGAACCCAGAAAGCCAGAGAGTATCAGGAGGCGGAGAAGTCAACATTTTGGGTGTAACCCTTTATGGGTAAAGATGGTAGATCTCCTTCCCTAAAGGACATTCATGAACCAGATAGGTTTTCACAACGATAAAAAAATTAATTCCAATTCCAGCATCTGCCCTGGTGGGATTTGAAGTCATATCTCCAAAACGTAATGCATTCTGGAAGATTAGTCCAGATTACCATTACCACGACACCACTGCCTCCCCTCATGAGTTTCGTCAGATGGTTGGAGAGCCAATGAGGGAGTTGAACTGTCTGCTCCAAGGAGAGAATCACAACCCTCTGAACTACATCCAATCAGACAGTTAGAAGGCCACGTAGTAGGCCTTCACCTTGACTGGGAGTGAGGTGCAGAGATCCTGCCTGGCATGAACTACTAGCCAGTCAGAAACTGACTGCTCTTGTGCTTGCCATCACATCAGTTACAGGATCACAGTGGCGCTCGAGAAAAGGGGGCAAGTGACGGAAAATGGGAGTACACAGGATGGTTACAAAGATCCATTCAGGTTTTTGAGGTCTTGATAGTATTTGTCTTGAATGTTGCAAAACCTCCATTGTTACTTAATATCAGAAGATAGGAGATTCAAGTCTCTCTGCAGAAATGTGAGCACACAAATCTAGGTTGACATTTTGGTGAAATACTTGGTGGGGGTAGTGGGGGTGGGCAGGGGGGGTTGAGTGTCAGGTGTCACTTGTCAGTTAGCTCAGTTGGTTGGATGGCTAGTTTTTTATACAGTGATAGTGACAGCATGGGTTCGATTCCACACTGACTGAGGTTACCATGGAGGTCTGGTCTTCTCAACGTTGTCCCTCACCTGAGGTGTGGTGACCCTTTGGTTAAATTTACCTCCAGTCATCTCTCTATAATGAGAAATCACCCCTCCAGTCCTCTGGGACTATGGTGACTTTATCTTTACCGAGTACTGAGGAAGTGCATCTTTTGAATGAGACATTAAACCAAAGACCCTTCTGCTCTCACCTAATTTGAAAAAGAGCAGAAGAGTTCTCTGTAGTTCCAACCCAATATGCATACTTCAATCAACATAATTTTGAAGAGAGCAAGTTGTCTTACCATTATCACATTGCTGTTTGTGCAAGTTCGCTATGTACTGTCACATTTTGTGCATGAGAGCAGGGAACAATGTTCCCTCTAATTTTATCCAACCCAATGATGATTGAACTTCATTGTGTGCACCCACTAAAAAGGGTAACATTCAAATATGCGCTACCAGTAGAAACAAAACCTGTATTTTTAAGAACGTATGGATGATGAAGAAATAAACCCACTCAAATTCATTGACATGGCAATGTGATGATCGCATTTACTGAAATGAAAGCAGAGAGTGGGGATCAGGGGTGGTGAGTGAGAATATCAGAGCAAGTGAGAGGTTCAGGCAATGGAAGTGACAAGTGAGAGAATTCAAGGTAGGAGGCAGTGAGTGTGAACATCAGGGAGGAATAGGGCAAGCACAAGGGGTAGGAGATCGAGCAGGATGCAAGAAAGTCAACTGCTGATTTAGCTTCGGGCTCCAGGAAATAACACAAGTGAATTTTAGCTGTTAATTCCACATGGTTATTCACATCAAGCTTTTGGCTCTTGTCAATTAACTTATTGTCCAGAGAGAGTCCACAGGTTCTCTGGTCATTAACTAGAGCAACAGCAAACCTTATTTAACTATTGCAGTGTATACATCCATAATAATTAAACCTGTGGCATTTGTTGTGCACGCCATCCAACTTAGAGGGAGCATGGATGGTAATTATATTTTAGGATTAATACGTAAGCAATAGGGTGTTCTACGACATCCAGAGATCAGGTGCCAGATAAATGCAACTCTTTTCTACCTTTTTCTTTCCAGGCAGTATTCAAGCCTTAGTGTTGCAATGTTTTGCAGTAACACTGTTCCTTTAACAAGACTAACAAGTTTGAAGAGACTGTATTTAGTGTATACATAGAAATTAATCTTGATGGGGTTCAATGTTTAAGTGTTGTTATGTCAACTGCAGTTAGAGCTCTTAGTAGGGTTGCACCTGGTGATTTAATTCCTGTTTATTGCAAATTATACACCCCTTCCTGGTGTACACAAACACATAGGATAAGATAACTTTCAATTTAAGCCTGACTAAACATTTTCTGTTTTGACAAGATTTTCGCTTGAGCTGCCTGATTCATAATTATACCACAAAAAAACCCAGAACATTAAGCAAGCTATTACTGAGTGATGAACATGTTTGTGCTGCATTGGCCAGACCCAAGCTGGGTGGAGATCAAAATAACAAAATGAATGGCCAATCATCCATCCCAGGAAAACCTCCACTTCTCTATCACAGCATCCAAATGTTTCTCCTTTGTTTCAAAAGTACAAGTCCAATAGTTTGGCCTCCATTAATTGAACCAGGATTCCATTCATGTCCTGAGCACTACGAAACAAAGTATTTCTTGTTCATGTCTTTAAATTCAGATCTTTCCTGTCTTCTGTTCCTCACTAAAATTGTTCAGAGAAACTAAATCTGGAATGGGATGAGAGTGATTAGAAATTCTGCCTCCTGTGGCACTACTTGGCGAGTTGGTGCATATGCTGATGTAGTGGCAAATAGACGCAAAGATCACAAAAATTAAGGTCAATTTATGACTATCAAACCACTTTACAATCAGTGATATACTTTTAGAAAATGGTTTCTGTTGTAATGTGGGGAACACTGCAGGCAATTTGCATACAGAAAGCAACCGTAAGTTATAAAGCGACAAGACCTATAGATTTACTTTAAATGATGTTGAGTGATAAATATTAGCCAAGCCACTGGGTGTACTCTCCTGAAAATAGTGCCACTGGCCAGAGGGGCAGACAGGGTCTTGTTTCAGTGTCTCCTATACGATGGCACCACATCAGTGCAGCACCCCTGCAGGTCCTGCATTTTAGCATCACGCAAGATGTTTGCACTGCAGTGTTTGGCATGGACTTGAAACTATAATCTTCTGATTCAGAGCTAAGGACGCAATTACTGAGTCACAGCCAACTTTGTATGAAGTTATCTTTTGGTTTGTTTGAACATGAAATGAGTGACTAAAGTCCTTTTGATTCTAGAAATCTGTCGTGTGGCTTTGTTTCTTGCATCATGCCCAGGGCTTGTGTGTCTCCCTTCTGAAACAACTTTCTCTCACTTTAAGTGGAACGTGTACTTCTGTGGTCACTCAACTAGAATTTATTTTTAAAATTCCTGTTGCTTTGTGTGTGTGCGCACTACAGAATGTAAACAGAGAATATTGGAAACAACAGGTCATACAGCATCCTATGAAGAGAGAAAAACTTGATTAATATTGCAGATCAAGAGCCCCAAAGCAAAAACATGTGACCCGTTCAGTGTCTCCAGCATTTTTTGTTTTCAGTCCTGATTTTCAGCATTGGAAGTAATTTGCTACTGTGCCTATTCCTTGATTTGTCCAAACTGAAGTCACTTCATGAAAAGTTTCATTGTAGGCTTGCATGAATGTACAAAGCTGTGGCTGCCACCCATGTTATAGGATGTATAACAAATAAACAGGCCATTCAGCCTCACTAGTCTCTGCTGGTATATATACTCCAGCCTCCTCCCACCATGAGATAAAACTATAAGATGAACTTTATTGTTTTATTCTATTCTTTGCTTTTGTTTATTTTCTGTGTTTTAAGATGGCACCAGAAAGAGGTGACACTAAACAACACTTTTCACTGTGTTTGTAAGAAATGCACATGACAATAAATAAATCAAATCAATTCTCCTGACATCTAACTTTCTTATCATCATCATTCTTTGTTAGGCACATCTACTGTATTTACTTCCATCGCTTTGGCAAGTTCCACTCTTATTTTTGGGTAGATAGGTTTCTTCTGAAGTTGCTGTTGGTGACTTCTGTTTGGTCACTCTTCAGGCTGCTGTTTAAGAGAAGAGTAGTTTCTGATGAAGGGCTTTTGCCTGAAATGTCGATTTTCCTGCTCCTTGGGTGCTGCCTGACCTGCTGTGTTTTTCCAGCACCACTCTAATCTAACCTCTTTAAGAGAGGAGTGGCCCAGCCTGAACAAGAGTGGACAGAGAATCATAGAATCTGTGTAGTGTGAAAGCAGGCCATTCAGCCCATCAAGTCTGCATTGACCCTCCATAGAGCATCCTATCCAAACCTCCCCCCCCCCCCGACACCCGCCATTCCTGTCCCTGTAATTCTGCATTTCTACATCTCTTGATACTATGGGCAATTTAGCATGACAAATCCACCTGCACATCCTTGGACTGTAAGAGAAATGGGAGCACCCAGAGGAAACCCACATAGACATGGAGAGAATGTGCAAACTCCGGGCAGACAGTCACTCAAGGCTGGAATCAAACTCTGGTCCCTGGTGTTGTGAGGCAGCTGTACTAACCACTCAGCCATCTTGCCACCATCCTTTCCCGTTGGTGCAAACCTGTTGTATAACTGCAGGCTTAGGACAGGTGGCAGTGTACACAGCAAATGGCAGAGAAAAGGGACAAGTAGAGGTGGTAATCCCCATCATCTGTGCAGAACATCTCCCCTTAAAGCAGCAATTGTGCACAAACCGTCTTCGGGAAGAAAAACCTGAAAACAATTGGTGGACCTCTCTAGTTTTCACCTCTACACAGTGAAAGAATTACTACTGGTAACTTTAAGTTGAAGCATGCTCAGGGATAGTGTCTGAAATAAGCGGGTGACTGTGACTATGCCGACCACCCACCCTCTCTCAGTAAAGTTCAGGATGCCTTGGGGAAATGAAAACTCCATGAAAGAGTCAGCCTATTTGTGTGTGTCTCTTGCCTGTCTGTGTCTTGTGGAAGGTTGGTTGTATTGAAAACAATATTAACTCTACGTACCAGCTTCCAAAGAATAACGTTTGCCAAAATTTGTATTTTTTTACTTATTGGATCATGTACCACAAGTTATGGAAAACAGTTTCTTTTCAGTCAGTACTTAAGTAAATGGTGGCAAATGGAACATCCCCTATTCAGCTTGTGTAAACGTTTGTTCTCGCTTACATTTTTCCACTTTGAACCATATACTTTAGGGAGAAAAACCTATTATCTCTGTCTTTCACCACCTCCCACCCGCCAACAAAGTTGGCTTTGGAACTGACGTTAAGTACACAATATGTGTTCTAGGAGCTGTTATGCTTTATAACATTACAGAATGTTTTTTTTAATCTATTTCCAGTTGCCCTTCAGTTATTTTATGTAGCTGCAGCCACTATTTCTGAAACCCCTGAAAATGCTGTGCATTCTCATGTCTCGGGGCTATAATTTTGGGCAACAGTTATCTGTAAGGGAAAAACATCATGATGTACTTAATCAGTAAGAAATTAAGTACGATTATAAGATTCGTTTAGTGTATTAATATGCAGTTTCTTAAAAATGATTTTCTACTGAGCAATAGTTTTTGGTCAAGATTTTGCTCAATTGTAGCAAAACTTAGTAACGACATTCAGAAAAATAACTATTTATATTTCTGGGTGTAGTCAGCTTTTCTGAAATATGCAGGTCACCTTTGGCTAGTTGGGAATGTACAGTGTTATGACCTTATGTTTTGAAGTGTTTGAGCAGTGGACTCACTACCAGAGACAAATTTGCCAGTTGTTGATATTATTCACAAGGGTCACACTGGACTCAAAATGATAACTCTTTCTGTCTCTCTCTAGATGTGAGTCAGATTTTTTTTTCATTTCAGGTCTCCAGCGTCTGCACTATTCTGCTTTTTTTTCTCAGTACTGAAGCTGTTTTGGTGATCGACCTCGTTCTTGTGGCTCTCATACATTTTCAATGCAATGTGACCCTTTCCTTCCTCCAGGATATATTATTCCAGCGATAGAGATTCAGAAGCAATTGGACTTGGCAATCTGTTAATTGGAGTACGGCTGTGAGTTGTACTCAGTCAAGTTAAAAGCTGTGAATCAGTGTCACGCTTCCTGTAATATACAGCTGGATAGTGTTCTTCCCTGAGGCAGTGAGAGTATTATCCAAGCAAATGGAGACACCGCCAGACCTTTGTGGCGCTTTTTCCGTGCTTATGTCACTTGGGTTTCCAAAGCTTCTCTCATAACTGTAGTAAGTGTACTGTTTCGCTAGAATTTGGCTGCAGATTGTCAGTGAAGTAATTGGAGAAAGCTGGTGTGGGAAAGGGCTGGGCAGCACTATGTATGCAGTGTCACTGTCTGTAAGAACTCCATTCGAAGTTCCAGATCCTTTCCATTTTGCTTTGCAGTGCAAAGTGTTTCAGAAAGGTGGCACACTTGATGTGTTTTTATTCTGCTTCCAGATCTAAATTGGAAGGGGGTAAAGCTTAACAGCATATCGAAATAAAGAGACAATTCTAAATTATAAAGTAGCCAGCACAGGATATTCCAGTGTGATTCATGAGTGATCCGTTACTTTATAAAGTGTGGTCATTGTTGATTTAAGTACAGTCAATGTTTTGTTCACATCATGATGCCAGAGACTGTAAGGGAGATTTTAAAAAGCCTTTAGTTGAAGGAAGACCGTGCCCTGCCACCAGGAAAAACTTGCCTTTGAATAATGCTGTGGGTTCTTTAGGACCTCGGACAGACAGTCCCTGGGTTTAATATTTGACAGTGCTGTCAGTGCTGCAGTGACATTACCGTTGAGAGGGTCCACTGAAGTTCAACAATGGAGCTTGGAGGAAAGGAAGTGGCGAGCAAATCTGGATAGTAAGTGAAGACTTGGACCTACTTTCTTCCGAAAAGCTGACCTTTTGGACTGGAGCTGTTATTTCTGTTTGCCTGTGAAAAGTTTCTGTTCTTGAGATATGAATTCATACTGCAGAGACGCAATGAGGAAAGGTCACTGTCTAAGGCCTCTCAGCCATAGAAAACCACGGGACTATAAACCATATACAGCCACTTGATCTGTATGCCTGACAGTGAACTGACATTGTGAACATCAAGAGTATTGAAAATGTATTGCTGGGCAAGCTGTATGGAGACAGGTTGAATTTGATTGCACCTTCTCTTAATTTTCATGTCATAGTGAAAGTACATTTTAAGAAAATACTAACCTTTTCCTAATCAAAGATAAAGGTAATCCTTGGAACAAAGTTGGATTGGTGGGGGAAAATATGCTCGTGAGAAGAATGTGGATCTTGCAATGTGACCTTTTTAAGGCCCGAGTTAGTAGTTTTTTATTGTCTGTAGGACTGTCGGAATAGAGGTGCCCCTCCTATCTGAGCGCCCTATCCCTATTGATTACAGCTGAATGATCACATTATTTTAACATCTTTTGTTTCAGCTTCCTGTCCGTATCATCTCTCCAAAAAAAAACCACTGTGGTAGTTACAGCAGAATAGGTTATTTAAACAGATCAAATGTGCTTTATAAAAAAGACTGTAAGCATGCAAAACATCCACATTAAGATTTCCAAATGAAACTGCGCAACTCATCCTCCGAGATCTTCCTTTCTCTCCACAACCAAACAGTTTTTCAAATGCATGGCAGGCATAATCAGTCCGTTATCTCTTGACGGAACTAATTTTCTCAATTATTCCTTCCACCCTGGTGCAGTTCTAACTCCAAGAGCCTTGGTCTTAACCTGTTGGATTGGTCTATTGATAGTTAGCAGGCAAACCCAAATGTAGCGGTCATTACCTCAGCTGCCAGTGCTTTTCTTAGTCTCTCTCTTCCAAATGAGATGTTTCATTTTGATCTTAAAGATTCAGTGGCACAACTTAGAAGACAGTGTTCTCCCACATGTCCTGATCAATATTTATCCTTCGACCAATATCAGTTAAATATATTATTTGTCCTTTTGTCACTTATCTGTCTTTATAACCAGTTAATAGCTGTCTTTTCACGTTGCAACAGAGACTACACCAAATTAGTTTGAGTGGATGCTGGTACAATTGCAACATTTAAAAGGCATCTGGATGGGTATATGAATAGGAAGGGTTTGGAGGGATATGGGTCAGGTGCTGGCAGGTGGGACTTGATTGGGTTGGGATATCTGGTCGGCACAGATGAGTTGGACCAAAGGGTCTGTTTCTGTGCTGTACATCACTATTTCTTGAAGTTGTGGAAGGTGCAATATAAGACTTGCATTTATATAGCAGAAAAAAAAACCCACGTGCAGAAATATGAAAATGAACCAGACAATTTTTGTTTTCAATGTTGTTTGAAGGATAAATATCGCAAAGCAGATTAGGGTAAGTCTCTCCACTCTTGTTCAGAATAGTGCTGCAGGATCTTTTAAATCCGGGAGAAAGTGAGAACTGCAGATGCTGGAGGTCAGAGTCAAGAGTGTGGCGCTGGAAAAGCACAGCCAGTCAGACAGCATCCGAAGGGCAGCAGAAGCTGTTGAAATGCTGCCTGGTCTGCTGTGCTTTTCCAGCATCATACTCTTGATCTTTTAAATCTACCTGAACAGGCTTAGTATCTCATCCACAGACAGCACTGTGGCAGTGCAGTGCTCCCTTAGTGTTGCATTAAAGCATCAAACTTGATTTTTGTTCTTAAACTGTGGAGTAAGGCTTGAGCCCAGAACCTTGTGGTTCAGAGGTAAGTGAGTTCACCGATGAGCCATGGCTGACACTTTGAAATGAAAAATGAAGTTGCATTTCTTGATGTTTTAATTCAGTTTGTCAGAGCATGTTGTAATACCATAGATCAAAATGTGGGGTTTCTCAATTATTTGTCAGTTTCCATTATTCCACCCACCAGGGTTTCCCACTTCATTAGAACAGTCTGGGAAGATTTTGCCATGCCCAGAGTTTAGAGATTTTCCTGAAAATCTGAGAGTTGTGATGGTGAAATCCTGAATGTTTATTTGCTTCTCAATTCAAACTGAGAAATGTGGAGACCAATTGTAATGTCTGGTATTTTCTATTCTTCAGAATATGGTCAGTTGTCTGAGCAGCAGTTGGTGGTTGAGTGTACCTCCTCAATGCCTGTGACTGGGGATCCTTTGTGCCATTCAGATGGAGCAGTTAGTGATGAGAGCTCAGAAGCTGCTGACCTGCTTGTGAAGGTAGGCAGAAGGTTCCTTTCTTCTCTACTGTTTTTGTGGTTAATGCCCTACAGTGCTGTATATGTTAATCATCTCTGATTTTAAAGTTCTCTTAGGGATTAATTTTATGTAAGACAAATAAAAATGCTTTTCCGTACTTACATGTATCTGTTTCTGACTTGTTGAGCATCCTGTATTTTCATCAATCACCTGCCTGGGCTCAAAACTGTAAAAGTCCGTCCCTTCATGCCTCTCTTTGTCTGCCTGTCTTTGTCTGCCTCTCTTTCTATGTCTGTCTGTCTGTGTGTGTGTCTCTCTCTCTCTCTCTCTCTCTCTCTCTCTCTCTCTCTGTCCCTCTCTCTCTCTGTCCCTCTCCCTTTCTCTCTCTCTCTCTCGCTGTCCCTCTCTCTCGCTGTCCCTCTCTCTCTCGCTGTCTCTCTCTCTCTCTCTCTCGCTGTCCCTCTCTCTCTCTGTCTCTCTCTCTCTCTCTCTCTGTCCCTCTCTCTCTGTCCCTCTGTCCTTCTCTCTCTCTGTCTCTCTCTCTCTCTCTCTCTCTGTCCCCCTCTCTCTCTCTCTCTGTCCCTCTCTCTCTCTGTCCCTCTCTCTCGCTGTCTCCCCCCTCTCTCTCTCTCTCTCAGTTTCTTAGTGTCTCTCCCCCGCTCTCTGCATGCCCCCATCCCCACATCTCTCCCTCCACGTCTCTCCACCTCTCTCTGCATCTCTCCACCCATGTGTTGCTGCCCCCCCCACGTCTCTCCCTCCATCTCTTCTTCTCTCCCTCCCTCTACGTCTCTCCACCCTTCTCCTTTGTGTCTCTCTCTCTCTCTCCCCCCCACATCTCTCCTCCCACACCCTGCATGTCTCCCTATCGCTCCCTCTCTCTGCATGGTCCTCTCTCTCTCTCTGCGTCTCTCGGCGCATCATTCGTTCTCTTTCTGCGTCTCTCTCTCTGTGTATGCATTACTCTATCTGTCGGTTTCTCTCTGTCTCTGCTTCTCTGTGTGTCTCTTGCTCTCGCACTCTCGTTCTCGCTCTCTCCCTCTCTATGTCTCTCTGCCTCTGCTCCTCTCTTCCCCTTTCTCTCTCTCTCTCTCCTTTCACTCTCTCTCCCCTTTTACTCTCTATTTCCTCTCTTATTCCCCCTCCTCTCTCTGCCATTTTGATCACAGCCACCATGTCTCTGTGTGGTGCAGAGTTGTATTTTTTTGCAAAGTGAAACACCTTAGGGACGTATTACTACCCGACAGATGCTGTTTAAATGAAGGGGTTTGCTACTTGCGTGAGGGAAATAGATTTCACCTTCACAGAGCAGTTAGTAGTGAGACGAAGAGCTGCTATTATAGTTCATATCTAGAATGATAACTCAATGCAGGAAAGAGAGGTACAGAATATAAGTGGTAATGAATGTGGTCCGCACCCTGCTGCATTTATATTTGACACGTTCTGGCTCGTAATGCTCCATATCTGTAATTAAAGGTCTAAATGGAAACGTGGTGCTGGCTGATCATAGAGGTGTTTGAGTGAAATGTTGGAAAAGGTTCTCATGCACTCTGAGCGTGTCTCCTGTCAGTGGGTGTGAGTGTTCCCACAGGGACCTTCCACTGCAGCCAATACCTCTCCTCTCAATTGACCGTGTAATCTTTTTAATTTCAAAGTCATAGCAACACCCTTCCTCATAGGAGAGAGCATCCGGCCTTAACTTGGCAGGGAAACAAAGCGTGATTCCAGCAATGGATAACTGAAGCTCATCAGTTCAAATAACTTTATACACGGATTTAGTTTTGCAGTGGAATGAAGGCACAATACCATTTCATCTGAAGAAAAAGCAGCAAATCAAGGATCTGGTTCTGAATGGAGCTCTCTCCCTAATCATAGGCATTTGGTCTACCTCATCGATAGTGAACTGCACTTGACTATGCTGTATATTTGCGAAAATTGTAGGGTTCCTTTACAATTGCCCTCCGAGACAGACACACACACACACACACACACACAGACAGACACACACACACAGACACACACACACACACACACACACACACACCAGCACACATGCACTCTCTCTGACAGACAAATCATTTCTATAAATGATGAAAAGCAGTGGATCCAGCACCAGTCCCTGTGGCACACTGCTGGTCACAGGCCTTCAGTCCAAAAGGAACCCTCTACCATGACCATCTTTCTCCTACCATCAAACCAATTTTGTGTCCAATTGGCTGGCTCTCTGAGATCGAGGGTGATTTAACCTTACTAACCAGTCTACCATGTGGAACCTTGCCAAACACTTTGCTGAAGCCCATATGAATGTCAAATATAAATCTTATTTTTCTCTACTCTCTTGTCACATTCAAATGAATCAGACAGCAAAACCATCAGGGTGAAAAATAGAACTTCTTGTGGATTGAACACAGAAGTTGAGACACCCCCTAGCTGGTACAGCCACAAACTCTTCTGAAGCTGAAAGATAACACCTGCACAGCAAATGAACTTCTACAGCTCACTTATATCCATAAACGAAAAAGGAAAGCAACGGTAAATCTGAAGTGGTGCACTGCATAATCAAGATCTGAAATGCTCAACACGTCACCAATTCTAGGAGTGAGATGCCCAAGTTTTGCAATGTAGCTTTTGTTAATGCCTTGACAAATTACAACAGGCTGATACCTCTGAGCTTTACATCCATTTATAAAAAATGAAAAGCAATAATTTACATGAAGTTCTAGATGTATTTGTGAAATAAAACACAGAGCATGGTGTGCAATAATTCACATGGATCCTTGTTAAATGTTCCAAACATGTTTTATCAGGGGACATAGTGTGAATCTGAGTTGGTCAGCAAGCTGTATTAACACCTCAAGATGATCAGGCAAGTCATATTCAACTGATGTTTCTGCTCATTTAAGGCACTTATAGCCCACTGTATCAACTGAAGTGGATTTAAAGGAAAGCTCTAAATTTCTCATTTTTGAACAAAGGGAATACTTGGTGCATTTTTGCAACTTGATCGCACAATACATTTTAACATAAGATATCTTTGCATTGTTAGCTAACAGTTTCACAGGAAGACTCCTTTGGCTGAGTCAGAAAGAAAACTTCCAGTTTTACAAAATTAATAGAAGGGTTAGACTCAGCCAAATAGGACAAGTAAAAACTGAAAGCAATCGCATGCAAATCAGCAATACTGCAAGTAATGCATAATTTTCTTTTATCAAACCAATGGGTGTTTCACTAATCAGCATTTTATCTCCTTAATTTTGCATCCAACAACTATTTGGATGAATTTCATAGGCTGATGATTGCAAACGTCATGGTTATGACCTTTAAATCTAGACCATTTGTGTTTTTTATTCACCTTGACTTGCAATGTTGAACTCTTCCTTTTGTAATGAAATTTGAAACCGTCACGGTCTGAGCTGAGTATATGTCAAGAGACCCCTGTTCCTGTTGACTGAAGGATTGAGGGTATTAAAGGATACTGATTTAGAGTGATTGGCAAAGCAAGAAGAGGTGATAGGAGGTAAAGCCCGTTCACCCACTGAGTGGTTAGGATCTTGGTGGTGGAACCGAGCAATTGTGGCTTGCAAAAGGGAAACAGATCATTATTAAAAGAGAAGAACATCGAAAGAGCTGGAGAAACTCAACAGATCTGGCTGCATCTGAGGAGAGAAAGCAGCATAGGTTTTGGGTACAGTGACTTTTCTTCAGAACCCTGAATTAAGTTATGAAGAAGGGTCACTGGAGCTGAAACATTAACTCTGCTTTCTCTCCACAGCAGCTGCTGAGTTTCTCCAGCAATTTCTGTTTTTGTTTTAGTGTCCCAGCATCCAGAGTTCTTGACTTCAGGAATATGACAATGGAAGGGCAGTGGGGTGAGGTGTAGCTAAGTGTGGGCAACTGACACATGCGTTGCAGGTCTCCTCCTGTACTTTAGTCATTCTGTAACTTTGTTCTCTAGGTGATGTAGGACTAAGTGAGCATAGTAGTTGAAATACCATTGAAGGCAGCTTTTGTGGTCAGCAGTAGGGAACCTCAACACTGACTCTGGAAATAGGATGCCCACAAACATTCAGCCATCTCGTTGAAGTTGGGATGTGGTCACTCAATGTGTCAGATTCAGTTCTAGCAAATAGCCAGGATAAGTTAAAAGGCATTTATACTTGATTTATTTTGATTTGGGCTGTCTCTTGCTTTCAGTCCAGAGACCAGAATATTTAGCCACAACATATGCTGGAGATGGAGGTTGACAACACAGTATCATAAGAGCCGCATTGCTATGGAGATACATTCCAGCAACATTTTGATGGTCCTCTTTCACAGGTCCTGCTTGTATGCCTTGTCTCCCATTCCCTGTTTCTGATTGAGCCCATGGGCTTCCATTAAATTGGCTGACACTCAAGGCCAAACTACTGCAGTGGTTAGTCATTGCAGGATAGCTGACTAGACTCTTAACACCTAGCATCAGGCGTATTGGAAGGAATTGCAGGCTGATTAATCTGACTGACCATGTTATTAACGCACCGTATGTCGTCAATAAGTCATGGCATGGGACTTGAACCTGGGGCCTCTAGCCCAGAGTTGGAAACAGTACCATTATGCCACGATTCCTCCCATTTTCACTAAGTGTAATGTCGATAAATGGTGGGAATTGAAACAAACTTTTTGTTCGATAGGGTCAGATCGAGCAAGGTCTAGAGCTGCAGTCAAGTCGTATAAGATCTTAGTTGTAGATCCCTCATGTTGGATGTGGTTGAAATGTGAATTGAAAGAGTCACTGTCGAGCTGGGGTAAAATGCTGCAATGACTACTTCTGGCTTGGTTTCTGGTGATATTATCTTATTGGTTGCCTGAGTTATCCAGGCTGAGGAGGGAGCAGCCTTTGCATAAGGAGTAGCTTCTTGTGCCCACTTAATGAGTAGCCTGGGCAGATGTGCTTCAGTCAGCTGGGGAATTAATTTCTTTCCTTCGCTGCTGAGACAGGACTTGAGAGTTCCATATTCTAGGCTGTGATTTCGCAGATGCGTTATTATTGAGAAATTGCTCAGCAAAGGTCAGGGGCACCCCATGGGTTAGTGTTTGCTCTGCTTTGTGTTTCATTTGTTCACTTCATGGACATAATTCAGTGACTGAATTGGTACCTGAAGCATGCCTCTGATTCAATCCACGAATCAGGAACTGAAAGTCAATGGTAAGAATTCTAAACTGTTAATAGTGTATTGAAATTGGAACATTCAGTCAGTGAATCTTGCTGTGCTGAAATGCTGGAGGCTAGTATTTAAGTAAATGCACGTTTTGACCAATGTGTTCAAGGCCAGCTGCCTGTTTTCAGGAGTGTTTCATGTGTTCAAAGTCCATCAACGGCTAACTGTGGTACACTCAGTAGAATTTGAATGCTCTTCAAACAGGCATTTGTGTTCATGAACAAATACAGGAATTTAAACAGATTTTATGGAAAGTATATAGTTTTAAGTTGCATGTTTCCAGTCTGTGGCCTGCAAAATTGGAACTGCCCACTTTCAAATTATCCCATCTTGTGTTGTCTGATTTTTATCTGGATTTGAAGATTTGGGAAAGTCTGTTCTTGGTGCTTTTCTATGGCCTCATTAGCTCTCTTGATTTTAATGATTTATCCTAAATATGAATGCGAGCGTCAATTTAGACTTTTCATGTGCTTCCATGGCTTCAGGTTGTGTGCTTAATTAGGTCGTGGAGCCAAAAGAAAGGAATCCTCATACAAAAATAAATAGAAAAATTAATCTTGGAGAATCGCCAGGTTTATTAACAATAGCTTCATTTCAGCTGCAACTCTTTCTTGCTCTCAGGCATGTTTACAAACTGAAATTCAAGTAACAGTTCATTTTGGAATAAAAACCACATACTACTGATGCTGGAGATCTAAAATAGAACAGAAAGTGCTGGAGAACTAAGCAGGTCTGGCAGTATCCATGGAGAGGGAAACAAAGTTAATGGTTCAAGTCTGATGTGACTTTTTTTCAGCTTCCATATTGGATTCAACATTAATTCAGTTTCTCTCTCCAAAGATGCTGCCAGACCTGCTGAGTTTCTCCACCTACTTCTGTTATATTTTAGACTTCCAGCAACGGCAGTAGTATCTGGATTATGTTAGCATTGAGAACAGAGTTCTGCAAATTACACCAGGGGGGAGTGAGATGACCTGTAAACCTTCAGGGGTCTCAGTGGTAAGTACTTTGATAGCTGGGTCCTCATATTGTTGGATAAATGGTAACCCTTGTAAAGCAATATCTGATTGATGGAGGATATATAACCTGGGGCATCACCCACATACATTACATTCCCCATAACACTGGCTAACCTGTACGTTATCCTTAAATTTCACATATATGTTCTGTTCACACCCTACTTATGTGCAGGCTAATTCACAACTGATTGAGCTAAATGGACTGTTACACATGGTTGAATGATGGTTATGTAGTGGCTAACCTGCAGACTGGGACCTAGCAATGGGAGTGCAGCACATAGCTACACATCTTAAATGGACAAAGAATCAGGATAATGCACAAGGATATTAACATGTCTGAGGTTGAATATAATGAATATGAGATGATGTGTCTGGATAGTGAGATGCAAATTTCACCATGTTGCCTGGAAAATAATGTGTTGAATAAAATTTGTATGCAGAGATGCAAGTTAATGTGTTGAAAGTTTGAGCTAATGCATTCACGCGGAGTTTGTTAGGTACTTTGGTAACTTTGCTCTTGACTGTATGTTATATACTGGAACAATTTTTAAAGATGGGGCAAACTCAATAGCCATAAATTTGATTTGAACACCACTTTTTCAGTGAGTCTCTGAAAAAACCTCTCATTGAATATCAAGCCTATTTATACACATGGTTTCAGTCCCCTTACATGGCAACTTACTACGCATCTGTCATCCTTTGGGTGCATAGGTCCTGCTTGAACTCTCACTCACTGTCTTCCTCGCTCTCACTCTCTCATTCTCTCTGTTCCCCTGCCACCATCTCTTTCTCTCTCCCCCTGCCCCACCACTGCCAATCCTTGTAATTTTCTAATATCTCGATTGTGTTCTCTGACAAAGGCAACTTAGCACATGGTCTGCAGTGTGTTCCTTATGTTAGTTCCACTCCTCTCTTTGCTGTTAGTTTAAAATAATTTACCAATGTCAGTAATATTGAATAATAGTTAAAGTAGTTTGAGGATCTTAAGTTTTTTCTAAAACACTTTTGACTTTTTGAGCATGCAACTATTTATTGAAAACAAAAGCCTCATGTTCATTAAACAGCCCCTTTAAAGTGGTAATTTCAGCTGCACAGATTGGTCCCAGCAGATGCAGTCGTTAAACAGTGAGCTTATTCTTTGCAGACTTCAGTTAGTGTGTTAACCATTTTGATTCAGTGGCTTCAATCTTTTTGAAAATTAGGATCAGATTGCAATGGTGCCAGGAGTTGATGGGCTCTGTGCCAACAATTAACCAGCTTTGGTTTTCTTCCCAAGATTAATGGAATAGTAAGACACAGCCAGGACAGAATACATGTCTGTGAAAATCAAAATTATGTTTAATAATGTACATACATTTTATTCATTTGATATCTGCAGACACTCTTACAGCCAGCCTTTGGTTTACAAGCTGTACATCCATCTTGGTAAATCTGTTTTTTTTTGCCTTAGTACACCCATGAAAAGTTGAGCCTACAGTGAAACGATAGGGATTGAGAAACTGCTGAACACAAGCTAAAGGCATAACCTGATGATAAGAGCCAGGAATCCTATCTCATTCGAAGGGCAAGAGCTCGTACAATTCGAGTGGTGGAGCTTCCAGTGCCTCAAGTCAGAAGTTTGTATGTTTGAGCTGCACTTACAAGAATTGAGCCATGTTCCCATCTTGACACTTTCTGCCTCATATACACTGGGGAGACTTCTTCAACCTGTGGTCATGCTATTAATGGGGAGGGGAACATTGCCAAATCAAGTTATATTGCTGCAAGAATTAAAACAGTGTAAAGTGGAAGTCTGAAGAAATTGTAACAGCAGCTATATTCTTAAAGTGGTCTTTCAGAAAGCGAGTGCTGTAGTGTGAGATGGCAAAAGTCCCTCCCTGTTCTGTCTGATTCCAAGGTCTGGAAGTGAGGAGCTTGCTGTGGTGATACAGATGGCCTGTAGATTGGTGTACCAGTGACTTTGAGCCACATTAACCTGATTGGTTTGGCCATTTTTGTTCTGATGCTTCACAGTATGACTTGGGTCAACCTGATTCTGTACCAGTTTGATTTGAAAAGCAACTGCAATTGTTCCTGGAATCCTGACCAGCCATTTTGTGTCAAGCAACCTTATCCAAGAGCAGGGTCATCTGCCTGACTGCATTTGTGATCTTACTGTGCTGAATATAATCTCAACGTTTGCTGCATTTTCTTTTGAAAGTGATTTTTGACCTGAAGCACATCAAGTATTTGAGAGGTCATGAGGAACTATTTAATTGCTCAGTGATTTGCTTTTGCATTATGTTAGTATTCCATTTTAATCATTGTGCCAAAATAAACAGGACAGAGCAACAAAACTGGTCTGAAGTGTCAAGGTGGAAATAAGGTGAAGTTAGGAGAAAGATTAGACAAGCAGGAGCTTTAAGGTCGAGCAAAAGTGTTATAATTTTATTGAAACGTTTTAAATGTTGTAGCTAAGTTTCTTGTTGTTACTTGTGTTACCCAGGTTTAGGAGTGTATACATCAAATTAAAATATGTTTAAAACAGATCATTATATTCACAAGCTCATCTCTGATCCTCCAGATCTCACCAGCTTCATTGTGGATATAGGCATGTCTAACTCCTCCACAGTTTTCAGGAGTCGGACCAGCTTTTCATCTTAGAGCTGCTGCGTGTGGAGCTGTTCAATTGATAAGTTCAAAAGGTCCTTCTCAATCCTTCCTCCCCCGTACCCCCAATGCTACTGCGCACTTGCAATGCTTTCCCTGGGGCTCAGTTATTTGAATAGACTAATGGATTTCTGGAGTCTCATCCATGTCTGCTTTTACTTCTTTGATGCCCATGTATCCATCAAAGCAATCGGCTAATCTATCACCAGTATTTGTTCCATAAGGTAATGGGAGCAGTTCTTCCTTGTTGACCTTATCCAAGCCTGTTATAATCTTCAGTACCTCTACTAAATCTCCCTTAATTGCCTTTACTCTGTGGACAGCAACCCTTGTTTCTCCAACCTAACCATGTAGCTAAAATCTCCAATCCATGGAATCATTCTGGTAAATTTCCATTGTACCCTTTCAAGGACCCTCACTAGCTGCCTGATGTATGACGATCAAAACTGGAGACGGTTCTCCTTTGTGAACTGGTGAGTGCTTTATAAAAGTTCTCCATATTTTCTCTACATTTCTGCTCAACAACAGTATATATGAAGAGCAAGATCCCAGATCCCAGCTGACTGCTGTCTCCTGCCATAATGTCGATACTTCCTCCCCCTACCCCATCCCCAAAAATACGTCACCTCACACTTCTCTACTAAATTCCATCTGTACTTTTTTGCCTGTTTTATTCACCTGCAACATGGCATAGACAGGCTGTTTGTATTATCCTCCCACTTTGCCCCTGCTCCAACTTTGCCACTAGTACATTTTGCTTCATGTTTCCATGTATGTGTCAAATAAAAGCACTAGTCCTTTGGGAAAATGCTCCTCCCAGTCTGAAAAATAACCATTTGTGAATACTCCCCATTTATTGAAGCTAATTGTTTTATCCACGTGATCTCTGATCCTCCTATTCCACGAGACACAATTTCAGTAACTTTCATGTGGCACTTAGATGTTTTATTAAGATCCATATGGACTGCATCTACTGTCTACCCTTCATCAACGTTTTCTCTTACTTCATCAAAGTATTCCTTTAATTAGCTGAGACACAATCTGCCTTTTACCAAACTGTAATAAAAGCAAATTACAACTGATGCGGGAGATCTGAACCAAAAGCGAAAACAAAATGCTGAAGAAAGTTTTCTTCTGAAGAAGAGTTCTATTGGACTTGAAACGTTTCCTCTGTTTTTGTCTCTGTTGATGCTGCTATACTGGCTGAGTTACTCCAGAATTTTTATTATTTTACAGATATATTTTGGTTATCCTGATTAACTCAGTCCCCTTCCCAAGTTTCTGCTGATTTTGTTTTCCCCCAGTTACTGATTACCTTAACCTCTATTGGATGTTAACCTAACTGATGTGCATTTCCTCGGACTGTCATTGCACCCTTTCTTGAACAAGAGTGTTACAGCGGTAATCTTAAAGAGACAACAGTTTGTAATCAATGTGTGTTCCGATTCCTCCAGAGGGAATGGCAAATTTCCAGTGTTAATATGTACTTGGAAGATTCTTTCACAAATAGAAAGCTGCTCTCCAGAAATATCTCTCTTTTGTGAGGTGTCTTTGTGAAATATCACTGGTGTTGATTTTCCACATTCTGCTCCCAGGCTGTGTGTAGATTTTAAGTCAATGAATTTTTTTTTTTGTTTTAAAACAAAAACGCATTTTTTATTTGGTAATGGGCACAAGAAGAAGCATCAGCTGAACAGACAGTCTGTTCTCGTGTGGGAAGTTTTGTGGGTTGAGGCAAAAAAGTTTTCCTGTCAGCATCGACAAAAGTAGCAAATGCAGATGTCAGCTTGGCTACAGACTCAGTAAATTACCACAGTGCTCACTGGAAATATCGAGGTCTCTTCCTTGATGCTGTTCGTGGTGGTTTTTGTTTAAATTCTGTTCTTTCCTTTTATCCTCCGAGGTGCTGAACTATACTGAGCAATTAGGGCTAGTGGCCAGAGCTCTGTCCATTTCTTGAAGGTCAACCTAGTGAGTAAAGGTAGACTATTTGCCAGTTGAAAGGCATCACTGTCGAGATAAACTCTTCTCCATTGACACATGCAGTGGAGTTCCAGCACCCCCACCACTGTCTCTCTGCCAGCCAAGTTGTTTTTTTTCAGATGCAGAGGACACGATTTGAACCTTAATGTGTTAATTTGCTGATTTAAGTAGATCCTGCTGTTAGCTTTTGATTTTAGGCGCCAATAAGGTAAAGCCTGTAAAATTCAACTGTCTTTGCAAATCACCAGAATCAAAACTTCTGAACGAAGTTTGAAGTAAAAGCAAATACAATTAAAATTGCCGGGCTTTGAAAGAAGGAAAAAGTGAGGACTGCAGATGCTGGTGATCAGAGCTGAAAATGTCTTGCTGGAAAAGCGCAGCAGGTCAGGCGGCATCCAAGGAGCAGGAGAATCGGACGTTTCGGGGATTCCTAAAGAAGGGCTTTGAAAGATTCCAAGTACAAAGAGTAAGCTGTTCAGCCAATCACATCTCCTGCATCATTCAGTTATAAAAATCATGGCTGATCTGTGACCTCATCAGTATTTATCTTTTGATGTCTTATTCTTTCCAAATTGGCCTTTTAAGCTCAATTGTCCCAGAATCAATAGACTTTTGGGAAATAGTTTCACATTTCTGCTAACCTATGTCTCTCAAAGTATTTTCCAATTTGCTTGTTGTTGGCTTGTCTGTAATTTTAAGATTTTTGTCTTTCTTCAAGACCCCCATCTGAAGAAATACTTTTTCTGGATCTCTGTTATAGAACTCTTTTAACATTTTAAACACTTTGTTCAGATCAACACTCAATCTTCACTCAAGGGGATCCAAGATTTTGGTGCCTATCCTAATAACTTAAAACACCTCGCCTCCATTTTGCAAGATCAGACAAGACATTTCACCCACATCACTGAAGAGTTCTCTCAAGAGGGCCCATGGTAAAGTTGCCATAGTTCCAGAGGACATTCGGACTGCTCATTCATTAGAGAAAGACAAATGGTGGTGTTTAACTTGAGGGTCACTATGCCTCAGGGGTGAGAGAGATTAAGGAGGAGAGTCCAACATGGTAATCTCAGTTGGCATGGAAATTGAACCCATGCTGTTGGCATGACTGTGCATGGCACATCACCGTCCAGTCAGCTAAGCTAACAGGCCCCTTATCACCCAAGGCCAAGAGCAGTGATTCTACTATTCCCCAAAAATTATGAGAGAGATGGCAAGCACCAACACCTAACTCGGCACCCCAGAATGGCCAGCACCTAGTCTACAGGTGTGATTGGCAGGTCATACTGTGGTGACACTGGCTGAATGAGGATTGACAAACAGGGAGAAATAGAAGCACATTCCTGTAGTTCCTATTTCTTCTTTCTCCTTTGCCTGCCGTATAAACAAGTGTCAACCAGCCATTACATTTTGTCAGCCCTGATCAATGTTATGTTTTCCAATTCTGTCTTGTTGCCTGTGTCTGCACTGCACCATGTTATTGATCTGGACTGATGGTTTTGCTATAAAAGCTAAAGTGAATGTCAGCTGCAATTCGCCGTAACTCAAATCAAACTGAAATATTGGTTTCCTGTTTGTGCAAAGAATAGGCTTAAATAGGTATGACTTATCCTATTGATGACAGTTGTTTTTGTTCATATGCATTGATTAATGAGCAGCTTATTGCTTTAATGTATGAAAAGAACACGACCAGCAATAAGTCATTTATTTTTCCAGTGACTGTTTCCAGTTGCTAGTGTACAAGCCATCTTGATTTTTGATAGTCTGGTTTTCCCCCCCCCCCCCCATTGCTGGCCTGGTAATGCATACAGCCCACTTCCCTGGTCTCGTATTCCCTACACATGCCTTACACAGCAGCTTGCGGCTAGGGCCACCAGGTACGTAGTTGCCCCAGAGTAGTCAGCTCAAGACAAATTCACGAAGGTTTTCACTCCACAGGATTGACATGCCAATCCACAGCCTGAACAAACACGACTGGTACTCCAGCGTTGAACTGAAGGGGCTATGAAAGGTACAATGTTTTGGATGAGACCATTAATCCAAGGCCCCAAGGGAATAAGGTGATGTCCACTTGCACTTGTCCAGTCCAGACTCATAACATTATACAGTGAAGATCTAATTTTCCTAGTGAGAACTGAAAAGGAAATGTGGCTCAGAGCTGATTTTAAAATTTAAAGTTTTTTGGGGGTTTTATTTTATGTTTATACTACACGTTTCAGAATGGGGTGCAGTGAGATTATCCTAGTATTATAGCCCAATATCTATCCTTTAAGCAGCAGCACCAGAAAAAAGAGAATCTGGTTGTTATCCCATTGTTGTTTCTGGGACCTTTCTGAGAGCAAATTGTCTGTTATGGTCCCTCCATTATAACTACACTTCAATAGTGTTTCTATGGCAATAAAGTGGTTGTGAAAAGTGCTGCATAAAATAAGGAAATGTCTTATTTGCATTAGATTCTAATTCACACCATCATCTCTCAAGCAGTCTTTCTTACCCCTCTCACCCACTGCCATCCTCTATCCTGTCCAATCGTCAAAACTTCCCTTAACTAATAAAACCAAAGTTCTCGGGGGAAAAAAAACAGACAAAACATGCTGTTTTGATTCCCTATTTGAATATTCTCCTGGTTTTCTCAAACCAGTGTCTTAGTATGATGGCTCACTGTTGCCTCACAGCAGTAGGGGCCTGGGTTCAATTCCAGTCTTGGGTGATTGTGTGCTGTTTGCACGTTCTCCCTCTGTCTGTGTGGGTTTCCTCCGGGTGCTCCAGTTTCTACCACAGTCCAGAGATGTGCAGCGTTAGGTGGGTTGGCCATGCTAAATTGTCCTGTTATGTCCAAGTCTGTGCAGGCTAGGTGAATTAGCCATGGGAAATGCAGGGTTATGGGGATGGGAACATTGGTGCAGACTCGATGGACCGAATGGTTTTCTTTTCCACATTGTAGGGACTCTATGATTCATATTTAATGTTCAGCTTGGGAAATGATTCCTCACTTTTGGAGGGGAGCGTCATTGTTGGAAGTCATTGTTGTCAAAGTATAATGGGCTTACATGGTGAGCCACAGCACCTTCTGACTGTCAGTGAACATTATCGCAGACATCCATGAGTGTTATTGACTTATTTTGCCTATAAAGTTGACTGTGGATAAATCCACCCTTATTGTGTTTTCTTTATCAAGCTGTTTGTTCACCTAACCTAATCATCTCGTGGATTCACCATAGGGTGATGCACCAGCATGTCTTAATTAGCTGATTTGGATCGGTTCCTGACAGGAAGTTAAACTCGCTGTTGTGGGTCGAAGGTCAAAGGAATCCTGTAGTCTGTGAGTGAATTGGAGCAGCTAATCCTGAACAGACTGCTATAACATACTGTCACCTTTGATCTTCAGGAGTCATTCTGACTTCCTGTCAAAACTAAAACAATTAGCCAATCCCGGGGAAACGGCCAATTTGTCGAAGTCAACTTGATGATTTACTAAGCAGTGATTGCAAGATTTTTTAAAATCCATTAAGTCATTGACAATTTTTGGACTGTTTGTCCATCGGTGTTGGCAACTCTTGCAATAGTCTTCCTTCAAAGTGAAGTCTAAACCATGTCTGCTGACAACTAATACATGACAACTTGTGATAGAAGCTTACAGACTAGCATTTTTGCCATCTGGCGTGTTTTAGATGTTTTAGTACTTAGGTATTACCTGAAGTCCAATTATAAGGTCACATGATAGAGAATAAATTTGGAAAGTTACTTCAAACATTTTGAGTTGAATGATTTTTTTGGCACTATATATCTGCATGCATCCTATCTGAAACTCTGGGTGTAACCTTTTTTCCAACATTAGTTTCAGGTAGCTAGCTACTTGATGAAGGAGCAGTGCTCCGATATCATGCTTCCAAATAAACCTTATGGAATATAACCTGGTGTTGTGTGTTTTTTTTAACTTTGCCTAGTCCAGTCCAACACCAGCACCTCCCTATCATTTTTTCCAACATCAGTTTTAGTCAGTGTTGCTCATGACTCACACACACATTTCTTTGGCTGTTCCTCAGAAAGATTTCAGCTCCTAATAGTCACTTACATTGAAAAATGTTATTTTCCAGATGCCACCTCTGCCCATCCACCCACCACCCTTTACCTCTTACATTTTCTCCTTTCCTTACCATTCCACTGGCATTGTCAGAACTTACCATTATGTTCACTCTCCAATCTGAATAATAGGGTATTGGAAGGAACTTTGACCCTGGAGGATGTCACAACTCAGTCTGATCCTGGTTCTTGCAACCCATGTCCATTTTTCTGGGGACGTTAGTAATTGGGAGGTAGGAGTCTTCGGCAATATTTTTGTGCTTCGAGAGGCAGCACGGTGGCTCCGTGGTTAGCACTGCTGCCTCACAGCGCCAGGGACCGGGGTTCGATGTCCGCCTCGGGTGACTGTGTGGAGCTTGCACATTCTCCCCCTGCCTGCGTGGGTTTCCTGCGGGTGCTCCGGTTCCTCCCACAATCCAAAGATGTGCAGGTCAGGTGAATTGGCCATGCTAAATTGCCCATAGTGTTAGGTAATTAATCAGGGGTAAACATAGGGTAGGGGATTGGGTCTGGATGGATTACTGTTCAGAGAGCAGATGTGGATCTTTTGGGCCAAATGGCCTACTTCCGTACTATAGGGAATCTAATCTAATCCGAATTGAAGCTCATCCAACTTCTTCTCTGGCTGTTTTGAGTTACATCACAGAGTCCTCTAGACTTGACTCCCTCTTGACTTACCTATTCCAGACCTGGCTGGTCTTCCACATTCTCCCATTAATAAACTTGAAAATCACCCAATACTCTGCTGCCTATATCTCAACTTGCTCAAAACTCTGTTCTTTCCTGTGCCTGTTGCTCTACCTCAATTCTGGGTCAAGCATTGCCTTACTTTTAAAATTCTCATCCACTTATTTTGTATCCCGCTATGTCCTCACCCCTCCCTGTCTTTGTCATTTCATTTAGCCTCTCGACCTACCAAGATTAATGCTTAATTTATTTCTAGCCTCTTTAGCATGCTGAATTTTAATTGCTGTGTTGAAAGTGACCCATGTTCGTTTGCCCCAGCCCCACGCTCCAGCTGTACTCCTCCCTCTGTCTTCCATGTCATCAAATGTAAGGTGCTCCTTAAATCCCGCCTCTTTAACCAAGCACTTGGCCATCTGACCTTCCATCTCCTTGTTGTACTCAGCGTCAAATTTTGATGTAGAGTGTTCCTATTAGACTTATAAGCTTCCTAGTTAGACCACAGGTGGGTTATTGCAAACAGTCTTGGGCCTCTTATTGAACAAACAATATACTGGCATTGGAGGCAGTCCAGAGAAGGTTCATTAGGTTAATCCTGCAAATAGAAAGACATTCTTATGAGGAGAGGTTAGTAGTTTGGACTCACTGGAATTTGGAAGAATAAGAGGCAGCCTTATTGAAATGTACAGGATTCTGAGCGGGCTTGACAGGGTAGAAGTGGGAAGATTGCTCCCCCTTGTGGGAGAGCCTTGGGCTAGCAGGCATCATCTCAAAGTAAGGGGGCATTAATGACATAAAAACAGCAAGTTCTTGTCAGCACTAGTTAATTTCAGGTACCTATCTATTGCTCCAACAGCAATGATCAACTTAATTCCCCATTCTCATTGCACTGAGCTTCAGGGTGCTGGTAAATATAATGGAAATGTTGTTCTGAATTCATTCTTCAAATCACATATCCGAATAAAAAAAAATACCTTATTGAGCCTTTGAACCCCAAGCAATTGAGTTCATTTAGATTTCTTCAGGTTTTTGTTTTGCTTTTCAAAAGCTGGCAGTACAAGGTGTCTGCAAGACAGTCCCAACACTCATGAGGTCAGTCTAAAACTGGGCAAAGGCAGCAAAACCACATTAAATGCCAATGTGCAGAACAATCTTAAGTCTGTTGTAGTGAGGTAGCACTGTAAAGTTAGCAAATCAGCCATTTTTTTTTAGGATGGGATTCTGCAAACATCTTGTTCCCTTGGATGGTTTTCCCTTTGACACAATACCATTGGTTTGACCCCCAAACCATTTTACAGGCACGAATCATTGAGCAGTATGTCCTGCTGACATCAAGTAGGAAAATGAGAAGTTTCTGTAGCAAGCCACCGAAGGAGCCAAGAGGTGGCAAGCAATTTCCTAAGGAATGGGGAGACCCCAATATGAAAAAAAAACAGATCCTCTGGGATCATTTACATCCGTAGGAGAAGCTAAAGAGGCAGTTCCTTTCATATCTCAGTTTGAAATTTGGCAGCTCCTGTCGTGTAGCACTACCCTGATATGACACAATAAATCAGCCTGGAATGTGCTAAAGTCCTGTGTATCTTAGAGTATGTAAGTGGGGTTGATACTTGGGGAGGGCTTTAGTGGAGGGTGAGGGAAGTAGCCTTGTGCGCTTTTTTTCACAGGCAGGAACGCAGCTGATATCCTTGCATCTTCTGTGGTCTTGGAGTACTGAAGCAGAATCTAATACTGCGGTGACTGGGATAAGCAATGACCAGTGATTTGTTTTGAGATCCATCTGTAGTTGTGCTCAGTTCCCCCACCATATGAAACATGTACCAATTCAACCAGCAAAGCGGCTCTTTAGGAGTAAAGGGTTGCAAATGCCTTCTGACGATATTATAGCTTTAAGAGGTTTATTTTATTCTTTGTTTGAAGGGAGGCCTTAAGATAAAGGTGAATCTAATAAACAGCCTGAGAGGCCTTGGGGCTTTTTTAAAAGTTGGAACAATAGAAGCAGCCTGAATGGGTGGTGTCAAGCTCCCACAGAGCTAGGACTTGGTTTTTTTTCAGCAGCAGTTGCTGCTGGGGTCTTGATGCTGGGTTTGTAATCTGCAGTATACCTCTCCTGCTTTTCTCGCACATGTGTGTGCTCATTCTCTCTCTCTCTCTCTCTCTATCTCTCTCATCTCTCTGTCTGTTTTCTATTGTCTTTCTTCCTGGACTGAAGAATTGCCTGTTAAACCATCTGTTTTACTGAATTTGCCTTTGCCATGGGTGTGTTTATGCTGTTGGAACATTTACTGTTTAGTAGTTAAATAATTTATTATTCTGTTAAGTTTTCCAACAGACTTAACGTATTCCAATTTCTTCTTTCTTTGTTGTATTTTAACTATACTGTATGAATAAAGTGTGTTTTGTTTCAAGAATGATAGTTTGACCAATTGAATCGCATCTGGAATGCAACATTTGGCTTTTAAAATAACAAAAAGTTAGGGTCTAGACTAACTTCTTCCTGTGTTTTGAGAGGGTTTGGCCTGGTCCATAACACTGGCTGTTATTAAAAATATGAACCTAGTTTATTTTTCCTGTGTTTCAGCTTGTGGGTGCGCAGAACATTGAATATGAAGTTAGTGGTGTGACGACAAGTAGTTCGACTATTGGGCATTCTGAGTCACCTGAGCTGACCGCAGCCCTTGATGGTGAGGTCTTCCTGCCCTCTGATGCAATCTTGGAAGTAAAGGAGGATCATGACGGACAGAGCCTTTTGAGCACCGAGCAGAGGGACAGCAGAGGGTCGGCAGGGCAAGATAATAGCTGCACTGTAGTGTGTGAAGCTGAAGAGGAGAAGGACAGTGTTGCTGATGTGCCCACACGAGCCTCCATCTTCAGACCAGTGATCAGGCCACTGTCACCCTTCCGGCGACACAGCTGGGGACCCGGGAAGAACACAGGCAGCGAAGCAGAGATCAATCAGAGAAGGTAAGATGTGAGAAAGAGGGATGTGACTGGAGAGTTAAGGGAGAGAACTCTGCAGCACACATAAGGTTCAACCATCTTTCTATTCAATTCTCGATTGATATGGCGACACTTTACAGCAATAAATGTTACAGTGACTGGATATTAATGTACTGTAGGAAAATGGGTTAATTAACCTAAAATGGAGAATACACAATGCATTTTGCAACCACAATGTTTAAACAATGCAACATTTAATTTTTCAATAAGTCATTATAATCCTCAACCTTGTTCACGCAACTCTTTGCTTCAGCATTTTGTCTGTTTTGGTGGCCTTCAAAGTGACCTTGTGGAGGGAGGTGAAGAAGTATAAGCTGCAAATGGTTTAATTCTTAAACATCAAGGTAATGGTGGAAAGAGGTTACACTGTTCATGAGATGAAGCAGAGTGAATTTCCATGTTGCTATTTGTCCCAAAATGAAATGATCTTTGTTTCTCTGTGATCATTTAAGTTTGAGAGAGAAAAAAACTCCTGAAACTCAGGCCTATGGTCATTGGGTGGTGTGTACAATCTTTAGGTAGTTTGAAGCAAACGCATGCCTGAAAGCATCAAGCTGGAAGGAAGCAATTCAATTTTAATGGAGTTGTTATCATTGGAGCAGAGGAGTTTGGGATTGTACATGATTGAAATGTATAAAATTGAGGGGCATAGACAGGGTAGACAGCAGGTTCCTCTTGATGGGGGGATCAATGATCGGGGGCATAGATTTAATGTAAGGGACAGGTGGTTTAGAGGGGAGGTGAAGAAAAAGGTTTTCACCCAGGGGTGGTGGGAATCTGGAATTCACTGCCTACAAGGGTGGTAGAGACAGAAACCTTCATACCCATTAAAGAAATATTTAGATAGGCACTTGTGATCCCAAGACGGAAGTGGGTAACGCACACACCCGAGAATAGAGTCAAGATTAGAGTGGTGCTGGAAAAGCAAATCAGCAAATGATTCCTGATGAAGGGCTTTTACCCGAAACATTGACTCTCCTGCTCCTCGGATGCTGCCTGACCCTGCTGTGCTTTTCCAGCACCATTCTAATCTTGACTTGAGATCCCAAGGCAAACAAGGCTATGGGCCAAGTGCTGGAAAATGGGATTTAGAATAATTAGGTTGTTTTTGACTGGCATAGACTCAATGGGCTGAAGGGCCTGTTTCTGTGCTGTAGCTCTTTTTGGTTGCATGACTTGATGGTGATTACTCCAGTCATAGACTGCAACTGTGAAGTAATGGTATGGCATCACATTGGATAGCATCCCTAGTTCATGTTCAATTGGATGATCATTCAACCTGGCCTGAGAGGGTGTAACTATTAAGAATGATTGAACAGGATGCAAATGAAAGGGAAAAGCAAAGACATAAGGAGTGACCTGATGTTGTTTATTGTGAAGTGGTATGATGAGACAGACATGAATGAGATTTTCATGTGTTTGGGAGCAGAGTCCTCTCAGTGGCTTCAGACCACTGGAGACTAAATGGAGGTTGCCCACCCAAGCTTGCTGCAAGAAATGCTGGAGGCAGCTATTTTCCCAAAGGATCCCTCTGAGTTCACTATCCAATTATCGGATATATCGGTTACTGGACTGGCATCTCCAGAGCCTCCACAGTTCCGGAGGGAGGATGGTGCTCCTCAGGCTGGTAGGAGAATATAGGGGCATCACAAAATGCAGCCCCACCCTTCCCCTGTGCCATGAAAGGGTGAATGCAATAATGTATTTTACAGGGGAGCCAAGTGGGCAGGCTCCCGCAGTTGAAGAGGAAGACTGACTGGCTGGCAGCCTCACTGGCGGGCAAAGGCTCCGATGGACCCCAGGCTGTCACCAGCAACACCTCCATTCAGGGAAGCCATGGTGAATTAAATCTGCTTTAGACTACCCATCACAATCTTCCTGCTGGCTGGTGGAGCCCAAGAAGCAGGAATGCATCGGTGGGCTGTCCCTGCTATTTTATCAACCGTCCCTCACCACCCCCACCCCAACTACCATCAGTCTCCATTCAGACTATTCCCAGGGCTGGGAGGATCTTGCTGTCAAAGTCGTGAATCTAAGATAGTCACTGAAAGTCCAATAAGGTCTTCAAGCAAGTGGTTGGGACTTAGAACTCGTTATCACTGGCTACCACATCGAGTATTTCAGGGAGGAGCATTGACACAGTTAATAGAAAGCCAGATAAGTCCACATGAATGGGAAAAAGACAGTATGTTCATAGTGGGCTGGATTACAGTGGGGTACAGGTTCAAGTGGAGCATAGGCACTGGCCCGGATGTGTTGAGCCAAATGGTCTATTACTGCACAATGAAGGTTGGGATCTCAGTACATGAAAGAAGGGGATGGTTTTAATTGCAGTGTACTTCACCTTTGGACTTCAAATATATTGATTTTTGACCAGTAACAAGCCTTGTGCGAGTTTTGTCCCTTGCTATTATTCATTGTTTTGCTTTCTTGATTTCTCTGGTTTTCATTCTTCTAATCATTTCATCCTTTATTCTTCGAGGCATCGATCATTTCATTTCTATGCTGAATGATTGTTCATCTTCATTGATTTGTTTTCAGTTCTGTGAGAATGCTTGGTGACATGGTAAAGCGGCCACCAATTCATAGAAGAAGGTAAAAATGAAGCAAGACTATCTATTTTAACCAGTGAAAATGAATATCAATCTTCTGTTTTCACACAAGCTTGAGCGTTTGGCTGCATCTCTGGTGTTAAGTAGGAAAACAGACTCCTTTTATTTTGCAAATTTTATTTCACTGAAGCCTGATCAGGAGTACCACTATTGGGACTAACTAAAAGTTGACTCTTCAAATAAAATTAATTCCTCACCAGAGTCTTTGAGCTGTGGGAGGACCTGAGGGAGGTGGCAACAGACAGTTAATAGGTGACTATTAACAGTGGTCTCAGGCCTGCTTCGTACAGGAAGGTCTCTGTTATCATTTTTGCTTTGTGCCAAGTTGACAGCCATGGTCACACATGAACTTAGCATGTTCCTGAGCCTGCAAGAGGGCCTAGGGTGTCCTGACCTAGGATGTTCACATGTGAATACCTGATAAATAAGAATCAGGTCAGCATTTAGTGTGGTGAACTGGTTTCTCTGGAAATCAGTACATTCCTCAGCCTGGAATCCTGTCCCTTTGAACTGTTGACCTTTTCCTCCATTCTGTAGAGGAGGAGGGAGGAGGGAGTGGTGAAGGAGTGTTAGTCAATTGAGATCCAGGTTTCAGTGTAATAACAATTTGTATGTATCAACACAGGGTTCATTAATCATGATCAGGGCTAATCTTTGCAAATACATTGTTAACGTTCTTAACAGCTGTTACCACCACTGCTTCTGTTTCCCATCTAACTATTTTCTAAAACTAAAACTTTATGATACCATCACTACTTATCAAAAAAAAACACATGAAGGAATATGCAATGACACCATTTTTAATTCTTGTCTTACATAGAAATCAATATTTTTACTGGTATTGAAGTCATAGATGATGATTAATTTGTGACACTTTTATGCCTTGTCACCTTGTAAGGTGAAAAATGCCCACTGGTATAATATGACCAGAAAGCTCACTGAGCCACTGAACATTCATATTTTAGCTATAAAGGAAGATTAGATCAGACACTGGAATCCTGAGACCAGTAACAAGCCTTTGTCTTCCCAGAATGTTCTGTGGAAGGATATTGGAAAGGGTTCAGAAAAGAATTTAAAGGACGTTACCCGGATGAGAGGGTTTGATGTATAAGAAGCTGGATCAGCTGGGACTTCCTTCCCCCTGTAACGTAGGAGGTTGAGGGTGATCATATAGAGGTTTATAAAATCATGAGGCATAGATATGGTGACAAGCAAAGGTCTCTACCCTCAAGTAGAGGAGTTCAAAACTAGGGGGCATAGTTTTAAGGTGAGAGGAGAAAGATTTAAAAGGGACATGTGGGGAGCATTTTCACTCAGAAGGTGGTTCATGTGTGGAATGAACTGTCAGGAAGTGATAGCAGCAGGTACGACACGGGCAAATAGGATCATTTTATTTTGCGAAATCTGGTCGGCAGGGACACGTTGGACTGAAGGGTCTGTTTCCCTGCTGTATCTCACTATGACTCTGAGAATGCTCCCTACTTGCCTGGGTGAATGCAGCTCCAATAACATTTTAAGAAGCTTGGCACATCCAGGACTAAGCAGTCCATTTGGTTGACATACCAACCTCTACTTTTCACTCTACTCATCACCACACAGTAGCAGCAATCAGTACCCATCCTCAAGATGCACTGCAGCAACTTGTCTAGAATCCATTAACAGCGCCTTCCAAATCAATTATCTCTCCCACCTAGCAGGGCAGGAGCAGCAGATTCATGGGAACACTAGCCACCTGCAGGTTCCCCTCCAAGTCTCATACCATCCTGACTCGGAGAGATATCCATGTTGCTTCATTGTCGCTAGGACAAAATACCAGAACTCCCTTCCTTGTAGCACTAAACTTCACAGCCTGCGCAGTTCAAGAGAGTGCTCACCATCACTTTGCTGTGGACAACTTTGGGTGGTAAAGATTGGCTGTGCTGGTGATATCTGTTTCCCATAAATTAATTTGAAAGAAAAACCGTTGGATGCGTGCCTCCCAAATTTAGAGGAATCTAACCAGGTAACCTCCGGAAATAGCACTGTTGTACAGTGACTATGATACTGCGGTAGAAATACAAAGGTTGGTTCCAGTGCCGTCATGACAAATTTGTGGATTTACACGACGAAGAAAGTGGTGAATTACTAATAAACCAGCTAACTCAATAATCCCTTTAACGAGGGGCATTTATCTCCACCATAAATTGACTCCAATCTGCCATCAACATAGAATACACTTTTTTTAAAAAAAAAGTAGACTGCCTCACAGCATTAACAACTACTTGCAGACTTGATAGTGATAGATCAGTCAGGGTTGTCAGTGTGGGAGTAATGTGGAAAGATAGATTTAGACCCACAATGCACCCTGCTTTAGTGTGACTTATTAAAGATTCATCTGTGGAAAATCAAGTGGCAAAGAACATATAATCTGGCAAGCTTTTTTTTTCAACCAATATGTATCATTTGAAAATTAGATAACTCATCAGACATGCAAACACCTAAAAATTTCTCAATTTCCTAATAACCTCATAGTGTTGTTGCATTGAAACTTGTGCTAAAATTTTCTTCTCATCTTTTCCTTGCCAAGTCAATATTTCCTTCCTTATTCTGATCCTTTCTCCCCTTACCTCTAGTATGAGTTGGTGTCCCTGTGAGAAGCAGTGCCCTGTCTTGGAATCTGACATTAGTTACCGAAGGTATGGATTATGCACTGCATAAAGGCCAGGTGGTTTCATATCTGTTTTCAATATGATGAGGCAGGAGACATTGAATAGAGACATACCTGCTGCATCTTAAGGTTACAATTTTGTTTAGATAAAGCTTCAAATGCTGGACATCCAAAGTATAAGCAGAATGTTCAGGAAATGCATAATAGATATGCAAATTATATTACTTGAGAGATTTTGCACACAATTAGAGTCCATAAAATAGTCACTTCAGTTATCTATATCTTCTGGTTTTGTCTGAATAGGGGGCCTGTGAGACTTTCCCAAGAATATTGTGATGGGATTTTGAAGGGTCAGCATAGAGGCACATGCAGTGAAACGTAGCTGTCCGGGAATCTATTATCCCAATGTTGAGTCTCTTCCAATGACATTTAGAGTGAAAGATTGAGTGACCCCCCCCCCCACCTCCTGCTGCTGTTGGGCGACCCCTGGTGCCTGTTGGAAGTAGTGCTGGTAGCCTGGCAGGAATTTCCTGATTCTGATTTTTGACTACAGCGAGGGATATCCAGGAGATCTGTGTGAAGAAAGAAAAATATGTAGATACCCTATCGCAACCACAGCCCTACCGCTGTCCCTCTACAAAACAAGGATGCCCATAACAAGGAACAAAAACTGAAAAACACGCAAGTCAGTGGTCTTCTGGAGGCTTTGAACCAAACCCAAGACATTGCTCAAGTACAGTTGCATGTGTCCACAGTCACTCTGTCACTTTGGTGTTCCTGTCAAAGTATTGCATTCACTAGCAATAACCTGGGAACAGCTTTGAGAGGGTGGGGAAAAATGGTGTAGTTAGCACAGAATGGGGACAACATACAGATTATTAACTAACTAGTTTGCTTTGAAACCTTCTGTATGCCTTGCTACTCTTGTCTTTTAGATGCTTGCTGCCTGGTAGATGTACAGTCAGCCTTTATACTTACTCAACTGCTCTAAAAAAGGACATATTTTATCTGTGTTTGCAACTTTCTCCTTCAAAGTTTGAAGCACGTTTAGCTGCCTATTGACTTTGAAAAGTGGTGCATGCTCACGGGGCATGTTTTGATGCAGGAGAGCTGATTCTTGACGCTTCACCCCCACCCCCAAGAAGCTGATGCCTCGTACATACTGAGTTTCTTGTATAAATGTGCTTTTGTTTTTGAAACTGTTGAATTCCTTCAGAATAGATTTCATGTCAGGATCGTGTCACCAATCTAGCTACTAATCGCTGTCCTACACTTTTCCCACGCACAAGTAAAATATTTCCTTTCCAAATCACTTATAAAGATTATTATTCCTGTCCTCGACTCTCCTTGCCAAAAGAAACACAATTTTCCACAACAAGAACAGAAATGCACAGCAAAGCCAGTTGGCATCTGGAAATAAGCCAATTAGGTTAGCATTCCAATTATGCATCACAGTATAACTACTGTTCCTGAACTTAATTGATGATGAACATCCACTGATTGTGTCAATAGTACCAAAAAACAGCACCCTGAGTACCTGAGTGCTTTGTTTACTTCTTTAACTTGTTTACACCAGTGGCCTCCTTCTCAGCCTCCAGACATCATCACAAATTACCGTTGGCCAGAATGCTGAGATATCTTACACTCTTCCATCTTCTTCATGTTATATAGGGGTCATCAGGATGAAGGAGTGGATCCTTCTCTTTATCTTCACCTGTATCTATTGTCCTTGTGATCATGAGTTGTGCATTCATATCTGACATATAAGAACACAAATTCTGAACATAATTAGACCGCTCAGCCCATTGAACATGTTTTGCCTTTCAACCAGACCATTCATGGGTGCTATGATTTCTCCACATTCCTGCCTACCCCTGCTAACCTGCCACCCCCTTCCCTATTAAGAGGCTACCTACATCTGCCTTAAAAATACTCAAGCACTGGGTTTCCACTGTCTATTGAGGGAGAGTGTTGCACCACCTCGGGGCCCTCTGTAAGGAAAACTATCTTTCCTCCTGTGTCTGAAATTGACAGCCTCTTATGTTAAAACAGTGCCCTCTAGCTTTTGATTCTCCCACAGGGAAATATCCTGTTCATATCCACCCTGTTGGGAATCTTGTATGTTTCAAAGAAGTTGCCTCCTACTCTTCTAAATTCCAGCAGATACAAGTCTAACCTATTCAGCCTTTCCTGATTAGACAAGCTCCCATTTCCAGGTATTAGACCAGTAAACCAGTGGCCATTAATGTAGCTGACGTCTCTACCATTGGCTCCACTTCAGGTAATGCCCTCAAGCCCCATACCATCTCATCTCCATCCTTAATGTTCCCCTTGGCATTTCTCCACCTTCCACCCCTCTTGTTCCTCTTTATATCATGATTGAGTTGATGTCATCTCATCCTCTGTCCTGAGACGTGTTCCTGTACATGTATTATTCCTCATTATTCCCCTATTTGCAAACTGAATTGTTAATGGAAGTTATCTCAGTGTGTTCATGGAAGCGTTGATGGGGAAACGCTGGGAGAGAATTTGCCACGGGCCATTTTCCAAGTTAACACAAAATTGTTGTGGATTGACTATATGTCCTATGTGCATTCAGTTACAGCCTGGAAGGTCTGGTACATAACAACGAGGTGACCAAGGAAACGTCGCACACTGCAGAGTCCGTCTTGCAAAATTCCCGCGACCCTCGCCGAGCTCCAATCATCAGTACCGATGAGCGCGGATCACTTGTCTCACTGACCGAGGAAGAGATGGAGTCAGACCACAGCGATGGCAGTGTGTTTGACAACCCGGTAAGGTCACCACTTTTAAAGGAATGTCCTGTGACCATAGCCAGAGCTGTTCAGCTCGTATTTTATTTGATTAAAATTGGGCGATATGGGTGAAAGGGTCAAGGCCCGTATTGATGGCAGAGTAAGAAACCTCAGCTGAGCTCAGCTAGACTGGATTAAGTCGCGAGTGTGATGCTGGAAAAACACAGCAGGTCAGGCAGCATCCAAGGAGCAGGAGAGTCGACATCTCAGACATAAGCCCTTCATCAGGAATGAGGTTTGTGGATCGAGGCTGAGAGATAAATGGGAGGTGATGGGGGTGGTGGGGAAGGGAGGTAGCTGGGAAAGCGATAGGTTGATGAAGGTGTGGGAGAAGGTGATAGATTAGAGGTGGCAGGTCTGGAGGCCGGTGCAGAGTTGGAGGCTTGGAACTGAGATAATGTTGGGGGAGAGGAAATTAGGAAGCTGTTGAAATCCACATTTATTCCATGTGCTTGCAGGGTCCCAAGGCAGAATATGAGGTGTCTTCCTTCAGGCATCGGGTGGTAATGGTTGGATTAAGGGTGGTAAGACTGGATTAAGCTCAGAGACAACAAGTGAACTGTACGAGAAGGAGGAGGCCAGATGTGCCTTTACACATGCACACTTCACTGTCTCATGATGTTCCAAAGTGCATCATACACAATGCAATACTTTTAAAGTGTAGTCATTGTTTAAATGTAGGAAATACTCAGCACAGGTGCATCACTCTGCAATTACTTCATCAACTATTGGCATAGATAGTGTAAACCTCATGAGTAGCTCTAGTAAACTATTGATTGTTACTGATATCTTCTCTCTTGATCTGTTGCACAGAATATAAGTTTTAGTGCTGATGTAACAACTTTACTACCTAGTTGGGACTTTTAGAACCTGCCTGTAATTTTGCAGAATATTAGGTAAAAGGAAATTCAAAAGCAAATCTGTTGTTTCCTTACAGAAATCGATGAGGGTACATTCTGTTCCTCCACTGATGAAATCCATTTCACTGCAAGCCATTAACCCACCGAATGTAGACAGTAAGTACTGAATAGATTTTCAGCATTCTAATACACAAAGATTACTAACTAAAATGATACGCGTTCAGAGCAAGCAAAAGTGAAGATGCTGAAAGTCTTGAGCTTATTTTAAATGGTTTTATTTTCAATGCTTCATCTGTTCTCCAGTTTTCACCCCGTCTTGAATGGTGTCCACTCCTTGCTGCAATATTCCTTGCAGTGCTACGCTCCTTCCATACCATAACAGTAACAGCTGGTGTTTGTGGGTAAATCTTAACCGTCAATAGCCACAAGCAATACAACTGTAAAGGACACCATAGCAAAATCCCATGCCCTCATTCACCCCATATCCAGACACACGTAGATAAGGATGGACAATGAATGCTGGCCTTGCAATGGCACCCGAGTAAGTAAAACTGGATTCAGAGCAATTGAAAATTGACCTTTTTTTTTAAAGCGTGGAAGTGTTGGCATAATTGGTCGTTGTCACAGCTTGAACCCAGCTAACTCCTCACAGACTGAGCATCAAAGCAGAGAGAAGAGTGTTTAGATTCAGACAGCCCCTTGCACGCTTTCAGGAACTGTGTCGAACCAAGAAATGACATTTGAATTGAAGCCGCTGTGATTTTGGACAAGACCATGGCAATCCCTCTGCCCACAACAAAGTCCAAGCAATGAGATAAATGACCAGTTAATGTGTTTTGTTGGCAATGCTTGAAGATAAGTGATGGCTTGGGCACACAGGACATCCATGCTGTTCTGAATAGTGGCTGGGCTTTTTGACATCCAACTCAATATGTATTGCACTCCCAGCAGTGCTGCAGTCCCTCCACTGCATTGAAATGCCATCTGTTGTAAGGCATTGAATCCTGGAGTGGGCCTTGAGCCCATGGTCTTCTGTTTTAGAGATAGAAGAGTGATTGACATGGACTGTTGACAGAGATTGGGAATATCGAGTGGAAATGAGATAGTGAGTCATCTCACCTGACCTTTAGGTGAAATACTTCTGCACCAGCTTGAGGTTTGTTCCTGGCAGGTGAAGAGATTTTAGTTCTTTTGATTACTTTACCGGAAGACCTAGGGTACAAAGGGTGTTGGGCATAAGTAACAGATTAACCTTGAAGGTTTAAAGGAGTTTCACGGCAGTGGGGATGGATAGATGTGGGAATAATCTGTTCCCATGATGCCTTTGTTTGGAAGGATATAGGGTGCGCAAGCTGGGGAAAAAGCCTCATTCCAAATGGATCTTTCTTTTATCATGTTTGGGATGTTGGCATCACTGGCTGGGCCAGGATTTAATGCCCTTCCCTTGACTCCCTTGAGCTGCCTCCTGATACTGCTACAGTCCTCCCTGCTGTGGGTTGACCTATAATGCCATTAGTGCGGGAAATCATTTATTCTATTGTCAATGTGATAATCTTGCTTTATAAATGTCATGGGATCATTGAGTATTACAGTGAGTAACTAGCTTTTTGACCCGTCATCTCCACGGTAGTCATCAAATACCCATCTGCTCTAATCCCATTCTCCCTTCACCCATAGTATTGAATAGTATGGTGTTTCAAGTGTTCTGACAGTAGATTGGGGATCCGAGTTACAACTTTCTGCCTCAGACAATGAACCGAAACATGGCTATCAACTCATTCCTGACCCTCATGAAGCTCATTCTTCTCACCCTTCCTATTCACTTTCCTACTTTCTAACTTGTCTTTCATCTCATTGTTATTTGTTACTTTGCTGCTGTGAGATGTTCCACTAACCCGTCCAATAATAGGCATTACACTTCAAAGGTGAACAAGGTGACCTTAAGATATGCTTTGTAGCTTTAATATAAATTTATTTATGTCGTGGCTTCAATAGTTAGGAAAAGAGTTAAGATAAAATAAGATATAAGGAGAACAGAGCAGGAGGATTTGTGTTTATATTTTATATTTGTTTGTGTTCTTTTTGAGCTGTTGTTCTGGTCATACAGTTAATGATTTGAGAAGCTTTGGTGTACTTTCAGTGTCATAGAGATGTTATGGTGTAGATTTCATGAACTTGTAGGTACAGTAATTGAAAATCACGCAGCCTGTGTTTCCGTTTTACTTTAAAGGCCACTCTGATTATTGGTAAATGTACTTGATCAGTTGGCCTCTTGAGCTTATCTGTTTGTGCATGAGTCCTAAGGAGGGAGTGGTTGCAGATCATTTGGCCGTAGCTGTAAAAGTAGGACCTGTCCTGTAGTTCACACTAGCTGTACTCAAGCCAATGACCATGGTTGCTTTTCTTTAGAATATTTCTGAATAGTTTACTTCTAAATAAAAATTCATTGTCACGGATTACCCCTTGAATTGAGGATGATATCAGTCTACGGTCACAAGATCCTGCCATGGATCTTCATATGACTGAAACGGCCAATTCACAACTAGAATATCTTTAGGTAGATATCAAGAAACAATTGGTAATTCCTCCAATGACACCAATAAATACAGTTGCCTGCTCTTGTGCAAAATTGAAATATTCGTAGCCAAGTACGAATGCATTTATTCATTGAAGAGAATGGATTCATGTTGACAGGGAAAAGAAAGTGGTCAAATTTTTTTTTGCAGACAAGTGGGCAATCTAGTTCTACAGCAGAAGTGTGAAGTTTTTGACTATAAATTTTACTGTCGAGTTACTGAGGGAATTGAAGAGAAGCACAGTACAGATCACAAAATGAAAAGACTATGAGTGTGTTTGTTGTTTGCTATTCCTTATCTAGTTTTAGTCTGGCAGGGTTGCATTTATTCTCAGAGCACTTGTCCAGCTAGGAGGTACATTCCCCACCCCCAGAGTTTGAAACTTGTGCGCCGCAGGAAAGGAGGTTTGCAGGTCCTAGCCTACCCTGTTCAGTGTGACATATACACAGCTGTAGTTTCACAGTGTGGTTCTCTTGATTCACTCATACCCTTCAGAAAGATATCCTAATTGGGTTTTTACTTAACACTTTTCATGGACTCATTAATAAGTTAATTAATTGAATAGCATCACTGACGAGGGTATGGTTTAACCTCAAACTCTCCAGATTATTCTTTTAGCACAGTAATCACCATATTGCAATATGCTGTTAGATTTGACCTTCCTCTTTAAGACAGTAACATCATTCCAAAACTTCTGCTTTCTTTTAGTAAAATAAAAAAAGTTGTATTTTCTGAACCAAAGCATCAGTCACCACTGGGTTCTTTCAGTTCACAGAAGATGACATAACTAACCTTTTAATGCCAAAATTGGAGCCACTGTATTGAGGCTTGTTGTGTTACAGTTCCACTGGATTGTCAGCTGTCTCCGAGATGGAAGTGACTCAAACACCGGGGAGCAGAACAGACAGAGTCTGGCTGTGATTGCTCAACAACTGAATGTGCACTTTCTAGTGTGGATCATCTCACTTTGAAGTATTTCCTTTGCCAACCCTATCAGGTACACCAAGAACATACTTAGGGTACATGTCCACAGATCTGTTAAGTAAGTCACTTCCCCTAGGTAGTAATCATTTATGGTTTAGAAGATTTGCATCACATAATTTAGCAATCACGTAATTGCTGAACTGCACTGTGGAGAGCGTTAGTTCTCAGATGTCCGTTTCAAAGGAAACTTTCAAGTTCCTGTTAGCACTGATATTCTTAGTCATGCACCGTGCACATTGATCATCCCACGTCCTGCCAGAGAAAGCCATCACAAATGCTAAAAGTGTATGACTTCACATGCATATCTAGCTACTAAATAGGTTGCTTTCACACAGCCATGAATTGCAATGAGAGAGTGCCTTTATGGAGTATGGCATCCCAAGGTTCTTCACAGGAGCATTATGAAACAGAAATTTGATACCTAACCACACAAGATATTAGAACAAGGGCTTTAAAAGCTTGATTGAACAGGAAGGTTTCAAGGATCATTTAAAGGGGTGAAGTGAGATGGAGAGATTTGGGGAGCGAATTCTGGAATTTAAAGCGTCAGCAGGTAAAACAGGCCGTTCTGCTATAACACGTGTTTCGTTAATACAAATTTGCTGTAACACAATTGATAAATTGGGGAGACTGTTTCTAAGGCACAAACTTTTATAACGTGTGCTGGTTGTAATGCAATGATATCATCAATACTTTAACCGTTGTTTCTAAAGTGTGATTTTTGTACAATGCGGGGTTGCACAAGAATGGAACCATCGCGTTATAGAACAATCACCTGTACTTGTCAATGGTAGAGCACTCAAAATTGGAGGAACACAGAGATCTTGGAGGGTTATGAGGCTGTAGATATTAAAGATGAGCAGAGATACAGTTCCACAAAGGGATTTGAAAACTAATATGAAAACTTTTCTCGTTCTTTCTGAAATAACTCCACAAGAGGCTGGAATCTCATTGCCAAGTCACCCTTTATTTACACATGGAGAGCCCTTGACACTGATCCAGCTCCCTTGGAGCCAGATCTGAGTGAACAGGATCTAAGACGTTCTGTTCTTTTTTTCTTCTTTAGACATTCTGTTCTTTTTATATATTTTATTTAGACATTCTGTTCTTCTCTGTCAGATGGGGCTCCCTGATTGGACCAGGTTAACAGCCCTAATCAGGGAACTCCTATTTTCTGAGGTCCACCTGGCTGACCTCATTACAATCACTGTACTTTCTTAAGCAAGAGTCATTGTGGATGAGCAAGAATTGATGTAAGCTGGAGACAGCAGCAATTAAGTTTTGAAAGGTCTTGTGTTTATAAGAGTTGGAGATTAGAATAGTCAGGTCCAGAAGTAACAAAAGTATGAATTAGAATTCATCTACTTTAAGGGTCAAGCCAGAATTGGAGTCAAGTGATGTTCCAGAGATGGAAATGAGTGACCTTCTAGTTCCTTTATCACTTTGCGTTGTGCTTGCACTTTTTTAGACAGGGTGATGAGAGGGAGAGGTGTGCAGCAAAACAACAATTTACATTTGTGTAATGTCTTTAATCTTGCATATTCTCCCCATGTCTGCATGGGTTTTCTCTGATCGTCCAAAGATCTGCAGGTTAAATGGATTGCTTGTGCTAAATTGCCATAGTGCCCAGGGGTGTTTAGGCTATGTGGATTAACCTTGGGGAATGCGGGGTTACAGGTTTAGGGTAGGGGGTGGGTCTCAGTGGGATGTTCTTTGGAGTGTCGGTGTGGACTCACTGGGCCGAATGGCCTGCTCCTGAGTGTAGGGATTCTATAATTCTAATCAGAGGTAAATTTGCAACAGTCACCATGTCTTACTACCAACCACGTGGACCGCTCTGGACTGTTTACCTTTCAAGTTGTCACCAACTGCCTGACAACACTAGATCAGGAACCAGCAGGAGTAACTTGGTGCTAGAGTGATTCCTTTAAGTGCTTAGGTGAAAGTGAGGACTGCAGATGCTGGAAATTAGAGTGTGGTGCTGGAAAAGTACAGCAGGTCAGGCAGCATCCGAGGATCAGGAGAATTGACATTTCAGATAAAAGCCCTTCATCAGGAATTCCTCGGATGCTGCCTGACCTGCTGTGCAAATCCAACACCACATCCTCAACCTTTAAATGTTTGTCAAGTTTGTCCAAGGTTTGCTGGAAGCAGTAAGCCTTTGTGAATGTTAATGATGCATCCAGTTTCCTAGTGCAAAAATGAATCACTTTGTGCAGGGATGTACATCTTTAATTTAGTGCAGCAGTTTGAAAATATTGGCAACTGTCCATAAAGTGGGAGAAGCATGGTGTTTGAAAGGTGCTGGACCGAGTCTCAAAGCATTTTAATGTCTTTCATCTGCAGTAAACAGCAATTAACGTTGCATTTCTAAAAATAATTTGAGTTACTTGACCAAAATTATACACCCAGATTAAAAGCATAAGCAGCTGGCTGATGAATGCTTTTCTAGTGTTTGTTGAATAATGGGAAACAGTGTGAATATAAGTGGGTAACTGTTCGGAGAATATACAAGTCTTGTATGAACATTAACTACAGCTATCAAACTGAGGTCTGGCCACTTCCTTTGGAACTAGCTGAGCTGGTTTGCTTTTCCTGAACAGATCCATGCAGAATTTAAGCAATACTTGTGCATCAGGCTGAAATAATGAATGTCAGTGACTTTGGGTTAAGTTTACTTTAATGCGCATGAGCAACATACGAATCAGCACTTTGAAAGTGGTGACTCATTCTGTGATTGAGGTTGGAGTTACTAATGCCTTATTTGAGTGCTTTTGGAAAATTTTGTGTTGACATAAAATAATGGAAGGCAAATAAAGAGATGGGTTAAATGGGAAAGTTATGGAGGTCAGTTGGACCAAGTTCGATAAAAGTCTGCAGATTTAGAACGGAAAGCTGTGTCTTGCTGTGGTGTTGTAATAAAGGAAGTAGACATATGCTGTTTGCATAATATTTGATATTTAATTTAGAAATTTGTGTTTAGTAATCAATGACGGGAAAATATCTCATGATTTTATTAATGCTATTTGTGAGAATGGAATCAACTGAGAATTGTAGCTGGCTGGTTCATTGACGTCAAAGCTAAATTGTGAATCTCTGAAGTTTATTGGCTACAGATCATACTTGGAAGGTTGGGAGAAAGCCATTCAGCCCAGTGTGTCTATTCTGACTTTGATAAAACTATTAAGATAGTCATGTTCTCTCCTTTCAGAAAGCTCAGTATTTTCTGTTTCTCAAATAATTATTGAATTCCCTTTTTTGAAGCTGTCATGAATTTTGTTTCAATCACTCTTCATTTGGCAAGAATTTCATGTTCTGAGTTCTCTGCTTGTTTACAGAAAAATCTCCAAGTTCCTCCCTGCATTCTTTTGACAAGAAGCTTCATATTTATGGATTGGCCAACACGGTTACGGAGGATTTCCCTGTTTATATTGTTAAAACTCATGGATCACTAGGTTTTCAAAACTGAAGTCGTTTATATGCAGTAACATCCTGACATCCCAAAATCTGGACATCTTTCCAAAGACTAGTTGCCCAAAATGGCCTGATTGTGACTTTAATTATTAGGATATTTATCTTTTCTATTCCGTTCCTTCCCCACCAAGTCAAACTACATGCACAAACCCTCCCCCTACACCTAGCTACAACACTACACTCACATCTACTATCTAACTTTTCTCCTAACCTCCGTAATGCACTCCTGGTTTCACAATGGACACAATAGCTGTGATGTCCTTTTCCTTGAGACTTAAGGGACCTTCAAGGTCAGCATGGTGGCTCAGTAGTTAGCACGGCTGGCTCACAGCACCAGGGACCCAGATTCGCTTCCAGCCTCGGGCAACTCTCTATGGAGTTTGCACATATCTCCAGGTGCTCCAGTTTCCTCCCACAATCCAAAAGGTATGGAGGTCAGGTGGATTGGACATGGGCATTGCAAGGAAAGGGTGCGGGTGGAGGTGGAACTGATGGGATACTCCTCAGAGGGTCAGTGTGGACTTGATGGGCTGATTGGTCTGCTTCTGCACTGTAAGGATTCGGTGATTACCTGCTGGCCTTCTGATGCATATGTATTAAATTGTTGGCCACCTTTCGTCTTTGAAGCTAGCTGATTACCTCCTTAAACAAGAGATGATTGAGAGGAGATATGGTAGAGGTGTATAAAATCAGGAGGGATCTGGGCAGGAAGAAACTCTTCCCAAGAATTGAGAACAAGCAGTCCCTTAGTGGGGTGGACGGGGGGAGAGTGCAGGAGAGTTTCTAATGCCACTTGTGGTTAGGATCTGGAATTGCTGCCTGAGAGTGTGGAGGAGGCAGATTCAGTTATGGCCTTTCAGAGAGAATTTGATCAGTATCTAAAGAGGAAAGACTTTCAGAGCTCCAGGAAAATGGCAGAGCCGTGACATTGGTTAAATAACTTTTGCAGAAAGCCAATATGAACACGAGAAAATCTTTCTCAATGTAAACCAAAATTTTCTCAAATTTGTATCAATACTGGAGTTATTGTTTCTAAGCTCATTAACAACTGCAATTTTAAAGCACTGTCAAAGTAAAAACATGTTAAGGAAGAGGCAATCATTCATGATGTTTGGTGAGTTTGGGAAGAGCTGTAGCTCCATTTGTTGAATGGGCTGCTTCTTAAGTGTGTTGTACCTCACAAAACCATGACATCATCCTCACCTGAGCACCCCACTTTGATCCCCAGTGTTTGCAAGCTACTGCCCCATTTCTGATTTGCTGTTCCTCTCCAAAAACCCTGAATATATTGTCTCAACCCAATTTTGTGTGTATCTTTATCACCCATCCACACTTAAGTCTCTAAATCTTGATTTCTGTCCATGCCTCAGGATGACAGCAGCTTTAAACAAAGTCTTAAGTGTGAGGTAAATCATTCTGCCTTAACATTGTGCTTGGTGTCATACCCATCAACTCAAAGTGGTCCCATCAGTAAGCATCTTCACCAGTGCTTCATTCAAGTGCTGAAAATGCTCTCTCAACAAGCCAGGAAGATCGGGAGCAGGAAGATACGAATTAATACTGCGGGGTGCTTTTCATGGGTTAAGTGGGCATAATCTGAAAATATTACATGCCCACTAATATGCTTTTACTGAAGTCCTAGTGATTACATTATTTCTAATAGAGATAAATGAGAGAATAGATTTTGCATACCAAAGTGACAAGGAGCCAGTGGAAACGTTGGTTTGAATTCTTTTCCAATTTCTACATTAAAATAAGAAACAATTAAAATTGGTTTGTTACCTAGAACAATTCATCTATCGTTAAAATCTAATCAGAGAATGCTTTGATCTGTCTCCAGACTTGAATTCTAGATCTACTCTCTTATTCTTCACAATGTGTGCCAATTACCAGCTGGTGATTTAATCATTGCCATTAATCTGCATGCAGCCCTGCACTGTGTACACCTTGCTGCTTGACATTTTGCTTCAGTCATTGTGAAGGAGCTGTAGGCGGATGTCAAATGAACCTGTGATTTGGTTCCTTTCAGTGAAATGCATGCTATAATTCTGCTGTTAACAGAACCTGGACGCCCCAGGCCCAAGAAGAGAATCTCCTTTTCCCTGAGCATTTCTCCACTCCTTCCTAAGCCTAAAACTGTCTTTTCTCTTGGTTCTTCCTCAAGTGACGATGAATTTGATAGTAAGTAAACCTTGGACTTAAATATCTATCATGTTGTAATTTGTTCTTTTAAATGTTTACTTCCAGTATTTCAACAGGAATATGGTCAAAGTTTGCCAAAAAGTAGGCATAATAATTGGACCATAAACTCCCAAGTAGCTGATTCTACATGGTTACGTTTCAGGTGTTGTGTGAATATTGATATATCATTGAAATTTGTCAAGTCATAAACTGCAAGTCAATTGTTTATTAAGTCATGGACTGTTTTCAGCAGGTTATGGTGTAGAATTGCTTTCTCTGTTTTATTTTGTGACGAAGTACAGTCAGAGCTCCAACTCATTTTAAGGGTGGAAGATTTTTTTAAGTGCTATATTGCAAAATGACATGCACATTCTTCCCTAATAGTTTGCAATGTACTTGCGCGTGGCCCATCCAGAAAACAAGGCACTCAGAAACACGCTGCTGAAGTATTCCAATTCAATGGGTTTTTTTTGGAAAATCTCATTATTCAAAGTCCTTCTCTTTTAAGCGTTACAGTGGAAAAAAAAATGTGTAATGCCCAAACTCTGTTTCAGCTGCCAGAGTCTAGTTATCGTTGAGTGATTAAAGTCTCTAGTGATCTGAAATTTGGTTTAGTACCAATAAAGGGAATACAATATTTAGATGAGTGTTTTACTGTGCACTAACTGAAAATAGCTCAGGTCGTCTATAATTTTTCCATCACATTTTCATATGTAAAATGATCCTGTTTCAAAGCTAAACTTTATAAAAGTGGTATAAATACACCAAAAAGGAATCTTTCTCAGTACTGATTTTGAGAATTCTTCATGGTAACCTCAGCCAGTGTGGGAATTGAACCCATGCTATCGGCATCACCCTGTATTGCAAGCTGGCTGTCCGGCCAATCTTCCACTTCCTGGGCTAGGAAAGTGGAAATATTTGTCCAGTGTCAATACTACCTTTCTTTGTAAAGAATCCCCTGCCAGAAAATATATGTAAATATTTAGTCATGATGGGTTGAATTCAGCTGTGAAAGTTTCCATAGTTGGAGAGGTTGTCTCAACTAACTGGATATCTGAGCACGAAGCATTAGTATATTCCAGTAAAGAACCATGGGTGGGAGAGTAGAGAGCTGGCAGAAAAATATTTCCCTATATTTTACTGGCCATTAGCTTTTACTAGCCGCCAAAACTCGTGGATTAAAGTTCTGGAAATATGCCATCTTACATAGCCTGATGTACCAGGGAGATTGTTTTCCAGTAATCGTGTTCCAAATCTTCCCATGGCCTGTGAATGGTACAAATAGGCCAAAAAAAAATCTTGCTCAACATAAACAAATTTGAGAAAATCTTGGGTTCAGTACTGGGAGTATTGTTTCTGAGTCCATTACTCAAAAGGTGAAGTTAACTCTAAAACCGTTAAATTGGGTTAAGTCATGTTAATGAAGAGGCAACAATTCATGACGTTGGTGAGGCTGGGAAAAGCTGTTTATCCATTTGTAGCACAGGCCATCTATTTCATTCAAAGACTGAGCTTGTAGCTCAGTTGTGCACGACCGGCCTGATCCCCAGTTTGCTTCAATTATTTTGAGTCAGAGTTCCTCTTTCTCAGTTGTAGTCACTCCGAAAGAAGAAATACCAGGTTCCAGGCCTTTGACTGGCATCTACAGGGTGGCCCCCTATGTCCGCTGCTTTTATTTTGATTTATGCATCAGGGTTGTGAAACAAATGAGGCAAGTGTCCTTTGTAGGCAACTAAGTAAGTTGTCGATGCTAATGCTGGTATTTAAGTTGCTGAAAGTACAAGGAGAGCTTGGGAAGAGGGGTCAGAGCTTGGGGGTTCCAATATGATGCCTTCAAATGTTGAAGAACTTGTTGACCCTTAGAGTGTCAGATTTCATACGAACAAAGATGATCTAGATTGTGTCTGTGGAACTGTACCCAGCAAAGGATCAATACTTCACTGTAGAAATTATTTAGATATTACATCCTACAAGATAACTTGACGGTAGGAAGCAGAGGGTAATAGAAGGATGGTTGTCGGACGAGAGGCCTGTAACTAGTGGAGTGTGTCAGGGGTCATTACTGGGCCTATTACTGTTTGTTGTCTATATTAGTGATTTGGATGAGAATGTCCAAGGCATGATTAGTAAGTTTGCAGATGACACTAAAATAGGCAGTATCATGAACAGTGAGGAAGGTTATCAGAAATTGCAGCAGGATCTTGATCAGCTGGGGAAGTGGGCTGAGAAATGGTAAATGGATTTTAATGTAAATAAATGTGAGGTCTTGCATTTTGGAAAGTCAAATAACGGCAAGAGTTTCATGGTGAATGGTAGGGCCTTAAGGAGTGTAGTGGAGCAGAGGAACGTTGGCGTTCAGGTGCACAGTTCTCTGAAAGTGGAGTCCCAGGTAGACAGGGCAGTGAAGGTGGCTTTTGGCAAACTGACCTTCATCAGTCAGGGCATTGAGTATAGAAATTGTGAAGTTATGTTGCAGTAGTACAGGAAGTTGGTATTGGGGTATTGTGTTCAGTTTTAGACACTATTATAGGAAGGATGCTATTAAACTGGAAAGAGTGCAGAAGAAATTAACAAGAATGTTGCCAGGATTTAACAGGGAGAGGTTGGACAAGCGAGGACTTTTTTCTTTAGAGCTTAGGAGACTGAAGGGGGGATCTTCTAGAAGTGTATAAGATCATGAGATACATGGATATGGTGAATGCATTCAGTCTTTTTCACAGGGTTGGAGAATTAAGGACTAAAGGGCATCAATTTAAGGTTAAAGGGGAAAGAGTAAAAGGGAACCTGAGGGGAACTTTATTTACACAGAGGGTGGTACGCATTTGGAATGAGTTGCCAGTGGAAATCATTGAGGTGGGTACATAAACAACATTTAAAAGGCATTTGGACAAATACATGGATAGGAAAGGTTTGGAAGGATATAGGCCAAATGCAGGGAAATGGGGTTAGTTTGGATTGACATTTTGGTCGGCATGGACCAGTTTGGGCCAAAGAGCCTGTCTCCATGCTGTAGGACTCTGAGTCTATGAACTCAGGGGCTGCACGGTGGTTCAGTGGTTAGCACTGCTGCCTCACAGCACCAGGGACCCGGGTTTGATTCAAGCAACTGCCTCAGGCACCTGGCTGTGTGGAGTTTGCACATTCTCCCTTTGTCTGCGTGGGTTTCCTCCAGGTGCTCCAGTTTCCTCCCACAATCCAAAGATGTGCAGGTCAGGTGAATTGACCATGCTGAATTGCCTATAGTGTTAGGTGCATTAGTCAGGGGTAAATATAGAGTAGGGGAATGGGCTGGGTGAGTTACTCTTCGGAGGGTCGGTGTGGACTTGTTGGGCCGAAGGGCCTGTTTCCGTACTGTAGGGAATCTAAACTCAAGGTTGAGGAGGGCCTTCTTATGAAAGTTAACACCTGAATTGCACAAAGTTAGTTCTGTGTTAAATTGCTACATTTCTGTCTAAAACAGAACTCCATTAAATGGAAGCTGGTATGTAAGCACCAGAATGGATTAGTCCTGTGTGTGAACCAGTAGAAGAATAGAAGAATCTGCCCTGCAAATTCCATGTAATTAGGATGTCAACACAGAACAAAGACAGCAAATACTGTTCTATTTCTGATGTGAATGTGGAAGGGAGTTGTGTGAAGGTGGAAAATTGTTTCCATTTCTATATTAAGAGAAAGAACTGCGAATGCTGGAAATCTGAAGCAAATTGCGGAAACATTCAGCAGGTCTGGTAACATATGTGGAGAGAAAGCAGAGATAACTATTCAAGTCCAGTGATCCATCTGTAGAACTGAGACACTCCACATTGGAAGTAGAAATTGCTAGAGAAACTCAGCAAGTCTGGCAGCATCTGTGGAGTGTCTCAGTTCTGCGGATGGGTCACTGGCCTTGAATGGTTAACTCTGCTTTCTCTCCAATTTTGTGGGAGGCACGGTGGCACAGTGGTTAGCACTGCTGCCTCACAGCGCCAGAGACCCGGGTTCAATTCCCGCCTCAGGCGACTGACTGTGTGGAGTTTGCACATTCTCCCCGTGTCTGCGTGGGTTTCCTCCAGGTGCTCCGGCTTCCTCCCGCAGTCCAAAGTTGTGCAGGTCAGGTGAATTGGCCATGCTAAATTGCCCGTAGTGTTAAGTTAGGGGTATGGGTGGGTTGCGCTTCGGCGGGGCAGTGTGGACTTGTTGGGCCGAAGGGCCTGTTTCCACACTGTAAGTAATCTAATCTAAGTAAATGTTACCAAACCAGTAATTTCTTGGCTCAGCACCAGTATTTGAGAATTTCCAGTATCCTTCCCACAAAATCACAACCAGCAGAGGTGTCCTCAAGTGACCTTCTGCCTCAGGATATCAGGCTGCATCGTTTAGATACAAATGCAGCTCCAAGATTACAATGAGGGCTTTACATGGTCTTATCAATGGCTGTCTCACCTCTGAAGTTATAGATGGTGTTCCATTTGTCTAATATCATACAGAGCCAAGTGAATTTGTAAGAAATTATGTTGCTTCAGGGCTGTGAAGTTGTTTTTGGTTCACAGTGTACCTATAATTCCTGCCTGAAAATGTGTGAGAGCATTTGGTCATATGGGGCTGGGGTGGAACTGTAAAGTTTTCCATGGCTGTCCAAGCCATTGCGGCTTACTGGGCAATGATGGACATTGTATCCCAACAGAGAGCCAGTGCGTTTGGACTGGGGAGGTAGAGCAGCCATTTTGCCTGTCCCCTGTGAGACAAAGCTGTAATGGGTTGGGTGGTTACAGCTGGACAAATTTGGTGTCACTGTGACTTGGCGGTAGCCCAGTCAGAGATTGTGGGTTCAAATCTCAGACTGGTGGGTAGAGACCAAACACTGGTGTGCCCTGTGCAAAGAAAAATAGCAGAAAATGTTTATTGTAAAATGGTGAGTGAATGATAGTTACTCCAAAGCAGCAGAGTTTGTGAGGCTTTATGCTCACTGTGCTTAGCCATTGACAGACATCTGTTTGATAGATTGATTTAGATTCTCCACATGGGCCCACTTCAGGCTAGGCAAATGCTTCCAGATCAGTTTAAATAGGTGAATCATCTTTCAAAAGAGAACGCTTAATTTCTTTCAGGAAAATAACACAGTTGATGGAAAGTTCAGTTCCTTTGGTAGTTATTGATCATCTACAGGTAGGCTTCCTTGCTCAAACTCTTGTCCATTCCTGCATCCTGTCGGAAGACTTGCTGATTCAGTCTGACGTTCCTTGTGCTTTTTCTCACCTGTTTGTGACCTCCCACCCATGTGATTTCAACCATGGCTAGTTTTCAGCTTTCTGTAGATCCCAGCGGGGTCAAAATCAATTGCACATTTTGTACAGTTCAATACAATTGTATTTTATATCATTTAATTGTTAATTGACTGCATAATTTCTTTAAAGAAGCAATAAAATGTAAGTTAAGAATTATGGTCTGATCCACTCTTTTACTGTCTGATAAAATAGACTTGTTTAACCACAGGGACGTTACATACATAGGCCGAGAGGTGAGGAATGTTACTTAAATTTATTTTGCGATTTACAATGCTTAATTTGAATCATCAGGCAGTTAAATGCTCAAGTCCAAGGACAAGGGATGACTTCGACCTGTTTATTCAATGAGCGTGTTTCTGAAACAGAAAGAGCTAACATTTCTATGTGTCTGCTGTCACTCCAGCCCACTCCCAAATATGCCATCCTCACCCTATGTGTGGCTTCTAAATAAAACTGTATTCACAAGTGGGAGAGAGTGAGGACTGCAGATGCTGGAGATCAGAGTCGAGAGTGTGTTGCTGGAAAAGCACAGCAGGTGAGGCAGCGTCCGAGGAGCAGGAAAATTGACGTTTCGGGACGAAGCCCTTTATCAGGACCTGCTGTGCTTTTCCAGCAACACGCTGTCAACTGTATTCACAAGTTGCCAATTTCCCACTGTGCTGCCCATAGGATATCAAGACAATGGAGTATTCAGGTATTTTAACAAGTGGGTGATCATTGAATCACTGCACATTTTTAAAGCACATAAATGTGTTGTGTTGTGATCAGCAAGCGGAGTCTTTGGGTGAGGGTTATTTTTAATTAGCAATATTTTGTACAGCTAAAAGGTATGGTAAAGGTAACATTGCTATTGTCTTACCGGATCATAGGGCTGCACTCTTATTAGAGAGAGACAACAGGTGTTGGTTGAACCTGAGGGTCTCCACACCTTAGGCAAGGGGAGGGAGAGTTTTTCATTGTAATCTCAGCCAATGCAGGAATTGAACCTGTTCCATTGGCGTCACTAACCAGCTGCCCAGCCTACTGAGTTAACCAACCCTCTACTCCTAGAACACACTTTGTTGTAAAGAAAAATGTGCATTTATATAAATCTCATTCTGATTTTATTTCTAGATTTTTGCCTTAAATGCTTGGAGGAAATCTGTATATATAACTCATTTTGAACATGTGAAACTGGTTGCCAGCTGACTTCTTTGAATGAAGTTATTCCCAATGTCTAAAATAATTCCATCGCTTTACTGTACAACCTTCATCTATTAATGTGTCCTTTGTAGTAATTATATATATATATATATATTAGTATAAATGTGGCCATTTCAGTTATTTGTCATTTCTGTACTTGTGCTATTTTGATTTTTAACAATTAACAAATTTCTACACTTGTGAAATTACGAAAATATTAATATTGGAACTTTCCCCTCCAGATTTAAGGTCGTCCATCAGTAACTCTCTGGGCCAGAGGTAAGTGACTCCAATTCACTGTTAGTAAGTAGAACTTTTTTAAAATAGTTTGTTTGAGCTAGGACCCAGACCCAATGTCAACTAATTATTTTCTGTCTCTGCTTTCCTAAACATTCTGAAGTTTGTTGAGTACTCTCAGTTTTTAAACTTTATATATATAAAAAACGAAAGTCATATCTTCACATAGAATGATTAAATCTCCAAAGTGGGGCCTCCCAGCTCATCACACCACATCCTGTTTCTCTAAGAGCAGCTCATTCCCCTGTAGCCCTATAAATCTTGTCAGATAATAATGTAATTCCCTTTTGAAACCATGACTGAATCTTCTTCCACCACATGGTCAGTCAACTCCACTCTCACAGTCATGAATGGGTACCCATCTTCCAGCAGGAGATCTTTAACTCTCTTATATGGTGTGGGCATCACTGACAAAGCCAGCATTTGTTGCCCCTCCTCAGTTCCCTTTGAACTGCAAGGCTTGTTTGGCCATTTCTGAGAACTCTTAAATATCAACAGATTGTAGTGGGTCTGCAGTCACCTGTAGGTCAGGCTGGCTATCAATAAGGTACACTGGTTCCTGCGCCCTGCCCCAATGCAGCACATTGAAACCAGATGCAATGCCTTCAGCTTTTCTACCACCTTATCTGATGCATCATAGATAAAGATTAAATCTGAACCTGCTAGTTTCCGTGCTTTATACCTGATATTAACTGGACATTTAAAATCATAGAATCCCTACAGTGTGGAAGCAGACCATTCAGCCCATCGAGTTCACATCGATCCTTCGAAAAGTATCCCACCCCATATCTATCCTGTAGCCCTGCATTTGTCAAAGCTAACCCACCTTAGGGCAATTAAGCCTGGCCAACCCCACCTAACTTGCACATCTTTGGATTTGGGAGGAAACCGGAGCACCTGGAGGAAACCTCACAGCACCAGTGTCCCAGGTTCGATTCCAGCCTCGGGCAACTGTCTGTGTGGAGCTTGCACGTTCTCCCCTTGTCTGCGTGGGTTTCCTCTGGGTGCTCCGGTTTCCTCCCACAGTCCAAAGATGTGCAGGTCAGGTGCATTGGCCATGCTAAACTGCCCATAGTGATAGGTGCATTAGTCAGAGGGAAATGGGTCTGGGTGGGCTAGTCTTTGGAGGGTTGGTGTGGACTGGTTGGGCCGAAGGTCATGTTTCCGCACTGTAGGGAATCTAATCTAATACACTGGGAGAATGTGCAAACTCCACACCGTCATCCGAGGGTGGAATCGAACTCTGGTCCCTGGCGCTATGAGGCAACAGTGCTAACCACTGAGCCATCGTGCTGCCTGATGGCATTCTGGCATTGCTTTAAAAGCGCCTTCCTTAACCTCCCCATGCATTCTTTGACGGACTCCTCATCCCCCTCAACCCCTATCCACATAGAATCTGCTGGGTTTTTTTGCTCATTACAGTGGGTTCATGATTACCTATGAGCCTATAGTTTATATTGTAATGCATTGTGTTCTGCCTTGCGTACAAATTGACTTGTGAAGGGACTCAGAAACAGAACCTATTTACAACCCAGGGACTGCCTGTACTAATTATTATATCTCCTGCACCTTCTATGTGATTTAATTGCCCATAAAATCATAAAGAAATTCCTGCAACAAGTCTCAAAGCTTGACCATGTTTTAAATACAAAAATAAAATACTGAGAATGTTGGAGATTTCAAATGAAAACACACAGTGCTGAAGAAACTCAACAGGTCAGTGAAGACAGAAATAGATTTAATATTTCAAGTCCAAAATGAAGTTTTCTTAGAACTGAAGAGTGTTGTAAAAATGATGGCTTTTATATTGTAAAGAGAAAGACAGGGAGGGGCAGGTGGTGCAAAAGTGATGGTTGTGGGATTGTAAAGAATGTGCAAAAACAGTCTATCATGGAAAATGGAAACGGTGCAGTAAAGGAAGGCAAGAGAAGCTTCAGAGATGGCTCTAGTAAAGGCAAGAGAAAGGCAGACATTGGAAGCAAAATTTGTGTATTTTAAGTTTTCTATCGGCTGGACAATTCTACTTAAAATAGGGAAAGCAAAATGAAGGGCCGAGACAGTTGGGAACAGCTAAAATAGTATATGTGGTTATTCAAGAATTCTGGATGGAATTATCTTTCTGAGATGATACAACATCTTGTCCAGGAGAAGCGTCAACAGAGACAAGAGTTGGCCAAAACAAATTCAAGGTGAGATTTAAAACTGAAAGCAGTAAGTACTCTATGAGTCAGGTTGCACTTGTGGAGAGAGAAACAGAGTCACCATTTTGAATCCAAAGTCACTCTTATTCAGGCCAAAGTTGTGTGTATGTTGAACGTGAAACATAAAGTCTGCTTCTCTATCCAGAGAGGTTGCAAGATCTGCTGAGTCTCTCCAGCATTTTGCTTTCATTCCAGATCTTAGAGTTGTTTATGCCTTAATTGTATAGCATTTCCGAAGAGGATTACAGCCAAGTGCCCCCGAGTCCAACAAGGAAGGATTTGGAAGGGAAAGGCAGCACTAAAGTCTCTCGAACTTTCAGCTACCTCAAAAATAAGATGTCAAGTGGAAAACACAAGAACAAGGTACGTACTAATGAAGTTCTTTTATAACCTTGTCCGTACACCAATTATGGGGTAAACGATAAAAGTCCTGAAAGACCCTATGGTCATGCTTATCCTCTTACCTTACCTCATTGTCCCACCCAGTGGGACAACCCAGACTTAGCTCACTTCAGTGAGGCTGCTGAGATCTGTGAAGATTATGGAATGGGGAAACAACATCTGTCGTTGATGTTTGTTTTTGGGGTGTGACTGCTGCTGATAAGATCCCATTCATTTGCCTTGAGAAGGTGGCAGTGAGGGATTCTGTTTCACCTGCTACAGTATTGCGGTGAGGGTAATCCCATTTTGGGAGCAGGCGCTTTCAGGAATCAACCCAGAGCTATTGGGGAAACAAAGCTATGTGACCGAATCAGGATAACTTGCTGATTTAAAGGAGAACAAGGAAGTGTTAGTGTTTCCATGATATTAGTGCTGTTCTCTATTGTCACTGGCAGAGAGCCCAGGGAAGAAAAATGAAGATGAGAGAAGCTTGTATAAAATTTGTGATCATTTCTGGTGTGTTTTCAGACACCAGCACTGTCGGTCTGGTGATATATGTTGTATTTGTGTCTACCAGCTCTATCTTAGAAGTTTTGGGTAAATTTATTGCCATCAATCCTCCTTGTTGACATGATGTGGAGATGCTGGGATGGACAAGCTCAGAAGTCACATGACACCAGGTTATAGTCCAATAGGTTTATTTGAAATAACAATCTTTCGGAGCACTGTCCCTTCATCTAGACTTCACCTGAGCAGTGGTTTGTGGTTTCAAATAAATCTATTGGACTATAACTTGGTGGCATGCGACTTCTGATCTTGTTGGCATGACTACCAAATACTGATGCAGTATGGAGAAGGATGGTGTTTCTGGTAGAGGACAGGCTCCATCTTGGTAGAGGAGGTTTGTTACTTAATACTTAATAGCTAGTTACATCAATCTGTTTTGCACGAGAGGCTTTTTCTAAGACTTCAGGCAAGACCTAAGCATAAATACATAGGCGGCTCAGTGATTAGCACTGCTACCTCACAGCGCTAGCAATTCAGGTTCAATTCCAGCTCTAGCACCTGTCTGTTTGGTGTTTGCATGTTCTCTCCATGTCTGCATGGGTATCCTCCGGGTGCTCCCATTTCCTCCCACAGTCCAGAGATTTCCAGGTTAGGGTAGATTGGCTGTGCTAGGTTGTCCCGTAATGTGCAGGCTAGATGGATAGCCTTGGAAAATACAGCATTATGGGGATAGGGTATGGGTTGGGTCTGGGACGGGTAGTCTTCGGAGAGTCGGTATGGATTCGATGGGCTGAATGGCCTGCTTCCACACTGTAGGAATCCTATGGTACTGTTAGATACACAGAACTTAGCAGTGAACTGGAACTGTATGAGAATTGATAACAAAGTGGTTAGCTCCTCCCAGGAGCTAATGGCAGTGGCTGATTTTGTGATGTCTGTTAAACCTTTCAGGCACTAACTATCTTATACAACAACATTAAACGTGTGATGATGATGAGATCATTTATTCTTACCTCCTCAAATACCAAGTACATGAGGCCTTGTGTTGCTTTGTGGGTGAGGGACATATTTGTTGATTTCATCAGTGGAGCTCTTGCTCCCTCTGGGTCTTTGCGGCAACGTTTGAAGTTGCTCATTCGATGGGAGGTGACGCTACACTGGACTGGTGTTGGTGAGGGAGCAGGGCAGTGCTGTAATTCCAGCAAAAATCCAAATGCAGGAGGAGGGCACCAACATTTGTTGGGCAGCCAACAGGGTCTTCACAAACTCTGGCACTGAGGGAGGGGAATGTATTTGTATAATGCAGAGGTCCTGCACCAGAACTGCAAGGTAGCTTGACGTATCATTGGTTAGCAAAGTACTGTTTGTATCAGGTATAAGAATTCCTTGTTCTACACCGCAACAAGCTGTCGATCATGCTGCAAGCAGCAGATCTCATGTTTCTACATTTGCCGTTTAATTTCCAATATATGGCTTTTGTAAATATCAGTCTACTGTAAAATGGGTGATTTTTGTTTCTTAATTGTATAGCCATTTAAATGCTCTAATTTGAGAAGATATGGTATTAACAAAACATTAGTTTTACAACATGAGAGCACATCATCTAACCAACACGTTTCTTGAAATTATTTGTTTTTAATGACAGGAATATATCTGTGCTCAGCAACTAAGTTGTTTTTTGAGTACAGGGTGATGATAATCACCAAATACGGGAGTAGTCTGTTATTTATAGTTATTTAGTAATCAACCTGTTCAGAAATGTTAATATACATCCTGGACAGACTTCCTAGCTTAGAGATAGGGATAATACACTGTGACACAAGAGCCCTCCTGGTTCAGAGGTATATATTTTATGTTTTTCAATCAACCAGATTTGAGATGGTATTACCTCCAGAAAAGGTGGGACTTAAATCTGGACCACCTGGGCTCAAAGGTAGGGCCACTGCCAATGCACCACTGGCTCCTTCTAATTCAGTCCTGATTTTTTCTTAATTAATCAATTTTTCTCATCAGCCTGCACAAAGATGTTAATACACTCCTCCTGAGCAGGTGGGACTTGAACTTGGGTCTCCTGGCTCCAACGTTAACACTATCACTTTACCACTTGAACCTGTTAAAGGAGAGCTCTTCATGGTGGCCTCAGCTGATGTGGGAATTGAACCCATGCTGCTGGGACTAATCTGCATTGCAAACCAGACATCCAACCAATTGACCTAGCCATCCCCTTTGGCTTGGAGGTAAATTAATCTCTTGAATAGCATTCACCTGCATCCATTCAACTGCAAACACCAGGGACAATGTACAGTTTCCCTGAAAGTTTCCCATTCAAGGGAAATTAATGATGGGTAACAGATGCTGTCGGCATCATTCCCAGAAAGATGTTTTCAAAAAGAGAGAGTGCAATATTTTTAAAGAGAATTTAATTGATTATTTGAAATGATGGAAGATTCTAGCCTAGAGAGCAGATTAGTTTTGTATTACTCTTGTAAAAGGATGAGGGGGAAGCTGAATAGCTGCTTCCTATGTTCTACCTCTGTGTTAATATTGACCACTAATCGGGCTGTAGGCTTTTTAAAAGATGGTCACTTTTTTATCATTTAAACCCTGTCATTCGGAGGGTTTTCTGGGTTCTGTATCTTTGTAGCATTGTGGATTATTAGCATAGAGGTGATGTCATCTGAAGGAATCTGTGGTCATTACATTGCTAGACTTTCACAGTTACACTTGCAGCTTGCAGTATCCAACTGAGTTCTGACAAACCACTGATGCAGACAGTGATAGGATAAGATGTAAATGTGCACTAAGGCATTCAGGGCATCTTTATAAACCATGAGTGTGAAGTTGGTGTCTCGCCATCGTCTGGAGATTTCACATATGTCATTTCCTGGGCATGATGAAACTGTTTGAAAATTTCTCAGGTCAGGAAGTACACCAGCTGGTCCCCAATCAATTGTTCGCTTCCATCCCTCTGTTACTGAGAGCAGTGGCCCAGATTTGAGTTTCTTTATTATTTAATGAGATCGGTGTGTTGCTGCCAGAGCCAACACTTGTTGTCTATCTCTAACTGCCCTTCAGTTGACTGGTATTGCTGGGCAGTTACTGACAGCATTTTTGGGGTCAACTACATTGCAGTGGATCTGGAATCACACGGATGCCAGACCGAGAAAGATTAGCAGGTTTCCTTCCCATACAGACATGAGTGAGCCAGGTTTGGTTTTAGTGATTTGTGATCACCATTAGTGAAATTAAGTTTCAATTTCCACACAGTCATTTAAAATCAAGTTCCACCAGCTGCCATGGTAGGATTTGAGCCCGTGTCATTCTCTCCCTACCCCTATTTTCTCCCCCCACCTCCCACCTTTGTCCATCCCAGACCAAGACGAGGCACCTACATAGCATGTGCTATGACACATCTCTAGAGTAGGTGAGGTCCAAACCTGGGTCTCCTAGTTGGGAGATCTTTGTCTACATAGTCAGTGCACATTTGTCTGTAAGGGCTATCAGTGTTCTACTTCTCTATGAAAGCAAGCACATCAAGATCACTCGTCGGTAGGAAAACTCTATGGCATATCTTTAACATGCTTATATAATTCTTAATATATAATCCTTAATATATAATGCTTACATTATCCTTAACATTATTAAATAAATGATTTGGATGTGAGCATGACAGGTATAGTTAGTAAATTTGCAAGTGACACCAAAATTGGAGGTATAGTGGATAGCAAAGAAGGTTATCTCAGATTACAATGGGATCTTTATCAGATGGGCTGAGAAGTGGCAGATGGAGTTTATCTTATCTAAGCAAATCTTTGCAGGACTTATACACTTAATGGTAAGGTCCTGGGTAGTGTTGCTGAACAAAGAGACCTTGGAGTGCAGGTTCATAACTCCTTGAAAGTGGAGTCGCAGGTAGATAGGATAGTGAAGAAGGCATTTGGTATGTTTTCCTTTATTGGTCAGAGTATTGAGTACAGGAGTTAGGAGGTCATGCTGCAGCTGTACAGGACATTGGTTAGGCTACTGTTGGAATATTGTGTGCAGTTCTGGTCTCCTTCCTATTGGAAGGATGGTGTGAAACTTGAAAGGGTTCAGAAAAGATTAACAAGGATGTTGCCAGGGTTGGAGGATTTGAGCTGGAGGGAGAGGCTGAACAGGCTGGGGCTGTTTTCCCTGGAGCATCGGAGGCTGAGGAGTGACCTTATAGAGGCTTATAAAATCATGAGGGGCATGGATAGAGTAAATAGACAAAGTCTCTTTCCTGGGGTGGGAGAGTCCAGAACTTAGGGGAAAGATATGAAAGAGACCTAAAGGGCAACTTCATGCAAAGGGTGGTACATGTATGGAATGAGCTGCCAGAGGAAGTGTGGAGGCTAGTACAATTGCAATATTTAAAAGGCATCTGGATGGGTATATGAATAGGAAGGGTTTGGAGGGATATGGGCCAGGTGCTGGCAGGTGGGACTAGATTGGGTTGGGATATCTGGTCAGCATGGACAAGGTGGACCAAAAGGTCAGTTTCCATGCTGTACATCTCTATGATTATGGTTGTATGTGACGCATGCCATTTAAATGCAAGCTGTGCTTTGTTCTATGTAGTGAGCCTCATTTGTACCATTGAATAGGAATAACGAGCAGAGGGAGACACTGCTGTCATGGAGGAAAGGGAAAATTGAAAGCAGAGGAGTGTGTACACTGACATGGTCAAGCTTTCCATGTCTCCCACTCGGGAAGCGTGAGCTCCTCCAAATCTCTACCACTAGCAATACTTAACTTGTACCGTTGCCCCTCCACCTATCACCACTGACCCAGTAAAGCTTCAACTACTTAATCCTGGCCTTTCAACTCCTTGCACAGTCTCACCCATCTATCTGTCTATAATCTCCTTCAGCTGTACGACTTCCATGATCTCTGAGTTCCACTATTTCTAGCCACTTGCACATCCCCAATTTTCATCATGTTTTGATTGTCAAACATATTTGCAGTAACCAAATAGAGGTTTATGAAAGCATGAGGGACATGGATAGGGTGAATGGACAAGGTATTTTTCCTAGAGCGGGAGAGTCCAAAACTATAGAGTATAATTTTAAAGTGAGAGGGAAAAGATTTAAAAGGGACCTAAAGGGCGACTTTTTTACGCAGAGGGTGGTGCATGTATAGAATGAGCTGCCAGAGGAAGTGGTGGGGACTGGTACAATTACAGCATTCAAAAGGCATCTGGATATATATATATGAATAGGAAGGGTTTAGGGGAGTATGGGCCAAGTGCTGGCAGATGGGGCTGGATTAATTTAGGGTATCTGGTCCTCATGGACAGCTTGGCATGAAGGGCCTGTTTCCGTGCTGTACAGCTCTCTTACTCTGAGCTCTGCAATGCCCTCTCTCTATCTTTCTCTTCCTTTAAGACAACCCTTAAAACAAATTTCTGACCAAGCTTTTGTCATCTGGACTAATATTTCCTTATGCATTTCCATGTAAACTTTTGACTATTAATGCCTCTGTAAAGCACCTAGATAGTTGTCATCATATTAAAGCTGCTATGTAAATCTAAGTTTTTGTTGGTAGGCCTTCAGATAGATGGCTACAGATTGACACCAGTAGAGGGCTACAAAGAGACCACAAAAATAGTGTAACCCTCCCTGGGGTTAAAGTGATCTGCGGGTCTCTTTTTAAAATAAAAATTTATATAATTATATGTCATTTTATGTTAGATATTATTTTCAGCTGCACTGGTAGTTATCTTATCTTTTAAAAAAAAACTTTTTAAAGCAAAATGACTGTGAAAATTGTATTTATTATGGTTACATTAACCCATTTTACTAACCATAGATTACTAAACATAACCATAGATTACACTAAGTGTAATAATCAAGAATTCACATGGAAACAGTTAATTTTATTATCAAGCAGAAACGTTGCCCAGAGTTTAGTTTTCAGTTTAATTTTGAAGAAGTAAAGATATATTGTTATTTTAAGAATTTGTAGGAGAGCCGTTTAGAAGGCACCAAGGTGAAAAAAGACAGCTTTACTTTAAAATGAAAATAGAGAGGAAATGTTCCCTTTTTATTTTGAAGCTTAATGCTTCTGAAAGACTTGCCGGCCGAGACCCTATAAAGGGTTGCCTCCCCCTCTCCAGACCCCAACTTCCTCTGACTGAATTGTACGTCATGGGCAAATTGAGACAGTCAGTTTATTTTCTTCTGTAACCAGAATGCAAGAGGCAGAATTCTCCTGAGCTGAGTTATGTCGTGGATTAAATTTTCTATAACGCAGTCAAGTCCGTTCAAAGTGGTAGGTAATAAAATGATTCGCAGTGCAAATGATGTTAAACTACCATGTTTGCTCAGGAAGTGAAAGCTTAAATGTTCACAACTGTTAACGTCTTCATTTTGGCTGCCTTTTCTTGGTTTCCTGTTTACAATCTGCTATGATAGACTCCCATCTCCAATCGTGGTGTCTAATATTTCACTGCTTTTTGAAATTAAATCTTTTGCAAATGTTTTAACAGTGTCTGTTCCCTGTTAACGCAGTTGGGAGCTGTACTGTCGTGTATGTTAATATAGATTTCGGTTTTTATAGAAACCGTCAGGCAACAAAATCTATTCTGCAGTGTTCCAGGGAAGATGAATCTTCTTTGGTTTTATGCTGAGTCCAAAAAAGTTAGTGAAAGCAAAGCTGTTCATAATGTTGAATTTGAATCCAAGTATTTGTTTATGAAATGAGCAGAGACAGCTGTCTTGCATTAAGGATAAATGATGGTATAAAGCGAGGCAATATATAGAGCAATTACCAGGAAAAGAGGCCATTTGGAATTCTCGCTGAATGCCGCTGAGTTATTGAGACAGGGATCAGAATATAATGTTGAAAGTTGGTGAATCACTATGGTTTACTAAAGGAATTGTGGATCTTGAAGAAAGAGCAATGTTTTTGTGTGTTAGTCCTAACCTCAGTGTTTGTCACTTATTTCCGATGTTGTGCTTGCCTATTAGACTATTGTACGAGACTGGTATGTTTGAGGTCAGTTTGGATTCAGCTACTAACAACTAAGACAGTGCAGGATGAGCATTGAAAGGCAGGGATTATTGCTCATTCTGATTCAAAGCATTGCAGCATCGTCACCATGAAGCTACTCTTTGTCTAAGTTTGTCTGAGTCTGGATCACTCCCAAAGTACTACTTCCTGTACTGTACTGCAGCCATTGGTGATGGCTTACTAGCAGGATAAAGGTTACACATCCAGCATCCTCATGGGTCCCTGCAGCTGGTCACAGGAGATATTGGAAAAGGGGATTTCCTTCCAGCAGTAGCCAAATTAACTATAGATGCTGGAAACATGGAGGAAAAGCACAAACAAAAGAGGGAGAGGAAAGGTTACTGTTTCACATGTATGACCATTGATCAGAATTTCTGATGAAATGCCACAGACCTGAAGGGGTAATTCCATCTCTCCCTCAGTAGATGATGCCAGGCTTGCTGTGTAATCTTCACATTTTCCTGCAATTTGGCTTTTCTCCCTTTTGCCCCTCCTCTCCCACCCCCAGTCCCCTTGGTCTTTCTCTCTCTCTTCCTTGCACACTTTCATGCATTCCCTCTCTTGCTCTCTCTCATGCATGCACACACCCACCCACCCACCCCCATGCCTCTCAGCAGCAATCTACTATCACTTTGTCACAGGGTAAATGTGGATGGGGGAAACATGCAACTCGTCTTTCTTCATTGAGCTAGAAAGTTCCTTCATAGGAAAGATAAGGAGGCTTTGGAGAGGGTGCAAAGAAGGTTTACCAGGATGCTGCCTGGACTGGAGGGCTTCTCTAATGAAGAGAGGTTGTCTAAGCTTGGACTTTTCTGTCTGTAGAGAAGGAAGAAGAGAGGTGACCTGATTGAGGTATACAAGGTAATGAGAGGCATGGAAAGAGTCAATAGCCAGAGACTTTTCTCCGGGGCAGGATTGACTGGCACGAGGGGTCATAGTTTTAAGATATTAGGAGGAAAGTATAGAGGAGATGTCAGAAGTAGGTTCTTTACGCAGAGAGTTGTGAATGCATGGAATGTGTTGCCAGCGGTGGTGGTGGAAACAGAGTCATTAGGGACATTTAAGCAACTGCTGGACATGCACATGGATAGCAGTGAGTTGAGGAGTGCGTAGGTTAGGTTATTTTATTTTCGATTAGGAATAATCCTTGGCACATCATGGGCCGAAGGGCCTGTTCTGTGCTTTACTTTTCTATGTTCTCTCTATTTGGTTCCAACAAAAATTCAGATTTACACCATTACTCAAAATTAAATATCGATTGTAATCTTTGATCACTGCATGTGAACTTCAGACATCACTTCTAAATTTGCCTTTTATGGGTTTAAACCTGTGTCTTGGACACAATATCAATGTAGTTTGTGTCTGTACAAGATTGCCTCTATACAGAACAACCTCGGTTATCCAAACATCAATTATCCGAATTTCGGATTATCCAAACAAGATCTCAAGGTCCCATAAAAATGTTATCTGAACAATCGGTTATCTGAACAAATACTTGCCACCCATCTCGTTCAGATAATCAAGGTTTTTCTATATTGGTTTGTCTGCTGTAGGTCCCTTTAATCGTATGCATTGCAGAGCATTTGCCTCTGATCAATTCCACATTTTTTTTGGGCGGTTGCCAACATGTTGCGAAAAACACAGCTCTACTTTGTCACTTCGTAAATAAATACAGGAACAGCTTCTGTAGCACATGGGTAAGGAAGTGTTTTGTAAGAAAATTCAGAGATGTTGCAGCAGATGTTACACAGTTAGAATGGGGGAGGTTCATTGGCAGGAAGCTTGGTTTAGTCTTGGCTCAGTGTTGACATGACTTGTTTTCTTTCTCTCTCCTCTGTCTCTGACCCCCTCTCTCTCTCTCTTTTTCTTTCTTGTTGCTGATTCTGCATGGCATCTTCCTCATTCACCTGCAAGTGCAGGCAATTTTGCCTTGTGTGGCATTGTATTCAGCCCCAATCCTGTTGTGAGCTGCTGTCCACCCATGTACACGCTTCAGATGTTATTGAATATGATCACGAAATGTTGTGCCTCCCTGATTTACTTTATTTCTCTAATTCAAAGATATTGAAATATCAGGGCTGTTGACACTTACTATTCAACAAAGACTAAGAATTGGAACTGCAATTCCCTTTTGGCTTAATATCTCGATGCATTCAATCACTTGTCTGTCCTGTGGGCCCACTGATGAAGGAGATATTCAATTGAGGGTCTCTATACTTGTTCTCTGAGCTGTGGGTCTCCAAAGTTTAAAACAAATTAGCTTTTGAATGACTTTATTGTGAGCAATGTAACAGCTGCTTAGAATGTCTATGAAAGTTCTTAGAAACATCCACGCGGGGGAGAGAATCGAGACCAACTTGGGGTCAAATTAACTTTTACGAAGGATTTTAAAGGTGGGGAGAGAAGCAGCTTGGTAGAAAGTTGGCTGTTTTCAGGTATTGAGGGTTAATCGCTAGCTGGAAAGCCTAAACCATCATAAACAGAGGAAGAGGCTAGAGCAAATACAAGAAACCACCATTGGAGTCTGGTTGCAGCTGTCTAAAGTGAGTGAAGAAGATTTGTTCCTGGGACTATGAATTTTGAACTCAATACAAACTGGACCATGTGTTGAGCATGATGCAGCATTTAATTCTGCTCATCTTTACCATTCGCTGATATCGCTTTACCATAAGCCTGCCTCGCATATTTCCTTTAAACTTTCCTCCTCTCACCTTAAATCTATGCTCTCTAGTATTTGTCATGTGAAAATGGGCCAATGAAAGATTTTACTGATGTTTCCACCCAATCAATTCCAGTCCTGTCATTTCCATTTGAACCCTGGTTATGGCACTGGGTAAAATGAGCTTTTCCTGGTGTTAGTGAGGCCAACATATGAAGAACTTGAGAGCTGTAACGTGATGAGTTAAAGATTATACTATCATAAGCCGATTGAACTCACTCAATTTCAGAATCAGTGAATGCTCTGGGAAAATAACATTGTTGAACTGTTAAGACTGGGAGAACTCTGTTTAATCTCTTTGGTTGTCTCCTGCTGCTAACCCATACTTTCACAAGATTGTAAATCTAAAACTTTATATTTCTGAATCATCCCCCCTCAAACCTTTGAAAGCCAAGTTTCAGCATCATATTGCCACTATTCCTGAGTTGCTTTGCACATCGCGTTGTGTGGAAACCGATGAGGCCTTTGCCCAAAACTTAACTTGCATCCAGTGATGTGGTTAAGGGTTCCTGACTGGTGATCCAGATCCCAGAATCCTCTGTAAACAGTTCAATTCCAACAGAACAGTTTGAGGGTTTAAATTTAGTTTACAAAAATCGAGCTGATGGTACAGTTGTCGTTGGGAGTATGTGGATATGAACTTTAATAATGGGGGTGGGTACTATAAGTTTTGTTTCCTGTATTAATCACCACTTCTGCATAGATCTCTGAGGTCACGGCTGGGCAGTGAGTACTGGAACAGAAGATGATTGGTTCACACACCAATCGGCGTGCGCAGACTCTCCAAGGAGCTGCGCAGTGCACGTCTTCAGGAAAGCATTGGCCATAAGCTCCACCCACTGTGGAAATATTGTGGGCAGTGCAACTTAGGATTTCAAAGGAGAGAGACCTAACATCTGGTCTTCCTCAAAGTCTCTGTAAAAATATTTATCTTATCAGTACAACCTGTAACTAGCTGCTGCTATGCAAAATCACAGGATTTTTATGATGCTGAGAGAGATTGGTCCACTTGGCTTTTCAAATGATCATCACGACCCAATGCCAATCACCTGCTTGCTCCCCATATCCTTGCTCGGTATTTCTATCCCAATCATCATCTGATACCCTCTTGAGATATTCTCCAATCAACTTGATTAGAGATGTTATTATGCACCTCTGGAGTGGGTGGGACTTGAATCTGAGACTTCTGGCTCACTACCAATGCATTGTTCTAATGCTGTGTTGATCTTTTTTACTTTAACCTATTTTTCAAAGAAACCTGTTCAAGGATGTTATTACACACCTCTGGAGCCAGTGGGACTTGAATCCATGACTCCCTTGGTCCAGGGTTAAGGATGCTACCACTGTGTCACATTGAAGCCCCCTCCAATGCTGTCTTGAATGTTTCAACTGCCCCTTCCTTTATCAGTGGTAAACACGATCTTGTTAATCACAAGAGCTCTCCTAATTAGACTAGGAAGTAGTCCGCCACAGTAGAGTCAACAGACATTGTAAATTCTTACACTAAAAAGGACAATGGCAGCTACCTTTTTCAGAGCAACAACTCATACAGCACCATGAGCTGTTCAAGCCCATACAACAGCCATTAGAGCCAAAATGCTGGACTAAAGTCCTTAAGGGAACATAGTCGAACATTCCTTATATGGTCTAACCTGTGTTTGATTCCAGTTTATCCTCAAAGTAGTTGACTTCTTCACCGTCCTCTGAAGCAGCCTAATATTCAGTTGCAATAACATCTTAAGAAGGAATTTTAAATAAGGGAATGGAGATTTTAACTTGTACGTGATTTGGGTCTTGTTGGTTGGTGATTTTATGCCAAATATTTGCGGAGGTGCTATCAATATTCACAGAGCTAGGGAGCACTGTCACAAAATCCATTCCTGAAGGAGCTTTCACTGGGATCAAGCATACTGTGATGGGAAATGGAAAAGATTTGTGTCACTGATGTTTCACCTTTTCTTTAGGAGAAAGAGAAATCAAAAGAGAAGGAAGTAAAAGACAAAGACAAAAAAACTGTAAACGGACACGGTTTTACTGCCATCTTAGCATTCCGTACTCCACAATGTGCCCAGTGTAACAAAGCGATCACCAGTCGAGAGGCATACCTATGCAGCAGTAAGTACCTGGGTTTCACTTTGTTTTGTAATTGAATGTAAGTTATTTAAGTTGTGCTGGGGTGATGTCACAGTTTTCAAGCATGTTTCATGCTTGAAGTCACTGGACAGGTCACTTGGACCTGGACAGTTAGCCCTTAGTAATGTGACTGCTGCCCTTCCAAAGCTTGGGAAATGTTTTTCTTGTGAACTCCAAATATGAAAAGCTCCAAATACGGCACTACGTACATGTAACTATTGTTACAAAGAGAAAAGGACAGAACATAGAAGTGGTGGGGCTGAGAGTCAAGTCTGTGTCCTAATAATTTGCTTTAATTGGTGGAATGCAAAATTAGAATTGTTACTGTACCATTAAGGAAGATGTTGACTGTTCAGTCAATGTGAAGACAGTTGATTAACATTTTCATGAAGGATTTGAGACTTTCATTGTGGATGGTTGTTGTTAAGATTGAATTTTAAACTTTCTCATTCCTCTTTTCATATCCCTTCATGTCCTCATCTCCTTCCTTTCTCTGCAGCCCCCTTTTGCTCTCCAGTTCTCCCAATATCTGTGCTCTTTCAATTCTGGTTTCGTGAATATCTCTGATTTTCACCATTGTCGCCCATGTTTTCAGTTCATTGAGCTCAGGGTCCTGGAATGTCATCCTGAAACATCTGCATGTTTTTATTCTCCATTCTAAGATGTCCTTTCACAACCTGCCTGTTCGTATAGGCTTGTGATCACTCAACCTAATATCTCCTTGGGTGTTAAGTTATATTTCATGATATTAGTGTGAAGAACCGTGGGACGTTTGCTATGATAATGGCACTACATAAATGTAACTGTTGTTATAAAGAGAAAAGAACAGGAAATAGAAGTGGTGGGGTTGAGACTCAAGTCTGCATCCAGCTTTTGAGTATTCCCATCAAACGTACATGATTCTCTAACTCTCCATAGGTGCATACAAGTACCATATATCATGTATTGTACCAATGAGTTGAACTGGACCTTGAGTGTAACTATTCTGTGTTACATGGTATCATGTTCTCATTGATTTTTTTGAGCATCTCTACTAAAATTGCAAAATACATTTGGGGATAAGTCAGAGACCCCATGAAATCTCATCTTATTCTTCTCACATTTTTCTGGCTATATTCAAAGGAGAAAGGGAAGATGACAAAGCTGCAAACTATAGACCAGTTATTGGAAAATGTTCTAGTCCATTATTAAGGAAGAAAAAGCAAACATTTAGAAAAAAACTTAACTCGATCAAACAGAGTTACGTGTTTTTGTGAAATGGAAGTTAAGTTTGATAAATTTGTTAGAGTTCTTTGAGGACAAGTGGAGTTAATAGAGTGTATCTGGATTTTCAAAAGGCATTCAGTAGATTGCTGCATGAAAGGTCGTTGCACAGGATAAGAGTTCATGGTATTGGGGATAATCTGTGTGCCTGAATTGAGGATTGGTCTACACACACAGGCAGGAACCTGTGGAATCCCCATTGGAGCACATTCCACGAAATTGCCTGGGAAAAATTGTGGGTGGCACAGTGCTTAGCACTGTTGCCTCACAGCGCCAGAGACTCTGGTTCATTTCCCACCTCAGGCGACTGCCTGTGTGGAGTTTGCATATTCTCCCTGTGTCTGCATGGGTTTCCTCCGGGTGCTCCGGTTTCCTCCCACAGTCCAAAAATGTGCAGGTTAGGTGAATTGGCCATGCTAAATTGCCCATAGTGTTAGGTGAAAGGGTAAAATGTAGGGGAATGGGTTTGGGTGGGCTGCGTTTCGGAGGGTCGGTGTGGACTTGTTGGGCTGAAGGACCTGTTTCCACACTGTAAGTAATCTAATCTAATCTAATAAAATGCTCAGGTGGGCATAAAGCCACCTAACCTGATCTGACCAAATCTGAACTGACCTGACCTCCCCTTTCACAAAGCCTAACCTGACAATCCCTTCCCCTCCCTGCGCCAGACGTAATTTCTCCCACTCATTCTCAAAACTACATAATCTACCCATACCACCTGGCACTATACTACTGCCTAGTGTGCACCCTCCCTGGCACCCTTTCACCTTACCTAGCCAACACCCTACTAACCTGGCACTTTGGCACCTACTCATCTGGCACCCTACCACCTCCACTGGCATCCTACCCCTCTCCGTATCCTAACATCATACCTGCCTTTTGTATGTAAGGTTTGACCACAGCTGTCAGAAAATGGTTTTTTTAGATTAGATTAGATTACTTACAGTGCGGAAACAGGCCCTTCAGCCCAACAAGTCCACACCAACCCGCCGAAGCACAACCCATCCAAACCCATTCCCCTACATTTACCCCTTCACCTAACACTACGGGCAATTTAGCATGGCCAGTTCACCTGACCTGCACATTTTGTTGGTCTGTGGGAGGAAACCGGAGCACCCAGATGAAACCCACACAGACAGGGGGAGAATGTGCAAACTCCACATATACAGTTGCCTGAGGCGGGAATTGAACCTGGGTCTCTGACGCTGTGAGACAACAGTGCTAACCACTGTGCCACCGTGCCGCCCACGGTTGTCGGTCCTTCAAAATCAGAATATACAGCAGCTGACTGCCGTGTAATGGGGACGTGGTTTGTCTTCCCCGACCATTCTTTGTTTGGAAAGAACTGTCCAATGGAAGTGCAGCTCTGCATTTCTGAAGGAGCACTGAGTAGAGTCTCCTCTCAGAAATTCAGAGCTCTCTGCTTGAGATTGGCTTTTCTCTAAAAAATCCACCCAATTCCCTCTATTGTGTGGGAAATACAGTTCAGGGATTGGGGATATGTTGATGGATCAGTCCCAAGTATTTACAATGCCTGGGGACAGAATGTTACCCTAAGTGTGTCAGAGAGTTGAATTCTCAATGTTCAGGAGAGCCATTTTCATTGCTGCTTTCACAACTTCTGAGTAGTATTAAGGATCTCAGCTTTGTACAGAGTGTTTTTGTCTTGTCTATTGTAGATATACAATCTAGAGAAAGATAATACAGACGCTAAACAAATAGATTTAGCACAGAATAGCACAAGAATCAAGTATGAGATGATTAAAGAGCAGAAAGCTGAGGTTTATACCAGGGACAAAGTTAAATGGAACAATGTGGTTTTGTGTCTGACATATACTCTTTGTTTCCCTCTCCTTGCTTGTGGTTTTAGCTTCCTATTTATATATCTGTGTCACCCACAGTCATGGCAGGACAAATTTGAACATTTTAAAGCAGCAGCAAAATGCAAAAATAGCTTTGTGAGAAAAATGCAAAGATATTTCCAAGCTGTGTGTCTCTATAGAAAATGGTCTTGCCAGCTATCTGTTCTCCATACTCCAAATTGGTGGCAGAAGTGTCGACCAATATGCTCCTAGGTGAAAGTGGGTACTGCAGATGCTGGAGATTAGAATGGTGCTGGAAAAGCACAGCAGGTCAGGCAGCATCTGAGGAGCAGGAAAATTGAGGATTTGGGCAAAAGTCCTTCATCAGGAAAGGCTTTTGCCCGAAACGACAATTTTCCTGCTCCTCGGATGCTGCCTGACCTGCTGTGCTTTTCCAGCACCACTCTAATCTTGCCTGCAATCAATATACTCCACCACGCATCTGTCTCCTCTGAAAGCTCTTCCTTACTCTATTTATCCCCATATTAATATTTTCTGTCTTGGACTATGTTCCACGACCACCCCCCTCTCTCCCCCAACACCCAAGCTGGCCCCTCACCCTCAGTCTGTGATGATTCTATGGTGGTGGCAAGTTATTGAATACTTTGTCAGGCAGAGAAACCTGGATCTTAACTAACTGGGGAATCAAAGGTCATGGAGAGGTAGTGGCGAGTGGAATTGAGGCCACAATCAGATCAGTCATCTTGCTATTAAATAGTGGGACAGCTTCAAGGGACCGAATGGCCTGCTGTTCATAACTCGTGTGTTTGTATGTCTCTTCATTCCCTTTCTCTCCCCTCACTTCTGAGATTTCCTTCCCCAAACCCAACCAATCTCTTGTGAGATATTGGATGATTTGCATTATTCCTGTGACAGTTGTCAAATGATTGTTTCCAAACAAATACTTTTGCATTTATATAGTGTCCTTTATGACTTCTGGTCATTCCAAAGTGCTTTATAGACAATGAAGTACTACTTAAGAGTAGTCGCTGTTGTAAGGTAGGAAATGCAGCAGTTTGCGCATAACAAGCTCCCATAAGCAACATTTTCATAATGAACATGGTCTGTTTTTGGGATGTTGATTCAAGGTGAAATATTGTCAAGGGTTTTGTTTTAATTCCCTCATAGTACATGGGCATTGCTAGTTGTAGTAGGTCAGTATTTATTGCCCTTCACTATTGCCCTTAAGGTGCTGGTAAGCTGCCTTCTTGAACCACTGTGTTCTGAGTTGTAGGTAGACCAACAATGCATTTGGGTTGGAGGTCCTAGGTTTTGACCCAGCGACAGTGAAGATCCAGTGATATAGAAACTCCCGCGTTAACTCCCATGTTCTTCAGAACGGTGCCATAGGGTCATTTAAAGTCAACATGCGATGACAGAGTGGGTCACTATTTAACAACGGACCTGAAAGAACCTACCTCTGGCAGTGAGAAATATCAGCAAGATTTTTGTTGACTGAATTTAGCCAAAATATGATTGTCAGGTGGCCACTTTGGGTCAGTGTCAAGTTCAAACTATGTGGTTTCAGGTTTGTCTAAATGGTGTGTATTCATCCCATATCTCCAGTTGTTGTCTGAGCTGATGTCTCTAATAGAGGGTTGACGATTATAGCCTGAAGAGTGATTGCACTGTGGCCACATATTCAACATGAAAGCTTCCCAGCAACTAAATACCACAATGTCTTTGTAAACTTTTGCAGCCAAGTTAAAATTAGAGAAGAAAACCGAGAGGGACTTCAGTGAAGTGTATAAATGTTAATTCAATAGAGGCAGCAAACAAGGAAGTGTAACTAGAGCAAAAAGCGGCTTGCTAAAATTAGGGAAAGGCAAATTTCAAATTTTGACCTGAAAATTTTGGGATAATCACATGGAGTGAATGCTGGCACAACAGTGAGTTGATGCCTACATTTCCTCAACATTATTGAAATGCATGTTGGATGTTGTGCTGCAGTTTAGGATTTTTCCAGCTAAGGATTGGCGGAGGGAGCTTCCATATCCGTAGCCAGTCTTGCACATTAGAAGCCAAAGTAAACATTTGCGATGTAGTGTCAAGTTGCTGTGAAGGAAGCCCCTTGATGCTGTAAAACATTATCTAGATGGTGTCCTTTGCTGCAATTTGCACTCCTCTTTGATTTATTTAATTAAATGTCCATTATTCCACGATGGGGTGTGTTTTAGTTCAAGTTGCTTGCATCAGTTAATTTTAATTTTTGGGAAAGATGCAACTGTGACTGCCTCAAGTGATACAGTAGATGAATCCCAGGCTGCATCCTTCTATAATAGCCTTGATTGACATAGGGCAGTGTGTGGTTTCTGTGGTAGTGTCCCTAGCTTGAAAGCAGATTGTGAAATGTGCATGGTGGTTCAGTTCCTCTTTCATGTGGTGCATACATACCTCTGATTTTTGTCTGGGTCTTTAGTGACATTTTGGCTCCAAGTTGATATGCTCAAGTCCAGGTTCAGTGAGCTGCATGTGGGCAGGCTTTGTGCAGGATGCAGAGGGCCATTACTGGGTCCCAATCTGTCTCTGGCTGGAACAGTTGCTGGCCTCATTTTCACTGGGGCACCCCCATAACTGGCCTGGAAATTGTTCTTCGGGGTTGCCACTTACTTCTGTTCCTGCACCCAAACAGGCAGTGTGGGTCTCAGAGCCTTTCTGATCCTCCAGCATCCCCTAGCTACTCTGAACTGGCCCTTGGAACTTGGAGGTGGACTGAAAAATCCCAGTACCAGACTGAAAAATTCTATACCTCAGAGCTGTGCAAGCTAGGCCGTATGTTCAAACCTGAGATAGACAGATGTTTGACCCTATCAGGGAGTCCAGACTTGTGGGAACAATCAGTAAGGTGAAGTTGTGGCCAAGATCAGATCAACCTTGGTCTTAATGTATGATGGGACAGTCTCAAGGGACCAGATGACTCTACTCCTCCTCCTGTTCACTAAGTAGGATCACCTTACAAATTACCAGCCTATAATTTATATAAGCAACTCTGCTGCATAGCATGTCCTTCCAGCTATTTATTTTTTCTCGCCCCTCTATCCCAGACTGGGATTCACCCTGTGAATGTCTATCTGTTGCCTCCAATCTCCCATTCTAGTGTGTGAACTAGAGTTCACTCTCTTTTTCATTAACTAATAGAAAACCAAATTCCTTGAGGAATCCAGGAAGAGAAGCTCAAAGGCATTTGGCCATTCTTAATATGTGCTTGGATTTATTACTGGGCTAGAAATTCAGATTTGGGTTAGTCTTTAGGAGACAAGAGTGCCAATCCCTTCATTAATAATAATCGTGAAGCAACCATATTGTCGATTTAAAAGAAACAATTGTTTCATCGATGTCCTTCACAGAGGAAATCTGCTATCCTAACCTGATCTGGCCACCCAACAGAGTTGACTCTGAAATGGCCCAGCAATCATTAACTTGTAGATGTCACACTTGTCATCAGTGCACACATGCCAAGAATGAAGCTTAAAAATAGCGAATGCCTGTTGTATGCTCTTCAGCCAGGTCAGTGCTGCCTTTGTTATTCTGTACACCAGCAAGAGTCGATACTTTTTTTTACCTCTTCTTAAGGTAATGGAAGGATGAAGGTCTACTGGATGTTAGAATTATAATATTAAAGTTAAGCATGTTCATATCTTGGTACATTTTATTTTGGATACTCTTATGACTAATTTATGTAATTTGTTTTTCTGTGGAACTCGTGATACATCCAATTCTAATCACATGGGATCCATTCAGAGCCAGAGCAGCAAGTGCCTCCTTTGTTTAACTCCATACAGCAGCTGCTTAACTACAGGCATCAGAGTTCAGGCCAGCTCTTGTGTGTGAATTTCTTGTTCTTTTCCCTAAATCTTATCCAGTACCTACATCCTAGACCCTGCTGTCTGCCACTTAGAATTTGACCACTGTACTCCCACTACAGACGTTTACATTGCATCACAGGCCACTGGAATTCTCCTCAATCATGTTTTCAGTCCATCCACCCTTTTAATTATTTTCAGTTTTTACATTGCCCTGTCTCACCTTGAAATCTCAGATATTGATGGCCTTCTGCTTTCATAGGTTTTAGGGTGAAGCTTTACAAATGGCTTGAGAATCAGGAAGGTGTTGATGACAAGCAACAACATAGAATGTTGCATAATGTGGAAACTGGGATTTTCTGTATTCACAAGATGTTTAAGTTACGTACATTACTGTCCATTGAAGCTCCCAACAGCTGGAAAAGGAACCACAAGAGTTAAAACGGCAACTAAGTAATTCGAGTAAATTTGTACCACAACCTCATTGAATGCCCGACATTGTGAAAGGCCTCCTCCTTCCAGCACCTAGCCACCTCTCATGCTGACTGACCCTTTCTCCTGGCCAGTTTTCCTACAGACCAGCCTCCTTGCATACTGACCAGCCTGCAGTATACCAGATTTCCTGCGAGGATGCTATCAGTTACCTGGCCCCACCCCACACCCCACACCCCACACACTGACAGGCTTCTCACAGCCCACTTTTCCCCAGGCTGGTCATTGAGCCTCCGGCCCCCAGCCAGCCCATGTACTGGCTGCCCCTCCCTTGACCAGCTTTCCTACAAGCACGCTATCAGCTGCCTAGTCCCCTGCCACCCTGCATACTAACAGAACCCCTGCCCCTTCCCCCAGCCCACTTTCCCCCAGGCCAGTGACCCCCCAGCTCCCAGCCTCCTCATGTACTGACTAGCTAGCTCTGGCCTGCACTCAAACATAAATAATTACAAAACCCACAGATAGTAACAGCATTCACAAAATCCTAATACAATTTCCACTACTTAGATTCCATGCCCGAAGGCAGAGTCCACGCCTGGACCCCAGGATGTAGAAAATGCTCACATCCCAGCACACACACAGGTGTTCACTCTCCATAGAGGCCTGGTCCTTCCAGGGAGAACCAGGCCCACACTCAGGAACATTGTGAAGCTGCAGTTAACTCACAGGAGCTTGGCCCAGTCCCAAAGGCAGAGTCCACACCACACACACGGATGTTCAGTCTACAGAGGCCTGTTCCATCTTAAGGACCAGGCTCACTCAGGATCACAGTACATTGTAAAGGTGCAGTTAACTCACAGGGGGTTGGTCCTTTCCAGGATGCAGCAATTGCTCATCTCCCAGCACACACAGGTGTGTTCAGTCTTTATAGAGGCCTAATGACCCACAAAGGGCCAGGCCTACCCATATGGGGCTAGCTCATTTGGGAAGATGTATTTTCTCACAAAGGCTCAGTCCAAACAAGTGAAAATACATTCAAAAGAAAGAGATCCAGAGTGCAAGGGCTGAGCTCTGTCTCTAAATCAGCACAGTTCTCAAAGAGAAAAGAGTAACACCCAGGCTGTAACCAGCCAGTGAAACAACAGTTCCCTAATGAGAACTAAGTTACACTTGAAACACATTGACTGTTTAGATCAGGCAGTTTAAAAATCAGTCCTCAATAAAAAGAAATATCAGTTAACAAGCTGGCTATATAATTCAGCCAGTTCAGGAATCAGATTTCCACCCCAAAAGAAGCAGAAACCAACAGCAGCAGGAACACACTGACTATGGCCCAGCCAGCACAGAGTCAGTCCCTAGAATCAGGGGACTCTCTGAATCTCCTGTTTATAATTTTCATAATTTATTCTGCAGAGGTGGCAATGTATCTGTGCTGACTCCACTAACTCTTGTTAAGATGAACTGTTTTCTTTTTTAATTAACCTATTTTTCCAATCAACCTGTTCAGAGATGTTATCACGTACCTTTGTAGCAGGTGAGACTTGAACCCAACCTCGTGTTCCTATGTCTGAACACATAATGCTGTACTACAAGAGTGCCCTATCTCCTGTTTACATCTGTCAGCTTGGGCTCCATGATTAGCTCAGGTTAACAACCCCAATCAAGGATATTCAACTGCTTCCAATCACTACAACACTGATCAGCTCTTGACCTGCATACTAAGCATAATATTTGCTCCATTCAGGCTCAGACTTTGCTCTGAGCCATTAAGCTCTGTATAGTTACCGGGAGATCATTTACTGATTTCCCCACGCAGAATTCAATGAAGGGCTGGGAATCCTTTATCTGAAAACCTCGGGACCAGCTGGTTTTTAGATGAGGGATATTTTGTTTATCGTATACACTTACATGTCCCCATAGATCTGCGAGGGTCCACTCAGGCTCTTTGGGGGGAAAGAAAGCTTTGCTTAGTCTGAAAAGTGAAATATTTTTCTGAAGGCCCCGAACTCTCTGCCTGTACTGGTCCATTTAGATCTGTTCATGTCCACTTTCAAAAAGACCTTTAATTGTCAGGTCTTTTTGGTTTTCAAACATGGGGAGAAAGGATACCCAGCCCATAAGCACATATTTAATCCAATATGTCAACCTCTGAGGGAATCTGTGATAATGGTGAACATGCCTAGAAGCTGGACACTCCTTAACCAATCAAATTGAAGGTTCTTAACTGAGGCTTGCAGACTGCAAAGCAAGAGTGAAAAACAGGAAATATTAATTATGTACAGCAGTGCACAGGAAATTTAATAACGTTTTTGACATCCAGATTAAGGGAGAGGCAGAGAAGAGAAACATGAAATAAGTATTTATTTCTTTTTCTTAAATATCTGGACCATTAATTTTTCTTGGAGAATGAGTCTCCATACTTGTAAAGTTTATTTTTCCAAGCCACATTAATCATTCATTAGTATCATTTCCTACATTTTACATTAGAAACTTAGCAGCGCCCGTTTTTCATTAATCACTGAGGTTAGTGACATTTAGTGAGATCAATACAGAGTTTTAGAAAGACCAAAACAACATATTATGTGGAGATGCAGGGTGTCATTCATAGCAACAGCTGTGTTTCTCTGGTTAACTTCATGTGTAGAGACAACAGACATTTCTGTCAGCGTTATTGCATGTTGGTCTGAAAGAGTTACTACTGAGATATGAAGTAAGCATTACCAATTACAATAATGATTTATCAGCTCATGGGTAGTACAACTTGGAGGAGCAAGATTTAGCATCTAGGCCATCCGCAAAGTTTTTGTGACTGTGTCTAGCAGAGCAATGTAACTAGTTGCTAACATATTTTTTTTTTAAAAATCCTTTCTTGTTTAGAGCAGAAAGTGAATTCCCTCATTCAAACACATTGTAGATTGGTACACCTCTAGGATGATGGGAGCAAACCCACGCAAGTTGAAGTGCAGACTTGATTTAGCTGCAGATACTGCAACTTTATTCTCTCTGGTCTCCTGTTGCCAACCTTTGCGTCCTCCCATCACCTTTGGACCTTGTAGATTAAAGTCTTTGTACTTTACCGCTCAGGGCAGTTTTGTCCATTTGTGTTGAACAACAGTGGTAGCTTCTTAGGAGACATGTGAACTCGCAGAAGCTCCTTTTATTTCCTGTACTCATGCTTCTGACTGGATTTATTTCCATTTTGCAATTCTTAAAAATTTTCCTCAAAAAACCATGAGTTAGATAAGCAGATGCCACAAAAATGCTGATACAGGATGACTTATGCAAAGATTCAGCCTCATCAGCCATAAACAACAAAGTCAAAAGCGTCTTGTTCCCTGATCTCGTCAGATCTATGAACTGTATAAATGTGTGTCAGATAACCATCCAGTTGTGAACCAGACAGCAGAGTTTCAGGAATGAGTGCCCAGTAATTCCACTTGAATACCAGACACTACAGTTTGGCTACTGATCACTGCCTCTTTTTAAAAATAAAAATGAGTACAGATGTGAGCAAACCCATTTTTTCTAGGTTACAGGGATTTATTTTCATTATGTGCCCACCCATGTCTGCGTTTAGTCAACATTCAATCCTAGTCAGGTTTCAAATGTGAAAAGTTAAAAGAAAATGTTGATTTTTTTTATTATTATTAATAAGTCTGCTGAGCAGAGCTTCAGAGTTCCTTCATTCTGTGAAAAGTCTAAGAGCTCAAGAAAGTGATAGTTCAGAATATTACTAAACATGATAGAATTTCCATGACTGATGTCCAGCCATCTTATTCTTGGTGTTTAGTGTTAGTGGTCTTTTGCACTTGAACATTGTCTGCGTCTAGTCTGTGCAACAGTAATTCTGATTAAGAGTGGGAGTGTGTGCTCTATGTTTTGTTTCAAAGTCTTTTAAGTTTTTATACAGCTCGCATATGTGCAGTTTAAAATTGCCTGTGCTTGAACAACCTTTTTTTTTAAGAGACTTACTTTCTCGTTGGTGAGGAAAGAAATAAATTGATGGACACCACAGGTTTCACGAAACCAAGAGGTGATAAATAGATAAGTAGCATGAATTTCAGCTTCAGGAAAGCTGCAGATTGTTAAGGGAAGACTGAGGAAGACAATTACATGGCACCAGAAAACAATAGCAAAAAGCAATCAGTATGAATGGAGTAGAAGATACACAACACCAAGTTATAGTCCAATAGGTTTATTTGAAATCACAAGCTTTCAGAGCGCTGTTCCTTCATCACATGAAGACTTCACCTGACAAAGGAGCAGCATTCCAAAAGTTTATGATTTCAGATAAAGCTGTTGGGCTATAACCTGGTGTCATGTAATCTCTGATTTTGTCCACCCCAGTTCAGCACCTCCACATCAAGTCTGAATTGAATAACTGGATTCCACATACCTCAGGAAGGATATTAGAGTGAGTGCATCAAATCTTCACTTGACTTGTTCCTGGAATAGCAGGATTGTCCTTTGAAGAAAGATTGGGGAAGCTAGGCATGTGTTCTCTAAAGTTTTGATGAGTCAGAGGTGATCTAATTGAAACTTAGAAAATACTTAAAAGGATAGATAGGATAGGTGCAGAAGCAGGCATAATTTCAAAATTAGAGAGAAGCTGTTGATGAGAATTTTTTTCATTCAGAGGACTGTGAACTTTTGGAATTCTCCACACCAGAACCTTGTGAAAGCTCAGTCATTGAGTCTGTTTAGAACAGAGGTTAACCAATGTCTAACTATGAATATGAGTGGGGGATAGTGTGGAGGGCTGTTGTAGGTTGCAACAGGACATTGACAGGATGCAGAATTGGGCTGATAAATGGCAGATGGAGTTCAACCTGGAAAAGTGTAAAGTGATTCATTTTGGAAGGTTGAATTTGAATGCAGAATGCAGGGTTACAGGCAGGATTCTTGGCAGTGTGGAGGAACAGAGGGATTTTGGGGTCCATGTCCATAGATCCCTCAAAACTACCACCCAAGCTGATAGGTTGTTAAGAAGGTGTATGGTGTGATAGCTTTCGTTAGCTGGTGGATTGAGTTTAAAAGTCACAAGGTTATGCTGCAGCTCTGTAGAGCCCTGGTTAGACCACACTTGAAATATTGTGTTCAGTTCTGGTCACCTCATTCTAGGAAGAATGTGGAAGCTTTAGCGAGGGTGCAGAGGAGATGTACCAGGAAGCTGCGTGGACTGAAGGGCATGTCATATGAAGAAAGGTTGAGGGAGCTAAGGCTTTTCTCATTGGAGCAAAGAAGGGTGAGAGGTGATTTAATGGAGGTGTATACAATGATGCGAGACGCAGAAAGAGTGTATGGTCAGAGACTTTTTTCCCAGGGCAGAAACGGCTATCACAAAGGGGCATAATTTTAAGGTGATTTGCGAAAGGTTTAAGGGAGATTTCAGAGGTTGGTTCTTTACACAGAGAGTGGTGGGTGAGTGGAATGCACTGCCAGTAGTGGTGGTATATTTAGATGCATTAGGGACATTTAAGCGACTCTCGGATAAGCACATGAATGATAGTAAAATAAAGGATATTCAGGGTAATTTGATCTTAGAGAGGGATAAAGGGTCGGCACAACATTAAGGGCTGAAGGGCCTGTACTATGCTCTACTGTTCTGTGTTCTAACACAAGGGGACATGGGAATAGTGTAGACAAATGGCATCGAAGTGGATGACCAGCCATGATTGTATTTAATGGTGGAGCAATGTTGATAGTTTGAATGGCCTGCTCCTACTCTTATGTTTGTAATTATAAAGAGGACAAGAAAGGTAGTGACCAGGATAGAAAGCATGGTTAGGCATGCCCATTGGTTCAGGTCTTTCAATTATGTTCATCCTGACCAGTTCTGTCAGTTAGCGTCAGTTTAAGACACCAACAAATTTGTTATCCTCAGGCACGCTGCAGGAAAGTTTATTTTTTAATTTATAGGTATGTTGTAGTTCAATTTTTTTTGGCATCTGTAATTCTCCAACTGAGTCATTAGTTTAACATAGTCAATGAGATTCTCACCTCCAATTTAGGAGGTTGTGATTTGGGCACATAATCTGAGAGTCAATGTCAAAGCTGTTAGCCCCCAACTGAGATATCAAACTAATGCACACTGTTTTCAAGTAGATATCTTCTAATCAACCTGTTCAGAGATGTTATTACACTTAACTGGAGCAGATAGGACTTGAACCTGGGCTTGCTGGCTTAGAGATAGGAACACTACCACTATACCACAAGAGCCTTAATGTTGGTTCAGGTAATTTTGGAAGATTTGAAAGCAGTAGTGAGTTCCCTGGCCAACATTCCTGTTACCAACAACATCATTAGCTGGTTATTTGAAAGACGTAGTCAGTGGAAATAATGACTGCCACAAAGCTGAAGGTCTCTGAGAAGCTTTGAGATGTTCTAATGATTTGAATCAGGTATTTTTTCTTTTGCTATGTTTGATTGTTTAATTATATTTTAAAATAGCATAAAAGCCATGGATTTAATTAAAAATGGAGACAATATCAATTTCTATTCTATGTGCTGTAATACCCAAACTCATGATGCACATGCACTTCAATAATTGAATCTTTGAACTGATTTTTGCTTAGATTGCTACTGTCATTTTAAACTTCACTGAGTTAGCGGAATGAGAACAGGATGTTTCTGGAGGATTTCTGGGTCTTTTGGTCCCCTTCCCCAGTTCATCTTGTCTGGTCACATATCCAGTCCTGTTACCACTTTGCAGCAAAGAGACAGTGGATGGTGATCAGGTCTGGGTGCTGTACATAATGTTTTCTGAGTTTGGAAGTTGAGGTTGGCTATTGTAGGCTGGCCCCCTCATCAGCTTAAAACCCACTAACCAGGTCGTCGTCATGTCTGTGCTGTGTGACCGAAACTAATCAGAGGCAGCTTGAATAGAGAAAGAAGAAAGGACTTGTACTTTCATAATGCTCGGGACATTGCAGAGGAGGTAACCACCTATAAAATACATTTGGAACGTAGCCACCGTTGTTATTTAGACAAATAGTGACTGTTTGAGTACAACTAAGTTACACAAACAGCAATGGATACCTGGTTAACCTGTATTGATTGAGGGAGGAGTGTTGCCCAAGGCACCAGAACCTCCTCCAGCCTTTTATTGTAACTTGAGACCATTTACATTTGCCTTGAACTCGGTGAAAGTTTTGGTTTAAATTCCAAAGTTAGTTTTTTGTTCACCAGCTTGCTGCGTTGTCAGCTGACTTGCATGGATATGTGGATGTGCATTCTGTAGTTGGTCAGTGTTAAATGGCAGGAACCACGAGAGGGTGAGTTGTTAGTTATTCACAACTTTGTGTTTTTAAATGGAGAAGTTGCTTTAGTTCCTTGTTAAAATCAAGTTTGCCTGAAACGGCAAGTCCTACTGCTTGCCATGAAAGTTTCAGTGCCTGTGTTCCTGTGGCTAGTTCAGCTCGGTTATTTTTTTCCTTGGTACTTTTCATGTGTGACTTGACTCAGTGGAGTGAACAAAGAAATTATTGTAGAATGAATAGTTTCCCATTTCAAGCACTGAGCACCATCCGATCATACATCACAAGTTTCAAAGGCAGAGTGAAAGGGTTTAGATTAGATTAGATTAGATTACTTACAGTGTGGAAACAGGCCCTTCGGCCCAACAAGTCCACACTGCCCCGCCGAAGCGTAACCCACCCATACCCCTACATCTACATCTACCTCTTACCTAAGACTACACTACGGGCAATTTAGCATGGCCAATTCACCTGACCTGCACATCTTTGGACTGTGGGAGGAAACCGGAGCACCCGGAGGAAACCCACGCAGACACGGGGAGAACGTGCAAACTCCACACAGACAGTCGCCTGAGGCGGGAAATGAACCCGGGTCTCTGGCGCTGTGAGGCAGCAGTGCTAACCACTGTGCCACCGTGCGGTTCTCTTCTACTTTGTCCCAATTTCAGAAGGGTACCCTCCACCCGTGTGGCATTATTTCTGTCTCCCATTTCCCACAGCAGCAATTTCTGTAGCCAAATTTGGATCATTGAGATTTCTTCAGGATTTGGCCAGACACCCATTGTTGAGGTCTGAAGCACACGCAAACAGGAATTGCTGGAGAAATTCAGCAGGTATGGCAGTGACTGTGAAGAGGAAGCAGAGTTAACATTTCAATTCCAGTGACCCTTCCTCAGAACTGGACTCAAAATATTGACTCTGTTTTCTCTCCTCAAGCTGATGAGTTTCTCCAGTGATTCCAGCTTCCATTTGTTTCGGATTCAGCATCAGTTCTTTGTTTTATTTCAGCCCATTGTTGAGATGTTTTAAAACTGACCGAGCTAGAAATAAAGTGCCACTGTCAGTAGGCAGTAGAAATATTTCATTTCATTTGTCTGAGTTGGTCTATAAACCAAGTCACTGGGGGTGAAAAAACAAGTCTGACCCACTGCCCCACCCAGTCTCACAGTTTCAGGTCTGTATCTCTTGACTGCTTGAAATCTTTGCAACATGGAAATTTGGACCCAACTATTCTGTCTGTATTTAACTTGATGTGAGTAGTTAGTTTAATCATGTGCAGTCACTCTGTTGTTACATTCTGTCAACTCCCTTTTGTTATTTTATTCATCCATCTTCCAGTCTCATCTTGAATGTTGACGTGGTTACCAGCTAAGCCAGAAACATCAGAAGTGAATTCCTTATGCTCACAACACACTGGATAAAGAAGATTCTCTTCCTCCTCACTGAATCTGTCTCTAATCTTTTATCTGTAGCTGTTGATCTTAACTCTTCAGCTTCAGTAACCATTCTTCTTCTCTCCAGCTTGTCTTATCTTTTCACTATTTGAAACACTTAGACCTAATCTGCATTGTTCTGACAAAATGAAACCAATTCCTCATAGAGTCATACAGCATGGAACAGACCATTTGGTCCAACTCATTCATACCGATCAAGTTTCCCAAATTAAACTAATCCGACTTGCCTGCATTTGGCCCAAATCCCCCTAAATCATTCGAAAAACCAAAAGACTGTGGATGCTGTAAGTCTGAAACAGAAATTGCTAGAAAAGCCCAGCAGGCCTGGAAGCATCTGTGGAAAGAAAACATTCAGTCTGATTACTCTCCACAAATGTTGCCAGACCTGCTGAGCTTCTCTAGCAATTTCTGTTATCTGTGCCTGCATTTACTACTCCCTCTGGTGATTTATTCCACATATGAACCATCCCTTTGTGTGAAAAAGTTGGTCCTCAGGTCCCTTTTAAATCTTTCTTCTCAAAGTAGATAACATCCTAGTCAAACTATACTGGATCCCAATACTACACAGGTTTCATATAATTAATATATAGGTATACAGACATTAGACCTGATTGCCTTCAGGGGATGCTCTCCTTTTCTGCAAAGATAAAGATTAAAAGATTGATTTCATTGAAATTTGTGTCAGTACAGCACTTTAGAAAGTTACGGACAAAATGTACTTTTATACTCTTATTGGCATCGAATCTACAAGGAGACTACTTGTGAAAATATATTGTGAACTGTGTCTTTCCAAGTAATGTTAATATAATGTGCAAGCACAAGCGATCATCAGTCTGCGCAATATTTGGATTTGTTTATGTATGTGTGATATATTGAAAGGCTTAAGGTTGGCTAATGTGGTGCCATTATTTACAAAAGGTGTTATAGAAGAGCCAGGGAACTATACTCTGGTGAGCCTTATGTCACTGGTAGGGAAGTTGTTAAAGGGGATCCTAAGGGACAGGATGTACATGTATTTGGAAAGGCAAGGACTGATTAGGGACAGCCAACATGGCTTTGTGCTGGGAAATCATGATAAATCATGAAGATTGATAAAGGCAAACGGTGGATGCTGTCTATGTGGAGTTCAGCAAGGCGTTCAACAAGGTTCCACATGATAGACTGATTAGCAATGTTAGATTTCATATATAACAGGGACAGCTAGCCATTTTTATATAAAATTGTCTTGAAGGAAGGTGACAGAGGGTGGTGGTGGAGAGAAGCTTTTACAACTGGAGGCCTGTGACCAGCGGTGTGCCACAAGGATCGGTGCTGGGGCCCCTGCTTTTTGTCACTTCCATAAATGAGTTGGATGTGAACATAGGAGGTATGGTTAATAAGTTTGCAGATGACATCAAAATTGGTGGTGTAGTGGACAGTGAAGAAGGTTACCTCAGAGTACGACGGGATCTCGATCAGATGGGCCAGTAGGCTGAGGAGTGGCAAATGGAGTTTAATTTAGGTAAATGTGAGGTGCTGCATTTTGGGAAGGCAAATCAGGGCAGGACTTAACATTAAGTATATAAATTCCTGGGGAATGTTGTCAAGCAGAGAGATCTTGAATTCCGGGTTCATAGTTGCTTGCGAGTGGAGTCTCAAGTAGACAGGGTAGTGAAGAAGACATTTGATATGCTTGTCTTTATTGGTCAGTGCATTGAGAATTGGAGTTGGGAGGTCATGTGGCTGCACAGGACATTGGTTAGGCCACTTTTGGAATACTGTGTCAAGTTCTGGTCTCCTACCCATAGGAAAGGTGTCGTGAAACTCAAAAGGGTTCAGAAAAGAATCACAAGGGGTTAGAGTGTTTGAGCTATAGGGAGAGGCTGAATAGGCTGCGGCTGTTTTCTCTGGAGCTTCGAAGGCTGAGGGGTGACCTCATGAACGTTTATAAAATCATAGATAGGGTGAATAGGCATGGTCTTTTTCCCAGGGTAGGGGAGTCCAAACTTAGATGGCATAGGCTTGAGGTGAGGAGGGAAAGATTTAAAGGGTGCCTAAGGGGCGACTTTTTCACGCAGAGGATGGTGCATGTATGAAATGAAGTGCCAGAGCAAGTGTTGGAGGCTAGTATAAGTAAATCATTTAAAAGACATCTGGATGGGTGTATGAATAAGAAGGATTTAGAGGGATATGGGCCAAATGGGATTAGATCTATATAGAATACCTGATTGGCATGGACGAGTTGGACTGAAGGATCTGTTTCCATGCTATATGACTCTGTGTTTATGAAATAGGTGTTGTCCTTTCCTACCTAACACACAATGGCAAAACACCTTTGAAATGAAAGGTAGTGACCATTAACTGCTTTTACATTATTGCAGAACAAATATGTGTGTTTTCCTCTGGCCATCCCAGTGATTCCAGAGAGTTTCCTTTAGGATTTCCTTGCTGTTATGATCGGATCTGATGGCACAATCAGCTGATTTAACCCAATCCAAAAGTGGCTAATGTGTCCTGGGTTGGGATGGAGAATGTGGGGAGATTGAGGTTTTGATGGTTTTGTGCCAGATGAATAATTTGTGGAGCGCTCCACAATAACACAATCTAAGCCAGAGCGATTGAGGGAATTAGAAAGGATGGTATGTGCCAGAGCAATTATGAACAAGACAGATTGCCTGCCATGGGATGATTTTGTTTAAAAAGGCTTAGTTGAATCGAGAAGCTGGAAGGCGTACACTTTTATGAAAAAAAAATTGCATGTGAGAGAACATTTAAACAAAAATGATTCATCAAGTGTGGGATGTGAGCAAAGTGAAAAATATCAACTACAGACATAGAGATCATTTGTAACACTGGAACTGGCACACTCCTGTTACAGAGCACCTTTTGGATCAGGGTATTTTTGAAATGGATTTCACTCTGACTCAGTATTTGAGACTTGACTTTTACTGGTGAACCGAACCTGAAGGCCTCTCAAAATAACAATGTGTGAAACAGATAAAGCTACATTTACTTAGTCAGCACTGCAGGTTACATACAGTCTGCACAGTGCGAATTCCACGCTTATGATTTTGAATTATCTCCTATGTTAAAGCTGAGTTCACCTGCTGGGGCCCCATGATTTTCAGGCACAAGGGGACAATGTAACCGCTCATATTTGGAAGAGCAATGGCTCATTTCGCTTTGACAGATTAGAGCTTTATATTCAAATACAGAGGGACAAAATAAATGGAAGTCTAGAGTTAGGTGATCAACTTTGTCCCATGTTTGCAGGCATTTTTCCTTTTTGTTTTGCAAAGGGTCGAATCATCTTCTCCATAATAGTCAGTCGCTATGGTCTTTATCTGCTAAAGAAAATCTTGGCTTCATTTACTCCTCTTTTGGAAAGGTCTCCAATTTTATCACATAAGGAATGATTCTCAATGCTCTGATTACTATTACCTTTGGCAAGTGCAGCAACTATTTGCACGCAGATTTGCCTCCCAAACCACTTCCCCAAAAATTAAAGGCTAGTTTATCAGGTTTTTTTTGGAGCTGGGTGAGGGGGAGAGGACACAGTTCAACCAGAGAATCCTCAAAATCCATTTCATCATTTGGAATTGGCAAGCAGCACCAATGTTTTATGCTCTAAAACAAAACAAAGCACAACATCTCAAACCAAACCATAGCCAAATGTCAGTCAAAATTTTAAAACCGTTTTCTTGGGGTTGTCTGAAATGACCGATTTTAGTCCAATTCCCTTTAGTCATGGGGACTCTTGTTTTAAAATGCTCTATTCACTCCCCTCTCAATGCCAGTTGAAGAAATCCTATTCGCTACCCTTAAAATGAAAGTAGCTGAGTGACAGCATGTTTTCGTCTCCTTCCTTTCTTGGCTCCATTGCTCACTTAGAACCATCGAGTACAATTCTTCATTCTAATCCCATCACAAAGTGTACTGAAGGAATCTCAAGTTATCACATCATTGTTTGAGTGCTGGTGCAATTCATTTTAATTTTCCAGACTCTTCACACACAACTGAAGAACCTCAGCAGTGGGGTCTTTCCAGTAAACCCTCTCAATCTTTTCCAAGAAGTAATATCCTTCCTGAAGTGGGGTCTCCAGATTATGGCACGATACTCTAACTTGTGCTTAACCAGTGATTTCATAAAACTTAAGAATAATTTCCTTTTATATTCTGTGCTTCGATTGACAAAGCCAAATGAATGTTTTTTTTTAATATATTTTTTAATCAACTGGCTCTGGCACCTTCTAAGATGTGTGTATAAGAACCCTAGGGTCTCCCTATTCCTCCCATTACTTCCCCCCCCCATTACGTACATTTATAATCATATACGCAATCATACATGCACACACATACATACACATACTCTCACATATTATGTGCGCTCACACACATACACCCCTCCCTTGAAGAATGTAATTTATATTCCAAATCCTCTTTTTTTTCTCTCATAATGATGAAATTGATATAGAATGGAAAATCCCTTACAGTTGCGACTTTCGTAAAGTTTCCTTTTTTCCATCTTAACCTTATACTGTTGGCAGTCTATGGATGATGAAAAGCTTTTCATCTGTTTTCTGACTCCACTGGGCAGTCATTAAACAGGATAACTGCAGTGACAGCATAAGTACCAGAAAAATAAGAGCTGGTTACTTTTTCCAAATTATAATGATTATTCCAGTGTTTTCTTTCCCCTGGTTCCTAACAATCAGCTGCTATTTCTTTAAGTATTGCACTTAACATTTCCAGTGGGGTTTTTTCTCTGCCCATTCTCTGTGCCTCACCCCCACCCCCCACCCCCCCATATTATCGCCTCTCAGAAATTTTTCAGTGTTTTACTTATGTGATAATGTTGATACACCTGAGAATCTTTGAAAGATATAACTAAACGGAGGCTATTCAGCCCTTCCTACTTGCTCTGGATGTCTTTTCAAACAATCCATTAGTCTCCTTCACCTCTTGTTCCACTATAGCCCATCAAATGCTTCCTTTTCAAAAGGTCACTGTTGAATCTTCGATTCCCTGCCACTTGTTTGTCTCAAAAATATGAGCAAAATGCTCATCAAACGATGGGCTATTTGTTATTCCATTTCTCACTTATTTTCTAATCAACTTGTTCAGAGATGTTATTACACACCTCTGGACCAGGTGATATTTGAACCCAGCTCCCCTGGCTCAGAGGCACAGACATTAACACTGCAGCTCAAAAGCCCTCGTACAGAATTATTTTTAAAGTTTCAAGTTAACTTCCATCAGGTGCAGAGGGGACCTCAGTAATCTTTGCGCAGTTTGTTTGTTTGGTTGTCGAGGAGGCTGTTGTCCTTTTTAAGTTGTTGAGTTGGGTGTCATGGGAACAGCAAACAAAAGTGAAACCTTACCACTTTTACAACGTGGCTTCCTGGTTGGAACCTTATCCTCCCCTCATTGCACCATACAAAGCCATCGAAATTCTGCCTTCATTCCATCCCGCCTCAAGCCTGTTTCCCTTATTCTTGTTTCACTTCCCATTCCCCATGACACCTCGAGTTTAAAATGTTTGTTTTTAAATCCCTCCAAGGTCTGATCTGGCTGTCACTTCCTGCAGCCCCATGGTGGTCCACTTGGACCCTCCATTCCTCAAGCTCTACCCCCTCCCACCTGGCCATATTCGCCCCACCGTTGGTGAAATGCCTTCATCCCAATCTCCTCAATTCACTTCGATGACCCTCTCCTCATCACCTCCGTACTTTTTTTTTTATCTTCACCTCCTCGAAACGGAGTGTCACGAGCAGTAGCTCATCAGTGGCTGACCAATCATTTTGTAGCTTATATCTTGGCGTGATTTTTGTTTCTCTCTTTTTCGAAGCATGATGCAGCTGCATGTGTTTGATTGCCTGTGTCTCCTCTCCTCATTGGAGGCACACTTGTTGCTTCTGGGAGCAGCTTTGAGAGTTTCCCTGTGCTGTAGAGTCCAGAAGCAGACACTGTAGTCTCAGGATGACAAGCCAGTCAGTTTGGACTGGGATGAGAAATCACTTTCAGTAAGAGGGTTGTGAATCATTGGAGCTGTGTATCCCAGAGGGCTGTGGCTACTCAGCCATTTGCTGTATTAGAGACACAGATTGGTAGACCTTTGGATGTGAGGATTATGCTGATAGGTTGGGAAAATTAGGGTTGAAAGTTGTGATCTTATTGAACAGCTGAGCAGACTTGAAGGATCGTCTCAGAAAAAAGTCATTCATGGGGTGTGGGAGTCACCCTTTGACCAGTTTGTGGTGACCTGCTGCTGCCCTGAACTGCTGCAGTCCCCATGTGATGTAGATAAAGCCACAGTGCCCTTAGGGGGAGAGTTTCAAGTGTTTGACCCAGCAGCAATGAAGGAGCAATGATATATTTTTCAAGTCAGGATGCTGAGTGGCTTGGAGAGGAGTTTGTAGCTGGTAGTCATAAAGTCATAGAGATGTACAGCACCGAAACAGACACTTTTGTGCAACTCATCCATGCCAACCAGAATTCCTAAATTAATCTAGTCCCATTTTCCAGTACTTGGCCCATATCCCTCTAAACCCTTCTTATTCATATACCCATCGAAATGCCTTTTAAATGTTGCAATTGTACCAGCCTTTACCACTTCCTCCGGCAGCTCATTCCATACATGCACCATCCTCTGTGTGAAAAAGTTGTCCCTTAAGTCACTTTTAAATCCTTCCCCTCTCACCTTAAACGTATGTCCTCTGGTTCTGGACTCCCCCATTCCAGGGAAAAGACCATCTCTCTACTTTATCTATGCCCCTCATGATTTTATAAGCTTCTATAAGGTCACCCCTCAGCTTTGATGCTCCAGGGAAAACAGTCTCAGCCTATTCAGCCTCTCCCTATAGCTCAAACCCTCCAGCCCTGGCAACATCCTTGTAAATCTTTTCGGAACCCTTTTAAGTTTCACAACATCCTTCCTAAAGGAGGGAAACCAGAATTGCACACAATGTTCCAGAAGTGGCCTAACCAATGTCCTGTACAGCCACAACATGACCTCACAACTCCTACATTCAATGCCCTGATCAATAAAGGCAATCATAAAAAACACCATCTTCAGTATCCTATCTTCTTGCGTCTCCACTTTCAAGGAACTATGACCCTGTATTCCAAGGTCTCTTTGTTTAGAAATGCTCCCCAGGACTTTACCATTAAGTGTATTAAGTCCTGCCCTGATTTGCCTTTCCAAAATGCAACACCTCACATTTATCTGAATTAATCTCTAACTACCACTCCTCGGCCCATAGGTCCCAACAAGCTCCCATTATGCTCTGCGGTAACCTCCTTCGCTATCCGCTACACCTCCAATTTTGGTGTTATCTGCAACTTATTATACCTCCTATATTCTCATCCAAATCATTTATATAAATGACGAAAAGCAGTGGACCCAGCACCAATGCTTGTAGCGCACCGTCGGTCACAGGCCTCCAGTCTGGAAAGCAACCATCCACCATCACCTACCTTCAAGCTAGTTCTGCCTGTATTCCCATTTTACTAGTAGAATATTAAAATGTAGCAATATATTTTTAAGATCCAGTGATTTTAATATCATCCAATTTTAGCCCTTTATATTGGAGGGGCATGTGTTGTAGGGGGATATTGATTCTGTGTGTATCATGTTGGTATGACCATCACAAATAATGTCCACATCAGGACAACCTGTTGGTAAAAGATAGTACTGGAACTAATCTTTACTCAGTCTTCCATTTCTTTGCAGTGTTAAGCATAATAGGCATCAGCCTCCTAACTCAAACAACCTCAGTTTTACTAAGTGTCTCTTTATATGTTGAAGTGGAACTGCCTCCACCCAGCAGGGGCAAGGACAGACATCATGGTACCTGGGGCTGCCTGGCCCCTGACCTGAGCACAATGGTCCCCTATGGTCACTGTTATTGAGGTCTGAGGCACCCCCTTGACATTGGCTGAAGCCCAACACTCACTCACCATTAAATACCATAAATGTACAGTGAACAAATAAGCTACCGTAATCTTGAAATCTTGGCTAAAGCAACCATCACTCACTAAGCAAGTTGAGTTTATTTGAGAACTTGATTTGACCTTTCAGATAGATTCCCACAACCTTCGTTAAATCTTTCTTCAGTTAGTCTGATCTTAACATTAGCTATCGAATCTCTGATCAAGAGCAATAATGTTTTGATGATCCAAAAATAAATTGCAATTAAATTAACTGTGAACTTGTAAATTTCTCCCTGTGTGCACTTTACGGTGAAATCCTGAAGGTGTTTATAAATGTGGAGGTGATTTTCAGCGTGCCAGTTTATTTTTGATTTCTTTCCTGTGCACAGTTTAGAAATAGAGGACAGGATGGAGACGCTTCCAACTTTGCTGAAGTAATGTAGTGTGATTTGCTCAGTTGCACAATGTCCCTTTGATTGCAGAAATCCTCCAGCAACTGGCAGCATCTTGGGAAACTTTGCTATACATAGATATCCATGTTTCCATGGAACCTTTGCACTCCACGGTGCTTGGATGAGTCAGCATTTGGACTGATGCAAAACTCCTATTAGATCAAGTAACGTTTGACACAAGGTGTTTAATTTGGCTCCTGTGTTTTTGTAATGCTATTTATTCTTCCGAACGAACGAGAGAACATAAACACCCTTCCTTGTTTATTTCACAGAACCATGGGCATTAGCAGCCTCTCCACTATCTTCAGGTATCATAATTAGTAAGCTATTGGACTAGGAAGGGCATCATGACTGAGATCAATTCTAACCTTACCTGATTTAATTCCTATAAGCACTTGGTGATCGAGGTCACTGGGAAGACACTGCACCCCCACCACCCCCCACTCGGATCTGGAGCACATGAGTGCAGATGAGTGTTCCCTGTAAGCCACACGACTGTTCAGGAATCCCATGCACACTCCATTATTCAACGCAGTACAACTTCCACTCAGATTTGAAGATACTGCGCATGGAGTGCACAAGTCCATACAGGAGCAACTAAAATTAGAAACAGCATTGGTTTTGGGATATACCATGTGTGGTTTTCCTGCACCTGCAGAGATCACTAGTCCAACTCAGGAGTGAAAACTCTTAGTACCTTGCACTTAAAATGTCATAACCTTCAAAGCTATGGGCCAAATTCTGGAAAATGCAACCAAAATAGATTTAGATTTTTTTGTTGGTGTGATACAGTGCTGTGATTGTGAACTTGTCTGAGCTGAGATTTGATGTTAGTACAAACTGAAGAAAATGATAAAAGGGGCAAGCCTACTGAACTAAATAACCTTTTCAATTCCAAAACGTTCCTCTTATAAGTTCCATGGACTTGCAGCAGTTTGTGGTGTGAACTTTCTCTGTATGTTATGAATGAATTGCATCAAAAGTACCCATTCGCTATAGCATTCTAATAACATTTTCAAAACTCAAAATTACAACTTCAACTTAAACAGAGGGAAAAAAAGCAGCATCTAAATTGGTGTGATGTTTTGCTTCCTCAGCCACACTCAATTTGAAAATATATAGGAAGCTCTCAACGCTTATTGTCCTGAATACAAACTGCACACCATTCGTAAAAATGATATTTATAGAAAATATTAACAGATTTCATGTCCTTTATTTGGTGAAAATACTTGATTTCTTTGTCTCATAAGGGAAGCAGATTATCACTGAATCACAGAATTGTTAAGTTGCTGGTATTCAGCCCAGAATGACTGTACCAACCCTCCGACTCAGTGCTATTCGCCTGCCTTCTCCTCCTGGTCCCTTACGCTGTAGCTTTGCAATTGCTCTTCAATTGAATGCAAGCAACTGCAGAAAGTACAAAGCAACCGAATGTTCTAATGTCAGAAGTGGGTGAATGTAGCTCCTGGGACTAAGCTGTAAGAGGCAAGGAAAAGAGCTCAAGTTTGATCCCTGGTCTGACCTGAGCTGACTGATCTTGACTAGTGTGAGCCTGAGCAGCATTGCGTTTTGGTCTCTATGCCTCTAAAGCAGGGAAATGCAGTCTTTGCAGCTGTTTTTGATCACTATCTATTTCCCCCTGTTGGAAAGTGGACACGTGGACTGCAGATTTTCAATGTGATTCAACCTAATTGTGATTTACTTGCCCTGTTTATTACTGCTAGATGTTGTATTTATAGACTGTATTTGACATAGTAAAATTTTCCAAGGTAAATGAAATTTGTATTCCAAGTCATAATAGGGAGATATTAAGGCAAATGACCAAATATTTGAGCAAAGCTGGAGCTCCTAAGGAATACCTTAAAGGAAGAAAGGGAGGTATAGAGATGGAGAGATTTAGGGAGGGGGTTCCTGAGATTAAGCAGCTGAAAGCACAGCTACTATTGGGTGAAGCAATTCAAATTCCAGATGTACAAGAAGACAGAATTCTGAAGTTCCTTTATCTCCGAAGGTTGTGGGACTAGAGAGGATTGGAGAGAGGGGGAGAGATGAGAAAGAGGATGAGAAATTTAAAATCAAGGCATGCTTTACAGGTTAAATAGCCTGTTGTTAATCATGATCTGATGTAAGAAAATGTAGCAGATCTACTTTCTGAAGCCAGAGATTTCTGTTATTTGGATTCTGATGACATTTGTAAGTACCTGAGCTTTACTGCTGACATTTGATATTGTATGAACTCATTTTTGGATTACTGCACAGTAATTATTTCTAGTATTCTATATATAAACTAACTGAATTTCTTGATGAAATTATAACCTGAAAATCACTCTCATGTATCCATCATCTGCCATACGCTCAAGCATTTGGGACTGATTTTCAATTATAATTTGATCATTTCTCAGCTCATTCTTAACACTGGCACTCAAATAATGTCAAACAGAAAATCTAGACAAGCAATTGCTGAGAGCTAAAATGTTAACTGTATTCCTTAGATGCACATGTTCTATCTGACCTGCTGCATAACTTGTTTTGTTTCAGATTTCCAACACCCAGAATATTTTATTTTTTAAACAGTTCAGAAGTTGTGAGAAAAGTAATTGGTTGAATATTTTTCTCAATCAACAGACAGTAATGTTAGTGAAATTACCAAAAAAAGGATGTTAAAACAATTAGCACAAGCAACCTAAACAGAATTGATTGTGACTCTAGAAGATAAAGGATTTGGTGTTACGTAGAGTTAAGGTTTCTGAAAATGGGATAGACTTAATGGGACAGCAATTTTTTTTAGCTCTTATCAACTCTTGAGTGGTTGCCCACGAGTAAAGGTCACTGATGTGATTTGTTCCAGTCAGGAGTACTGCCTCATTCCTTTGAGTTCAACACCATTAAAGTCTAAGACAATCATGGACTTCACCCAGTCTATAAACAACATCACTCTCCATCCCAACATATACCACTTCTTAAAAGAATGCAAGGTTCAAACTTAAGTGGGCGGCACGGTGGCACAGTGGTTAACACTGCTGCCTCACAGCGCCAGAGACCCGGGTTCATTTCCCGCCTCAGGTGACTGACTGTGTGGAGTTTGCACGTTCTCCCCGTGTCTGCGTGGGTTTCCTCCGGGTGCTCCGGTTTCCTCCCACAGTCCAAAGATGTGCAGGTCAGGTGAATTGGCCATGTTAAATTGCCCGTAGTGTTAGGTAAGGGGTAGATGTAGGGGTATGGGTGGGTTGCGCTTCGGCGGGGCGGTGTGGACTTGTTGGGCCGAAGGGCCTGTTTCCACACTGTAAGTAATCTAATCTAAAAAAAAAGTTGATTAACTGAAATTGAACGTTAACACTGATGACATTAAACAGTTTGTAGTTGACAATTGTAACTATGTGAGCAATAAGGAAGTGTGTTTGGGTTGGCAGTTGTGCTGCAATTGACAGTCATTGTAACTGTTTTGTACTCATAATGTGGAATCCATTTCTGTGTGTTCCCAGTGAACAAGGCTTCGTTCCAAGTAAGATCAGTTTTGCATAAGGTTGGTTTGATGCACTGACACTATGCACAATAAGAAAATTCATACATTTTGAACATTACTACAGTGACTACATTGGGATATGGAGCACTTTTGTGATATTTTGAAGCAATAATTCTGTTGCTGATTCCTCAATGTCAAATTAAAATGATGTGAAAATTTTCAGGTTTCTGAAAATCCTCAGTTTCTCCTAGTTGATGATCTCCATCTGCAGTCCTCACTTTCTCCTGAAAATTTCAGGTGCCCAATTTGAACTTGAAGTCCAGGTGAGAACACCGCAACAATATCTGTTTGTGCTTTTGGGGGAGCTAAAGGTCATAGGATAGGGTAGTCACCAATGTTGGAAAAGGTCAAACCAAAAATAGGGTAAATCAAAAAATTGTAGTTAGTTTGGAGATTATTGTAGGAAGAGAAAACTGAAGGAGCGCACGTGTTCTGAAAAAGGTAAAAATGTGAGGGTTTGCGTCTGAACAGAATTGTTTTGATTACATCACCGTGAGGAAGTGGGTGGTGAAGGTGAGTGTTGGACAATGTTGTTACAATTAGAGGATGAAATTCAATGGCATTTTAGTTATTTGATATGCATCCAACGAAATCAAATTTCAGTCCAGTTTTGAATGTGAGAAAAGAAGTTTCTCCAAATTGAAAGGGAACATTGTGACTTTATTTTCTTTCCTAATCAGTTTTTCAATGGAGCTTTCCTTTATTAAAGATTGACATGTTATGCATCTCAAAATATTGTAAATGTGAAAGGGGAGTAAGTTCCTGCCCCATGTTCCCAACAGCCCTGGAGCTGGTTTACTTTGGCTGGTTGTATGAAAACTACCTGGAAAATGATTCATATTAAGGTAACTTAAATAAAGGCAGTGGTAATTACATGGACGTTCACCTGTCTGATACATTTTAGTGTTGTAAGGGGGTAGAGAGGGTAGATCTTAGCTAAAGGCTGATCTCTTTGGGACATGCACTTGACCAAGAGATTAGTAAACTGTAATCAATAGACAACAGGTCCCTGACCAGTCTCTGTGCTGAAACTGTCTGTGCTTTACCCTCTTCTTCCTGTACCCCACCATTCGTAGCCATATATTCAACTCCCCAGGACCTACTTTGGAGCTCCTATGTAAACCCTTCTCTCTCCACTTGCTACTCCCTCAGTATCTGCTTCTTCAGCCAAACTTATTTGTCACCCCTTCATATTCAACTTGCCCAAAAGTTCTTGGACCAGTTTTGCTGCATGAGTGACGAGTTATGTTTAAGTGCAAGTTGAAGAATTTTCTTTAAGAAGTACTGTGTTCCAAAAAATAGAATTCCCAAATAGTAACACCTCTTTGCCAACGTGACTCGGTCCAAACTTACCAATGATAGATCTGGTCCTCTGCTGAAGGATCTGATTGAAGTATGGCTTGCATTTTTCTTCTTTAAACATCTATTCATCACCTGCTTCACAGTTGTGGTGGTTTCACATTTGCAGTGTTGGAATTACCCGCTGCCTCCTTTTATCTGAGTATCTATCACTATCCCTCAACTTACCTGTCTCTTTTTCTGGAATTCTCGCTCTAGTCATCACCAAGTCATACAGCATGGAAACAGACCCTTCAGTCCAACCAGTCCATGCCAACCGTAATCCCAAACATAACTAGTCCCACCTGCCCGCTCCTGGCATAAATCACTCCAAACCTCTCCTATTCATGTATCTGTCCAAATATCTTTTAAACGTTGTAATTGTACCCCACACATCCATCACTTTCTCTGGAAGTTCATTCCACATGCCAACCACCCTCTGTGTAAAACATTTACCTCTCATGTCCTTTCTAAATCTCTCTCTCCTCTCACCTTAGAAATGTGCTCCCTCATCTTGAAGTCTCCCATCCTAGGGAAATGACAACTACCATAAATTCTATTTATACCTCTCATTATTTTGTAAACTTCAATCAGGTCACCTCTCAACCTCCTATGCTCCAGTGAAAAAAGTCCCAGCTGAAAGAATAATTAACATTAACATTAGGCAGGCCGAGTGAACAGTGTGACCCTGGGACATGATTCAGAGAACGTTTGAGCTTAGTCCAAGCTCATTAGTGGTCTAAGCCCAAATGTGTGTCCTTGGGTTTATTTGCAGGAACTGTCAGGAAAGTCAAACTCCAATGTTTTAAAAACCAAAAGAACTGTCGATGGTGTAAGTCAGAAACAAAAACAATCATTCGATGTCTCTCTCCCTCTGTGTGTTCTTCTTGCTGCTGCTAAATTCTTCTGCCCTTGTGAACCTCTAACTCTCTCACCCCATCTTGGCTTCTCTACGTTCACTATTCAGGCTTATTGAGTCTGGTTACGTTCCTATGATCTACCTTGGGACATGCTTCTGTTTTGAATTTATCACACAAATGAAATCTGTTGTAGTCATCGTAATTGCATCTCACTACATCCTGTTCTCTGAAATCTGACAAAGTTAAGTGCCAAAAAAACTGCTCCCCTTCTTGGGTAACAGATTTTTTTTTTTAAATCTGTTGTGGTTTACTTGCAGCTTCCTGTAGCTGAATCTGGATCAAGTCTTATCTCTAACAACTGAACATTTTTATCTCTCTTCAGGTTGTAATGCTCAAGTTCACAAGGGTTGCAGGGATAGTCTGCCCTCCTGTAACAAGATTAAACAGAAGGTATTTATTCTCCTAATTTTTAGCGCACTCTTGTTCCTGGTGAGCTTTTATTGTTGCTCACAGTGACAGATGTTTCTGTGAGGAACTGGAACACTCAGCTCCGCTCATCTCAGCTCAGGAACCTAATGTCAGCATCATGCACTTCCAGGTCATTGTTAAAGTTCAATGTGGAGTAAGGCTCCAATCTGTCAATTTAATAAAGTGATGGTATCCTCACCAGTGAGTCCAAAACGTTTGAATACCAGACCCACACCATGGACTTGAGCACATGTTCCAACTTGATACTTCAGTGTAGTACTGTACAATGTGCTAACTGGATGAAATATGAAACAAACATTCCTGTGGCACTATTGGAAGAAGGAAAGGGGAGTTCTCCTGTTGTAAACTAAAAGCAGAAAGCAGTGGAGAAACTCATCAGGTAGAGACAAAGAGAATTAATGTTTGGAGTGGTACATGACTCTGTTTTGGAACTGACGAACCATAGATGCTACCACACTTTGTGTTCTATCCAAGTTTAGCTACATTTGAGGTTTAAAACCTGAGGGCATTACTGACCACAGCCTTGAGACTGAGCCCTAACTTCAGGAAGGGACTTTGCAGAGATTATAGATGGAGTACAAAAATCAAAACTGTAAACCTACAATGGCTAGGTCTAACAAGGAGAGATTCAAAGCAGTATAAATCCAATCTAGGACTGATGTCAGGAAAGTCTTCATGCTATGAAGTTTGAATTCAGAAGGAGGGATGTCTTACTACTGTTATATAACTGGGTGAGGCCATTCCTGGATTATTGCCAAACACTTTTCTCTCCCTAACTCAGAGAGCAAATACTTATCATATAAGGAGTGCAGTAGTGATTTATTAGGCTGACATCCTAGTTAGCAGGACTGTTCTAAGAGGAGAGATTTGTTTGACTGGGCCTGTGTCCATGAGAGTTTAGATGGAAAGAGATAATCCAATTCAAACTGTGATAATCTGTAAAAAGCGCATGGGGAATCACTGGCTAATCTGCTTGTGAAGCTCATTGAGCATGAGCGCCCTTGGTAACATGTAAGGGTCCATCTTGTGGTACACTTGTAGTGCCTCTACCCTGGACTGGAAGGCCAGGGATTTGCGTCCCATTTGCTGCAGGGTTGTGTGATAGCACCTTTGAACAGGTTGATTAGTAAAATAGGTTGGTTACAGGCAATGGCCCTGCCCAGCTGGAACTCATCACCTAAGTCCTTGAAGATGGCTGTTGTGGTGAGGTCAGAGTGTCCCTACCTCTGGGCCAGGAGATCTGGATTCACATTCCACCTCCTCCAGAGTAACAACCCTGAACAAGTTGATTCAATAGTATCTATAAAGCAGACATCGGCCAGTAATGGGCTTTGCATGTAAATTTCTAATTGGCGACATGAATGATTTACTGGTGCAGTTAATGGTTTAAAATAAAAAGTCATGGTGATCTGGGAAAGCTGTTTGGTTGCGTGTGATAACATTTCAGATGCCCTTTGAAAAAAAGGCAGACCAGGGATGGTTGTACTGAACCATCTTCCCTGACTGGGACTAGCCATGAATAATGGCTCTATTTTGGTGTTTAACAATAAATCGTGTTCCTTTACAATCGGGTTTCCTGGGTTATTGCAGAAAGGTGTCAAATTCTACACACAGGGAGGCTGATTTCCCTCATTGAGGAGTCTAGAACCCGAGGGCATTTTCTTAGGAAACAAGATGAACAATTTAGAACTGACATGAGAAAAGATTGCTTCACTCAGAGGATAGTGAACCTGTGGAATGCTGTGCAGAAGACTGGAGGCCAAATCACTGAAGATATTTATAGAGTTGTACAACACAGAAACAGACACTTCAGCCCAACTCATCCACACTGACCAGGTTTCCTAGACTGAGCTAGTCCTATTTGCCTGCATTTGTACCTTATCCCTCTAAACCTTTCCTATCCATGTACTTGTCCACATGTCTTTTAAATGTTGTAATTGTAGCTATAGCTGACACTTCCTCTGACAGTTTGTTCCAATATGCACCGCCCCCCCCCCCGTGAAAAAAGTTACCCCCCAGATCCTTTTTAAATATTTCCCCTCTCACCTTAAACCTATGTCCTGTAATTTTGGATCCCTCCTACCCTGGGGTAAAACATCAACAATTCACCTTATCTATGCACCTCATGATTTTAATAATCATTTTACGGTCGCCCCTCAGCCTCCTGCTCTCCAGGGAATAAAGGTCCCAGCCCGTCCAGCCTCTCCTTATAACTCAAATCTCCCAGTCTCAGTAAGAAAGAGATTGATGATTTTTTGGATTTTAAATGCATCCAGGAGGATGGGGTGAAAGCAGGAGTATGCACTGAGATAGAACTATGGTTCCCAACCTTTTCAGTATCAAGGCATGTTTCAATGAGACAAACAATTCCATTGCGTGCCCGTTTTTCTTCAGCTGAATTGATTGCTCATGTTACATTTACTTGCATTTACTATGGTAGCCTTACTAGAAAGGTTCACAACATTGTGCTTACAACAACTTATCCGCTTCTTCTAGGACTTAGATCCATGGCTTAATTATTTAACAATTCTAAAAATATTCAACTTAGAATCTTTGCTAATGTGGGAGTGTATCCAGGCAGGCAGACCAAGTTATATGCCATGCTCGCACAGTATCAGACGTATACACAAGACAGTGATATCTCCTGACAATTTCACAGCATACTTCTCACTTTGAAAACATCCAAGATAGAGGATCAGCCATGATTGCATTTAGTGGTAAAGCAAGATCAAAGGGCCAACTGGCCTATTCCTAGTTTCAATGTAAGAATAATCCGAATATGAAATTAACTTCTGGTTGGAATATTTGAGACAAATATTCTACCATAATGATTGGATGTCACAAAAGAAGTTTGGAGGTCCATCTTGATCTATAAATATCTTTTGAACTGTGCCACCATTGGAACTGTTTGCTGCCTCAATTCTTCCAATAAGGCACCTATGTTGGGAAGTGTTCAAGCATGCCAGGAGAAGTTGTAAGGAGAGACTTTAACAGTATGTATATTTTTCAGTGCTGTACCCATCGTGTTGATTTGTATCAAATCCTTTCTATTTCAGCAACAGAAAGCCCCTCAGGCCCAAGATTCTTCAACATTACCCACTGCCGTCAATATGCGAAATAAAAGTAAGCAGCGTTTGATCTGTATTTAGAGTTCATTGAATGTAATGCCTTGGGCATGTTCATATATTTGATCCAGTTAATGGGATGCAGGTTTTACACAGCATTGTCACTACAATGTCACCATTTTGAAAAATGTGTCAATTTTCATACTCGCTCAACTTATGGAATAAACCCAATTGTGTTATAGTTATAGATGTTAACCTTCCAGACACGGACTGTGTTTGGAGTGAGCATTTTGAGCTCTGGTGAAGCACTGTTGGGTACAGTTCTGCCAATGTGGTAACAGTCTGAAGTGGTGAATAGGATGTTGGGTGATCGCCAGTATTTTTAACTCTTTATTATCTGTCAGTGTTGCTTGATTCTCTGTTTTTTTATCTGGCTCCATGAGGTGGCTTCCTAAGAGCTTGCCCACAGAGTGGCCCTGATATTACTATCCAAGCTATGTGTTGTATTTCTCACTAGATGCAGTGCCCTGCTGCAGCATTGTGAATCCCAGCATTTGTAAAGAGCTGTTCATTGCATCATTCTTCCTTAGAGATACCTCCTATTTCAGAAACCAACATGGATTAGTATCAGCAAATCGCGATATCTCAGATGTGATTCATGGGTTATCTGCTCCATAATAAGCTACCTTATATTTTTTCTTATCTATGCCATGAATTACAGGTGCTGTGGAATGATGACTTATAAAACTTTTCACTGTACTTTTTGTAAAAATACATGTGACAATAAATTGCTATTCTGTTAAGAGTGAGATAGCATTTAGGAGTTTCATATTTATTTGCTGTGCTTGTGCTTCATTTATTTAGCTTTCCAACCCAAAGAACGCCCAAGGTCAGCAATAATTCTTCAAGATGACAACGTATTGAGCGCTCCTAACAGGAAAATGCCCCTCTATCGATCACTCTCCAAGAGTATGTCAATAGCCAATATTGCAGGGTAAGTCGGGTTATTTGTATAGTGTATGGAAGTGCTGAATGATTTGTGTGAAAGATCTCTTTTTGACTGAACTGCAAATAGTGAGCACTTGTTCTTCCCTGAGTTAGTAAAATGTCCAAAAGGGACAGTGGACACTGCAGGCATTGATGGATGAACATACATATGAAGTGGGTCATTCAGTCCCTTCAGTCTACTCTGCCATTCAATAAGATCAGGTTGATCTGATTGTTACCTCAACTTTGCTGTCCTGCCTACCCCTCATAACCTTCTGTCCCTTGCTTAACTAGAATCTCGTCTACTTTGCCGTGGAAATATTCAAGGACTCTGCTCCTTTTCCTAAGACTCAAGACTCTTTGAAAGGTTTTCCTCATCTGTTTTGGAGGGACAATCCCTTATTTTTAAACAGTGACCCCCTAGGTTTTCCCACAAGAAGAAACGTATTCTCCACATTTATCTTCAGATCCCTTCAGGATGTTATGTGTTTCAATAAAGACACTTCTAAACTCCAGCAGATATAATCCTAATCTATCCAAACCTTTTCCTTATGAGACAACCCCTCCCCATTCCAGGTGTTGGTCCAGTAAATCTTCTCTTTATTGCCTCCAATGTAGTAATATCCCTTCTCAAATAAGATACAGGGTATAGTACTCCAGATACTGTCTCACCATTCCCTTTATAACTAATGTCTCCCTCCTTTCATATTAATTTCTCCTTGTGTTGAGTGCTGACGTTCTGTGAGCTTTTCTAATTACTTGCTGTATTTTCCTACTAACATCTTGTGACTCATGCACAAAGATCACCCAGACCCTCTGTATCACAAAATTGCAATCTCTCGACATTTAGCACGACCTTTCTATTCTTATACCAAAATGGACAATTTTCCTCTTTCCCATATTGTACTCCATTTGACACATCTTAGCCCACTCACTTAACCTCGCTATATCATTTTGTTCTGAGGAAGGGTGACCGGACTTGAAATGCTACCTCTGCTTACTATCCACAGATGCTGCCAGGCTTGCTGAGTGCATCTAGCAATTTCTACTTCTGTTCTTGTACTCGATTTCCAGCATCTGCAGTTCTTTGTTTCACATCTTTTTGTAACCTCATTATATCCTCTTCTTAACTTGCTTTCCTACCCATCAGTGTCATCAGCAAGTTTAGCAAGCATATCTCTGATCCCTTCATCTGAGTCATTTATATAAATTGTAAGCACTTGAGCTTCCAGGACCATTTGTTACATCTTGCCAACCCAACAAAGACCCATTTGTACTTATTTTCTGCTTCCTGTTAGTCAGCTAGTATCTGTCCAGCTAATATCTAGCCAATATAGTTACTCCCTATCCCATGAGTTTTAATTTTCAGCACTTTATCAAATGCTGTCTGGAAAGCTAAGTACTAGTTCCCAGAATCCACATATTACCTCCTCAAAGAACTCCAATCGATTGATCAAAGATGATTTTCCTTTCACAAAACCATGTTGACTCAACATGGTTACCTTGAACTTAGCTGTTTGTCTCCTCAGATGAGTGTTTTAAAAAAACAACTATTGTATTGTGAAGGCAAAGGTATCAAGGGCATTCTGCTTTGTTTCCTGTCCGGTGCTTATCCTTTAGTTAATATCACCAAACAAAACTGATCATTATCACATTACTGCTGTGATTTTGCAGCTTTCTCTGCAAAATTGGCTGCTGCATTTCTTTTATTACAGCTGTAATTAGACTCCAAAAGTACTTCGTAGGTAGGATCATGCTGCAGGGTTTTTCTGAGGTTGTGCAAGCTGCAACATATTTGTAACTTATCTTTTTCATCCCAATCCCAAATGGCTGGGCCCTTATCCTGAACCACAGACGTACCGTTCCAGACTGTCAAACCAGGGGAAATATTATTTCAAATTCCACCCTCTCACCTTAGGAGGGTGTAGGTTCAGGGTGAGAGGGGAAGTAGATTAAAGGGATCTAAAAGGCAACTTATTCACACAGAGGATGGTGCGTGTGTATAATGAGCTGCCAGAGGAAGTGGTGGAGGTTACGATTCCAACATTTAAAAGGCATTTGGATGGGGTATAAATAGGAGGGTTTAGAGGGGTATGGACCAAATGCTGGCAAATGGAATTAGATTTATATAGGCTATCTGGTCGGCATGGACGAGTTGGACCAAAGGGTTTGCGTCCATGCTGTATCTCTATGACTCTATGACCCTGTCTCTCAGAATGTTGTGCATTTCAGTGCAATTTTGTTTTGTTCTGAATGTCAAAGAATTTAGACCTATTCCAGTCAGTCTTTCTTTATTAATCTTCCCAAGAATCTCTGTTGATCCATCTTTAAGCTGAGAATATATTTCCAGCAGTGAGAAGACCAATATTACACAGTGAGCAGCCTGATGAATCCTTCCAGAAGTTCTGTTTTTGTATCATCAGCCACCTAAAGCAACCCTAACAAACCAAGCTACTGAAAAATTCACATGTACAGCTTGTTTCCCTGATAATGCACATTTATGATGCACTGCTTTTGCCTTCCCATAAACTGATACCTCCTCATCTCAAAAATTATGTGTGCAGCTTTAGTCCTGATGGTGGAATTGTCAACAAGTTGGAATATTCACATTGTTGTCCTTTTATGAAATCTGTTGCTTATACTATCTCATCTGGTGTGTAGCGATCAGAGTTACTTACTGTAGTTCTGGAGACGTGGGTTTGAATCCCACCGTGGCAGATTGTACAATTTGAATTGAATAAAAATCTGAAACAGAAAGCCAACTTAATGATGCCTATGCAACCACTTTCAATGTTTGTTAATGCCCATCTCATTCACTTATGCCCTTAGGGAAGCAAATCTACCATTCTTACCTGCTGTGGCCTCCATGTAACTCCAGACTTACAGCAGCATGGTTGTCTGTTAACGGTCCTCTGAATGGCTTCACAAGCCTCATAGTCTAAGGGCAGTTAGGGATAGGCAATAATTGCTGACCCAGCCAGTGATAGCCACATCCCATGAATGGGTATGATAAGTAGACAGTCTCTTCCCTGGGGTGGGTGAGTCCAGACCTAGAGGGCATGGGTTTAGGGTGAGAGGTGAAAGATATAAAAGCGACCTAAGGGACAACCTTTTCACTCAGAGGGTGGTGCATGCATGGAATGGTCCCCCAGAGGAAGTGGTGGAGGCTGGTACAATTGCAACACTTAAAAGGCATCTGGATATGTATATGAATAGAAAGAGTTTGGGGGATATGGGCCAGGTGCTGGCAGGTGGGATTAGATGGAGTTGGGATATCTGGTCAGCATGGATGAGTTGGACCAAAGGGTCTGTTTCTGTGCTGTACATCTCTATGACTCTATGAATGAATTTTCTTTTAAGTCAGCACATCATCTGGCATTCACTAGGCTGGAAGAAGGAACCTAAATAAGCCAATGATTACTAGTGCGCAGATTAACCACAAATAAAGTGAAAGGTGAGAATACCCCGACATAGAAACTTGGGGGGGCAACAGCATCCACCCGTTACATTATTATTGGTTTTTAGTTGAACAGAGCAGAGTGGAAGTGCTGTCATTCATGGAGCAGGTGGAAGCCTTAACACTCACATCCTTGTGGCCTCATTGTTCTCAATATGGGAGTTTCTCGTCCCAATGCATCATTGCTTCACCAGTCTACTGCAGAAAGGAACTTAGACAATGATAAAGCCAGAACTCCAGCACTTTGTACCTTAAAGTTGAAAAGACTTTTTTTTTAAAGGAGGCATCTCCTGTTATAGCTAGACTGAGATAATTATATCATGTGGTAGTGTTTGTATCCTTGCATTATGATTCCAAAATGAAAACACGTTCCCTTTGTTTGCTCACTGTTCTGTCCAGACTGGGGGGGTAGTTTTACAGGTATCAGTAATCCTGTAATTCCATTAAAGCATATAGCGGTAACGGAGAGGGCGCCAATGGGTTTGCAAGGATGAAACCAGAAATGAGTGGAAGTACATTATCAGGAAACAATGACCACTGGGCCTCATAGGTAACTGAAGACTGAGGGGTGATCTGCTTGACGTCTTTAAGTTTATTAAAGATTTTTAAAGAGTGGATGCAAAAGGGAGAATTCCTTCTTGTGGGGAGGAGCATCTTGAGGCCAACAATGTCAGACAGTTCATAAGAAATTCAAAAAGGAATTCCAAAGAAACTACTTTCACCAAAGAATGGTGAGAACAGGGAATTTGCAACCACTGTGAGTATCAGTGTATTTGAGGGGAAGCGAGGTAAGCAAATGAAAGGGAAGGGAATAGATGGTTTGGATGATGTACTATGAGGAGGAAAAACAGGAAGAACCTTGGTGTATTTGGGCCGAATAGCCTGATTCTATGCTGTGTTTCTATGTAGGCCAATGTAAGCCTCTCCCAAGTGCCTAGTTTTTGGATGTATGTCTAGATAAAGCTCCTGAGGGGAGAGCATTGTCTTAGTACACATTTAAACACAGATATTTTTATGCAAATGTCATAGAACAGCAGTCAACAGTAGGACACCACTGATGTATCTCCCACCCAGCCTAAAGGTGATGAGGCCAGTTTTAATGCTTCAGTTGATGGTTTTGTTGATATTAATTAATCAGGTGTAATGAGATATTCTGGTCTGCGTATTTGAGTATTGTAGGCAGTGCTTACAGCTGTAAACTTAACAGAATCATAGAACCCCGCAATATGGAAGCAGGACATTCAGTCCATTGAGTCCACACTGACCCTCCAAAGAGCATCCCATCCAGACCCACTAACCTATCCGTGTAACCCTGCATTTCCCATGGCTAGTCCACCTAGTCTTCACATCCCTGGACACTCTGGGACAATTTAGCATGGCCAATTCACCCTGACCTGCACATCTTTGGACTGTGGGAGAAAACCAGAGTACCCAGAAGAAACTCACACAGACATGAAGAGAATATGCAAACTCCACACAGTCACCCGAGGCTGGAACCAAACCTGGTTCCACACCCAGAAAACCATTGTTTTCAAGAAACTGTTTATTTTGATATGTTAATGCAATTGCAGTTCAGTTTGTTTCCTACCTCACGGTGTTTATTTGTGTCCTGTGCAGACCTGCGATTGATGAAACCTCCCTTGCATCTTGGCGGGTTTTATCACAGTCAACAGATTCTTTAAACCACATCAAACAAGTGACCGAGTCAATGGAGTCACTGACTGATGAAGGTAAGAGTAGTGTTTAGTGCACGGCTCCTTTATTCTATTTTAAAATTCTAATTTGAGTGTCTTCAAAACACTCAGAATGAAATACCAATGAATCAGTAAGTAAGCAAAACACACAGTTCCCCTTTACAGAATGTTAGAAGGTGAAAATATAGGCGGCACACAAAATAGCAACAACATCTTTGTAAAGGGTAGAGAATTGCTGAATCTCTCTGTGTGTGTGAATTTTTTGAAACGTGTTGTGCAAATGACAGCTCAAAGCCTGCACACGCTGTTCCTCTGCCTGCTGCTATAATGAAGGTGATGAACCCATCTCATACTCTGCTCAGATACAAATGTTCATTCCGGAGGCTGAGGAGATCAGTAGCCTGAGTTGGGTCATTGATACCTGACATCACAAAGCATAAAACTCAAATTGTTCAGATCAGAGTCTAGCTCAAAATATCTTCACTGAGCTAATACATCATCACCAAAATGAGATTCTGTTACTCAGCTTGTTTGATCACAGTCTTCCAAGACCTGAGTTGATTAGAACATCTCATCAGTGAAGGAGGTAACCTAACTATATCACACTCTTGCAGGTACAGTTGCGTGAACAAACACACACTCACAAGTGTGCACACACACAACACATTCTGTTTGCCTCCATTGAATTTACTACCAGTCTTCTTTATATTGAAACTGTACCTTTCTTATTGTGGTTGACACTCCACTGTACTAGCAGCAGCAAGTTGGTGTTTTGAAAGTTATTTACATTGGGCATAAAATTATGCTTAATCTTAAGGTACATTTAAAGAAAGGGAAAAATGCAGCATTTATTTGGAGACTTGTGATATCTCCCGTTCGTGAGAAGGGACCATGATATAGCCTCATGATTTTTGACACCTGAATTTTATCAGAGGCCACCAAAAGCAGATATATTAATTGGGAATTTTGCTGTCTATGTGCACGTGTGTGTGGCAATGTGATATTACAGTAGGTGCTGAACATTGATGTTTATTGTCAGACTCTGCATGTGTACTGCACGCTCCCACAGGTACAGATGTCATGGACGGGCAGCTGATGGGAGAGTTCGAGTCCGATGCTAAAGAACTGGAAGCAGACTCCTGGAGCCTAGTAGTGGACAACGACTTTGTGTGTCAGCAGAAGAAGGATGTGATTAAACGGCAGGATGTTATCTATGGTAAGATTTGACACTTATTCCTGTCTTAAATGGAATGATTTTACGTTTGAAGACTTTATTGGAGCAGGAAAGGCCCTGAATTCAAATTAGTCTTGTTCTTTTTTTATATATAAATGAACATCACCAATCAACATCCTCACTGCTTCCTTCGATCTATTCCCCAGGCATGCAAATGAGTGTCCCTTGAAACCATTAATGTTGTCTGTTACAATGACCTTTCCAAAGGTCTCTTACCTCTCAGTTGCAAAAGTTTCCTCCTTGCCCTTCTCATTTTATATTGAGGAATCTCCAGGAAGGGTACAAGGCCCAGCACACAGGGAAACACTTGAGGTTAGAGAGGCTAACGTAAACTGAGAGGTATTTTGGAAGAGAACCAGGTTTGGGAAATCTAAGGGAGGAATTTTACTGTTGGGGGCTTGAGCAGAAGGCCAGTGCGTTTAAAAATAAGTCTTGACACAGTGAGAATGAAGGTTGGGCAAAGTGTTAGACGACACAATAGAAAACCGTTCAAAAGAAGTAGTGATCATTAAAAACTAAGTCCATAGAGTTTACAGCAGGGAAAGAGAAACTGGAGCAAGGATGAGAAATGGAAACTTTATACAAAAAGTCTTGATAATTTGTAAATATCATCGGGTGTGCAGAACAGTGTTGGCAAACTGGTATTGGTGCAGAACCCTGTGTATACTTGGCATCTGACTGGTTGATGGTTGCTTCTTCAGAGTTAATGCAGACGGAAATGCACCATCTCCGAACTCTGAAGATCATGTCTGAAATCTACAGCAAAGGGATGACAAAGGAGCTGCAGTTTGAAACCTCGACAGTGGAACGTATCTTTCCCTGCCTGGAAGATCTGATAGACATCCACACACAGTTCCTCTATCGGATTCTAGAGAAGAGGAAAGAGTCCTTGGTGGCAAACAGTGAGCGGAACTTCTTCATTCGAAAGATCGGAGACATTCTGGTGAATCAGGTAAAAAGGATTCACTGAGCCAAAGTGTTCATTTAATTGTTCTTTTTAAATTGAAAGTTGGGGATTAGGTATCCAAACTGTAACACACTGGGACGAGTATGTGTTCAGGGTTACAGGAATAGAGCTGGGAAATGGGACTGACCGGATCCCTCCTCAGAGAGGACTGGACGGGCAATGTGGCTTTCTGTTGAACTAATTTTACTCTGGGATGTGCAACCCTCCAGCGACCTGATTTTCAGTTTGAATTTTGTGGGGCCGCAGCCTTGACCTGGACTGTCCCTAACATTGCTGCTGTTGGCTTAGTGCTGAATGAATCCTCAATGAGAACACCATCAAGTCGAAGGTAGCATGGGGTTTAACTATTACGCGTGACTCACAAGCATTCTTTTCCCATCAAGATGTTTGAGACCCCGGCTAACCATTGAAAAATAAGAATTTAAGAAATAAGAACACGGTAAACCATTCTACCCCTCAAGTCTGCTTCACCATTCTCTACCATCACAGCTGAGCTCCTGTCTCAACTCTGTTTTCCTGCCCACTCCCCATATCCCTCCAAAATCAAATATCTATTGTTTTCAGTTTTAAATATACACAATTATAGAGCATACCAAGTCCTCTTAGACAGTTCCAAATGTTCTCAAATCTCTGAATAAAGAAATGTCCACTTCTCTCTGTGCTGACTATTGTATTCCCCATATACATTCAGAAGTTTCATTGCTTCCAAGGTTTGTTTGAAGCTTTCAAGGTAACGGTCAACAGATTCATTTTTATTCAGAAAGGCAAACAAGCGAAGCAAAATTCACAAGAGGCAATGACCTAGTGGTATTTTTGTTGGACTGTTCATCCAGAGACTCATGCAATGTTCTGGAGACTTGGGTTCAAATCCTGCCATATCAGATGGTGGAATTTGAATTCAATAAACAAAATCTGGAATTAATAATCTACTGGTGACCATGAAACCATTGTCAGGAAAATCCCATCTGGTTCACTCATGTCTCTTATGGAAGGAAACTGCCATCCTTACCTGGCCTGACCTACATATAATTCCAAACCCACAGCAATGCCGTTGTCTTTTAACTGCCCTTTGGGAAAATAATGCATGGGCAATAAATGCTGGCCTTGCCAGTGCGCCCTCTTTCTGTGAACGAATGTTTGAAAGAAATTGAATGGGTCAACAGTGAATAGTGGAATACGCTGAAGAGGTTAAATGGCCTCCTGCTGTTTTTGAGTTGAATCATTCTCTTAACCAATTATGTGTTTTAATAATGCATTTTTTCTGCTGCACTCCCCCAATTGTTTTGTCTCCTGAAAATGGTGCTTCATGCTTGGGTGCAGCTTATAGTCCCCCACTACTTTTGGCTTGCCTTGGCAATCTTTGAGTGAAGCCAGGTGATGGATGTAGATTGAAAAGGTTGGGGGCTTCTCCCTGGAGAGAAGAAGCCTAGGAGGAGATCTGGTGGCGGATTTCGGAATCATGATCAGACTAGATGGAGTAGATAGAGAGAAGTCGTTCCACTTGTGAAAGGAGGGAGAATGAGAGGGCGTAGATCAAGAATGATCTGCAAAAGAGGGTGAAGTGAAGAGAACCTTTTTTACTCAGTGAGTAGTCAGGGTATGGAATTCCCTGTCTGGAAATGTGGTGGAGCAGGTACAATTGAGCCATTCAGGAGGACACAAAATTATTATTTGAATAGAAATAATGTGCATGGATACAGGAGAAAAGCACGAAATGTTTTCACCAGGAGATGGTGGGAATCTAGAGTGCACTGCTTGGGGAGGGCAGTGGAAATCATAGAATCCCTGCAGTGTGGAAGCTGGCCATTCAGCCCATCAAGTCCATACTGACCTTCTGAAAAGCATCCCACTCAGATCCACCCTATCCCTGTTACCCCACATTTACCATGGCTAACCCACCTGACCTGTACATCCCTGATACTTTGGGACAATTTACCATTGCCAATCCACCTTACCTGCATATCTTTGGACTGTGGGAGGAACCAGAGCACCCACGCGAAACCCACACAAACACGGGGAAAATATACAAACTCCACACACACAGTCGTCCAAGACTAGAATCAAATTTGTGTTGCCCATGCAATCTTCCAAAAGAATTTGGATGAGCACTTGAAATGTCTTTCGAGGGTATGGGCCAAATGCTGGAAAATGGTACTAGTATTCCTGGGTCAGCACAGACTGGATGGGCAGAAGGACTTCTTCTGAGCTATGAGTCGATGAACAAGAGTAAACTACAATGCTTGTAGGAGAGCTGGTACAGGTATGATGGGCTGGATGCTGCCTTCAGCACCGTCACAATTCTGTGATACTTTTAAGACTTCACCTGCAATGATTTGTGCTTCACTATCTCCCGTGTGTAATGCCATGTTTGTGTTTGGCAGTTCTCTGGACCGAGTGCTGAGCGCATGAAGAAGACGTATGGGAAGTTCTGTGGGCAGCACAACGATGCCGTGAATTTTTGCAAAGAGCTCTTGGCAAGAGAGAAAAAGTTCCAGGCCTTTGTCCGGGTGCGTCATCACAGCCACTCCACTCACTGCCAACTGTAAAGCTGAAGAATTTGAAACCTGGGAAAACTCAATCCGTGCCTAAATTGTTTTATTTTGTGTTTGCAGAAAAAAATGAGTAGTTCCATAGTTCGCAGATTAGGAATCCAGGAGTGTATATTACTGGTTACTCAAAGGATTACCAAGTATCCCGTGATTGTCCAGAGGATAATTCAGCATACCAAAGGTAATGGCATATCTGTGACATGCCCTTAGTTCCCTCCTTGCAAAGGCTGTGAACTCATTCTAATTGTCTACACTGTCGTTTCCCAGTAGGAGGTCACCACTGGCACAGGAATAGGTGTCGTTTATTAAACCTGTCGCTCCTCTTCTGCTATCCTCGGGCCACTTGTGACACAGTGGTAATGTCCCCACCTCTTGACTAGGAGGTCTGGGTTCAATTCCCATCTGCTCCAGAGGTGTGCTATAACATCTTTGAACAGGTTGATTAGAAAAATCTTATTTTTCTACTAGAGGCTCTTGTGGCGTGGCGGTAGTGTCTCCATCTCTGAGTCAGGAGGCTTGGGTTTACGTCCTACTTGCTGCAGAATTATGTTCAGAAGTCTGAACAGGTTGATGAGAAAATATCTCTTGTTCTGCTACTTGCCATTTTGGATTCAGGAAAGACATATCAACCCTGTTTCCTGCTTTTTGATCAATAGCCAGTGGCAACCCCCCACTCCCACCAAGTTATTGCCTGTCAATGCTCACCATGTGAGCGCACATGCAATCCATCCAGCAACTGAACCCCAATTCAGCATGTGTCACTTTATTGAAGTCAAACCTGAAAATGTGTAACAGTGAGAGTGTAGAACATGTTCACATAGAGGGGTTAAAGTGAATAGTATTGATCCACTTAATGGTAGATCAGCATTTGGGGATGGAGGTGAGAGAGAGTAATAATGGAAGAGTTAAATGAAGAAAGATGGGGGAAGGATCAGGTGGAACATGAATACCAGCATGCACTTGGGAGTTAGTCTGAATCGAGGTCATTATCCTTTTCTCTGATCTTCACAGAAAATGATGACGATCACGCTGATCTCACAAAAGCACTTGCCATGATAAAAGAGGTGATCGCAGCGGTGGATAACAAAGTAAGTGAATTTGAAAAGAAAACCAGACTGCAGGAGATCCACAGCAGAACAGAGACCAAGGCCATCATGAGGATGAAGAGCGGCCAGATGTTTGCAAAGGAAGACTTGATCCGGAGAAAGCTGGTACACGATGGCCCTGTTACATTAAAGACTTCGGCGGGAAGACTAAAAGGTACAGCCTCTACACTTCATGAAGTGCGCGGCACTCTTCAAAGGGATGTTGGTCGGACTGTGCTAGAGGCCATTCTCTGTAGCAATGAGGGCCATAATTAGTAACACTGCATCTAACATTTCTCCTCCAAATGCCAACCTGCAAGTGAGGAAATAAATGAGGAGTGGATTGCATCTTTGTTCTACAAATTGCTAGAATATATCTATATACTATCTATAGACAGCTCCCTGTCTCCATAATTCTTATTTGCTTCTGTCATAGCCATTTCCAGGCCCATCTTTGCCTATGGATACTAAAGTTTGTGTTTGATGTTTATGTTTGAAACCTAATCCACCCCAGTCCTTTATGCAGCCAAGATCTTTGTAGTTCCTGTCTGAAATGTGTTATTTTCCTACATTTTCTTCCTTCTTTCATGGTATGAAGATGTCAAGATCAATGTGCATTGCCCATCCCGAACTGCCCTTGAACTGAGTGGTTTGCTTGACCATTTAAGAGAATAGTTTGAAGCCAACCACATTGCTGTCATATGTAGGCCTGACCAAGTCAGGACAGCAGATTTCCTTCATGAAAGACCTTTCGTGAACTATGCCCGTTATCGGTTTTGTACTTTTTTGATGGAAGAAAAGTTGCCAGCCATTTCCATTTTTGCCAGTACCATGCATTAGGAAACAGCGTAGTTTTCATGAATTGAATTGCAGGTGTGTCCTTCCACATATTCATAGTTCACAGAAAACAATTGCCAGTCAGTGCCTAAAATCCTAGAAGTCAGGTCAGGAAATTGTGTGCCTATAGAGAGCTCATCTAAAAGGAAAACAGTCAAAAGGAAACTATACATATGTGATTTTCTCTGTTTGCCAGTCAAAGAGAAATGAAAGGTGTGAAGTACTGTCCCTTTCTCTTCACCTCTCAAAACGTTGATGATGAACCTGCACTAAAATATGCAAACGATGAGCAGTTGTCCGAGGATGATTAACCCTGCAGTACACCATCCTGTTCAGAGTTGATATGACTTTACTTTGTTTCTTGTGGTTATGACTGGTTTGTACTTAAACAGCTTTTATCTAAGATGTTTATCTCTTGCTTTGTAGAAGTCCAGGCTGTGTTGCTTTCTGATGTGCTGGTGTTTCTTCAAGAGAAGGATCAGAAGTATACTTTTGCTGCACTGGTGAGTTAGTAATTCTTTGAGGGTTGATCATATCTAGATATTACTTGATACAACTGCCTGTGTAACATTCTGCTCTCCACCCTGCTGATATATTGACTAGTATGTGTGTCTCAGTTGTGCTGTTAATTCTAATTCATGTCAACCAAGTAAAGACCATAATCATTTAGGTAGAAGCTGGTCTAACTTATGCAGTTTATTTGGGAATCTCATGCTTACATTTGTAGATGAATTCTGAAGGAGCTGGGCTGCTGCTGTGCTGAGGGAGTGTTGCGTTGTTCTTTCATAGTAGCACAAGAATGGGATCTGCCATTCATCTCCACCCCCCAGGAACTTGATTCAGTGCTTAGCTGAGACACAGTCTGCCTGTTTGGGTGTGTGTCAGAAGCTGCAACAGGAAGTCAATCGGGCTGGTTGTGTCAAGTGATGAGATCACATAGAACTTCCTGACCCCAGTTAACTCCAAATTAGATCAAATAGTAGGGACATTTGGAGGTGGAGCTAAAACTCCACCGAGGGTATCAAGAGGACAAGGCTGGTGTTTCATGCAATATGCTTCCATTATCGACAGAACATTCTATCCTTTGGAGACCTGCCATTTTGAATGTATTGCCAGTTGAGTTGTTCTTGCATGTACTCTTGTACAGAGATTGATCATTCGCGTACCCGCCACACCCCCCCCCCCAGCACTCTGTGGAAAGGCTGATGCTTTTAAACTACAGTCACCATTGTCAGGTGGAAAATGTGGTTACACACCTGTGCAGAGCAAGATCCCACTAATTAGGCATTTAGGTGTGTTTTCAGTTGTAAGAGGAGACAATCCAGTAGACTTTGCAAGAGCTTGTGCATCCGTGATAGTTTTGCCACCCTGAGCAACCTTTGGATTTGATCAGATTTTCCACTCTCTGGAATCGGCATTAATCCAATAATTCAGCTCAGGCTGGAGACTGAGTTCATGCTCAGGATTTGTAATGCAATGATGTAATCACAGGAAATAAGCTAAATGTTTAAACCATTGCAGGTTTTAATCTGGTGTGGGGAAATTCCTCTATTGTGACCATTTCAGTGTTAAGCTAAGAAGGCACAAGTGTCATGAGTTAGTTTACACAAATATGCAAGTGTTTGAATGAACCAAGATATTTATCACACTCTAATCTCCAAGAGTGCTGACATTTGTTGTCTGATCTTTTGCTTGAATCAGAGTACAGCAGGACAGAGCTGCATTGAAGCAGGGGGAAGATAGAAGCAGAATCCTCAACAATAAGCTTTTCATTTTGCTTTCTTCCTCAATCCAATCTCATGGATCAAACTTTTGGCTGTCTGCCCTAATTCTCAGTGCCATACTTTGTTTTATAGTCCTTCTGTGAGCTGCCTTGGAACTTTTTATTGTGTTAGAGGCTCTATAGAAATGTAAGTTTTTGTGTCCTGGAATCCCTTATCCACAAACAGGGACTGAAACTACTGAATGTGTGGGAGAAGATTTTCACCAGGGTCACTGTTGAGTAGCTATAACTAAACTTCCTGTCTTCGACTCATTTGACACATAAATTATTCAGTCTTTGAGCAGTTCCTATTTGTAGATGAGAATGACGTTGTTGCAATAGAGTGACTGCAGTTGGAAAATGCTGATTGTGCGTTTTTTTTTCTGTGAACTCTGATTCTTAAAACACTTAGCGCAGTCAATTAAACCTTCGAGTCATCAACAGAAGAGATCTTAAGATATTATCCCATTCCCACCCAGAGACATCCCCCTGTTAATAGGCTGTTTAATTCGGAAGGTCAGCTCAGATTAGGACATTGAGTTTATGTGAGCAATTCCACAAAATTAAGCTAAAAGGAAGATTCAGTGACACCATCTGCATCAAATGCCCTGCATTGCTGTAATCCTTTTGAGAATGTTGTGGGTGGCGACCTTTGTGGTTTCTGCTTGGAAGCTGCATCGGCAAAGCAAGCCAGTGCGAGTTTATCTGGAGGCTAATCCCTCGACCACACAGAAGCCCAATTCCTGTTCTCCCCGGTGATGAGGCTAATGGTTTTCTTACACAACCTGTAGCGGAGCGTGCCACGGTAAACCTGATGTGTCTGATGCAACAAATCTCTACCAGGCACAGTGCCAACGTTACACGGCACACTGTACTTCGCCCAGTCAGAATGCAGTGACATTTGAACTCTCTGTCCAGGATGTGCTTCAGAGGTTTGTCATTCGTCCAAGCACTAGGCTGCACCCAGCCATCGCTGATCTTACAGTAACATTGTCACAAAGCCTTTTGGTTTTCCAGCACCTCTCAATCACAATCAGGCTGCTGCTGTTTAACCTGCATCCTTTTGTAATAAATGTTGGTTTTCCACTCGGTACAAACGTACAGTCCTTTTGCCCGTTGTGCTGATGTCCCATCAGCCTGCACCTATGGTTCACTTTTTTTATTGGACTTCATCCTCGATGTTTTAGTCACATTTTATTTCTTCTACTTTCTTCTAACCTGACAATAGACATACAGTTCCCAGTTCACAGCACTGGAGCATCATTGTCACTGGTAAATCACCTGGCACCCCACAACCCCCCACTCCCACACTATGTCTCTCTCCCCCATTCCCACCCCACACTTTCTCTATCACTTCTTCTCCTCTCCCTTTGAATTTCTTTCCTTCCTCCCTCTCTCTTTCTCTTTCTCTTTCTCTTCCTCTTTCCCCTCCCTTTCAATCTATCTCTTCCTCTCATCTCTCTTCCTCTCATCTCTCTCTCTCTCTCTGTCTTCTGTTCCCCCTCTTTTTTTTTCCAATCTGCCTCTGACTCACTCTCACATTCTCCCTTCATGCACTGTCTCACTCATTTACACACTGTTGTTCTCACTCACTGTCTCATGTGCTCACTCATTCTCATTTGTCCTTGCATGCACTCTTTCTCTCTTGCTCTTGCTTTCTCGCTCTCTCTCTCACGTACTCTCTGTCACGTATTCATGCTCTCATGCTATTGATCTTTCACATTTGCTGGCACTCAGTCTCTCTCTCTCGCTCACTCTTAATTTTTTTCTCCCATTTCCTCTGTGCTAATGCCTCATTGTCATTCTCAGGCTCATTGGGGTGCATCATTGGGTGATTTTAATGTAAAGCAATTTTTAGGAGCATGCCAATGTCATACTGTTCACCAAATGGCTTCTGCCCCATAAGCCCTTGTTTGTTCTCTTACTTGGTAGAAATTTACCCTAAATTAGTAAGAAATTTACATCCTTTCAAGGATCCCAATGAGAGAAGATACGACTTACTCCCAGGCTGGGGCCATATGCCGAGTCTGCTTTGTTCAGCCAGATCTGTGTATTATTGATTCGTTACCTGCCCAGTACTTTATTTATATGACATTATATCTCTTTCTCCATCACCCTTAGTAAAACCTAACAGCTGGGAGACATGCCAGTGGCAGTGTACTCTGGTCTCAGTGCTGCCCGTCTCTGTCAACTCTCATTATTTGTGCCACAAAAATCAGGTTTTTGTTGAGACAGGTGTCTTAAAGCTTATTAACAACACTGTTTACCTTATATGTAAGTCTGTGATATTACAGTCTGCATTTACTGATGTTACTGTACATTACATTCTCACTGAACTGACTGCATGAGATAATGTCTAAAGCAGATACAGGTCTCTTTATACATGTTCTGATTTTATGTATCTGTCTTAAAGGTACATGCCTGTCTGCTCTTGGATCTAAGCACTGTTGAAATTAATAACACCTCTATTTCTCAAAGTGTTAACACCTGTTTTGAAACACCTGTTTTAGGACCAGAAATCTACTGTGGTGCCACTGCAGAAACTTATTGTGCGTGAAGTAGCACACGAGGAAAGGGGCATGTTCCTCATCAGTGCAGCTGCCAAGTTACCTGAGATGTACGAGGTACATGCCAGCTCCAAAGAGGAGAGGACGAACTGGATGCAAATCATTCAGCAAACTACCAGCACGATGTACGTAGCTTTGTCATTAGAGCCGAGCAGAGAGCGAAATAAACAGCTGCCTTTCACTTTGCCCTTCACCTCAGATCAATATTTCAAATGCTGTTCCTTCAAAGTGAAGCAAAACGTAGTGATCTCTCCTGGATGGTATCTGTAGCTTTAATGTGCATGACTAACACCAACAGAAAACAATGTTATGACTCAAAATTTCTTATTCATATCTTATGATCTGCAGTTGGCCCTGATCACCAATTCCTGACCTGTCTTTGGCCTAAGGAAGAACAATCCTTTAACAATCGTTATGAACCAATCGTCACCAAACTTGAGCATGTTAATAAAGCAAGGGTCAGATACTTGCATTGTGCATTGTTGGCTTCAAAGGATGGATTTTACCAAATATAATTTTGGCCACCTGACTGTCCTTTAGGAATTCAGGAACATGGTGCTCTAAGTTATTTGTTGGTGATGGGTTGTGAGCTCAAACCTGGTTTCCTAGGAGTGTGCAGTCAGTCACAAGCCCCTGTCAACGAGTCATTTGGCATGAGAGTCCTCATTACTGAGCAGTGTTTTGCCCCATCATCCCAGATTTCTCAAATCAATTGGTAGGAATTTATCTCTTACCAGTCAGAAATATGCATGGGAAAAACCAGCATCTGCAAGTTCCCCTCCAAACCACTCGCCATCCTAAATTGGAAATACACTGTCGTTCCTGCACTGTCACTGAGTCAAAATCCTGGCATTCCCTCCCTAATGGCATTGTGGGTCTACCTACAGCACATGGACTGCAGGGGTTCAAGAAAGCAGGTCACTGCCACCTTCTCAAGGGGCAACAAGGGACAGGCAATAAATGCTGGCCCGGACAGTGACACGCGTATCCCTTCAGAAAATCAAAAAGGAATACATAATGGTTTCCAAAGTTTTAAAGATTCTGAAGAGTGAAGGTGGGTCTTATCCCCCAGGGGAGCTTGTGAAAGGCTGGAGCCACCCTCCAGTTCTACCCTGTTCAGTCAGACAGTGTAATGTGGCTGTTCATTCCAGCCAGAAAAACCCATCATGCATCATGCATGGCCTCCCCATTTTCGCCTAGGATATTAAAATCCTTTCTCTATCCTCCCTGAATGAAGTTGAACACTGCCTTGAACCCTGTGCTCTGATTGGTCTGACAGGGGTCAGGATGAAGATGAAGGAATTCCCAGTGAGTCTGAGGAAGACCGGCGGCAGCTAGAGAGCAGAGCCAAAGAACTGAAAGGTACATCTGCTTTATTTATGGAACATGTGCAATCACCAAGAACCACAACTGAATGTTTCCGACCTAGTTACTGAGTAAGGCTGGGGCTCAGGGCTTGGGTTTTTATGTGTGAAGTCTCAATGTAAAGCTGAAAAATGTTTTGCACTTCATATGAGTCACAGCGGGGGTGGAGGGGACTGTGAGCTTTTATTAAGATTATTGAAGTTTGTTCTGTTAGTAGTTGTTAGATGGTTATTCAGAATTAGATAGTCAGTGATCATTAAGTAGGTAAAAACCAAAAGAACTCTGGATGCTGTAAATCAGAAACAAAACAGACGTTGCTGGAAAAGCTCAGCAGATCTGGCAGCATCTGTGAAGAAAAACCAGAGTTAATGTTTCGGGTCCAGTGACCCTTTAACCTATAAACTGAAACTTTTCTAGCTGCCATCAGTTCTGAGCAAGGGTCACCGGACCCAAAACATTAACTCTGGATTTTCTTCGCAGATGCTGCCAGGTCTGCTGAGCTTTTCCAGCAACTTCTGTTTTTGTTCATCATTAAGTAAGTGGTGTTTTCACTTCCTGGAGAGAGGAAGATTCAATTTTTCACAGAGTAGCTGCACTGTATTCACCCTGCTCTGTTATTACCCAGTACTACTACCAAGTGCCAATCTCCTGCCTTTTACCCCTATCCCTGCACATCACATCTATCCAAATAATCATCAAACACCATCTTGAATGCCTCAGTTGAACCTGCCTCCTCCACATTTCTTGCCATTCCCCACCCCCACCCCGACATTTTCTGTGCAGCTGCTAACTCCCTAAAGTGGGATTTGGGGCAATAATCCGATCTCTCCGATGATTCATTCCCATGTGAATGTTGACAATCGATTCCAACAGGTCACCCAGAGAGCACAACCTCTGATTAAAGGGTTGCCCATTAAAGACTGGGATGAGGAAGAATTTCTTCTCTGAGGGTAATCAGTCTATGAAATTCTTTACCACAGAGAGCCATTGATGTTAGGTCATAATGCACATTCAAGCTGAGACAGACAGAGAGATTTTTAATCAGTAAGGGAATTGAGGGTAATGGGAAAGGGCAGCAAAGTAGAGTTGAGGATTATCAATCAGCTATGTTCACATCTAGTGGCAGATCAGACTTGATGGGCTGAATGGCCTACTTCTGCTCTAATAATTTGGAAGGAGAGCTTCATCAATCACTTGGAGTCATAGAGTCATCCATGTATTTATGCAGCACGTTTTAATAATTAAAATATTCCGGGAAAGGCATACCACCTTTCGGAATTGGGCACGAGCAGTCAGTGACATCTGTTTATATGATGTATTCTGTTGCTGGAAGGCTAGATTATCCATGACAACTTTCTTCTCAGTAAGTGGATGGAGTATGTGGTTCATACCTTGAGCCTCCAACAGGTTTAGTGACCAGGAGGAGAAACTGGACAGATTTTTCCTTGTCCCAAGGGCCTCAGTGACGATGGCACATCCACCATTAATTGGAACTGAACCGTTACAAGAGTTGGCCATAACGCTTGCAAGAACTTTGTATTTCTGCAAGCTTTCATCAATTTAAAATGAGAAAATGTAAATGATTGCTGAGGAAATCTGCTTATTACATTAGCATTTTTAATTAACAGGATCAAGGATTATTTGTGAAGAACCTCTTGTTTATATTGCTACTTGCTATTACGTACAATGAACCAGATCTTCTTCCACAAACCATAGGGGAATTCACTTTTAATCAGGAACCATTTACTGACTGAGGACCATAGGCTTCGATTTCAAAAATGTCACTTCCATGTTTGTTTTGTCACCTGACATGCTTTTTGTGGGAACTTTGTTTTGGGTTTTCCCCTTCCCTCCCTTCTGTTGACCTCTGACCCCCCCCCCTATTAGATGCCAAGAGAAGGTGAAGGGGAGGAGGGGAAGGTGAGGGACAACAGGAATCAGCAGCCAAGGAGCCATTCTGAACTTGGACATGGTCAATTTGATCAGTTGAGCTGGATTCCTGTGTCTGATGGAATCGGAGAGGAATTGTCCAGAGTTATTTTCTTCCTGGTTTGGGGATTTTAACTTGCCCCTTCCAGAAGATGATGTGGCTGTAGGTGGGGAAGAATCTGGGGGAGTAGAGCACAGTTGAAATGGCTGTGTTCAAGTCACTGAGCATAGACCAGCCGATCACGTCCACCACCTTCATCCATTCTGTTTACTTAACATTTGTTGTTGCTTCAGAACCAAGACCAATGCCATCCTCACTTCGCAATAACAGGGTAGAGATCAGGGTCGTTTGTTAGTCTTGCTTAGGTCCAGGGCATTGACATTAATTCTGGTTCTCCAAATGCCAACCCACTAGAATCCACTCATTCCATACCAAGTTAATATTGAACTAGGGCTTTTCACCCTGTTGCTTAGTCCTGCACTGGACAATAGACTTTGATGTTGCCTCCTCTCTTTTCTAGTTTTCTTTCTTCTGCATGGTTGGTTTTGTTTCGTCCTCCCATTTTACCTACACACCCACTGTTTGACAGTTTAAAATTTGTTCATTTCATTCTTTGAACCACAGAGAAGCTGCAGGAAAGAGATCAACAAATCCTTTCGCTCTTGGAAGAGAAACTGAGACTGTACAAGGAAATGGTGGAGGCTACTGGGCACGAAGAAGCTTCGCAGAATCTGATAACCAGGTCCTTGTTCAGAGCAAATACAGAAGATGCCCCAAAGGGAGAGTCGCTACTCAAGGATGCAATGAAAGAAGGTCAGTTCAAGCAGAAGAAGCCACTGAGGTCAACATGTAATCAGTCATCTGTTTGTGGCTATAAAAATGTCATTTTGTTCAGTAAACAACATTTAACAGACTGATATCCATGTGTTGAATTTGTCAGCAAAAGATTTTCAGAGATTTACAAGGGTTTCATTGTAAAACTATAGATTTGCATAAACCCCAGTTTCTGCCTTTCTGTCCTGGGCTCTCTCAAGAAGCCATCTCCTCACTGGGGAAAAACTCTGCTCTTTTTTTCTGTTTTTTTAAATAGACTCACCACATTAATAAAATATTCAAAAGAACTACTTTTGTTTCCCCTCTTAGTTTACCAGTGAGAATGTGATAACAACCAGGCATTGGGGTTGCTGTTAATTATCATGTTCAGGCATGCTGTGGTACACCTCTGGGGCCCCAGGCCTTCTGGCCGAAGGTTGGGACACTACCACTGTGCCGCAAAGTCTGTAAGAACTGAGTTCTTTAATGCAGAGTCCAGTGACGTTCCCCACTCCCCACCTACTTCAATCAACCCTGGTTTACTTGCATTTCTAACATAGACAAAACAACGGTAAAATTCTGGAAGAGAATACCAGTGGCAATGTTCAGGCAGAACACCAAGGGAAGATTTTATGAAGAACTTGTGTTAAATTCATATTTGGAAAGAGGACTTTTAATTTAGAATGACAGTAAGGAAGCTGATGAGTGGATTGCAATGGCAGGCTTGTGGATTGCAATGGTCTTCTGTTTACAATACTACCATGTAGTTAATCACTACTGGCCAATCTCTAACCAGAGCTGGCAGTCTGTATGGTAGAAGTGGCAAAGCACCAGATGCGGTTAAAGGGCTCTCAATAAATCATGATCAATCATGTCCTGGAGGTTGGCAACTTGCAGTCCCATGAGAAAAATCTTATTTCCCTATGACTTCTTGTACATCTAGCTCATGCCAAGCTGCTCTGTTTATTAACTAACTTTGAAGTGGTCTTAAACATGACTCGTCGACACCAAATGGGTGGAACCTCTCATCCAAGCGAGAACACGCAACTCAAAATTTCCTTTAACATTGAGATTTTATATAAAACATTTTCTATGTACAAGATGTAAGTTTTGATACTATAAGCAGCATTTAATCATGCCTTGTCACCCTGTGGGAGTTGATTGGCCACTTTCTTGAACCAGGGCAGACCATCTGTGGTGCTATTAGGTAGGACATTCAAAGATTCTGATCAAGGATCCTTGGCCAAGGACAAGTCCATGAGTGGACAGCATGAGCAATGTTGAAATGGTGCTTGTGAGACTTTAACGATGCACAGTTGCCCTGTATCCCATTGCCTGATAATGCCAGGGAATCGTTTCATTCACATTATAAACTGATGACAAATAACAGGTACTGTAGAATGGTGGAGCAAGCTCATGGGGCTGATCAGCCTACTCTTGTTCCTGTTACTTATCATTTCCATTTACCTGTACCATTTCACCAATGGCTCAGATGGTAAGTACACGACCTAGTTTGGAACTATGCCACACAGCTTACCCCAGCCCAAGGTTCAGTCTTTGGTCTGGAGGCTAATAGGTGGTATTAGCTGGGGTAAAGGCTGAGGCAGTCCCAGGTTTGAGAGCAGGGATAGTCGTGCCAGCCTGTATATTTAAGCCCTGTCAGCTAATCCTTGGTGAAAAGTCCAAGTGTCCACAGTTCAATAATCCAAAGGACAAATGCAGGATTGTACCAGGAACAATACCTATGGGGTAATAGCATAGCACGAGTGGCTGAGGCTTCATTGCCGTTGAGTTGAAATCTCAGATATCCCAATTGGTCAACGCCTTCAACACGCTGTTAGCAATGGTTCAAGAAGGCTGCTTGCCACGACTTGAAGGAAACTTGCAAAGGCACTATCCATTGTCCTTGCCAGCAAAGCCTATATCCCAAGAGTGAATTAAACAAAAGCCTGCCTCTTCATAAGGGGACAGAAGTAGAAAACTGACTTGCCTATACACTCCTCAGATATGCAGCAGCCTGTCCACAGAGATAAAGTGATCAGCATCTCTCCGCCTCTGTCTAGTAGACTTTCTGATACTGTTATCTGACCAGCAAATGTGGTCACTGTGTACACATAAACTGCTGACTATATCCTGGAAATACCAGGCAGGAGGTTTGCTTCAGTTGAAATCAATCAAATCACAAAGTCTAATCTGAAGGCCTGGAAATGAGCTCAGCCGATGCAGACAGACAAGAACATTTCACGTCCAAACATTCATTCGATCTTGATGTCTGTTTTCTCTGGTTCATTGTTAATTGTTTGCGCTCATCAGAGGAAAAATATGTTTAGCTTTCAGTGAGGGGACTGGGTCTGTCCAGTTCACGCAAGAATTTGGATTGATCACTCACCCTCTTGGTTCATCCATTCAGAAAACACATAATTTCCTCTTTTTTTAACCTACAATTGTTTTTTTTTTAAATTAATCTCGAGTTTTATCTTCAGCCCCCACCTTAACACCCAAAAAATCTGTCCTTTGTTTTTTCATGGGATGTGGGTGCCACTGACTGGGCCAGATTTGTTGCCCATTCCAAATTGTGACTTTCCCAGCCATTTCAGAGGGTAGTAACATGTCAAGCACTAGGGTGCAGAAAGAGACCATTCAGCCCATTGAGTCTGCGGTGTCTCTCCAAAGAGCAACCCACCAAGCCCCAGCTCCCCCCTCCACCCTATCCCCGTACCCCTGCATTTACCACGTCTAACCACCTTGCCTACATATCCCTGGATACAATGGGCCATTTGACATGACCAATCCACCCTAACCTGCACATCTGTGAATTGTGGGAGGAAACCAGAGCACCCAGAGGAAACCCACATAGACACGGGGAGAGTGTGCAAACTCCACACAGACAGTTACCCGAGGCTGGAATCGATCCAGGGTCCCTGGCGCTGTGAGGCAACAGTGCTAACCACTGAGCCATCATGCCGCCCATGGCTGTGTTATGAAGCCACACCAAACCTTTCAACCTGAAAGGGTGTTACCAACAATCAACGGTAGTTCCATGGCACCATTACTGAGACCGGTCTTTAATGGTTCGATTGAAATTTATATCCCATCAGCTGCAATGGTGCCATTTTCCCCTGGACAATACCCCAGGTTACTAGCCCAGCTACATTGGGATTATTCTCCTAGTCCACAAAACTGCTGTATCAGAGAGTCCATTCATGAAAAGAACATTCTAGCATTCATTCTACATTTGCCCTTTTTGGGTTGATCCTCCTTTTCCTTGTCCTGTGTTTTAACCTGATGTCCTACACTTACCTCTTTCACACTTTGTATGCCTTCAGACAATCATGTCTTCCACCTCCTTTCAGGTTCAAGTTCTGTTCCCTCGTAACTTAAATCTTTGACACGTGAACTTTGATCTCACACAGGTTAGGGGTCAAGTTGATTAACTTCTGTGATGCCCCATCAAGTAATCGCAGGCCAAGTCCAAATCGGCTTAGATGGAAAACAAGGCACCCTGAACAAAATTTGCCTTGACCTCAGATGAGTGACCTACAGCAGCAGCGTAATATTTCCAATTGCTGCCCTGTAGCCTCTGTCAACAGCATTGCAAATTGAATGGCAACCAAAAGGATCTGTTAGGTGCTGTATTGGTACAGCTGAACTCTGTCTACAGAGAGACTCCTGCAGATCAAGGAATCTTTCTCCAATCTGTCAGGGTCAAATTTGAACCCAGGTTACAAGATGAAAGGTTAATATCCAGTCCATGACATAAAGATGAGCACTACAATCAGGTGGCAATGTTACCATTTGAAAGGATGCTTTATTTTGGAAGAACAAGGGAATTCAAGGGAGCTTTGTGTGTTCTTTTGCCATTTATACATGGGGTGCTAAAGCCATCCCATCATCCATTTCTTCCAGTGAACTCTCCACACTGCACTGTTCAATGAAGCAGTGAATTATGCTCAGACTGTTGTAGCAGACAATCCAGGGTAACCTCACCTCAGTCTGTGGAAATACTATAGACCTGTAAGGGGGGGGTGAGAGGTCTGAAGATAGACTGAGAAAATGGGATTTACACTTCAGTGTTTGGAAGGATGGCATGTGATTTGATTGAAACATGAAAATTTGAAAAGGGCTTGATAAGATGTGTGTGTTTTCTGTTTCTGGAGAATGAGGAACATGAAGGCACTGTCTCAGTGTTGAACATTTCAGAGTAAGATGAGAAGTTTCTTCACTCAGTTGTGAAAATTTGGAATTCCCTGCCCCAGAGAGTTGTGAACGCTTTATCATTGATGTGACTAAGGATGATGTAGGCAAATATTTTGGAACCAGAGGGATACAGGGAAGGATTGGACAGTGGAGTTAAAGCCAATGAACATCCATGAGTGTTTTAAGTAGTGAAGAATGCCCAGTGGCCCATGTAGTCTATGCTAATTAATTCATGTTCTTTACTCTCTCCAACTATCCCTCACCAATTGGCACTAAGGCTTGGAATTTAAGTGAGTGGCTGTTGATTTTTGGCTTACTCCTCACACCTCATCACTTTAATGCTTTGTTCCAATGGGTGGACTATTGGGAGATGTTTAACAGATTGAAACAGATTACAATATATTTGGTTATCATCAGCTTTTATGCAAAGCTCAGTCACATACTTGTTAGATGGCCCGTAGACTTTACCGAGTAGCAAGAGTCAGCAATGGTTTTCCAGTGGATCCAGTCAAATGGTATCATTTCCCAGAGTTGGGATTAGAGGATGTAACCTTTCTAACTCTGGGAGTTGGAATGAACTCCTGGGACATCGTGAGACCGACACTGGTGCAGGAGGCATTGTGCTGGTGCTCCTCACCTGTGGTTCAGTGGGTAACACTCCCATCTGATGAGTCACAAGGTTCAGGGTTCAAATCTTACTCAGAGCCTTGAGCCCAAAATCAAGGGCAACACTTCACTGAAAGTGAAAGGGGTGCTATATTGGCAGAGGTGATTTGGATGAGGCATTAAACTTAGGCTCCATCTGCCCACTCAAGTCAGTGCGAAAGATCCCCTGGCAATATTTCGAAGAGTAGCAGTTGAGTTCTCCCAGTGCCCTAATCAATATTTATCCCTCAATCAGCATTGATGATCTAGTCATAATCACAACAGTTTCCAGGCGCTTGCTGTGTGCAGATTAATGGTCAGGTTTCCTGCAATACTGATCATGTTTCAGAAGTCTTTCATTGGCTGAAAAGTGCTTGGAGAGATCTGGCAGCTGTGAAAGTTGCTATATAAATGCAAGTCTTTTCCTCCCAAAGGTGGGAGGACTTTGAAGATCATAGTTGAGTGCGTACCTTATGCCCACGAAATGATTGCATGGCATTGAATCAGGTTAATTGTGGGTATTCTTAGTCTGTAACATGTACCTGATTGTTGGCACTAGCATGTTCTTTTGTTCTGTTTTTCTTGGTTTGCTCTAAATTACTTCAGTTATTGACTGACCTCTCTTTATCCAGTCGAGATCTTGCAGAATGTGCTGTCTCAGAGCTTTGGAGGTGCTATCGGGCAGCAGTCATCAGGCAGTGCAGACCAGGAGGGAATCACTGGACACGTATCCTTACCCAGAAGGGCCGAGACATTTGGAGGCTTCGACAGCCATCAGATGAGTGCCACGAAAAGTAAGTTAGTATTATATCAGCAGCTATTTTAAAAAGAGAGTTTTGTGTCTACCATCGAAGCAAGATTGAGTTAAACAGAAATCTTGCCCTTGGATCTTTACAATGCTCCAACTGAGCGCATCTCAATCAGATCAACATTGGAATTGCTATAGTGGGTCCATGTTTAAGGATGAGAGAAAGTAGCAGTTGTTAGTCATTATCAAATGCCATTTCTTAGGATATGTATTTATATAAATAATAAATAAGAACTGGATCAAACTTGATTCGGATCTCCTTAGAATTTCCTTCCAATTGAGGCACTCACATAATGAATAACCACTATAGCAGGAATGGAGTGAGGAGGAGTGTTTGCTTTTAGATAGCCTGGTGGTGGTTAGAACTGGAGCCTAACCTTTCCACATTTCAATAAGCTTTTATTCACAGAAATACACAGTACGAGGAATCCTCTCCAAACCCAACTACTGCATTTTCAGACTGCTCCTTTTCACAGGGCAGAGGTGAATTTCCCAGTGAGGGTCCATTGCCCGAATGCAATTAAACACTTCATTCCGATACCAGGTAAAAGGCTCTTGTGGCACAGTGGTGGTGTCCCAGTTCAAGTCCTACCTGTCACAGAAGTACATCATGTTCTGAACAGATTGGTTTAAAACCAAATTTACATGACATTTAATAAGAGTAGATGAGGAACCAGTTCCATGGCACAAGTCAACTCTTTCATTTTGGGAAATCATTGACAGCAAAAGCGCTGTTATTTGGTGCTGGGTTTCACATTCCAGGCATGAGATGAGCCTCCCCTGATGTTTGGTGTTGAGCTGTTCCTTTCCAGTTATTGCATCACTTTTTTTTTTTCCTGACTTTGTAACTTTTAAAGTACATGTTCTTGTTCTGTTAATATTTTCATTTTGGAATTCATTAGAACCAAATAAATTTGCCAACCAGAGGAAGGGTGGATACACGTTCCACCTGAATCCTTGTACTCATCCTCAGATTGTGTCCATTGGCTGACTCCACCTCCTACAGTAACTGCTTTTCTGCCTGTGGTGCACTCCTCTACATCACTGGCAGAAACATTCCCCACTTTGGAATTCTCTTCCCAAGTCCGTCCGTCCTTAGGACTCCACCAACTCCAAACTTTGTCTCTTTGACTCTGCCTTTCGTTGGTTGCATTAGGGGAAGCTGGATAAACAGATGAGGGAGAAAGAAACAGATGGTGATGCTTCTAGGGTGGGATGGAGCAAGGTGCAGTGGGTGTGCGATGGAGTGGACTAATCGACCCTAACATTCCATTTCTACGCTCTTAAGTTCTTTGCAATGTAATTCCTTTGATTTTTACTCAACATCCACATGTCCCACAAACCAGAGAAAGCAGACACCGGTTTTGTTATGTGAATTTCTTTGTGATCAGTTATTGAGCGCTAAACTGGAGCATCTTTACTTGCAGGCGGAGAAAAGGATGAAGTAGAAGATGGGCAGGACCTTCGCAGGACAGAATCAGACAGTGTTTTAAAAAAGGTAAATGACTCTCAGCAAAACATCATGCAAACAGAGCTCTCTATAACTTCAGCAATAGACGAGAGAGAGCTCCTGGTGTTCAGGCCCATGTTTCGTCCTCCGTTAACGTCAGTCAACAGTAGGGAGAGCAATACCAGAGATTTCATTAAATGTGAACTTGTACATTAATGGCCCTTCTCACCCATCTCTTTGAATTTCTAATTGATTTTTTAAAAATGAAAATCTAAACAAAAACTTCTTTTATTCAGCCTGGGTTGTTTCAGGTTATCCTCAAAATTAATCTTCAATTCCTGTAGACTTCAGGGCAATTCTGAAATGTTGGTCACTCATTGACAAATTTCTCTGGTTATGGGATTGTCATACTTTGTGGGTAGTGTGCCCTCTGGTGGCTAGGTTCTTTAGCTGAAACTTGCCACAAGATGGGTACACCACAGAGGTAGGGAGTTGGTTGACTGGGCAGCACATTTATGATGCAGAGCAATACCAGCAGCATGGGTTCAATTCTTACACTGGCTGAGATTACCATGAAGGATTCTCCTTTCCAACCTCTGAGGTGTGGTGATCTTCAAGTTAAATTCATGTCACTCGCTGACTTGCTTGCTCTCTGTCTCTCTCTCTCTCTCTCTCTCTCTCTCTCTCTCTCTCTCTCTCTCTGCCTAATCTGGTAAGACTATGGCACTTTTACACCACAAAGGAATGTCTGCACTCCTCGAAATCACTACAGTGCCAAAGAACCCCTCGCATGTACCAGCTGTCTGAGCATTTTAACTTCGTGTCACTTTCCAGGATTTCCCCAATATTTCGATTAAATAATTATCCAGTGGTATCGTGAATGCCTTAGGTGGAGCTGTTTCCATTTCACTTCCAGGCAGTGCAGTCCAGACCTTACCTACTTACAGAGTGAAAACTTGCTTCTTTTGAAAAAAACTTTTAAACGGTTCTTGATTCTTTCACAAGCAGGAACGGTTTCTCCATATCTAACCTGTCCAGACCGCTCATAATCTTGAAACCTTCTATCAAGTTTCCTCTCAGCCTTCTCCTTTCCAAGAAAAATAATCCTGACTTCTCCAGTCTATCTTTATATCTGAAATTTCTCATCCTTGGAGCCATTCTCCTAAACCCATTCTCTGCTCCACTAAGAGGAGGTGATGGCTTAGTAGTATTAATGCTAGAATATTAATCCAGAGACCCAGATAATGATCTGAGGACCCAGGTTCAAATCCCACTGTAGCAAGTGGTGGAATTTGAATTCAATAAAAATTCCAATCAAGAGTATAATGATGACCATGAATCCACTGTCAATTGTTGGAAAAACCATCTGGTTCACTAATGTACTTTTAGGGAAGGAAGCTGCCATTCTTACTTGGTCTGGCCTACATGTGACTCCAGACCCACAGCAATGTGGTTGACTCTTAACTGCCCTGTGCACAGTTAGGGTTGGGTAATAAATGTTGGTCCAGCCAGCAACACCCTCATCCTGTGAATGAATAAACCACTGCATTCACATCCTTCTGATAGTGTGACAAACTCAGTCCTTTCTATGTGTATTTATGTATTGTCAGTTGTACCTAGGTACAGTGCAAAGTAGATAATGTCACCGCATTCCAGCACCATCTTGGATTGCATAATAAATTACTGAGTACATTGTATAAATGGTAAAACACTGAATAAATTAATATTAAATTGATATTATTAAAACTGAAACAGCTTCAGAAGTTCATCTTTCCACCTCCTTAGACTTCACCTTCGCTGCTCCTCCAGTCACTGCCATGTACTACTGACCCTGGAGGCCTGGCAACATTCTTCTTTCCTGCCCCCATCAGTGGCGTCGCTGGTTATGAATTATATCAGCCTGGCTTCTATATTTTTAATAAAAACCAGGATGGGAGGATTGGCCCGTGAGGGGAGGTTATTCAGAATGAGCTCCCCTTTAGAGCAATCAGAGGTGATCTCATTGAAGCATTTGAAACGTTTACAGGTTATTTCTGAGTGGACACTGAGAGGTTCTTCCTCCAGCTGGAGAGTTTAAAACTCAAGCATAGTCTCAGGATTCAGGGTACTATTATCATCTTATTCTGTCTCCTTTGCTGCAAATAGTTGACATGTTAGTTTTTTAAAATCTTCCTTTCAGCATGTGTCAGAGAACAGTCTCCTTCCGAAAATTATAGTTTTAATACAGTCAAAAGCACAATGGATTTTGCCAACAGAGAGATCAGATCCAAAATTGAAAGAGAAATGATGGAGAAATTCAGCAGGTCTGGCAGCATGTGTGGAGAGGGGGAGAGAGAGAGAGAGAGAGACAGTTTGGAGCGAATATCAGAACAAATAGGGTGGCACGGTGGCTCAGTGGTTAGCACTGCTGCCTCATAGCAGCAGGGTCCCAGGTTCAATTCCAGCCTTGGACAACTGTCTGTGTGGAGTTTGCACATTCTCCCTGTGTCTGCGTGGGTTTCCTCCAGGTGATCCAGTTTCCTCCCACAGTCCAAAGATATGCAGGTCAGGTGAATTGGCCTTGCTAAATTGCCCCAATAGTGTTAGTTGCATTAGTCAGAGGGAGGTGGGTCTGGGTGGGTTACTCTTCGGAGGGTCGGTGCAGACTTGTTGGACTGAAGGGTCTGTTTCCACACTGTAGGGAATCTAATCTAATCTAAAAATCGTATCCGATTCAAACTGCTGACAGTGTTTTTCTCTCTCTGCAGATTCTTGCTAACCTGTTGACTCTCCCAGCACTTTCTGTTTTAATTTCAGATATTTGAGATATCAGAGCAGACTCTCTTGAGCCATCAACCCCATCAAAATATCATTACAAGTTACTTTTCTGTTAGGTCACTCACAGCAACAGAACAGAGTTAAAAACTGGTTTATAACTCACCAGAAGGTGTAAAATATCAGTGTTAGCAGTAAACTCTGTGTTCCCGTTAGTCTGTGTGTATCTTAAACTGCCAATATTAACACTTGCAGGTGTTCTGATTTCAGATTATTCCACCAATTAGACAACATCGAGTCAAAAAGCAGGAATTAAAACAGAATAGTGGTGTAAATTCTTAGCAGGCCTGATAGCATCTGTGCAGTACAAGAACTAGAGCCAACTTTCCAGATCTGGTGAACTGGAGAGTAGTGTGAGCAAAACAAGGTTTCAAACCCAGTACAGGGTGAAATAAAACAAACGGGAGGTGAAGGATAGACAAAAAGGGAAGGTCTATGGTTAACAGGAATACGGGAATGACTTAGTGACAACAGGACAATGGCCCATCTAAGATGATGCAGAATTTCCTCTCAGAGCGTAGGGAACTTGTGGATTCTTTCCCACAGAGGGCTGCTGAAGCTAGGTCACTAAGTATACTTAAGGCTGAGATGGACAGATTTTTAACCAATAAGTGAATCAAGGGTTATGGGATGTGTGCAGGAAGGTAGAGTAGAGCATTATCAGATCAGCCATCATCTTATTGGATGATGGAGCAGACTCGATGAGCTGAATGGCCTCCTTCTGTACCTACATTTCATGGTCTTGTGGTGTAAATCAGAAGGGAGAATAGTGGAGCAATTGAGGAAAACAAAAATGGGTCCAGACGATCACAAAGTGGCAAAGGCAGAAGCATAGAGTCTGGAAAGAATGAGATTAGTTATCAGTTTAAATTGTTGACACCAATTATGAATCTGGGAAGTTGTAATGTGTGCAGTCAGAAAAGACAAAGTGCTGTTCCTTGAATTTCCATTCAATTTCACTGGAATGGTGTAAAAGCAGAAGTTCAAATCTCAAGTGGCTAAAGAATTAAAGCAGCAAAAAGAGCTTTCCAATGCCCACAAAATTCCCAGGTACCAGCACCTTCGAAAACATATCCATTGCTCCAGTTCAATATCCCACCCTTTGGAAATTGCCTGATTTAAACTCTCATAGGGAAAGGAATCCTTCCAAAACATACTGGAAAGTTTGATCATCAGTGACTCCGTGACATTTGCTGAATAATTCAGTCAGCCTTTCTCTCTGTCTGTTCTCACTCCCTCCACCTGGCTGCATTTACATGAAAAAGTGCACCCTTCTATCCTGGAGCTCCCCAATCAGCCCAGCTCATAACCACACACTGTGAGAAGCACGTGCAAACTGTGTCATGAATCAGGAAACAAACTCTTGCCACGTCATCTCTGCTGTTAAGATCACCTCTTACCTTGCATCCCACTGATGTGCTGGCTACTGCTAAGACAGTGGTCGGTGGGCAGCAGAGGGAAAACTGATTGGCATTTACTTCAGACTGAAGCTCTAAAACTTCAGAACCCAAACATGAGAGAGGCTTAACTTCATTGTGTTGACAAATCAGGTCTCTGGCAATGATTTTGCATGTTGTAGCAGTATTCTGGTCATTTTTATTTTGAGATTTTGCCCCAGTAATAACCTGATTACAAGTCTTATCCATGTTTTGTTTTTAATAGGGACTGACGGCGAACCTGATCCTGCCAATCAGAAAGAATGAGGTACGGCCGATATTTTTAAATAAACCAAAAGGTGTATTTAGACAAAGAAATGAAATTGTTCAACTGGGAGTTACGTAATGTATAGGTGTCACAATATCCTCCACAGAAAGCCAAATGTGAATTCACTATTTCTGTAAACCAACGGTCAGTCATTTTTACATTGTGTTGATTTCACCTCCAGCCTCAGGGTAAAGTTGGGGTCCCAGGTCCCACAGTCACCAACTATCCTTCAATGATTCAACTAAATGAGCTAGTCCCTATCCACTTGGAAACTTTGTTTGTCATCTGATCCAGTGGTTCCCAACCTTTAAGTAACGTGACGCATTTCAATGAGATTGAAAATTCCCCGCCCACTTTTTTCAGCTGAATTAATTGCTCATAAATGTCATATTTGCTTGCATTTACTATGGTTACAGTCTCATTAGAGAGGTTTGCAACATAGTGTAGACAACAAACCAGAGGAAGGATCAGATGCATTAATGTTTCAGATCCATTGAACAAAATACTGCAACTCATGCACAGAGTTTTATGAATTGTAATTTTAATTGGATAGAACATCGTTTAAGATGGAAGAATGTTTGTGTTACATGAGTTTTCAGTACTTTTATTCAAAGTTTCACAGCACACTTAGTCACAGCATGCTGTTTGAAAATCACTGACCTAATGAAGCCCAGTCCTTGCCAACATCAATTAAACCAACAGGTATATTTAGAATTTAAAAACTGAAATTGTTCATCTGAGGGTTGTGTAATGTAATGGTGCTTCAGTGAACCGAAAGGAAAGCCAAGTATGAACTCTCCATTTCTGTAGAAAAGAAATCATCATTTTTACTTGTTGGTTTTGCTCCCAATCTCTGGGTAAAGTTAGATGACTGTGGATCTTTTTTGTTTCCTGTGGTGGTTTACAGTGTTTCCTTGTTGCTTTGTGTCAGTAGGATGTGGGGGATTTTTCACAGAGCCCAATCTTCAAGTCCCAGCTGGAGTCCATAGCCAACATGAATCCCAACTCCAGAGAGCGCAGGGGATTACATCGGAACTGTTACAGTGGCCTTCCAAGAGCTACAGCAGCTTCGATTATAGAACTAGTTTAAATAATCTGGAAGAAGTTAGTGAAAGGTCAATAAGAACACTTTTTACTTAAAAGCTGCCCTTGGGGAGTCTTGATAACTTATCAAATCTTTTCTCAAAATAATATAATTCATTTGGTTTAGGTGGGGAAACGATTCATTCAATCTGACCCCTTATCCCAACCAGTGTAGGTTGGGTGTTTAAAGGGGACAAGTGTCCAAGGTGTTTTTGTTCAACCACATTGCCAAGTATTTACAAACTAGGACTGTGCCTCCCAAAGCATGGGGTCACAACCTAAAGTGGGGAGCAGGTTCTGAGGCAGCAGTGGCAGTGTCCCACTCTCGGAGACAGGGCCCCTCCCAGCAGTCAATTCTCACTGAGGGGGTCACAGTCATTTTCAGTAATTCTCAAATTGGGTTCATAGTGGGAAAAGGTTTGGAGCTGTGGATTAGGTTCTGAGTTTGAAGCCAGATTCTCTCTCACTCTCACATATGCTCTCTTTCACACTCACGCACACACTGACTCTCTTGCATGCCCGTGCACACACGATTCTGCTTCACTCTGGGTTCAATGTTAGTGCCTGAGGGAAGAGCATTGTTTTTAAAAATGCCTGTTTCTGTTTCACTTCACATGATGTGTTTCTCTTTCAGTATGTGCTTCAGAAGGTGCTGAGCCTACAGCAGTTGTTGCTTGGATTACAGGTACGTATCTCATCATTATTCCCTTTAATTGTCATTTTTAAACTTCTGAGAACTAACTGGGAACCAGGGCAGAGGCCATACAACATTGTGATGTGCATTTGCCCCTTTGTTGTCTTCCATCTGTTTCTAGGCACAGAGAGAGCATGGAAACAGACCCTTCGGTTCAACTCATCCATACCAACCACACTTCCCAAACTAAACTAGTCCCACTTGCCTGCATTTGGCCCAAACCCCTCTGAACCTTTCCAATCCATGTACCTATTCAAGTGTCTTTTAAATGTTGTAACTGTACCCGCATCTATCACTTCCTCTGGTAAGCTCATTCCACATATGAACCACCCTTTTGCCCACACCTAGTTGGCCTTGAGAAGGTGACGGTGAGCTGCCTTTTTGAATCACTGCAGTCCATATGCTGTACGTAGACCCACAATGCTGTTAGGGAGGGAATTCCAGGATTTTGACCCAATGACAGTGAAGGAACGGCGATATATTTCTTTGGATGGTGAGTGACATGGAGAGGAACTTGCAGGTGGTGAAGTGGTCATGGATTTGGAAGATGCTGCCAAGGAGATCTTGTAGCTGGTACACACTGTTTTCAATGTACTCGTGGTGGAGGGTGTCATTGCTTAAGTTGGTGGATGGGCTGATTAAACGGGCTGCTTTGGGGGTTTTTTTTGTGGCTGGTCCAGTTAAGTTTGTGGTCAATGACAGCCCCCACAAGATGCTGATTGTGAAGGATTCAGTGACGGTAATGCAGTCAAATGCGTTATGGTAATGGTTAGATTCTCCCTTGTTGGTGATGGCTATTGCCTGGCATGTGTGTGCCACAAATGTTACTTGTTACTTCTTCGCCCAAGCCTGAATGTTGTCCATCTCTTGCTGAATGTGAGTGTAGACTGCTTCAGAAAGGGAGGAGGTCTGAATGGAACCACACATCAATTGTTCCTATTTCAGCTGGAGGGAAGGCCATTAACAAAGCAGCTAAGGATACTCTTTATCCAGTATCAACTGATGCACATTTCTGATGAGGTGCTCGAGCTCTTGCTAATTATCCCTCCCTGACCTGGGGATACTGAGACCAACACTATAGTTCCCTAGCTGCAGACTGTAGGCTCTTCAGAGACACAGAGCCATGCAGCTTGGATACAACCAGTCCACGCCAAACGTAATCCCAAACTAAACTAGTCCCACCTGCCTACTCCTGGCCCATATCCCTCCAAATCTTTCCTGTTCATGTATCTATCCAAATGTCTTTTAAATGTTTTAATTGTACCGACATCCACCACTTCCTCAGGAAGTTTATTCCACATGCAATGCACCCTCTGTATAAAAAATTTGCCAACTTAAGTCTTTTTTAAATCTCTCTCCTCCTCACTTTAAAAATGTATCCCCTAGTCTGGAAATCCCCCATCCTTGGGAAAAGGCAACTACCATTCACTCTATCTATATTACTCCTCATTATTGCCACCCAGGTAAATAGTGCGGTGAAGGCGGCATATGGCGTACTGGGCTTTATTGGTAGAGGAATTGAGTTCCGGAGTCCTGAGGTCATGTTGCAGTTGTATAAGACTCTGGTGCGGCCTTATCTGGAGTATTGTGTACAGTTTTGGTCGCCATACTATAGGAAGGATGTGGAGGCATTGGAACAGGTTTACCAGGATGTTGCCTGGCATGGTAGGAAGATCGTATGAGGAAAGGCTGAGGCACTTGGGGCTGTTCTCATTGGAGAAAAGAAGGTTTATGGGAGTTTTGATAGAGGTGTACAAGATGATTAGGGGTTTAGATAGGGTTGACAGTGAGAACCTTTTTCCACGTATGGAGTCAGCTGTTACTAGGGGACGCAGCTTTAAATTAAGGGGAGGTTGGTATAGGACAGATGTTAGGGGTAGATTCTTTACTCAGCGGGTTGTGAGTTCATGGAATGCCCTGCCAGTAGCAGTGGTGGACTCTCCCTCTTTATGGGCATTTAAGCGGGCATTGGATAAGCATATGGAGGTTATTGGGCTAGTGTAGGTTAGGTAGGCTTCAGTCGGCGCAACATCGAGCTGTATTTTTCTATGTTCTATGTTTTGTAAACTTCTATCAGGTCGCCTCTCAACCTCCTATGCTCCAGTGAAAGAAGGCCAAGCCTATCCAGCCTTTCTTTCTAACTCAAACCTTCCACGCCCAGCAGCATCCTGGTCAATCTGTTCTGAATCTTCTCCAGCTTAATAATATCCTACCCATAACTGGGTGAACGTAATTCCAGCACTGCATTAGGTGATGCATTTGCCCATTGAGCTGGTGAGGGAGATTGCTGTGTGCTTAATGAAATGAGTGAAGACGAGTTGGTCATTGAAGAGCATGTTTAGAGGAAGGGAACAGCAGCTGAAGGAAGATGAGGTCAGGTTTTGCTCAGTCCGGATCTCTCGTTTGTTCCAACAGTGCCCTCTACTGTCCAGTATTAAATTAGCAGTTTTTTTCATCAGTTGATCATCAATGTTTCCATCCAGTGCCCCTGCATGAGGCGTACTCACCACCCGAGCAAGTTCTGCTACTAAAACGCAATGTTTCTGACCCAAACAATGTGCATAGTTTGATTTCAATTGGACTTCTAGGGATAAGATCTAAAATGATTAAACCACTGACGTAGCAACTAAAGTGCACATGCTGTCGGCCATAGGATAAGGAAGGGACCGCAGAAACAGGCAGCTACAATGGCTGCACCATTTCGTTCCATTACAGTGTGGACACTCAGTGATGGCACCAGTAACACTGACTTCCTGTACCAGTAACACTGACTTCCTGTACCAGTAACACTGACTTCCTGTACAACTGTTTCAGCTGGAAATGCACCATTTCAGCATTGGGGTTGACTTTGATGTACCTAACATAAAGGCAAATCTACTTTTTATTTTAGAGAAATCTTGGGGGGTGGTGGGGGGCAAGCAGTCACAAATGCCCTTTAGGGAAGGAAATCTGCCATCCTTACAAGAGCCAGACCCATAACCGTGTCGTTGACTCTTGGCAATCCTATTCAATGGATCGTAGAATCATAGAATCCCTGCAGTGAAGGTAGGGCCCATTTGGCCCATCAAGTCAGGGCTGTCTCTCCAAAGAGCCTCCCACCGATAACTCTGCATTTCCCATGGCTAATTCACCTAGCCTGCACATCTTCAGACTGTGGGAGGAAATCACATAGACACGGGGAGAACGTGCAAATGCCACACAGTTGTCTGAGGGTGGAATTGAACCCAGGTTCCTGGTGTTGTGAGGCAGCAGTGCTAACCACTGAGCCACCATGCCTAGCAAGCTGCTCAGCCTTTTCAAACTAGGGATGGCAAATGTACGAGAACTTTTTAATGGCCCAATTTGAAAGGACTCCTGTGCAACACAGCTTAGGGCCAACTGGGGCAGCATTTGCTCCAAAATTCCCCAAATGTGCATGAATACTAATCATAGTCATAGAGATGTACAGCAAGGAAACAGACCCTTCGGCCCAACTCGTCCATGATATCCCATCCCAATCTGTTTCCACCTGCCAATATTGTTATGTATTTCCCTCCTCCCACTCTGAGGGTGTTTTTAATAACTGCTGTGTTCCAGCTCCACAGCACAAAACCCCTTCAGACAGTTTCTGATGTTTCCTGCATTTAATAATCACTCTTACTCTGGCTCCTGTCAGGCTGTTGTGGTGCAACAGGATTCATTCATCGAGGACCAGAAGCAAGCGACGAGTGAGAGGAGTGAGCGCTTGACGCGATCTTCTTTGCGGCCGAGCTCCCTGATCGAGCAGGAGAAGCAACGAAGTTTGGAGAAACACCGTCAGGAGCTGGCCAACCTGAAACGGCAGCAGGCACTGCACCTGGAGGAGAAGAAGAAATGGGAACGGGAGTGGGAGATGAAGGAGAAGGATCTGACTGAGCGGGAGGCCAAAGCGTCGCTGCAAGATGCTGAGACGGCAAGGTTACAGAAGGAAGTGGAGAAGCAGAGGGAGGAGCTTCAGTTGAGGAAGGAGGAGTATCAGCAGGATCTGGAGAGGCTGAGGACAGCGCAGAAGCAGCTCGACAAGGAGAAAGAGCAGCTAAAGAGGATGGAAGAGCTGATCACTCATCAAAGGCAGAGCCAGCTGACACACTCGGATTCCCTCAGTTCACAGGTACAAGCTTTAGCTCTACGCTCAATAACACTATCTGATAAAAACTTTGGGTAGATGTGTATGGGAGGGGTTGGAAGGGGGAAGAGTGAAAACACACAAGCGGGGCCACATAATATCCAGCCCACTGTCCCTGCTTCTTGTTAGTTAGCTGTATGGAGCTCAGTGGCTCTGGCTTCAAGTCCTAATGCAGAGCTTGTTGGCTATGGAAGGGGGACATTCATAATGTGGTCACCCTGTTAATCCTTCCAGCTGCTTCCCACGTCACCCACGAGGGAAAGGTGTGTATGAAGATACAAACCAAACAAACAGTTCTGTGTTTTAGGATTTCTGGTCATGCTAAAAGATTCCAAATCCACATTATTGGATACAGCATGCACATTGATCTGCTGCATCTGGCCTAAATCCATTTAACTTGGCAAACATTGGCAAAGGTCAAGCTTTAAGGACTATAATAACATGTGACAGCATCTGCTGGAACTGAAGGGTAAACCCAGCACTACCCAATATGTTTTGCATTCAGTTGCTAGTTGCTGGCATCCTCACAATGAGACCTTATCCTGTTACGGGGCCAGTTTCCATCAGTGTACCAATGATAACCAGCTGTGATTCACCATCATCTTCAATCCACATATTTCTACAGTTGCATATCAGTAAAAACAAGAAGCTGACTTAAATGGGAGAATTCTTCCCCTTTAGCAGATCATTCAGCTTTATAGGTCAATGCTGGTGTTAATGATCCACAAATCCTCTCCCACACTATTTCATCGCACCCGGTCAACATGTCCTTCTTCATTTGTGTCCAACTGCTCCATTAATACAGTTGCAGTCATTGCCTCAACTGCCCCTATTAGCAGCAAGTTCTCCTTGATCCCAACTGGTTGGTCCAGCTCTACTCAACCACCCAGTACTTGGGTGAAACCACAGGCCCTCAAGCTATTTGACCCAGACCTCAATGTCATTCTAAATCCATTACTAAGATTACATTCTTCTACCTCTTTATAATCTTATCCATTTCCACCCCAACTCACACCCAACATCCAAGCTTTCATTAACATCCAATTGGGATTCACCAATGTGCTCCCACCTTAAAACCCTAGCTCTTCATCCGGAGCTCACTGAAGATGTTATGGTGACGAAACATCTGAAAATGAACCTTCCAGCTCAGTGAGCAAACCTACAACCAGAACCCTGGGTCTTCCTTGATCAAATCATCAACTGGTGTAAAACCCCACTTCTGTCCCACACAAAGTTCTGCTTATTCATGCCTCCGACCCATCCCTCCATGGTCTGACTCCTTGGTATCTTTGCCAGCCCTACCTCCCTGCTCATGGCAGTTGTTCTCTGTCTCCAGTCTGCTGTGCTCTACTGTTGCTGAGTGCAACAGTGCTTCAGACATTAACAACCTCAATTCACTGAAGTTCTTTGCATCTACTGGTCCCTGTGTAGGAAAAAAAAGCTTCTCAACTCATCCAGTTTAATATTATGTAAGATATTTGTGTGAAAATCTTACTCTACCTCCAGATTATTTCCACCATTACCATCAGTTGTGCACCCTGTTAGCCCACAGCCCAAGTCACATACCAGGCTGACAAGACCTTAATCTCAACAATGGTTTTGCAATTTCTTTCTAGATGCATTAAGATACAAATGTGAAACCTTTACAAAGCGACCATTAACTTTTGGTGAAATTCTGGTGTGACTCCAGAGACTTTCAAGAAGAAAACTAAAGCCTCTAAATGTTTTCAATATGTCGTGTCCAAAGTGACATAGATGATTCATTCAAGCTGCCCATGTTTTTGGCTGTTCCCATTCATGTTGTCTTCCTTGGTTATTCTGATAGCTCTTGTGAGCAAAGTTACCTGCCCATTGCAGCTTAGCTATACCAGGCCAGGCCCAGGTCTTAGCCATACCGGGCCAGGCCCAGGTCTTAGCCATACCGGGCCAGCCCCAGGTCTTAGCCATACCGGGCCAGGCCCAGGTCTTAGCCATACCGGGCCAGGCCCAGGTCTTAGCCATACCGGGCCAGGCCCAGGTCTTAGCCATACCGGGCCAGGCCCAGGTCTTAGCCATACCGGGCCAGGCCCAGGTCTTAGCCATACCGGGCCAGGCCCAAGTCTGTGCTGCTGCTTTAGGCAAGGCCTGATGTCACAACTGGACTGACCATTTCTAAAGTTGGGAGGGGTTTAGAAACCTATGAACAAGGAGTAGGCCATTCAGCCCCTCATGCCAATTTTTTTATCATTCAGTAAGATGTGGTTGATCCGATGATCCCACATTCATGCCTAACCCAGATAACATTTTAACACTTTGCAACTAAGGAGCTATACACTAGTGCCTTCAAAGTATTCAAAGACTCTGCTTCTATCACCTTTTTGGGGAAAAAGAATTCCAAGGACCAACAACCTTCTCTGAGGAAAGCCAATATTCTCATCACTGACTTTTAAACAGCAAAACCTAGTTCTCGATTCTCCCATAAGGGGAAACATCCACTCCACATCTACCCTGTCCAAATCCTGCAGGATCTTGGGTTTCAGTCAAGTCACCTCTTGTTCTTAACTCCGCTGGATGCAAGTAAAGCCTGTCCAACATTCCCTCTTTAGACAACTGACCCATCGCAGGTATTAGGTCTGGTAGTGTTCACATTGCTCCCAACACGATTATATCCTTTCTTTAAGGTAGCCAGAGCTATACACAGTACTCCAGGTAGGATCTCCCCAGTGTTCTGTATCACTGAAGCATAAACATTCTGCTTTGTGTTCAATTCCATTCACAATAAATGACAGCATTCTATTAAGTTTCCTTATGATTAAAGGAGCTGACAGGGTAGGTAGAGATTCTCCAGAGGCTGTCTTCCTAATGGAGAGCTCAGAACGAGGGAATGTAACCTGAAACTCTGAGTGAGGTGGTTTGAGGATATACAAAGCATTTCGTAAATGTGAAGCTCACCCAAAAAAATGGTGGGGGTCTGGTTTTGTGAAACCTAAGAGCTAATTGAAAATTTCAAATCTGAAATTGATGTATTTTTATTAGATTGGGGATTTGAAGGTTACGGGGCCAAACTAGGTAAATGGAGTTAAGGTCCTGATTAACCATAATCAAATTGAGTCATTGAATAGACTCAGTAGGTTGCATGGCATCCTCCTCCTCCTTTACCCCAATGCAAAACCCATCTGGTTCAAAAGAGAATCAGATTTTTTTTCAAACCTACTGACATTTGCTGTATGAGCTGATATGGAGAAGGAACATGTGGATGAGGCAAACAACCAGCAAAGTGTGTCCAGCGACCCAGCCAGTGTCTGGTTTCCTGGTCAAAGGGTTAGTACCTTCAGCAAAAACTGACTCGGCAGAGAAAGTTGTGCTCATTTCAAGTTCCGTAATTTCCAATTTTCTCGTTCCCCTATCCTAGTCTTCAGATCGAGAGGTTGTGACACCAATCGGCCCTCTGACCGAGGGATCCTCAAGCTCAACAAAGCTGTTTGGCTGTAATTCGTTAAACCAGGAACATTCGGAGGCACACCTTACGAAGAGGGACGTGGAGACTTCTCCCAGCCCGACTTGGAAAGACTCCACACAAAGCAATGCCAAGAACCTCACAAGTCAACCACGAAACACCACAAACTCAACCAGCAACCCACTGCCACCACGGTTACTCAAGCTCGCGAAACCAAAGGAGAAGAAATCCAAACACCGTAAGGGCAAAGGTCACCGCTCTGGGAACTTACCACCCGAATACAATCCAGGTATGGTATGGTCAACGTTTGGTTAATCTGGGGTAGGGTGTTGTGTTGACTTATGAGATTTGCTCTTGAAATAGCATTTGATGTGTTGTAGGGTTAAGGACACTTACTGTTTAAAACCTTTGAGACAGCCAGTCCTAGCTGGAATGGCCTCGGGCTTTTGGGCCCCATCTTTCGTCAGATTTGGGGATCGAGGGGGGAGTTGCCAGCACAGGGTATGAGGTTACCAATTTGCAGGATTATCTGGGGAGTCTCCAGGAGGTCAGCGTTAATCTCCAGAACACAACAGTAAGGTAACACACAGGAAACAGCTTGTATATATTTACCCTTTATATTTCTTAGCTCATAAAATATGGATTCTTAACAAACTGTTTAATTGAGTGGCACACTGTCTCAGTGGTTAGCACTGCTGCCTCACAGCGCCAGGGACCTGGGTTCAATTCCAGCCTTGGGCGACTTGCTGTGTGGCGCATTCTCCCCGTGTCTGTGTGGGTTTCCTCTGGGTGTTCCAGTTTCCTCCCACTATCCAAAACTGTGCAGGTCAGGTGAATTGGCCATGCTAAATTGCCCGTAGTGTTCAGGGATGTGTAAGTCAGGTGCATTAATCAGGGGTAAACGTAGGGGAATGGGCCTGAGTAGGTTGCTCTTTGGAGGGTCGGTGTGGACTTGTTGGGCCGAAGGGCCTGTTTCCACACTGTAGGGATTCTGTTGTATTCTAAAGACAGGAAGGTTGCCAAAGGTGTTACAGTAATGTAATTTCCAAAATTGAGGCAATTGTATAAAATTTTGATTAGGTGCCTCTGGGATGTTTTGTCCAGTTTTGGTCTCCTTACCTCGGTTTCCTTGTCATAGACTGGAGTGCAATGGAGATTCGTTAGATTAATTTCATGGGATTGACCCATGGAGAGTGATTGCAAAGACTGGGTCTGTGTTCCATGGAGTTTAGAAGAATGAAAGGCGATCTCAACATTCCACACAGGGCCCGACAGGAGGACACCCAGCAAGGGTGCTTCTCCCGGTTGTGGGGGTGCAGGGAGTGGGGTGCACAATGAGATGTTGATATCCAGATTCAAGGGCAAATTTCAGAAAGAGGAGCCTGCATTTTCGGTTTGAAATGAGGACGTGTTTCTTCACTCAGTGGGTAGCAAATGTATAGAATCCTGTAGCCCAAAGATCTTGGAGTATGTTCATGTCATTGAGTATGTTCATGACCAAGATCAGCACATTGCTAGATGTTAGAGAAATCAAGAGATCTGGCATAATGTGGAGGAAAGTAGTACTGAGAGAAAACAGCCATGGTCTTAATGGATAACGGAGCAAAAATCAATGGCCTACTCTTAATTGTTCTTATGTTCCTTTCTGACTATCTGAATGTACTTTACCTTCATGGGCACATGTGCCATGCAAGCATACATGAACTATATGTACATGCATATACCATGTGTATATCAAGCAGCACAGTGGCTCAGTGTTCAGCACTGCTGTCTCAGAGTGCCAGGGACCCCGGTTCAATTCCAGCCTTTGTACTGTATGTCTGTGTGGAGTTTGCATGTTCTCCCCGTGTCTGCATGGATTTCCACAGAGTGTTCCAGTTTCCTCCCACAGTCCAAAGATGTGCCAGTTTGGTGGGTTGGCCATGCTAACTGTGGGATTACAGGGATAGGCTGGGGGGCTAGATTTGGGTGGGATGCACCTTGGAGGGTTAGTGCAGACTCGAATGTTCTCTTTCCATGCTGAAGGGATCCTATTATTTTCTCTATGTATTAAAAATACGTTGTATGTGTAAATCCTACACACTTAGAAAGCAGTTATTATAAACAGAAAATGTATATTTCTTTCTGTTGTGTATTTCTCAGATGTCCTACCAACAGCAGACAGCTCAGCACTGAATAAAACGGCACCAGATAAAAAGCACCCTGCAACTGAACTTCTGGGCAATGAAGAGGTTTTCTACTGCTGATCTTTCCTGCTTTAGAGACTGTGTGGAGATTTGGGGCTGGAGGAGGGTGAGGGAGAGGATAAGGACTCCCCTCAGCCATGTGGCTGTCTACAGGATGTGTGATATCCACACTGCCTTCCCCGTTGCTCTCTGATGGTGGTATTGATGGGACTGCGTGCTGAAATAATAAAAAATAGATATGTATTTAGTTGGTACATCAATCTCTCTCTCTGCGTAACAAAACAATTGATTGAGAAATGCTGTCCAAAAGGCAAGGCAAGGAAACATCTGGTTGATTTAAAACCCAGCAAGAGCTTGTTGGAAATTGATGCAGATTAAATCAGAGCAGCGAAACAAAAGTTGATATTTCTTGAAATGTTGCAGTCTTCTGAGGCATTGTGTTGTCACTGGTGTTCAGTGCTGTTCTAAAAAGGGAATTTGAGTCAGACTCTTAACTCAGCTTCATCCCACAACTCCCTTCACTGGTGACTGCTAGGTTGTCACCAGAAGCTTAGCTCCTGAGGCACCTCCTTCCAATGCAGCCTCTTGGTGAGCGTCTGCCTCTGGAATGTTTCTGTTTTACACCAGTCCAACCCTGCAAGAGCATTTGATCAAAACCCTTTTCTCCAGAGCCATTCTCAACACTTTGCTCACTTCTTGCATTATTTCTGGCCTTATTGACTTGGGAGATGGTTGGTCAGGGACGAGTCCATTTTTAAATATACCCTTCCGAAAATATCCAGCCATTCTTCCAGTGACTAAACAAACCACTTACTGAAATGGGAGAGAATATGAAGATCGCAGGATGGGAGAGATTAATTTGCCAGCTAGTTGATTCACTTCAAATTTCTGGCATAGTAGTGTGTATTCTGCGCCATCAATCTATGTTGTAAATAAAATTGCAGTGAGTGCAATGGTTTTTAATTTGTGCATTTCTCCCATTTGAGGGAGAGAAAGGTTCATCCCTGAGATTTCCTTTTCCTTCAAACATGTTAATATTTAAATCTTATGGGGTAGAAATTGTCAAATATCGGTGTAAAATTAAATTCTGAATGTAAAATGTTTTTAAGAGCAAGAACTGTAAAGCTACAAAGGTGGAATTAATGCACGATGGTTTATACTTGATTTTTTTCTATTGCTTTAAGTTCCATTCTACTAGAATGTTAATTGGGATATTTTAATTGTTTTTATGTAGATCATCTCATAATTTTTAAAATCAATAGTGTCTTCTTTTGGATGGCCTGCATATGATTTGATGAGGAAACACTGTGTAGGGCACTAACTTTTCACCTGGAACCTGGGTTCAGATCCAGCCTGGACTGAAAGGGGGTCAAAGATACTTGGGTCAGCATTGACAAGCCTGATGTGGAATGAGTTTGGATAGTCTTTGTCCAGTCCGTACCACACAACTATCTGTAATTTGGCACTAACTACGAAATCTCACGCACAAGGTGGGGGTGGGGGTTGGGGTAGGGGAGGGGTCAAAGGCACACATAGAGAAAATGGAGACATGACACATTGGGGTTTTACAGGGTTACTTCAGATGTAAGTCAAAGAAAGCCTTGCTCTCACTTATTTGTTCACACCAGTTTCCCAAAACGGGGCAAAGTTCCACGCCATTAACTTCACTCACTCACTGAGCACAGATTCACCCATTATTACTGAGCACCAACAGTTTTCCAGTACATCTCGTCAAGGGACACCAGGCAGTTTCCTCAAAACCCTTTGTTGATGCTAATGTTGAGAGGGATCTGTCCATCTACAGGGATAAGGAAGTCCCTTTTGATTCACAGTCAGAGGGATAGTTTGCAGTGTTTAACTATAGAGGGAGCCACCAAATTGATCCCATTTACCTTTTACTCCTGATACCTCCAACCTGCTGCAAGGTCCCATTACAGAAAAGGAGGGAAGAGTCCAACTCAAACCAGGGTCAGAGTGAGGTGGAGAGGTGCCCCTGATCAGTTGCTGTTGGTACCTCAGATGACTGTTGACTTGTAAAGAGTTTAGGAATCAATGGTCCATTTTCTTGTTAGCAATGTACAAACAGGAGGTGGCCATTAAGCCCATTGAACCTGGTCTGCTACAAATAGAATATGGATGCTCTGTATCTCAACTCCACTTGATTCCTTAACCCTTAATGTACCATTGCCTCACAAGAATCAATGTCTTGAATCCAAGACCCATTCCATATGAGACAAGGCCAGCTTGAAAGGCAGCATCATCTCCAGAGTGTGGTTTGTGGCCGTGAAGCACTTTAAAGGAACAAAAACTTGTTTTTTTTCTTGTAAATCATGTACACTGTTGTCAGCTTTCATACTGCTTTAATCAGAAGACAATCACAATTCCATGGTCTGTGCTGTATATTGTGGATTCCAAATGCACGCGTCAGGGAAAGAAACAAAGTGGAGTTTTAATGCAAGATGCTATTTCGGTTATGTTTTGGACTTGCTCCTGCCCAAGAGAAAAGGGCTGCATTTTACCAAAGGCAGAACTCAAAACCAGGGAGAATACAACTACTGTACATGGCTTTGCAAGCTTCTACCATTTCCTGTGGTCCAGATTTGATTTAACAATCTTAAGAGCTGCTATTAATTTTATAATTTTTTTAACAAAAGTATGTAGTGTTCCCCTTCAGGTTTTTTGCAATAGCTGTGGTAATTGGTGTTTATTTTGACAGGGCGATGTGTGTTGATACTTTGCTGGGGCTGTCCGTACATGACCAAGGGCAGCCATGACCCAACCACATCAGAAATGTCGAGAATGAAGGTTTCTCTCAGGAAACCCCATTCACGGCAAGTCTTTGTAAGGATCCATGTGCACCCTGCCAAAAGAAAACCCGAAATTATTTGAATGTGGTATTTCTGATCACTTTGAGGACAGAGTAATATCTTTTGGTGGGACCCAGGTTTCATGGCCTTTGAATATCTCTCTAAGTGATCATCTCTTTCTTGTCCAAATGGGGGTTTATTGTGCAGACCTTCGACCATGACAGGTAGCATGCCCAATTCACCTTTGGCTTGGTCAGATATTAGTGTATGGACATTCCCCCTACTGTTCACTGCAGGCATCAGCAGTAAATGATCTTCCTTCCATCTCACCCCCTTCTATCACCACTCTGAACATTTCTACCACGGTCACACCTCTGACCTCCAATACAGAGAGAACCGTTTTAAAGACAAATGTATTCCTCAAGATTTGGCAATGCAGAGTGACAAGCCATTAGAGCAGCATGGGGATGACACAATAAAGATGATCATCCTGCCTGGGACAGTCTGGGCTGTTAAAATCCTAAGAACTTTGTAAAAGTGGTTACACCAGTGGAATTGGGCAATACAGTTTATCTTATTGGAGAATAACAAAACTACTCAAGCTCCTGCTTGATTTCCTGATTGCTGGGAGGATGGGAATGGGTGCTAGTCAATCCCACTAGATTTAAGTTTTAAGATTTGCATGTGACTTGTGGTCTGTTCTAACACACATGACTTCAAGGAGTTTAGTTTGTCAGGGGTCAGGAGAATAGTGTCGGCCATTATACCAACATTTAAATCTGAAACTGGAAATACCCATGTTAGGACACAGTATCCAAAAAGAGAGGGATTTATTTCATAGGTAAACTTTTACGTTAATAAGGAGGTACCCATGAGTACAATTACATCTGTCTTCTCCTGAGAGAGACACTTCTCAAATTACCCTTTTCCCTTGTACCCTCTCTATTTTTTCAACACTGTTGAGTGTGTCTGACTGTTGAAATAACACAGGCAGGAAAATAACAGTAAAACATTAGCCATTAGAGAGAACACACAAAGGAATTTAGCCCCAGAAGTGTTTATTTTAAATTTATTTTTACTTTTTTAAAATGGACATGAGATTTTATTTAAGTTTTGAAAACCTTACATTTTGGAATTTTACATCCTTGGAGAACATTTGTTGAGTTAATCTTTACTGAGTGTTGAATGCCGCTCTCTGTAGTACTGTAAGCTTGAAAGATGCACACCACCCTCCTCACGATTCCATCTATAATTCTGGACCATCACCCAGTTCCTGAGAAGACATGAAAGATTACTTATACTGTGGAAACAGGCCCTTCAGCCCAACAAGTCCACACCGACCCATTGAAGCGTAACCCACCCAGACCATTCCCCTACACCTAACACTATGGGCAATTTAGCATGGCCAATTCACCTAACCTGCACATTTTTGGATTGTGGGAGGAAACCGGAGCACCCGGAGGTAACCCGCGCAGACATGGGGAGAATGTGCAAACTCCACACAGATAGTTGTCTGAGGCGGGAATTGAACCCGGGTCTCTGGAGCTGTGAGGCAGCAGTGCTAACCACTGTGCCACCGTGCCGCCCTAAAGGTGGGCAAGATTTTAACTCACTCAGTAAGTATTCACCTGCAGAGTTAACATTGTATTCCTAGAACAAAGTGGGATCTCGGGGACGCTGTCTGCCCAGATGGGTTTCAAATTTCTAGATCTTTCCTAAGTTAGTGGGTATAAAAGCTTGCTGACAAAGACAGAGAATCGCGGACCATTCACCCAGTGCTACTTAAACAGGGCTCTGTGCCAACCACCAATCCCAACCGACCATGCCCAGTTTCTCCACACCATTTCAAATTGCTTGATTACAGACCCACCTGCCGTGTACTGAAAACATTTATGCACTAACTGAATAATGGACATGCTCAGGATGTCTCTCAAGCATTTTATATACCTCTCTGCTTTCAAAAAAAAAATTCCTGAGGATAAACAAAAAAAGATCTACTTGCACCAAGGTACACCTTGTATTTTTCTTGATTCTGTGTACAAAAAAATAATTATAAGGATGAAAACCTAATTATTTTATCTATGATGTAATTACTGTATAAAAGTGGAAACTGTAAACATAGTTACATTTCAGTAATGTTGCTGTGATCTCCAGTAGCTTTTTTGTAATTAAACTTTTATTTATCATTTTCCCCTTATAGATTATCAGCCAATGTAAATTTCTTTCCCCCACAATAAACATTTACACCATAGATTTATTCGAAGGAGTTTGTGCTTTTGTTGTCTTTTCACTCACTCACTCCCTCAGCGACAAGGACCAATATTTAACAGCAGGTGGCAGCAATGAGTACATCTATCCCTCAGGAAGAGACAGATTGTTTTGTTACAATTTGATATTATGTAGTTGTTTAACAGAGTAACAGATCCCAAAGCAAGAGGGATATTGACTAAAACTTTATACGATTTGAGCTATAGGGAGAGGTTGATTAGGCTGGGGCTGTTTTCCCTGGAGCGTCAGAGGCTGAGGGGTGACCTGAGAGAGGTTTTTTAAATCATGAGGGGCATGGATAGGATAAATACCCTGGGGTCGGGGAGTCCAGAACTAGAGGGCATAGGTTTAGGGTGAGAGGGGAAAGATATAAAAGAGACCTAAGGGGCAATTATTTCATGCAGAGGGTGGTATGTGTATGGAATGAGCTGCCAGAGGAAGTGGTGGAGGCTGGTACAATTGCAACATTTAAGAGGCATTTGGATGGGTATATGAATAGGAAGGGTTTGGAGGGATATGGGCCGGGTGCTGGCAGGTGGGACTCGATTGGGTTGGGATATCTGGTTGGCATAAATGTGTTGGATTGATGGGTCTGTTTTTGTGCTGTACATCTCTATGTACCCTCCTACTTGGATCTGAAACGTAGACTGACTACAGCAGACACTTCAAGGTACTGGAGCAGTACCACCAACGGTGCCTGCTCAAGGTCCTGTGAATCCACTGCCAAGACAGACACACCAACCCCAGCATCGAGGCACTGACCCAAACCCCGATGGGCTGGGTGCGTTGTCCGTATGAACAACATGAGACCCTCCCCCAAGCAGGTGCTTTACTCCCAGTTCCAAAGATGCAGGCGAGCCCCTCTGTCCCTGAGGGGCAGAGGAAGTTCCTCAGGATACCCTCAAGGCCTCATTGGGGAAGTGTGGCATTCCCACCGACACCCGGGAATTACTGGACGAAGACCATCCAAAGTGGAGGAGGAACATCCAGGAAGGCATCGATCACCTGAAGACTTGCCACTGGGGGAAAGCAGAAGCCAAGGGAAAACAGTGTAAGAAGCCAGCTGCCACTCCAACACCCCACTCACCTCATTCCCGTGACCACCCTCTGCCCCAAGTGTAACAAAGCCTGCAGTAGCCCCATCGGTCTGTACAGCCACCTACAGACTCACCCTGAGAGTGGGAGAGAGTCACCCACGTCTGTGAGGGACAGCCAATGCTGGTGGTACTTATAAATCATGTTCCGAAAATCTTCCAGCCTTAATAAAATCCCCCAGAAGGAAGTTGTGTTAGGAGCATGTCATCAATTGGCGGAATGTGAAGTATTTTGGAGAAATATAGAAAAGATGTGCGCATGGCATAGAGTTCTTCATTATTTCCAAACAGACCAAGGCATTTTGTAACACTTTTGAAGGGGGAGTCTCTCATTTAATGAGGAAGCACAGCTGCCGATTTGTGCACAGCAAGCTCCCACAAACAGAACGGTGACATTGATCAGATGTTCTGTCACAGGAGTGATCAATTTCAGATCCTGAGTTGTGTGGAGAACTCACCACAATAGTGTTTTTGGGTCCTTTGACAACCCCTTGGGAGGGCAGTCTTTTAATATCTCATCAAAGTGTGGTGACTCTGACAATGTTGTCCTCATTCAGTGCAGCATAGAAATATCAGATGTGTGTTATAAAAGTATTTTTATTTCCTTTTTTCCCTTTTCACTCACTCCCCTCAATCACAAACACTGTTCGTGGTTCTACACAACCCATTTGTGAAGTCAGCAGCTTCAAAGAAAGTGCCTGAGAACCTGTTATAGTGGGTGACACAGGCCTCGGGAGCCAAGCACCATCTCTTCCAAAGACGGGATCATGGTTTGCTGCTGCCTTCTGCACTGGCTAGATTATAGTGGTGCTGGAAAAGCACAGCAGGTCAGGCAGCATCCGAGGAGCAGGAAAATCGACGTTTCGGGCAAATGATGAAAGGCTTTTGCCCAAAACGTTGATTTTCCTGCTCCTCGGATGCTGCCTGACCTGCTGTACTTTTCCAGTACCACTCTAATCTAGACTTTTTTTTTATTTCAAAATATACTTTATTCATGTAAATAGATCTCTGGTACTTGTACAATTTTCCATGTTGTTCATAGTTATATACATTGCATGTCTTAACATTACAAAGATCAAATTGAATTAATCAAATTTACAGTTATCCTATTAACAGTTACCTTTATTAACTATCCAGTCTCTTGGTATTTGGCGCTGGCTTCAGCGGAACCCACCTAAAGAGAGGGTCCCCTGTTATATGAAAGCAAATGAAACTTCTTTAACCCCCAGTTTATGGGGTTACCATTGTCCATTTGACTGTCCTGTCTCTGGGGTAGCTTGTCTACATCCCCATGGTAAGCACGAACTGCTGGGCTGAGGTAGCTATCCAGCTCCTCACTGGGGTCATTTACCCACTCTGGTGTCATTGAGCCAAGGCAAGGGTCCTCACTGTCCAGTTCTGTGTCTGACAATGGAACTGTCAGAGGATCACAGCTCTCAGTTCCAGCATCTGCAGCCCTTGTTTTTACTTTGCTGCCTTCTGCAGTCAGACAGCCTGTCAGTGCTGCCCAGACTCTCATAGTCTGCCTTTAACTCAGTGTTGCATGTCAAGGAATCATTCCATCTTGAAAGATTTCTAGATTTCTGCAGCACTGCACATGTAGTCCAGTATGTAGTGCGGGACTGAACTTTCCATCAAAATCCCAGGCTTGTGAACCTGACTGTGCTGAGTTACACCATCTCTGCCCTTGACACCACAATCCCATTGGTTCCTGTTCATGGGTTAAGTTGGAGGTCTGGGAAAGGAATTAAGAATGGTTATAGGACAGGAGGACACCATTCAGTCCACAGTTTTCATTCCTGCTTGCACCCAATGACACCTGGGATGTTGAAGAAGTAAGGGAACCACTGTAGCTGTTTTATGATGGGCATTTGACCACTTGTACAATGTGGCAGGGCACCTGGAATTTTTTTTAGATTAGATTAGATTACTTACAGTGTGGAAACAGGCCCTTCGGCCCAACAAGTCCACACCGCCCCGCCGAAGCGTAACCCACCCATACCCCTACATGTACATCTACCCCTTACCTAACACTAGGGGCAATTTAGCATGGCCAATTCACCTGACCTGCACATCTTTGGACTGTGGGAGGAAACCGGAGCACCCGGAGGAAACCCACGCAGACACGGGGAGAATGTGCAAACTCCACACAGTCAGTCGCCTGAGGCGGGAATTGAACCCGGGTCTCCAGCGCTGTGAGGCAGCAGTGCTAACCACTGTGCCACCGTGCCGCCCACAAATGCTTACTGCCCCACAATATGCCAAGCTGCAGGTGAGGCCACACAGGCTAGAAATAAGGGCAGGGATTTGATGTATAAATCTGTTTTTTTTTAACTATTATTAACCTCCTGAGTGATTAACCTCTGAGTAGCTTTTTATTTTTTCTGCTTACGATTCTTGCTTAGTCAGCAGTTACTGAAAGTCACAAGCAGAATAAGCTTGGACTGCTGATGGTTCAATAACTAATCCCCGCACTGACTAATACATTGAAATGTGATTGTTACCAGGGGTAGTTATTGGGGAGAGTTAAAGGCTCACATTGCTGGCTAATCATTGGACACACAGCACTAGCTGCAACAATAGGTGAGTTGACAAACTGTTCGTGCTGAGAGTTTCACAAAAAGACCAGGACGACACACGTCAACAAAAAAGATGCATGGTGATCATTTTGTTTCAAATCCAGTCCGTTTTTATGTGGGTGGATATTTCAGCATCTTCTGTTGGAGAAGTTTCCAACATGGACATTAGTCAAAGCAATGCCCAGTCTGCCTTTTTGTCGATCCCAGATCCATCTGCCCATGACCCAATCACTTCCAAGAAACTGTTTTTAGTCTCGAAGTGCCATTGGATTTAAGGAATGGATAGACTTCGGCCAGATTTACTGCTCTCACTCCTGAACCACTCACTCCTTGCTAGAGTCATGTAGTATTACAACACTAACAGTCTGAATCAGCCTACTACCAGCTCTTTGGAAAGCCACCATTTCCCCCCACAGGGTCCATATAATTCTATAAATTTATTTCCTCTCAAGTGCCCATCCAATTTTCCTTTCAAATGATTGATTATCTCTGCTTCCACCACTCAGGCAGCAAGTTCATTATTACTGACTGTGAGAAAATACAATCCTTCCTCTCATTACCCCAGCACTCTTATCTGACCACTGAGCTGCCTAGTGCCTACAACATCAGCTAATGGTTACAGCTTACCTTTAAACTAAAAAAACAAAGAACTGCAGATCCTGGAAATCAGAAGCAATAACAGAAATTGCTGAAATAGCTCAGCAAATCCAGCCATGCAACACTCATTCTGCATTGACCCTCTCACAGTTTGTTGCTCCCTCAATACTGCCATTTGACAATTCAGCATTCCTTCAGTATTGCTATCCTACAGTGCAGCACTCCCTCAGCGCTAACCCTCCGACAGTGTGGCACTCCCTCGGCACTGACCCTCTGACAATGTGGCACTCCCTCAGCACTGACCCTGACCCTCCAACAATGTGGCACTCCCTCTGTACTGACCCTCCGACAGTGCAGCATTCCCTCAGCACTGATCCTCTGACAATGCAGCTGTCTGTCATTAATGACCCTCTGACAGTGCAGCATTCCCTCAGCGCTAACCCTCCGACAGTGTGGCTCTCCCTCATTAATGACCCTCTGACAGTGCAGCATTCCCTGAGTGCGGAGTGTGTCTTTACTGACCACTTAGCTGCAAACCTCTGGATGTAAATTGGTAAATCTATATCAAATAGAGTGCAGTTTGACGAAGAAATAATCTGCATTGAGATGCAAAGAATAACAATCATACCACAGACATCAAGGTAATGTAATACTGGGCCAGCACTAACATGTTAAAACAAGGCCTTGGGTCTTTGAACAATACAATCATTCTGTAAATAATTTTTCATTCCTTTCCTTCAAAATCTAAGGTTATGCTATATCATCAAAAAACCCAAAAAAATCACTTGGACCTGTTAATTGCAGAATTCTAAACAGTGAAACTCAGTGGTGAATACGACACGTTACTTCGCACCTCGCCAAATTAAATTCCATCTCCTCCTGTCTGTCCATGTTACCAGTTTGTGGTAAACATGGGACAGACAGCAGATAGAGTGTAGATTAGAGTGGTGCTGGAAAAGCACAGCAGGTCTGGCAGCATCCTAGGAGCAGGAAAATCGCCGTTTCGGGCAGGAGCCCTTCAATCAGGAATGAAGCAGATTGAGTGTGCCACATGCACCTTCTCTAATTCTTGTTTGTAACTGTTAATATTTCTGAGTTAATGTAACCACTATACAATGAATGAGATGTAATAAACTGTATTTTGTTATCTCAGATAGTACTTTTTCTGCTGAGATTTATTTGTGGTCCACCCTCCACCAAAGACTGCTGTACAACTGCAGATCAAGTAGAGGAGATGGCCTATTGGTATTAATCCAGGTAATGTTCTGGGGACATGGGTTCAAATCTTGCCATTGCAGATGGTGCAATTTGAACTCAATTTCTTTTAAAAATCTTGGATTAAGAGTTTAATGGCAACCGTGAATCAATTCTTGGGGGAAAACTCCATCAGGTTTGCTACTGCCCTTCTGGCCTATGTGTGACTCCAGACCCACAGCAGTGTGGTTGATCCTTAACAATGAGAAATGGGTAATGAATGTTGGTCCAGCCAATGACACTCACATTCAGTGAATAAATAAAAAATTCACTTGAGATTAAAATTGGAAGCAGGGTTGGTGACAGTACTCTATACTAACAACAACTCCCCCAGTGGTTGGTATACAGGCAACATGCCATATTACAACATGAAGCCCTCCCAGGCTATATACAACATGGCTTGAGTGCAGAGTAAAAGTCCCACTGCTCCTGTTAGGAAAGAGTACCCCCTCCACCTGTTACTTCTCACGTCACGGATTGAAGTGGGTGGTGGCTCAGTGGTTAGCACAGCTGCTTCACAGGGACCTGGGTTCCATTCCAACCTCTGGTGACTGTCTGTGTGGAGTTTGCACATTCTCCCCGTGTCTGTGTGGGTTTCCTCCAGATGCTCCGGTTTCTTCCCATAGTCCAAAGATGTGCAGGTTAGGTGAATTGGTCATGCTGAATTGCCTGAAGAGTTAGGTGTATTAATTAGGGGGAATGGGTCTGGGTGGGTTGCTCTTCAGAGGATTGGTGTGGACCATTTGGGCTGAAGGGCCTGGTTCCACACTGTAGGGAATCTAATCGAAAGAAAAGTACGAATATCAATTAGACTTTCAGAAGACCCCTGCTCTTGTTTGAAATTTGCCATATGGGATCTTGAACAATAATCTAAAGAGGAACAGTGGGATGTGCCTGGCTCTGTCACCCACAGGACGATATCTGTACTGTATCAAACACTGCATCTAAACACTGTCTGATAGTGAATGCCATTTGTCCATGTGTTATTATCTAAATAATCAAGCAAGTGTCTCTTCTATAGTCAGGACTTTCCTCAATATGAAATAAAGATTATAGCCCAAGATCTTGCAAGCCCCAAATACAAACCCTTGCCAATCATTGGTGTAACCAAGAGCATTGCCTTGTGCTGTTTATACTAGTACTTCTAATTAATTTTAAGTGCACTTTACTGGCACAGATTCTGTTGGCAAAGCTCCCACTCTGAATTGTGCTAACTTTTCATTTCTGCTTCTAATGTTCTGTCAAGATTGGTAACTTTCCAAAAAGCTTGCAAGAAATCATGGCTATGGTGCTATTAACAACTTCAATGCTCACACTCAGGGAAAAGTGACAAAGTAAATGTCTCATTATCACCTTGATCGAGTGGTGGAGATCATGGTCAGAGTTCCAGGTGCCAGTATCGAGAAAATCTTAAATCTGGGTTCCTGAGGTTTCAATATCAGAGTTCGAGAGCGCTCGGGTCAAAGTTCAGGAGATAAAACCTCAAATAGTGATTTCATCCTTTGAGAAGACATTGGGGAACTTTCTTTGAAGACAAAGAATCAAAGGTCAGGAATGGAGGTGAATGAGATTGAAGGAGGGTACAGGAGAGTAAATCCCCAAGATGAGAGATTTAAGCAAATCCCACCATCAAGGTCAAAGGGCTTGGAGATAAAGCCAGGAAACCCCCAAATCAATATAATGCCTCACTTACATCATTTATTTTCTATCCTGCAGAGTGGGCCCATTTTCTCTTTTTCGGATCCTTATTTAACCCCTTTTACATCTCCATCTCTCCCACCATTGGGACTCCCATGGTCATATGCCCTGGGTATCTCATAATTTGTCCATTTGCTCCTCTCCCCCACTTTGCCTACAGCATACAAACCACCATGTACCCGACCCCCTTCTGTTCTGAAGAAACGTCATACCAGACTTAAAATGTTAATTCTGTTTCTCTCTCCCTAGATTCTGCCGCACCTCCTGAATTTCCTCCAGCACTTACTGCTTTCA